>NW_024498351.1:9952567-10552567 GCF_017590055.1 Onychostruthus taczanowskii
GGGGGGGGGGTGGCGTGGGGGGAAGGTCCTTAAAACACACAACTGAAGGTGCAAGGAAGAGCAAGAAATTTAGGGTAATAATGAGATACTGACTTCCTTGTGTGCCAGGGAAAAGACCTGCCAGCAATAAGGGGAGTTTTTGTGCAGCAAATAGTTCAGAGGTCTGTGCTCAGCTTTGCTCCTTTAGTCGTTGAAAAGTCAAGACTTGGTGTGGTTTCTGTTTCTGGAGTTGTTTAAACATGGTTTCTTTTGTTGTTTGTACCTATTGATATCAGTAGAATGAGAATGTGTAAACAATTATTCACCAGGATAGCTGTGATACCATGAATTGAATTTGCTGCTTAAGAATGACTGCTGCAGTTGCACTTGCCTTCACAGTGGGTACTGGCAGAAACTCATGAAACCTTCAGCATCTCTAGGCTCTGGCCTGTAGCTCTCCCTTTGGAGTATATATCTTCTCAAAGGAACTTTGGCCTTTCAAAGTTGTAATTGAGATACAACATCCCAGAGCATGAAGTACTCCTCAATCAAACCTCACATCACAGTCTTTGTCATGTGCTGAAAACAGGTGTTGTATGTTGTTTAGCTTTGTCAAAGAGAGGTCTCTCTCATGGCCTAACACTGTAAAAAGGAAAATATTGCACCTTAGAGCACCTTAGCACCTATGTTATCTACTCCATTACCCTTATTAATCTCCTATAATTTTAAAACCTAGTTAAAAATTCAAGTAGGGACTTAAAAACTAATAAAACCACGTGAAAGCAAAATGTCATTCATAACAACTCATATAAGACCAAAAAACCCCAACAAACTGCCAAAATTTGGGGGTTTTGAGCATGGATTTTTTGGATTTTTTTACAGAACATGGTCTTTTTAAGCCATGGAAACTGCATACTTGCAAAACTGTTGTACCTAATGAAAACCTATACAGATTAATAAAATTTCAGTGCTTTTGAGAAACTCTATGTATCTGCTTCTTCATTGACTTTTCAGAATATTTTACCACAGGATACCCCATGATACCTGTTCAACCTTGTTTTTAAAGATACTTCCAGTTTTGTTTTTATTTAAATTTTCACTTTAACAAAGAAAAATACTCTTTCGGAGAAAAAACATATGTAGAATACTTCAGAATCTTCTGGATATCTGCAGGTTAATATTTCTATCCTACAACAGAACTGTGGACATTTTATTGCATGTTTTAATTGAGTTTAAAGTGAAAACCACCTTTTTTAAAATAAAATTGCATAGCGAGAGTTGTAAAGTTTTTATCTAAATTCAAGATAAAACAGCAGAAATAACTAAATGTACGGCACAATCTTTCTACCATTTATGGTCATGGCAAAAAAAGAAATGGGAAAAATGCGCAGCATTCACTGGAAACTAGATAGCAAAAATGAAGTGATTAATGGGAAGTAATTTAGATTAAGAAGAATACATCTTAGGAAGGCATCCAAACCTGCAGGCTTATGTCACACTTCACAGATTTTGCAAAGCCGTTCCAATAATCCTGCTTGAATGAAATGTAGCATTTTAATATTCAGGCTTACTGCAGTATAAACACATTTGTCTTACAGTATTTTCTTGAGATGAAGCTTTATGTTACTATATCTCTTTGCAGTTTATTTTCATCTCAGCTGGCTAGCTGATGTATGCAAAACTTGATGCTTCCCAAATATACGAGTAAGAACTCCAGAAAGAGATGTATGGTGCAGACTCTCTCAAAGGATTTCTGTGGAAGTTGAATATGTAAGAATGGGTCAAAACCAAAGTTAAAACTAATTTGGACAAGTTTGTTCATCCATTTCTACCCAAACATATCTCAAAAATTACATGAAAATGAGTTTATAAGTCAGGTACAAGAAGTTACTTTCTTAGTCTTCTGTGCATTCCTTTGATCTCTGTTCTCTCACTGTATAACATCTCACAAGTTGCCCTGTTGTCATCTTGAACAAATGTTGGGAATGAAGGCAAGATAAACTCCTTGCTTTCAGTTCTTGTGCCTTTTATCTGTGAGTCAGAACAAGATGTCTAGAGACATCCTGCTAAGCCAGGAGCAGTCCACAGATCCCCCGTAGGCCACTCTCTGTGTGTGATTCATGGATTTCTGACCCAATGGAAAAAAATCTGGCTGAAATGATGATGTCATATTGAACATGTCCAAAGCTGAATCTTTGGTAGCAAGGGGTTTTGCTTCTTTCTGTTTAAATAAAAGAACTTATGATCAAGCCAAATATAGGCATAGTTTAGTGCAGAGAAAAAGTCTGATTTCTGGCACTATTCTGATCATGTCAAATAAATTAATTCTCTGCAGAAGTGCTCACATGCTATAATGTTCTTAACATGTAGTAAGCAGACCCCTTTAATTAATTTCAACTTCTAAACTTCAATTTCAAAGGCACCTGATTCCCACCAATGGAAACGTTACAAAGTGGTGAGAAGCTGATTGCAGGTTCTTCCATCAATGTGCTGTGGACATCTTTCATAAAAGATGATGTTACACTTCCAAGAACACATTACTGCTTACCAACAGACTGAATGCTTCCTCCATGGAAACCATGGAAAGTGTCCTTGTGTGTTCTGCACCAACACATTTGGCATAGACGAGGGTTGTGCTGGCTTAGTGTCTCTTTGGTTGCTATACAGAGAGGAATTGCTGATGCAAGACATTTTGGTCTGTAAACAAAGTATCATGCAATGGTGAAAGAGCTCTCTTAAAAAGCATTTTGTTGCAGTGTACAGTGTTGGAGTGGTTCATGATCCACTAAGTAAGGAGAAACACTAGTCAACAGCTTTTCTGTGTATTTTAGAACAATTGTATTCCTTTTTCTAAGCCAAAATATAGCCATCACCATTATATAAATGTAAATCTTTCTTGAGAAGTCTGGTTCTCTTCCTTCATTTCCTGTAGCATGTTAGCTGCAGCTTATTTCAGACTGTTTTCTCTTAAGCTCCTAGAAAATGTAAACAGGGCATAAAAATCTTGTCTACAAATCTTCTAAGTAATTCTGAACTCCCACAAGGAGTACATTACCCATAAAATCCGTGATTGTAAATTATTACTGAAGTTTTTTGAGGGTTGTTTTGTTTTGTTTCATTCTGGTTTTATATGTTTTAATGTCTAGGAAGAAGAAACCTGGTTTCTAAACCAAAATTAAGTCTTTAGCATGTTGTGCTTTGACAGCCCCAATCTTCATGATGCATGTCTTTTTTTCAAATGTAATGGGGGGTTTTGGTTCCTCAAAGTTCTGTTTAACTTATGAGCATCCTACAAAGGAAGATCTTACTAGAACACCGCACCAAGAGAGCTAAAATTCTTTTGTATTGTTAATTTTGTTACAGTGCTGCTTTATTCTCTGTTTAGCACTATCTGATCTGTGGATCTGTTCTGCCCAACAGACTGAGATGAGTCAAACTATGGAATAAGACTAAGTTTTTCATTTTTAGTCAGCTTGAATTTTTCATTTATTCATTTCATTCTGCTGCTCCTCACAGCAGTCTGTGCTTATTTGCTATTTGCCACTTCCAGATATCACTAGTTATCATGTTACAAAGTCATTCATTATATATTTCTTTGTAAAACCAGATTGAAAAATGGTCATCTACTTGCAGTTGACAGTTGTTTCTGCTGCTGTTCTGTGTATTTTCTCCATTTTGATGAAAATATGGTAGTAAATTTTTTCCAGATCTAAATGCAATGGGCCTTGCCAGCTATGCATATGGACAATAGTGCTTCCTCTTCCAAAGAATTTGTGCCCAGCTCTCTGACATGGCATTGTCCTTGACTGCTGCTCTAAGTACAACTCAATGCATGACTTTTGACCACTCATAACTACATAACTCATAACTACCTTACATTTCAGAGTATCTTTCATACAGGTCTCTCCCAGCATACGTTTTAGCACTTCTACACTGAAAATTCTGACAATATTATTTTTATATGAATACACATGGGTTTCTTACATAATTAATATCGCTTCCATGGGTCTATAATCATAAAACATGCATTAAGATTAAATGATAATTTTAGTTGAAACCATAAACTGATGCATAGTAATTATTGTTGGACAGTTGTGCTAGTGAACAAATTGGCTAGTGTACAATGGGCCTGTTTTATCACTTAAGTCAATGCAGAGCCTCATACTTTGGCAGGGAATTTTTTGAAGATCTGTATTAAAATGCATTATTATCAATGTGTATATCTATACATTCAGAATATGTTAAGATGTTTAGTCTGAGAAATATGATTTTGTGTTATTGGATATGTTTTACAATATCACTAAATGTTTTAGTGCTTATGCTAAAATGCCAGTAGTTTTTATTACAAAGCTGAACATTAGCACAGAAAATCAGTTTTAATTTACTGATAAAATGATGAGGGTTTTTTAATTGTTTTCATAATTCCTTTAATAATAGTTAAGATTTTGTCAATTTTGAATTCAGAGTTTCCAAGCAGCAGGTTGAAACAGTTGTTGCCAGTACTCTAACCTTGGTAAGTGGTTGTGCACTGGTGCTGAGTACTTTCATATTCAGATGATAAAACTACTCAGGTCTGTTGGGTTAATGATGTGGTCTTTTATGGCACATTTCTGTTCCATTGCTCATCAGGAGCCTTCTCGTTTTTGACTACATGAAACTGCCACAACATGGATGTGGGGCTGGACAGCATGAGGGCACCCTCTGGCAGAAGTGAAGGAGAGACAGGATATGGTGTGGTTCTCTGAGGGCAGCGATTCAAACCAGGGAGAAGGAGGCTGCCATGGCTTAGTCTAGCTGCAGCTGTAGATTTACTGTGAGCTGTGGAGTAGTTGGAGTGAGGGGGTTCACTCAGGGAGGTGAAGGAAGCACAAACTGGCAGGTACTGAAAAGAGAAGATGATGGCACAGGGAGCAGATATGTTCTACTTGCCTGGAAATAAACTTGCACATTAAAGATGGCCACTGGGGTCAATGACAGGAATTTAGCTATCTGGAGTATTTAGAGAGACAAAACCTGTATTTTGAAACCTGTTTGACCAGACAAAAAGAGGACTGGAACTTACATTGAAAGTCAGTTGAGTAGTAACTTCCAGACCTCTGGGAGGTCACCCTTTCTGCAAGGGTAGAAACCTAAGCTTTCATAGGCATTTCTCTTAGATTTTTAGATAGCTGTCTTGAGAGCATTGCCAGTTTCTGTTGCAGCAGAGACATACTGCTACTTGCAGAAGAGCAAATGTAGAACAACACGTCAAAGGTCGAAGGATATGTCCTCCTACCCTGAACATGTCTCTTGTGCTGTCATTTGTTCCATTCAGATGAACCGATGTCAGATGACAGGGCCTGGACAGTAAATTGCTTGCAGAATCAGCAGTGAGTTATTTGTCAGTAGCCTGAACACCTGCTGAAGATGATGGACTAGTCTGAAATAACCTGGTACTCTGCAGCCTTTAGCAGTAGAAAGGATGAGCTCCATAAGATACTATATTTTGTTTTAAATTATTATTTAACAATGCTTCATCTTTGTGACATTAGTTTAATTTATTCTTGAAGTATTTTTGTATTTTGGATTTTTATTTTAGCATTCTCTTTGTCAGTTAGGAATGTTTTATTTACATTAATCTTGAAGCAGAAATTTGAAACCTGATCTTTCTGGGCATAAATTCTTCTAAATTGTTCCTATGTGTTTCTTATTTTGCTGAAATTGTTTGGTTTGTTTGGTTTTTTCCTGAGGTGAATTTTAACATGCTAATTTAAATATGTAATGTAATTATGATGTCATCAATATATTTATTCTGTTATTTTATTAAGCTGTTCCCTTATGTTTTTCTAGTTTGAGAGTTTCTCACAAGTAAACAAACTTGTTCAGGCCTCTGTCAAGGGCAAGAATGTGGTTTAAAAATACCAGAGTCGGTTTTCTGTTGAACTGAAAGTACAACTGACCTGCGTGCAGCAGGAAGATTAGGTTATAAATGCACCTTTGTAATCTCTGTAATTATTTTTTTCAGGCACTTGTGTCCAGGAGCAGTCACTATTGCCCTGTACATCAGTGACTTAAAGCAGTGCTCTCTGTTCCAGTTTACTACTTGTTTTCAGCTTCATCCAACATCCATGGGAGCTTGCAACAATGGAAGGAGTCTTAGCATTATTTAAGGACTTGTTTTCATAACTTAATACTAGGGAACCATATTGAGAAATGCAGAAATGCTTCCAGATTCCCAGACAGACTTAGAAAGTTTGAAGTTTAGCTATACCTTCTTCTTTGATTTTTTCAAAATGTTGTTTCTTGTCACACTGCATGAAAGGACTGTCTTAGAACACTTTTACTAATTTTAAATCACTACTTTGTTAAGGG
This sequence comes from Onychostruthus taczanowskii, assembly GCF_017590055.1. NCBI lineage: Eukaryota > Metazoa > Chordata > Aves > Passeriformes > Passeridae > Onychostruthus > Onychostruthus taczanowskii. The sequence goes on from NW_024498351.1 coordinate 9,958,898, forward strand.
TTTTCCTTTTAAGGAGTAACAGCTCAATAAGCTCCTTAGTCAGATAACTAGATCTCTGGATCAACTTTTGTTTTAGCTGTCAGTGTGGACATATTCAGTATGTGTTCTCCTGAACTGTTGTCATTTTCTCATGTAAATGTAAAGAAAGAAATCACTTCCTACAGGATTCCTTGATCTTTGTTTAAAAAAAAAAAAAAAAAAAAAAAAAAAAAAAAAGCTACCACATGAATTGACTTAAAAAGACTAAATCTAAAAGATATGAACAAAAAAAAAAAAAAATACAGTGACCAGCAGGACTGGGTTTTGGTTGGGTTTTTGTTTTTTATTTAAGTGTTGTTCTTTGCTTGCTGTGGCTCTTATGTACAGTTTGACAATTCTTTCTCATGAGGTATCTGAAGTGCCACTAAAACTGAGTATCAAGCAACAGGAGCAGCAGTAGGGAGTGTTCCCCTAGTGCATTTCACTGTCTTCCTGCAGGTTAGTTCTTCTTCATAAACGCTACTTTTAAAAGTTTCGGGATATTTTCAGGGTAAAGCTAGTCTTGCTTTGTTTCTTCACGTAGCATAACAGAATAGTAACTTTTTAAAAGGTAGGTAGCAGTTGAGGGATTCCTTTTCTCTGCAGAAAGCACCAGTGAAATCCCCACAGGACACGCTGTAACCTGTTCTAAAGAACAATGGAAAACACGACAGGAATCTCTGAGTTTTTACACTGGAACTCCATCGCTTCATTTTCCTTTGTCTTGCTGCCAGTGGTTGCAGACGCAGCCGGGGCGGCTCGGGGAGCGCTGCTGCTGGGGGCTCGGCGGCGGCCGTGCGCTGGGAGCCGAGGCTGCCGCGGGGCTGAGCCCAGGCTGCTGCAGGGCTGAGCTGAGGCTGCTGCACTGCAGGGCTGAGCCCAGGCTGCTGCAGGGCTGAGCCGAGGCTGCTGCAGTGCAGGGCTGAGCCCAGGCTGCTGCAGGGCTGAGCCGAGGCTGCTGCAGTGCAGGGCTGAGCCGAGGCAGCCGCGGCGCTGCCCGAGCCCCCGGCCGCAGCCCGCCCGCCCGCCCGGAGCTGCTCCTTACATGGGCATGGCCGCGGCTCGCCCGGGGCCCGGGCGGGGGGGCCGCTGGAGCCGGGCCGGGCCGAGCCGGGGGCGGTGCGGCCCGGGGGGCTCAGCCAGACAAAGAACAGTCCCGGCAACCAAATAAGGAAGTTGGAGCTGGAGGATTTCAGAATAGGAGCAGAGGGGGAGATGCCAGGGAAGCCGGGGAAGCAGTCTGTGTGCAGGGAGCTGCTCTCTCCTGTTACCAGCGCAGTGGTGAATGCAGGGGATCGAGGCTTGTCCGTATCCTTCTGTGATCTTCAGCCAGCAAAGTTAAGAACTCAAGCTGTGTTTGTCATATTTTCTCATGTTTCTGAAAGCTCTCTACAGATTTTTGTTTAGAAAGGAGGGGTCTTTGGCAGCCCCGTTGGTTAGCAGACTGAAGATAAATGAGTCATCCTTTGCCAAGGGGAAAGAAGAGTCCCATTGCAGATAATTTTAGGCATTACAAAAACATATTATAAGATTTTGTCTACTGTAATGTTTTGATGAAAACTTAGAAATTCATCTAGAAAGGCGACACAGGCACTCCTGAGAGTCAGACCTGTCTTTGTATTAAGAACAGTAGTAGAGAAAGAGAGAAAAGAAAGAAAATTAGTACTAGAAAACCCTAAAACTGTCCTGACGATTTGGATAGAAAAGTATTTTACAACAACATAAACATGGAAAAATATTATGGGATTTCAGAAATGCAAGTTAGGTACTGGTTTAAACATAGGTGTAAAATTCATGCCCTGTGATCCAGTGTCTTGGGATGTTTTACTTACTTATACGGACTGAAGTTAAAAGGTCTTATTCCTGGTGGAAAAACCTGTGGAACACCATTCATTTTTTCACTTCAGACTCACTTAAAGCAGGAAGAATCCATACAACAAATATTCTGAAGGAAGAGCTACAATCTCTGCTGAGTGTGTGAAACCTAGGATAGAGAAAACTAAATAGCTGTGGGCACAAACTTCAGCAGTAATGTTTAACATACTGGCCTGGTTCGCTCTGGTTTCAAAATGTTAGCAACAGTATGTGTCCTAAAGTCACAGCCTTTATAGCAAACAATTACATGCACTGTGAGCTTGACATCCTGATGAAAGGAAGTAAGTTATGCCTTGATCTTGAAATTGTGACAAGATCAGCTCATAAACAGCTACTGAAAAACTTTTTAAATACTGTAGGGAAGCCTGGCTCAGAAGAAACAGCTTCTTTATCTTTCCTGACAGGCCTTACAAATACAGCACCTGTAAGGTACTGAAGTGTAGCTAATTGAAAGATACAACACACTCACTATTGCCATATCAGGGCTATTAAAGAAGGAAATGTAGTGTTGAGATTTGAGTTCAGAACTGGGAAGGACTTACAGGTGACATTCAAACTGCTGTGATCATCTGCAACTTTTTTTTAAGCCTTCTAACATTTTTAGCATCTGAAGTGCAGGTAGACCTCTCAAATCCATGGCACTGCTTGTAAGAGTTTCACTATCACAGCTGAAAAGTGTTATGTCAGCTTTACTATGAAGTAAAGCCTGAGCAGTCAATGGGGGTTTTTTTCTAGGTTATATTTTGTTATATTTAATTTTCAGAGCTCTCACACAGTGCAGTATCAGTAGTTCTGCAGGCCAGGAAATCTCATGGATTACTCATGGATGAAACAGACCAATCACATGGGTATTGCAGTATCTAGGAAGTTATTGGGATACTTGACTTCTCCGTGTGCTTGTTCAACCATCACTGTTCCAGTTCCTTATTAGAAAGTGCCTACATAGTAGACCCACAGTTTTCCTCTATGCTGTCATAGGAGTTGCGCAATAAGTCTGATCAATATCATTTAATCTTTTACCCTGAGGACCTTTCCTATTTTAGTCTGAAAGGCAAAATAGTGGTATAACAAAGAAGACTTGAGTGTGAGTCACTTTGTCACCGTGTATGTACTCACACATGCAAGTGTACGTGTCTTTCACAAAAATGGTAACTGCTGCCTTAGGAAAATTGACTCAGCAATGGAAACTTCTAATCTTTAGTTTTCTGATGGTATTATTAGAAGTTTGGACAAAAATCTTCTTGTCATTGTTGTTGTTGAATCCTGTTTTCCTAGATCAGAGACTGCAGTATGATTTGCTATCAAGTGTTGACCCTAGCTGTGTTTTCCTTTTTGCGAAGCACATAGCTTTAATAGTATGTATTTGCAGAATTGAAAGTGATGGGAAATGCTTGCCTAAATATTCTTTCTTGCGACAAACATGTGATCTTTTATTTTCCAGAAGGGCAAAGAACAACAAAAGCCACAAACAGCTTGGTACTTCCAGCTCAGACATTGTGAATTTCACCAAACAGAAATAGTACCAGACAAAGCAATTTACAGTTACTACCTCAGTGTCTGCCAATACCAGCCAAGTTAGGTAGTACAGGGTACTTGAAATAGTACTAAATGCTTTGGACTGGCACATGTTTGGTAACTACCATTTCAGAGGTATAGTCTGTCACTTTTTGGTTTTGGGAAATCCTAATTTGACATTCTGGCCTTCTAAAGAAATCTCAAACTCTCACACATTCCAAGAAAATCAGTGTCCTGTTCCTGGCTTAGGAATCCACATTCAAAGCTATGCAGAAAAGCTTTGACTCTTCTGTCAAAGTTTTGTTTCACAGTATGGGAGGTGCTGTAGTTTTACGGAGATACTTTTTTTTTATTTTAAATAAAAAAATTAAAATCTGCAATGGTTGGCATGCCAAAGCTTATTTTGCACAGCTAGTGTAAATGGGATGCATTTCCCTTATGTAGGAAAAACAGGGAGATTGCTGAACTGGCCTCCATAGATCATTGAATTGAGTAAGCTGCCTATGAATCAGTTTGGAGGCTTGTAAACTCTTTCAATTCCCTCTTCTGGTCAGTCCTTCGGGTCTACTTTACTGACATTTCCATCTGAGTTTAATGATGTTTGAACTGTAATATGATGCAAAGCTGCATTGTAGCTAGCTGAATACTATTTGGGTTGATTTACAGGCATGCCTATATCCTCGCATTAATTTCCAGATTTTAAGACCAAAAGAATCTTGTGTCATGTGTCTCCCTCGTTAGAAAACACCATTTGAATCTCAATCACAACTTCTTCCTGCATCTCAGAATTTTTTAAGTTTGATTTGTTGGATTTTTTTCTTTTGTCAAAACATCCTGTTTTGATTTAAAAAATTTGAGACTTCTGGTCTTAGCTAGTGTGATCAGAATTGCACACTCCAGTATAGCTTTGAATGTCTCAGTTAAGTCAGCAGCTACAGTACTAAATTTTTACATATCATAATGAGGGACAATCAAGGAGGGAAAGATAAAAAAGGAAACAGAAGTGTAGCTTTTTGTATTATAGTAACACAAGGAAAACAGCTGTTGTTTTTATTTATTAAAATATATGTATGCTATCAAAATACACTTCCTTCGCTGAAGATACACTGCAGGCAAAAAGATTGTATTTAAATGCAAATTATTCTGTAATAGTTTAAGAATTTGACTGACTCTCTCATTAAGTCCAGTGAGTTATTTTCATTTATTTTCACTCATCACTGAGGATGTGATTACTTTGTTAAAGATTTTCTCCCTGCATTTTCAGCTTTTCTTTCCTGAAGGCATCCTTTTTAGTTTTTGTACTTCCAGCAATACTAATTTCATTTTATTTATGGGGTGGTTTGAAAAGTAAATCTTAATTTTGTGAAGTTTCTCAAAGTCTGAATGAATGCTAGCAAGAAAACTTCAGGCCATTTGGTGTTTGCCTGCTTTACTATGACATCTACCATTATCTTCCCTGGTCCACAGAAATTAATTGCTGGGCTCCTTTACTTCATTTTTTCCAAAAGCTGTTTGTTATCATTATAATTATGTTTTAATTATTTCTTTTAAGTATTAGGATTTAATTGGAGTTGTAGACAGTTGTCTTTTTATGTAAGTTAGTGTCCTTCATTTTGGTTTGCCAGTTATGCTGTAGATATAGTTGGAAACTCCTTAAACCAGAAACAAATGTTCCTGGGACCAGAATTACAGGCAAAGTTGTTTACAAGAAAGAATCACAGATCATATTAAGTTAAGCATATGGTTTTGCTTCTTTTCTCTTTGGATCTTTATCTTGCAATGTGCCTCATGCTTGTTTCCCAGTAAGCTGAGCTTCGTTTTCACTTTCCATGCCCAAATATGCTGTGGAGTCAGAGACAAGGAAGTATCTTGAACTAAGCTGATGTGCACAAGTCTCTGCTTTCATCTTCCATCCCCATGAACTGAACATACACAAACACACACAGACATATAATTCTTCTGTACAAAAATTTTAAGAGCAGTGACAAAAGAAATGTTGCAGAACTGAATACATGTCTTTGATGCAGTATTATCTCAATCTCAAATACAAAGGAGAAGGTGCAGTTAAGAGATGTGAAGTCCAGGTAATGCTTTTCTATCACTGACTTTTCCTACTGCACATTAGTCTGCTCTTTGTTGTGTGTCTTACGTTATCTGCACCTGTTACAGGCCGTAACAAAACTGTGTTCTGCTTTTTAGAGAAATTCTTGACAAGCAAGCCTATCAAAAATCACAGAGAGACCTGACCAGCCATGAGTGATACTCCTTTTATCTTTGTACTATCTTAATACCATGTGTATGAGCTGCCATGCTTCTTCCCCAGAGTCATGGACCAGAATTGGAAACAGGGTGCTAGTGTAGCCCCAGCCTTCTGACTGCCAGGTTCTGGCATGCCACTCTGTTCTAGCAATGGGGAGATGCTTCATTTTCCTCACCCTTTTCCTAATTGGCAGCATTCTTCTGTTCTTCCTGTTATATTCTGGAGGGATTGAGTGATGTGGAGTGAGTTCTGAGTCCTAAAGAGGGCTTAATGGTGAAAAGGTGTGAAAGGGGTTGAGTAAGCAGAGAAATTTTCAGTGCTACCTTGTTCTGCATTGCCCACTGTGAAATGAAGTTTCTCAGGTGGAGGTCTTACTCATTTTGGAGGTTCATACCAGCTGGGGGAAAATAGTTATGGTGATGTTCTTGTATCCAGAACTGATCTATAATACACACTGATCAGAAACTGGATCCCAGAGAAGAAAGAGGATCACCCTTGCTTTCACCTGCCCTAAATTTTTTTTACTGTTGTCCAGGATGTTGAGCAGAGATGAAAGGCAGCATGTTGATACACTTACTTGCTGCTCGTGAGGTAGTAAATGCAAGTGATACCACTGATCACCTCCATGGGCTAAGCATGGAATTGATAATAGTGATTTTATAGATGTATCTTTTGAGATTATCTATCTTGTTTCAAGCAGATGTTGGATTAGATGTTAGCAGTTTTTAGTTGTGTACTGTGGTTGCTTATAAAATTGATGTTGGCATGTAACCTGTAAGAAAGCACTGGATCTGGACCTAGTGGATTATACTAGGAAGGGTATGAACCAACAACAGAAATCTGACACTCTTTATCTCTTTCTGGGAAAAAAAAAAAAAAAAAAAAAAAAAAAAGAATTATTTACCTTCAAATGAATGCCTTAGTGAGATACGTAGTAGTAATTAATTAATGTATTTAGAATAAGTGACACCCTGGAAGGTTTTCCATAATTAGATCACAAAGCAACTAGATTTTTGTATCATATAGTAAATTTTCTCTGATCACTGATGCTATTTTTTGCTAGGTAAAGGCACAGAGGACTATTTATAAAACAGATAACTATAGTGAAATAGCATGATTTTTTTTTCTGAAAATGTTTTAAATTCAGTTTAATCTGAACACTTGGGGTCTTGGTAGTGATGAGTAATGGCATAAGTGTTAATTTAAAAGAACATAGAGGACTTAAAGGGCTTAGAAGAACACTTTGAAACATCACTTCTGCAGTTCTGCATTAAAATTGTAGCCATCCCACCCGCTTGTCATGCAGATGAAGATGATGTGGCAATCGTGGAAACTTTTGCTTCGAAGAAGAGCTGATGTAAATTCTCGTAGCAACACTTCTGTGCAGCTGTATGGCAATATGGAAGAGCCTGGGATGTTTCTCTAGGCTGTTGCAGCGCCTTCTCAAGTTTTTCTGCTGGCTATGGAAGTTCCTGGAAGGAAAAAGAGTGAACTTCTAGCCTGGGACCCGAGCATTTTTTGGCAAAAGGTGTGCCACAGAGTCACTGTTCTCGCAGCTCTGAAGGAGAGGAACTAAGACTTAGGCTGCGGCAGCGGGTAGAAACATCCCGATGGCGACTCGCTGCGGGAAAGCCGCGTCTCACCGCCGTTCCCGGGAGCCTGGTAACGCCTCCCGCAGCATCGGGGCGCCCGGGGCGGCCGCGGGACTCTTAACGTGAAGCTGCCGGAGTGGGCCGCGCCGGCGGCGGCGGCTCCTCAGTGAGTCACGGCGCGGAGCGGCGCCCCGGGCCCGCCCTATATAGCCCCGGGTACCTGCGGGCGCCGCTCCGCTCCGCCGCCGCTCGCCGCGCCCGGGACAGCGGCGCTCGGCTATGTGAGAGCTGCCCGCTCCGCCGTGCCCAGGTAAGGCGGCAGGGTACTTTCAGGAGTTCGCGGTGACGTGTCTTCTTCGGATGAGGTTACCGCACGGCAGAAGCGGTGATGGGAGGCGAAAGGTCAGGGCACATGAAATCGTGCCGTAATCGGAGCGGGCTGACCGCTCTTCTGTCGAGTATTTCTACTTTTGATCTACTCTTTCTTGATCTTTTAGTTTGCCTCATCGTCTGTAGTCGCGTTCGAGTTTGCCTGATGCACTTTATTTGCCGTCCCCTTGGTGTTTCCAGAGGCAGAAAGGATGCTTTTGTGGCGGCTGCGGCTCTGTGCATCTCTGTAGCCCAAGACTTGCAAAGTCAGTCCTTCAAAAACATGATGGGGCAGTAAACTATGGGTGCCTTCCCAGCCTGCTTTGTAGGAGACTTCTGTAGGAATCCAGTGATAGTTCTGGATGAAGAGAATTGGCAATGGGCAGGAGACTTGATCTTTTAGAAGTTTTGCTACAGCTTCTTACCCAAATTAAACCAAACATTGGAGTTTTGGGTTGTTCTGTGGAATTCATACGTCTATAAGGAAGACATATTTGGTCATCTAGCACTTAATGTACTCTTGTAGCTAAATTTTTTTGTCTAGTGTTTATCACTGCTCGTTGAAAGGAATTTGGTGTTACTTAGTAACTTTGTAACATATAACAGTAACAGCTTTGGAAGTTTTTTTCCTTCTTTTCCAAGTCTGCAGCACACATCAGATATTTGTTTAAGTTTTAGTAGTGAAGACAAAAAAAAAAAAAAGGAAAGTTTCCTGGCAGTAGGCACATAATTAGAAAGAAGGCTGGGAAAAGTAAGACTGGCCTTCTTTATAATGATGTGTTTACAGAAACTTGGAAAGCAGAGATATGCATTGGCTATCAAAGAGAAACCAACGTCTGCTATTGGAACATTTGGGTCAGCTTTATATTAAGGAATATGGCACTGCAGAGCACACATCTAAAAATAGGAGTGGACACAGTCAATGTTTCATTAAGCTTTGAGGTCAAGAAACAATTTTTTCCATGGTATTCTGTGGCTGGATTGAACTGAAACCATGATTCCTGTGAACAAACCTTATATTTCTGAAATTAACTTTGTAAGATGTATTACATGCTGTGCAGAAAGTTTTGTGTTCACTCGTGGGTTTGTGTGCACAGAGGTACACTGGCATTCTGGGGTGGGAAAAGTTTTGATGACATTCTTTAAGAAAGCCCAGCAGTTTCCAGACATCCATAGCTGGTCTGTGATTCACAATGCATACCAGACATAAAAGGATTAAGATATAGAATTGATAACAAGAGAATGGAAAAAAAAAATCGAAAAAGTTAAATGGCTCTCAGCATATGTCCATTGATTGTATTTAAACCACTTCACTATGAAAATGGGACAAATACTTGTGAAAACAAGATTCTGAGAAGGATTGTGTTGCATCCTGCTTTTGGTTGCAGGATGCAACAACAACCTGAAAGATGCAAGAAAACCTGAAAGGACTGGCTGTGAAATGATGTTCTTTTACTAATTTTCCTGGCCAGAAGGAGAAACACTGTGGGAAAAGGTGGGGGCAGAGGGATAAGTATTTGAATTAAAGAAACTGGAAATATGGGGTAGGAGATATACAGATGTTCTTGCAATGTTTGAAACACATAGGAATATGCAGGTTGGATGTTGTTGGAATTGGGAGTGTCTCATTTGGATAAAACAAATCCTCATCTTTGAGATAGGGAAAATCTGATAGTGGATCTCATCTTTGAGATGAGTTTTCTTTCATCTTTGAGATAGTGGAAATCTGATATCACAAAGTCAGAATTTACCAATTTATCGCACACTGCAATCTGACGTAGCAGTTATCCTAAAATTGCAATGGTGGATATATGGTAAAGGTTTGTTAGCAATAGGTAGATGTATGTCACATAACTTTTCTTGCAGCTTTCTGAGTTTTTTCAGTAAAAATCTGTCCTGAAAATTTGAAGTGTGTTTTAACTAACAATTAAAAACCACTGATGTAAGATAAGTGTTCTTGTGTTGTTACACTACTGAACATCCTAGAAAATTCTCTATTATCTTCAAAGTGTTCTTAAGTTTCTTGCTTCTTTTTGTTCATTTTACTGGCACAGCTCATCGTGCTGGACATCATGCACCAATTATTTTGGACCTGTTGACTAGCCTGAGCCTACTGTTTTCTCTTTGCAGAGATGATTGCAACATATAAAACTTTGCACTGCAGAATTTTTTGAGCTGATATGATGGTTGTGGAGGGCACGATAGTCTAACTGCTCCACAAGCAGGAGCGTGATTGCAGTTTTGTCATCCACTTTGTGGTCTGTGTGACTGCAGCAGCCATTTCTAATAGCTATGTTAGAACAGCATGCCTCCTTTTTTGTAAGGACACAGTGGTAAATCTGATGAGTAATGTTCAGCTGTTGGGCTTTAGGCATTGGAAGACCAAGGAAGCAGACTGCCTGGAATTGACTTGTGGGATGCTGGTCAGCCCACTTATATGCAGAATTTCTTCTTTCTCTCCTCTACAGAATTTATTTCTATTACTCTGTTTCAAAATAATCCATGAGAGACTTACTTTATTGAACTTACCGGTTCTCAGCTGGGTAAAGTAAACCAATCATACTTGAAAAATGATGTAGTTGATGGAAGATATTGTGTTCCTCTAACAACAACCTAATTTCTCATCCAGTTCTACTTAAATTAGCTGCTTTTCAATTTTACTCATGCCAGCATCCATGTGGATCCATGTGCCTGGGAGCAGAGTAGACTATCAGTGAGTGTGATGTCATATATGTAGGTTTTCTCTGTGTGTATAGCATAATTTCCTGTAAATTATGAATAATTGTGGACACTACACCTGAAAAATATGAAGGTAAAGGCCTTTGGTTTTAAAAAGCTGAGTTTCTGGTCTGAAAATATGTAGATAAGTGCATAGAGCACAGTGCAAAGAAACTCTGAAAGGTGAAGATAGCATATGCAACATTAGTTGCATCATTTCAAAACAAAATATTTTATATTATTGCTATGTGTTTTTTCATTTACTTTTTACTGTCCAAGAAAGGAGTCTTCAGGTATTTGGGGGTTGTACTGTACCTTTACTGATCTGCAAAGAGTTGATGGCCCTAAGGTTTTGTTTTCCCAATAAAAATTTCAGCATTATGTAGAACATATAAATTGACTGATAGTCCCAGAAATATTTTTGAGAACATAATTGACTGGAAATCTTTTATCCCAGGAATATTATTTAATCAAAATATGCCTGTGGACTTTTGTATTCATGTATCATCTTCCATTGGAAACATTCCTGCTTTCTTAAGAGATAGCATTTCAGTGCTAGATTAAGTAATAATGTTCCCTTTGGAGGGAAGTGCCCACTCAGTAATAGCAATACTCAGCAATGATTTCGTAGTAATAATAGATGCATTTGGAAGAATACGTATGGTGTAATTACTAACCAAATTATCGTATGCCTAGAAGACTAATTTTAACCTCCTACCTGCAGAAGGTGAAGAGTCTTGTGACCACAAGTGTCAGAACTTATTGGAGCATTATAGATAATTTAGCATTTTGGTATTCATATATTAAAAATATAATTATAATAATTAAAAATAAAATTATCCAAGAAGAAGAACCAAGAGTTAAGGCAGTTCTTTTTACATGTGTAGTCCGCTTTCTGGGTTAGCACATGAATAGAAAATTTAGGAAATACTTTTCCTCCACATTTCTGTCTAGACACTTACATGGTCCTTTTCCCACCTGCTTGAGACATTCTAACCTTTGCCAAGGCAGGAAGTTAGTATTTCCTTTATTGAAGCAGAAAGTGATTGTAATTAGTGTATTGTGTATGGCACTCCCCAGCACTTCCCCCTTCCACAAAGGGAAGGAATTTTAAGATAAACAGCACATACTTTTATACAAATAAATAAATATTGTGGGCTCAATTCCTTGCTGGGCTTTTTCTGCCTTATTCACCTGTGTGAGATGAGCCAAGAAGCAACTGAATCTGCTTTCCCTAATTTTCATAGTGTGCGTATCTCCCCAGTGATAATTTGAGTAAGAAATCTTTGATTACCTTAGATTATCTTAAACCATTGTTTGTAGCAGTTAGTCAGAATTCTTTCCAGTCCTTCCCAGGACATTCTTCTGAGCCTGGGAAACTGTATTCATTCACATCAACAAAATATGTTCCTATTGAAACTTCTCTTTAAAATGGGCTTCAGATATTGTTTCTTACCCATTTCAGAAGATGGTCTACATTATATGCGCTAGGATATAACATAAGAAAAAGCAATTCTTCTAATTATTCTCTTTATCTCAGTTCACTATAGTGTATTTCAAGCAGAAAGTGGTAATGTGGGGTTGAGTTCCTACCTCTACCTTAATACTATGGAAGAGTTATTTAGTTGAAAAGTTGAGTCTATGCATCAGGAGCTTCTATACTGCATTGCCAAAGTGTCCAAGTTCTGGTATATGTTCATAAGATGGCACATACCTTATTTGTTCTTTTGGGATTGTTTAAAGTAAAGATTTTTTAGAAAAAGACTATTATTTTCGGACATGATGTGTCAGCCAGCAGAAATGTACAGGAAGAGATTTTTTTGGGTTTTCATTGGCAACGTGCTTAAATTTTTTTTTCCAGACTTAAATGTAAAAATAGATTAGTGCACAAAAAAACTGTTTTAGTGATGTTAATGCTTATACCAACCATACTACTCCACTGAGTTCCCAGTAAAGGCTGATACTTGTTTTGTATGCTACTGTACCTATTACAACACAGAACCTGAGGTGTGCGTAAATAATGGGAAAACACAAGGTATTGCATTTACAACATTAATATTTAACTTTTACAGTCTCAAGTGGACTTGTTTCAATCCTAGCATTTATAAAATTTCAGTTTGTTCTGTTTGTTCTCAAACAGAAAGCCAAGAAGGCTGATGACATCCTGGCCTGTATCAGCAATAGTGTGGCAGCAGGACCAGGGCTGTGACTGTCCCCCTGTGCTCTGCACTGCTGAGGCCACACCTGGAGTATTGCGTTCAGTTTTGGGCCTCTCACTTTGAAAGTGACATTTTGGTGTGGCAGCATGTCCAGAGAAGGGCAACAAGGCTTGTGAAAGGACTGGAGAACATGAAGACTGGCTGGGGGAACTGGGGATGTTTAGCCTGGAGAAGAGGAGGCTCAGGGGGACCCCATTGCTGTCTACAAGTGTCTGAAATGAGGTCATGTTGAAGTGAGGGTCTCTTCTCAGAAGGTGAGTCTCTTCTACCGTACCTGCAGTAAGAGGTTCAGAGGTAATGGCTTCAAGCTGAGAAGGGGGGGATTCTGATTAGACATCAGCAAAAAAATAATTATATGTTTAGTGGTTTAGAAGTTACAGTGGTAGTGCTGGGTTGATGGTTGGATTTGATGATCTTAAAGGTCTCTTCCAAAATATTGACCTGTGATAAAGATTCAGTCAGCTGGATTTAATTTTTAAATAGCAAATTAAAATTAATTCCTCTCCTGTGATGAAAAGAAATGTACATCAGAGAGCAAGAAATGCGTGCAGGCAGTATCTGGTAGACAGGACAAACTTCATTAGGAGGTCCTGCCTGGGCTCTAGTGAATAGAAAAAGAGAATGGAATATTTAGATTTTTTTTTTTGTACGTCTGCTACAGATTCATTTAAAAAGTATTTCTCCAGCCACACTGAATACAGAAATCTGGTTTAAATCAAGACCCACATGTGTTATAGCAACTTTTCTCAGGAGAGCCAACCTGCTGGGTTTAGGCCAAGCTTTCAGCTGAGCTTGCTCCTACCCGTTTTTGCACCTTACTCACAGCTTGGAAGACTTATCCTTAAAATAGCGTGATTATTTTTTCTGTAGTTGTATTTTGAAGTTTTTGTAAATTTTTACTCTATGGCTGAATTCATTCTTCTGAATAGGCTGAATCACAGTATGAAAGCACTCACTAGAAACATAATTGTTTCTTTCACTTCTAAGTGCCATGTGTGTATGTACACCCAGATGTGCGTAAAATGTTTCTAACTTCAAAGAGCAGATTTTGCAGAATTTTTTTATGAAAGAAGATAATGCAAGTCTGTTTCTATGTGTATATGAATCTCATGATGTGTGAATATATATATATGTGTATGTGTGTCCTTACACACACACATCTATAAAATCTCTACCTGACTTATGGGGGTGCTTTGTTTAAAGCAGCTATTAAAGTGAAAAACTATTTTAATAGCCAACTTTGGCCAGCAAGGAGCTTCAGCAAGGCAACATTAAAAGTTTTGCACAAATGAAAGTAGAGTTTCCTTGCTCAGAAACCCAGTGGTGCTGTATTACTTTTAGCCCACCTCACTACTTACATTGGCTCTGAAATACAAAGCCTTGCTTTGCAGTGTTTGAAGGTTTCAGGAGGGCAACCTAATTTATGGTTATTTTTGTTCTGACCCAAGATCTAGTGAAGTTTTTAGTGCAAGTGAAGCTTTGAAAATCCCAGGGGTGTTCATAATATTTTGTGGATGGGGTATTTTCATGCAGTCTGTGTTTGTGTGTGATTTGTGTTTCCTGTTAAAACTTCTAGGGAATTTAATAAAGGCATGAGTTACTTGGTATTATGTTACTGATGGTGAGCCTGTTGCAAGATGATGCTGTTTATTTTTGTGCAAATCTGAGGTGCATAAAACCAGAATTACATAAACAATATTTAAAGGGAATATTAATATCCACACCTACAGAAGTGTTGGTGCATATCAAGAAATGTCTTTCAGATTTTCTAATGAAAAGACTGCCTGGGGTTCAGAAGTGTTCATCTGTATTTCTCAGCTGACAAGCTACCAGACTGTATTTTTCTCTATAATCTGCAGATTATTTTCTTTTCCAGAATACATATTTTCCATCATTTGACATGGCCAAATTCTACTCTTTTTCTGTTTCCAATGCTACCTGATAATTTTCGTATATCTGTGGCAATTCTCATGAATTGCATGAGTTCAATGTCCTTGCTGAATAATGCTTATTTTTTCATATATAACATTTGTAGGTAATTTTTTCAGGCAGTAAATATATTGCCATACTGCTTGGCTGTGCTCTAGGAGAAAGTCTTGTTTTCCTATGAAACTTCATAGTTTTCCTATCTTTTTCAATATATGGAGATCTGTATGTGATGTAAAAAAGAGAGACACCTCTTCTCTGAGTGTCTGTAGGCATATGAATTCCATAAGGTGAAACTGTGAAGTTCACACGCTATTGAAAGTACGTTGTGTTGTCTTATGACTCTCTAGGATGTTGAATGTGGTTTCCATTCCTTTATCTTTAGTGACTTTTGGAGTTTCTGCTAGAGATTTTCCAGTTTTTCTTAAGTGGTTCATCAGGAATTTCTGGAAAATGGTGGTTTCTGTTTTCTGCTTTGTATTAAGAGACCTAAACATTTTCTTTTTTTTTTTTTTTTTTTTTTTTTTTGTTTTGTTTGTTTGTTTTTGGTTTTAAGAAAGAGAAAAAAAATCCTATCAGTTGTACTTCAGAAACACTTGTGCTTAGACACTGCTTTCGTGGATATACAACTGAATTAGATGACTGTTGCATGCACATTTTCCACGTAGATGGAGAGAAAAAAGATCTGTTAAGATAAAATCAAAACGACATGTCAACATTTTCTAAAACAATGGATGAACTTTCAGCTATTGACTCTGAGGTTACAGCTACAGTTGTCTCTGACCCATAAACCACAGCAACTTTAAGTGTTTCTCTGATTTCAGAAATAAAAATTATACGTTGATTCTAAAACCCTAGGTTCTCATGTCTCCCATCCTTTTAAAAGTTAATGGTCATGTTGATGGATAGATACACAGATACAATTAATATCGATAATGACATTTGTTAGAATCACATTAAATACCCAGAAAGAGGAGGAGAAGGCCCAGAATCACAGTCTCTGCCGGGTTTCCCTTGCTCTCCTACCAGTTCCATGGCTGCCGTCAGCAGCACATCAGCCTTCTCTGCAGCCCCAGCTGGAACCCATTGCAGCACTCTAGTCCTGATGTCAGAGGTGCACCATGCGCTGTGCGGACTGGTGCATTGGAGCCATTCCTGGCACGGTGAAACTTGGCACTGACCACGTGCATTGCAGTTAGCCCAAAATCAAGGGCTTGGTTTCAACTATGAGGAATCCTTTAGGAAAGGAAGCAGTGCTTTTTGGAGCAGGAGCTGCTGTCTTACAGGAGCAAGGGTTTGTGATTGTCTGAGTTTCAGCATATCCAGCTGGTGTGTGGTATCTCTCTGGAAGTTTTCTTCAAGAGACGATCCCAGATCACAAAAGTATCAAGAAATTTACACCTCAGAAACACATAGTAGTTGTGGATGTACAGGCTGCAGTTATAAATTAGGGTATTAACATACCCTAATTAACATGTGACCCCAAATGTTATGCATTAGTTTCAGGTTCTTTTGGTATCCAGGTCTTGAAATGAAGTAAGACATTCATGTGCTTCTTTAACAGATGTCATTATTATCTGTGGGCATGGCTCTGTGTGGTAAAATGTTTGGGTCAGAAAAAGTATTGAAATCTTTAATGTTAGATTTAGCATGTTGTTTTACAAAAAGACACTAAAATACCGCTGCTTTCACCATCTTCTGGCTGCAGTCTGCTCCTTTTACAAGTTGCCAGACAGAGCTATTGCATCCTCACTTTAATAGTCTTTGAAAGCGTTTTGAAACTTTGTAAAGTTAACATTCCTGTTGGGCACAAACTTTGGACTTTTTTGTGGTAGACTGTAACTAGAAAAGAGGAATGGCCTAGGGACAGTTAATTATAATAAATTACAAGAAAGCTTTGTTGACCACTGAGGCTAATTGTCGGTTTGTGACTAAAACACAACACTTGCATTATGTCCTTTTTTGGGTTAAGGAGATAGATGTTTGTGCTTTAAGCATTACTGCCTACAAATGCAAGAGACAGGCCCTGTTTACTGAGTGAATTCTTGTAAGAGCACTGAATCAGAGGAACTGTTTGCAATGCTAATATTTGAAGGAACATGCTCATTGATAAAGAGCAGGACAGAATAGAATTGGAATGCTTTTAAGCAGGGAGCTGATCGGCAGTAAATGAAAGCTGGGGTAGTTGAGTGAACATAGTTAGTTCTGTGATGCCCAGTATTTTTGCTTAGTAGCCTCTCTTTTCTCCAAAAAGGATTTATTATGTCTGCCAGAATTTCCAGTACTGGCAGAGCAAAGTTGATTATGCACGGTAATGGAGGATTGACTAATCAGAGTGAAACTGGGATGTTTGGGAGAGAGTTGTAAAGCATGTGAATAGTACCTTTCTAATTAATGGAAAGACCAGGGCCCCATACAAAGAGTGATACAAAGAAGCTGCTTGTCTGAGAGATTAAAATTTTCACAAGTTCATCATTAAATAATACTGTGCTTCTGAGTTGTGGAAATTCACCCTGTCATCACTGATGGTCTTTTTTGTAGAGGTAGAATCACTGAAATTTGCTGTTAAGCTTCCTGAGTTACCAGTGTTACTCTCTGTGGTTGGTTTTTGAAATTGTTCTCAAATGCCTCTGATTAATTACCTCAGATTCCTCAAAAGTTGTGTTATAGGTTGTTCATTGTTTTACATTAATTTGAAAATGTCTTTGAGCAACTTATAAAGGAAGGAAGGTACTAATATGATCTGTTTCTCAATTAATTGCCTGTCATTTTGAAAACTCTATAGTTTGCTAAAATCACTGACTAGTGGTGAAGTTTGTAGAATAATTTAAAGTAACTGTGACATGCTGCATTAAGGACAGAAAAGAGGTAGTGAAATAGTTTTTTGGGTACTGAAGGACATGAAAAATGCATTTTCCTTATTGAGAAACAGTTCAATGTTTCAGAGTTTTCCTTGGATGCTCTTGGATGTACCTATTCAGGTCTAGAGTTTTTCTTGGATGCTATTGGATGTACCTATTCAGGTCTAAATTTAATGGTTTGTTCTGTAAATTGCTGAATGTGCCAAATAGTCTTGTTATCTGCAATCAGGTTGTGCATTGCACAGACTCCGGTCATATGAGCATTGCACATTGATGTGTAGATTGGCATGTTGCATGGACAGGAATATGTTTAAACTAAACTTGTGCTTTTTGTTTAATGAAACCATTTCAGTGCCTTTTTTTCAGAAAATATTACTAATTTTGCTCTTATGATAGTACAAATTGATAGTCCAGTGTTTTTGAATAACTGTCTTTCTACTCACATTCTCATTGAAGTGCTAACTCTTAGGGTTTATCTGTGGCATGTTTGGATTTTTTGTTCCCCAGTAAAATAAGGATTACATTTACTGCTGTTGGTGAATTTACACACTGGCCTAAATACTGAAAGATAGGTAAGCCATCAGAAATAACAGTGTTGTACATCATATCCAGGCTAAGTCAGGCAATGTCTGGGACTAACTGAAAGCTATAGAAGTCTTTAGGAGCTATCAGGTTTACTTAGTTGTGTTTCATTAACTCTAAACTTTTCTGTTTCTGTTCTGTAATAAGTATGTACACCTAAGTAGTTTGGAGCACTTGTGGTAGGAGTATTTCTCTGATATAATTTCACCAGCCCAACTGCTTCCTGCAGCTCTAGTTTCATGTTTCCTAGCCCAAAACAGAGGGAAAACAACATTTCTAAACTGTAGGTGAAAAGTACTGCATAGAATTAGTACAACTGGTTGCTAAGCCAAAGTTAACTAAGTGATAATTAGGTGGTATTGGAGGAGATACCTTCTGATTTATACATTTCTAGGCATTTTAAACTGTTATTCGACTGATGTTTCTTCTGAAACTTCATTGTGTCAAGATTACATAGAAAAGACCTTTAAGATCATCAAATCCAATTATTAACCTAGCACCATCACCATGTTCACCATTAAACCATGTCCTCAGTTACCATATCCACACATTTTTTGAACACTTCCAAGGATGACTTCCAGTCTTCCAAGGATGGCTCCACCACTTCTCTGGGCAGCCTGTTCCGGTTTATAGCTTGTAAGAGTTATATGTTATTGCTGCCTTGGTCATTTAACAAAAAAAGTTCTCCTGAGCTTGTGAGAAATTCTGCCATACCACTTATTTCAATTTTTGAAGTAGATGATGTCATTCATTACTGTTATTTAGACTACCTGGATTAGTATGCCATGATAGCCTTCTCTGTGGTCTGGGTATTTAATTAAATCTTGGAAAAAAACTCCAGAGTGACACCAAAGGCAGGGAGTTAATATCCACCAAAAAAATTCTCATACTCCTTTATATGTAGGGACATCTTCCAGGCACAAAATAAAGATTTCTGCATTTTCACTGCTTAAATATGCTAATAAAGGTTGATGCAAAAGGTAGCATATTTAGACATTGTAACATTTTCTGGAAAGACCATTGAGACTGATTCACTTCAGTCACAAATGCTGATGAGGTGCTTTCCATTTCTGTTGCTACTGATAGGACTTAACCTGGGACCTGAGTACAAAACCTTTACATCTTCAAGAATTTCTATGCTATTTAATTAACAGCAAATTACTGAGATGCTTCATTCTTCTTTAAAAAAATGTTAGTCTGAGAGCAAAATCTAATAATTTTTTCAATGTATTTCAATACATGGATGAATTTTAAACATACATTTTCAAATTCACTTGAATGAAGTTAAGTTCATATGAAAGTTGTCTGATTTTCAGAGTTACTAATTACTGTTGCTCCTGTTGGTTTCAGTGGTATGCCTGTGTGCTTGAACACACGGGCTACTAGTGTGACCTCCTGAATTCATTTACACAAGTTTGGAAAGCAGTTGTAGCTTGATTTTTCTGTGATAAAACAAAAAGACAATGGATTCAACATGTACGTGCCCAGCTAGCACATCAGTTCTGCTTGTGGTTGCTGTATGCAGTTGGATAACTTGCATAATAATAGTGGTGGGATGGATGAGTGGAAAACTTGCAGTACAGATAATTTCAGCAGATGTTTCCTCTGATTCTAAAATGACACAGCAACCCAGTATGGCAGTTGAAACCTAAAAGTTATAACAACTTACTTAGCAGGACCTCTGTTGTCCAATCAGCTGGTTTAGGTGAAGTTTTATTGTAATAAAATTCAATAATGTTAGATAAATATAAGTGCTATATTATTTTCTATTTTGTTTTGAGTTCAACTTAATTGATCTACTTTTCTTGATGTTTTCTCATAACGAGGCATTAGTTGAAGCCACTGCTAAAACACTAGTTTGGAAAATGAACACTGGCTGATGCTAATAATTCTGATATTGTTTTAGAAAAAAGAAAATCTAATTATGGAGTAAGTAACCAATTCATGGATAAACAAAAATACACGAAGGTGAAACTGGTCAAGCGAATATTGTTCTTTATACCTTTGTCATTCATGCAATCAAGTCTTAAGCTACATGTCCTCATTTTTAGGCCTGTACTGGGCTCTTGGTAAGAATGTAATATTGCACAAACGCCCCTACTTGAAATCTTTAGATAGTGGAGGTGAAATTGTCTCCAATTATTCACTGGGCACACTAACCCCTTTGAAAGTACTTTTCTCTTGTTGTACACTAAACTTTGGCTTTACCTCCATTCAAGACTTCATTCAATTTTGGGGCAATTGAATTAAAAATGTATATGTGAAATAAAACTTCATGATCTTATTTGGTTTTGCCATTGAGAAAGGAAACAGCAAAGTCATCTGTAGGAGAATGGATATAGAAGTTCATTCTTACCCTTCACAATTACCAACCAAAGATAGGTTTTGCAAGCCCTGCCTTGGCAGTGTGAGCTATGAGTTCCAGCTTTCAGGTGCTTGTTCCTGGACAAGTACCACTTTGCTGCTGCACCAGCAGAACCCTCTGGGTGGCTGCTCTTCAGTCTGAAGGAGTGAACAGGCTCAAGACTTTAAAAAGCCAAACAAACAAACCATCCCCAAACCCAAGTCACAGAAAACCCAACCAACAAACAAAACCATCAATTTACCCAATTCTATGCTGACTTTCAACTTTTATTTCACTTGTCCTTGCTGCTAGGGATGGTTGTGCCATCACAAACGACAGTGAAAGAACCGTGTTGGACATAAAGAAGTATTAAGGGATGTCTTACTTAAGAGAGTTCATGGTATTGTAAGACCAGGTGGTTCCTAAGTGAGAGCAATCACAGCAATATTCAGCATAGCTCAGCTTACATTTATTTTTTGCATACCTTTACTAGATTAGTGTTTTCTTTACTGAGAGCCACTGATGTAAACACGGCAACAATTGCTGTAAATTTTTAAAGACTGTTTGCTGCACAGCTGCAGCTAAAAGCAGTAGGAGCCACTCAATGAACTTCTCTCAAACTTTTTTGGAAAGGACGAAGCAGAGGACGAAATGACCTACCATGACTTTTTGTACTGTGATAAATACATTTTTGTGTTCATTAGTGTCTGTGTGACAGTGCCTCAATAAATTATGTTCTCAATAAAATTCCATGCCAGCAAAAACAGCATGCAGACTTGAAGGGGATTTGGATTTTTGGTTGGCAATATGCACATTGGAAATACAATAAGCGAAATTTATGTTTACGTTAATTACAACATGAACATAAATTTCCATGGCTCTTTTTTTCTTCATGTGCTATGTGGATTACTTTTTGTCCCTCAAAGTATGGCACAATAAGGACTAGCAATCTCAGTGATGGATGAGAAAAACTGAATGCAAGGACTTGTCTTTTTCTCAGGAATCTTGTAGATCCACTGGGTTTTGCTGCACATATAATTTATTTTCATTGTGTACAGTCAAAAAGTCCTATTGTTTTGGTGAAGAGCTCAACCTATGTGGGTGGTAACATCTGTCTCTTAGTAAATAAATATAATATTTTACAGTAATTAATTTCTTCAAAATAGAAGATTTTGTCTTCTTGAAGAACACAAAGAGTAAGCAGCAAATGAAACTGTGATAGATACTTGTGCCTCTGTCCTATTTATATCTGTTGGATCTGTTTTTAATTTGTTGGTTTCTAGAGGAATTTCTGAGTCTACAGAAGTAGCATAATAGAAATTAGAACTTTATCCTTTTCTTTTTATGGGAATTATGTACATTTTACAGATGTCTTTTCTTAGACATTATGCAACTCCCTTGCTCCGTGGTTGGTGACATTTAAAAGGTGGTTTTCACTAGAGAGTTTCTTTTCAATGTTGTACTGGGAGATCCAGCTTCATGTTCTAGCCTGTTGCAGCTAACTCCTGGCCTTATATGATGATCCTCACTGAAGACTTTGTGGAGACTTCTGAGTGTTTAAAGCAAGATGTTAAGTTGCAGAGAGGTTTCCTATTAAGGAAAAGTGATGTAATGTCAGTGGAACACTGCCAGCTTCTCTCTGCTCATTTTATTTATATTAGCTGCATACCAAAGAAAATGCTCCATAAAACATGAGTGAGTG
Source organism: Onychostruthus taczanowskii (assembly GCF_017590055.1). Taxonomy (NCBI): domain Eukaryota; kingdom Metazoa; phylum Chordata; class Aves; order Passeriformes; family Passeridae; genus Onychostruthus; species Onychostruthus taczanowskii. The sequence goes on from NW_024498351.1 coordinate 9,980,879, forward strand.
CTCCTTTCTATATTTAGCCAAGCTAATATACTAATACCAGGAGATTATGTTTATATGCAATTGAAAGAATTATAAAAAGATTTGGGGGCATCTTACAGAAATAAAAGAGGTTGAACTTGGGAAAAGTAAATGCTAGATTTACTCCTGGTGCATAAAAAGACTAGGGTTTTTTTTTCACATCTTCCAAGATATGTATTTCTGTGCTGAAAAACATTGTTAAACATTGTAATTGATCTATTTTGCTGATTGTTTAGGGAACAGAAATTACAAGGAAGTTAATTACATTGACCTAAGCCTTTTAAGTCTAAGCACTGCAGATGTCTCACTTTTAACCAATTGGCAAGATTGGTGTGATTAAAACCAAGCTTGACATTCCTGTTCCAGTCTGATCTTCTGGTCTGAAATATTCACATTCCTCTTCATACAGAATACAGTGTGATACTGTGTTTTTTTGGCAGGGTTTAAAATCAGTTTGGCATATCTTTGTTCATCACCTTCTCTGACTTTCTTTAGGACTGCTTTTTAAATGAGTAAATGAGTCTCCTTTTAAACTAGTAGATTTTTTTCCTCCTGGCTTTTGTTCAACTCTTTGTTATAAAGCTGATGGTGTTGATAAATAATCACAAGATTTCTTCCTGACTCTAACAATGTTACTTCATAATGCTGTTAAACAATTTGACCTTTTCTATTAATTCTACTCCTACACGGTGACACTAGCTGGGTGTGGTAGTGCTGGAACTATGGATCCTCCCTGATACTAATTCCACCTAAAAGAATATCCCCCATCAAGAGTACTGAGTACATTTGTTAGCTGATAAATAAGAGCTGTCATACTAGTTAACTAACTCATAATGTATATGAAAAAAAGGTAGTTTAATAAATTAAATGCTAAGTCTAGTGTGACTGTGAAACCATGTGATTTGTTATGAGTTCTTCAGTTGTCTCATGAGCTACTAAGTTGTGGGTGGGTGAAAGAATTTTGGGTAATGTTATTTTTATCTGCATTTCTGAGGATGCGTTGAACATTTTATGTGTTTTCTGCTCAAATCTGAGTTGTCTGTCTTCATTTTGAAGCCTGTGCTTTATTGGGATGACTACTAAAGCTGCTCTTTGAGGGATTCTTCATACATTCTGACATTTAGCATCAAATTTACACACTCTGAACTGCACCCTGGAGGTTTCCCTACTCTCTAGGAGGCTGTACTACTAGTTATGTAAGTGAGATGCGAAAGAGGAGTAATGAGACCATTTGCCTACGTATCTCCTTTTGACTAGAAGAATTAGGGCAACGTGACATCAAACTGAAGGCCAGTTGAAAAAGGCAAATGGCCTTTTAGTCGTATCACAAATCAGATATTACTGTTTTACACATCTGGAGCTTGTTTCAGAAATATAAAGCTGTCTAATGTGTAGAAGATTTGAAAATGATTGCGAGATTTTGTTGCTATTTCCAAGTATGAAGATCTCTTCTCATTCATTCTGAGTGATTCATTGGGGAAGTAGATCATGCTGCTAAAAATCATGAGAAAAAATTTTGAGTCAACCAAGGGTCAAAAAACATTTCCTGCAATTATGAATTATATGAAACTAGGACTTTTGCCTTACTGATTCCTCTTAATTTCAAATGAAAGATTTTAAACATTAAACAAATTTAAACCAAACAAAAAATCTTGAATCATGAGATGCCCTTTTTAGTATAAGGTTCTTGCAGGCATATGTTCTCCCTAGTGTAGAAGATCAGACATAGCTAATCTGTGAAGTATTGCCTGGACAGTGTACAGCAAGAATTATGTGCTATCAAATCTTGCTTAGCAAAGTTTGTTTCCCCATTTTTTAAACTAAGACCTGGTGGATTACCAATGATTTAAGTAACTTGAATATTGAAGTCTTGAAATTCATTTGGAAAACTGCAGTCTCTGAAGGTTTATGAAATGACCAAAAAATGGGCAGCTTCAAACAATGCTGCCTTTAGGGCGTGAGAATATAATTAGTGTGGTAAGTCTGAGTGCATGGACTCATTACAGTCTTGGCATGAGAAAGAGGATGACTGTAGGGGAACGTACTTGTTTTCCTCCAAACAAAAATACTAAGCAAAGTCTTTCTGCAATTCTGGGTGCTCACTTTCCCTGATAGACAGCGCAAGTAGTTGGAGAACTTAAATGTCCTTGCTTTATTTTGTACCTTTATGACAAAAACTACTAAATTTTAAAATTATTTTTGGTTTTTTTTAACTTTTTGGCTTTTTACTTATTTTTCTGCATATTTTGTATGTTTTGTCTAATCAATTTGCTGACCTCAAATTATCCAAATGCTTTTGTAATTGTATACACTTTTGTTGAGTGCTCTGCCTGCTATGCTACCTGAAATGGAATAGGACTAGGAGAGTCTTTCAAGTGAGAAACAAGGTCAATGTACTGTGTAAATGTTATTTGTGGCTACAGAGCAGCTTAAATAAACTGGCCCAGAGACACAAGGGTCCTGCAGGTTCTAACAACTCAAATAATTCTCCTTGAGTTCGCAGTAGAAAACTGTAATAGATGAGGTTATTTTAGACCAGTGTTTTCCAGAGAATGAAACATAGTTTTCCCAAGAATGAAATACAGTTTTCCAGAGAAGCTAGAATATGTAGTGAGGTAGAAGGTAAAGTCATGAATTTTGGTATTGTACACCCTAGGTAGGTCTTCTGAAGCTCACAAGGGGTGGTGAAGATGTGCTGGTAGCCCATGGAAAGAAGGCAGACCAGCATTATACCATGATCTGAGTATTGCTGAGAGGAACAGGATCATGCGGAAACTCACAGTGAAAAAAGGAAGAACTGTATGATCCCCACTGATGCTGACTTCAGTGATGCCAATATTGTTATTGTCAATATCCTTCTGCCTTTGAAGTAACCTGAAAGTCCTAAATGACATATTTGATATGGAACTATTGGTTATTTATCAAAGCACAGCCTGATTTTTCTCTTATCTCAGCTGTTTTTGAGGTAAATGATACTTGGAGTTCAAGCTGTTTCGGTACTTGTAGAGGTTTGCACACAATTAGTGTTGGCTTCATTGTGAAAGATACTTATTACAACTTTTACATCTTGCTAGCACTTAGAGTGATAGAAACAAAGCATGGATTACTTTTTTCTAATTTTAGTTTACTAACAGTGGTTTACCAATAGTTTCCAAATGTAATTTTAGTATATAGAATCATGTAACAGTTTGGGTTGGAGGGGACTTTAAAGAATATTTTTTAGTTTTAATGTTCCTGCTGTGGGCAAGGAACATGGGCAGGAATAAAGTGCATATACAATTCAATGTAAAAACCTTTTACAACAGGGACAATAAGGACAGAACAAGCTGCTGTTGGTCAAGATAAACCAAATGAACTTTACTATAGGAGTAGGTAAACCACTCTTCTTGTCATCCATTCTGGAATGTTCATTTTAACATAAATCTTATCTAATAAATATGGAAAAATGTAATTTGGAACCCTTAAATCAGACAAGTGCTTTTTCTAATATTCTTTCTCTTGAGAGTGTCCAGCTCCAGGCTAAGAAGGTGCATGAGTCATCAAAATAATGAGTCCATAAAGAGAGAATCTTCATAATTGTCAGACAAAATGGTTTTAAATCCTGAGAAATACACTTTGTAACTAGCTTTTTACAAACTACTCTGTGATCAGACTGAAAGCAAAAAAGACATTTATTTTGTCTGGGAGGTTTTTATTGCAGGGCAGATGGGAGGAGTGGAATTGATTTCTGGAGGTCAGCTGCAGGCAATTGAACAAGAAAATCTGTACTACAACATAGAAATAGTAAAATTGCTAACTAGGATAAGTCAATACATTGTCTCTGAATATGTAAGTGTTAAATAATATGCAAGATACCCTATTTTTGACTTGATATCACACAGCAGTATGTTGTACACTTTGAAAGTGTAAAGAAATCCTATAAAGAAAACCCCATAAATCAAATAGATTAATTTTCAGCATATTCGTTTACAAGATGATGTGTTTGTCTTACCAGAAACTGACACACAAAATATAAAGCCAGAATCTCTTGTGGTATACACACTTAGTTTTAAAAGCCTCTTAGATTGTATGGTTTGGCTATCACATCATGGTAGCTTATTTAGTGTATAGCCTATATTAGCAAATAGTGCCCAGAAACAAGGGTGGCTCCACAGAGTGAAGAAACATGCTGAGGGTGTTGTATCTGCACACTTGAGGGTCATTGAGCTTTGGGATTTTAGTTTTTCCTTTTGGACTAGCTCTAGTCTGTTCCATGGACTCATAAGTGGCTCAAGTTGGTTAGTTCATTTGACCTGATAGGAAAGGAGTTCGTGTTCTCGAGAGGCTTCTCATGGATGCAAACCAGAGAAAAAGGAAGTGGGAAATGGTTGGAAATTTGTTTCAAAAGCACATTTCTGACCCAAGCAAAAACCCAAACGCAGAGGTGTCCTTACTGTTCCCTTAGGAGAAGTGTCAGGTTCCTTGTTTTTGGCTAGTCACCATGCTGGTCACAATTTCATTTGGGAAAAAATGAAATATAGTTTTTCCTTTTGTTTTCTCTGTATAAGATGGCTGGCTGCTTTCACTGGGAGCTAAGCAAGATTCAAAACAATTTTAGGGAAGGAACCAGCCAGTCATGCTCATTGGTTCAGTGTTTGTCTATAGCAAGTGTTTATCAGTATGCATTTGCCTGTATGATTCCCTTCTTTTTTATGTGATTATACATCACTTAAGGTGCAGCTTAATTCAGAGAAGTCTTTGCTACATATCTCCCATACTCAAGGTTGTGTGCTATAGTAAAAAACAAATAGTACCTGAAGCGAATCATCTTTATGGAATGTATTTTCACTCTGAAGTACAAAATAAATTATTTGTTCTGCCATTTATGCATAAGGTATTCCATTTAAGCTTTCCAGACCAATATACTGTACACTTAGCTAGCAGTTTTAAAACAAAAAAAAAAAAAAAATCTCACTATTACATCACTATATCTATTTGTGAGCAAAATTCTGTTTAAAATGATGTGTTGCCATTGCAAGAAGCTGATTCAGGTTATATGTCAATGTCCAAATTCGTGTAACAACAGTATGCATTGTTTCTCTTTGTGGTGACAGGGAATGTAATTAGTACTGGTCAGGCCTATTCAAATGTTCAGGCACATGATATGTTCTGACTACTTAAAAGCAGGTTTTGCCTGCAGTGACATCTGTGTACTGTAGTTGGATTTTGCTTCTGCTTAGTAATACTGCTGAAAGATTTTTTTTGTTTGTTTGTTTGAGCCAAGCAACAGGGAAATCATGTTTACAATGCCTTTTCAAAAAGTAGCAGCTCTTCATATCTGAGGGTGCTTTAGCAACATTTTGGGTATCGTAATTTTTCTTATATCTTTATACATCGGGGATGACACCTTTTAAAAACAAACAAAAAATTTCAGCCTCCAAACTCACAGTTCTGAAATGCATGTCTGGCTAGATAAGGTGTGACAGTGCCCTGTAAATGATTTTCATTTTGGGTATATAGCATCTTCTGCTGTATCAAGCCTAAGTTATAATTGTGTTAGGATTGTATTGGTTGAATAAATGTCACAGAAGTTCTGGGCAATGCTGCAATGTTATTTTCAGTTTCCAGTGCTCCTGATAACAAGGCTGAAAGATTATTTCTGTCTTTAGCAGTTGGTCTTACTTTGTGGTACAGCTCCACCTTCCATAAAAGTTAGTGTAAGTTGTTGAGGGAGTTATTTTTGTGTGCACAGAAGGACTTCAGGAGGAATGGTATAGTACTACACTCTTATGACATTAAGATGGGGCTGACTTACTAAGGTAAGTCTATCATATGTTGTTGTAATGGAATTGCAGAAGTATATAACTATTTAATTTAAATACCAGTTCTCATGTATTTATTTCATTTTCAGTTGTTCCTTTTCATATGGTGATTTAAGAATAGGGTGTCTCCACTGAGTTTCAGTAACATAAACTAGTGATGTGTCAGCTGGTAATATCCCAGCTTTACACGAGGCAGCTATCTGCTCAAATGTCAGGTCTGTTTGTGAATACAGAATAGCTGATAAAAGGGCCTAGAACTTAGGTTCTAAAGCCACCTCAGTTTTGTGAGTATTTTTATTAGAGTGTTGAAATTTTTCCTAAAAACACGTTGAGAGCAACTATGTTCTCCCTTTAATGTCAAGACATCCAGTAGCTACTCAGTTTTTTCCCTTTTTAATATATTATCCATTCATCCTCATGAAAGTATCTCTTTCAATAGTACAAAGCAGTCATCTTTAAAAGAACACACTTGACAGATACTGGAATGTTAATATTGAAGACCTGGAAGTCCAGTTTTAAGCCCTCTGTAACAGTTATTGAGTGGGCATAAAAATAAGCAAGTTTCCTAACTGGTGGTCAGTAGTAGATAAAATGTGATGATTTATACAGCATCTTGTTAATCAAATATATTAAATTTAAAATAAATATGTAAATTAAAAAAGACAACTGTGCATGTGGTGTTCCAGTGAGAAAATGTATAGTACTACATCTTTTTCTTCTGTTCACTTTTGGTTTTAGACCAGCACAGTTTTTCATACTTTGAGATTTTTTATTTTCTACCCCATATTTTCTTGGAATATATATCAATCAGCACAGAACATAACCTTCTATGTAGTATAGCATAATCACAGTCAGAAGACCTATTTTTCTGTTTGCAGGCCAGTTCATTCCTGCATTCCAAGTAATGGAATTCCTACACTTTGGGCTGATCCAGCTGCAGATTGGAACCTGCATTGTAATTAATGGTAGTGCAATTTACCTCTTAATAACACAACACTTTTAGCTTCCTTCCAACAGTAAAACCTGTTGCCTGTGTAATATTTTAACTGTTATTTCCGTCACTGGATAGCCTGTGCACTAGTTGTAGAACACAAGTGAATTACCCAGCCAGACAGATTTTTGACTACCAGACCAATTCTTATGATCTAACCCTGCCAGAGATATGAAGTTTAGCATTTTTGCTAAAGCTGTATTGTATCTTTTTGACTTTTGCGAACAATGAATGTGCACAAGAGCACCATTTCCTCTCTTTCTGTACCCAAGCTAAATGTGTTATCTCACTGGTGCATGTTTTGAAAAATGTCCCTGCAGTGGTATTGAGGGGTAAAAAATGGTTCCTGTCTCTGAAAGAATGGCTTGTGTTTGCTGAATACTGGCACCATCTCCGCTGTTGGTTTCCTTAGCACTGAAATTACCTTGATGTGTTTGACAGATAATCAAACCAGAGTGGAAAATGGGCACAGCTACAATGGCCACTTTTTAGGATAGATAGAAAAGTTTTAACAGCCAAATTACAGCAGGACTTCCTTACAAGAGAGTTCACAAACAATGCAGATGGTTTACATTTCTTATCTGTGTGTATGAAGTTTCTTAGATGAAAAGTTAAGCTCAGCTTCACAGTGTGCTTATAACATAGTCCCTGTGTTAGCTCTTGCACCGTATTTCTTCTTCTAGGAGTGTATTAGGTTACATTGAAATTAATTATAAATGCTTCTGTATATCAACTTGAAATACAGAAAATATTTGTGTGAATCTGCATTTTCAGGTTGTTAAGCTTTGAAGGGAAGGTAATAAAAATGTTAAAGGGTTACAGCTGCTGGAGATGGTTCCTAGTTATAGTTCTCCAGTTACCCAGCATGAGGTTTAAATTGTAATGACAACCTGCATCCTCCCTGTAATGTTAGTATACACCAAATATACCTCTGAATATTTTCATGCTAGAACCCAAACTGGTGCTGGTTTCTGTGTGTTTTTGTTATTCCCCCATCCTGTCCCCTCCACCACCTGCCTCCCCCCCATTTTTATTTTAACTGGTAATTCTAGTCTTACATAAATATGAACCCTTGCAGCATTTAAAACAGTCCTCTTCTTTTTCTCCACCACAATATAAGGGACTGGTCAGCCTCAGAAAACCTAAAGCTTGTCTAAATGCATTTGTATTGATATAGCCTGGAGGCTATCTGTGTCTTGAATACATAGCAGTTTTTGTTAAAAGAGGCAACTATTCTCCCTTTACATCACATTCTTGGCTTGACATATATGTACATTTTTAACATTTCTAAAAATAAGCAAACATTTCGTCAGTGGATATTTCAGTTTGAGTTACTTTTGTATTCTGAGGATTTCTTTTCAGTACAGCTGTTAATTTGCTGGCCAATTAAGTTAGATTCGGGGGTTTTTTTATTTTTAACAACTCAGTGATTAATAAGTTTGGTGGAAAAAATTTAATTGTATTAGGAATTTTGTCAAGAGTAGAATTCCAGGTATCACATTTGTGTGATATGTGATTGTTTCACATTTGGATAAGTTGGTATGTATATTTTAGTTTCTTAAATAGAAACTAAACTGTCAGAAGTAATAAACAAAATTGCTAATTTTCAACAGATACTGCATCAGTAAAATACACATGTTGTACTTGTAGAAAGCAAATTAAATGTCTTTAAGAGCTACCTGACAGATCTGTCATGCCGGGTGCTGGGAGCCACAGATGCAGAAGCAGGTATCTGGTTTGGCTGCCCAGGAGCTAGAAAGATATAAACATATGTGATACTTTCCAATTTTAATAAATTAAAAAAATATGGGAAAAAAAATCATCCTGGCTTTTATTGTATAAATACCAACATTTAGAGATATATTTATCTTAATGTGCACATATAAAAATACTTCTATACATAGAGAGCTGCTGACATGGAACTCAGTGAGAAGAGCCCCTGCCATTTGATGCAGTGTGATAGTGACTGCCTCTCTTTTGGTAGAGCTCCAGCATAAATCTGAAGCAATAGTATTGAGTTAGAAGCTAGATCTTCTTTGGAAAGTACTGGAGGTGAGTGGTTCATTCCCCAAATATGCAGACATTTTCTGGCATTGTTTTTGAGTCTTTACTTAGAAAAGTAACTCAACCTTTTAAAGTTGTGCTTAATACTGATCATTTTTCATTTGAAATATTCCTGTACCTTTGTTTCAGTGGTATGTTTTCCAGTTGTATATTTCTGTAGAACTGCACCATCTGTTTCTCAAAGAGCAGGTCACTGATAGGATTGTGAAGGGGCCAGTCTGCTTTTGCTCAGGAATGACTTGAGACAGAAGGGAGCTCATTATTCTTTCATACCTGAGATAAATAGGACTTTTTCTTTCAAACAAAAATTACCTTTCTTTGTCTGCTTTCCATTTGCTCCTTTTATTAAGATCAGGAGGGACAAAATTTGGAATTTTAAAAAGTTATAGAAAACATCACTTAATCTTGGTTCTTTACTGGTGGTAATTTATTTCCATTTACTTTGTCTACTGTGTTGTAAAACACTGACTAAATTTCAGTGCCCTTGCTGACTTCATGATAGGCATAACTTGATAGGGTTCATCTCATGTACAAGGACTTCAAGGCTGGAAGAGCATTTCTCTACCTTTTGGGAACTTCCCCTTCCAAGAAAGGTATTTTGGATAGAAGGGCTTCCATATCAACTTTTGTGTTTAAAGTACACAAAGTTGATGATTAAACTGCAAACAGTAAGGTGCTTCCCAGTAGAAGGACATGGTTTCTCTAAATAAGCTTTTAAGTACGTAAGGTAAAAGTAAAGTTGGTACATACCCTATTACTGGGAACATGTGAATGAGCCTAGGAGAGAAGTTAGGTATGAAGGATTTATTGCATTCCTGGAAATGCCATCTGTTGTAATGTTCTCTGCAATCCAGCAGCCAAGTCTTGTCGAGACTTGGAGAGATGTGCAACCAGTACCTATGTCCCCTCCTCTACTGCACTGTCTTCAGGCACTTGGAGTTACAGTTCCTGATGGGAGTTGTTCCAGTTTAATTCTCAGTCACAGACTGCTCTGTTTTCAAAGCAATGTGATACAGGGGTTATCAGGAAGAAAAAGCATTATGAAAATGGGATAAAAGTATAAACCAGTCTGTTGTAATTTAAGCCAAGTGCATACCTCACAATATGATTTCTCAAGTAGCTATTAAACTGTGGTGTGTGTATTGGCAACCATTGTTGTCCACCAAGAAACCTAATGTCTCATGTCCCTAGTTTTTGCTTTTAACATCTGTTTTCAAATGTTTCTTGCCATCCCATAGCTCTGAAAAGTCATCACCTTACTGAGCATGTTCCAAGTGCCTGGTACCAAACCTGTGCACAAAGCTACTCTTACAGGCAGCGTGGCTCAGAAACTTCTCATTTGTTGTAACTGATGTCTGCTTTCATTAACATCTTACTGCCTTACTGCTTGCATTTTGGAACTGTTTTAGCATACCTATTTAATAATCTGAAAATATATGTTAATATCTTGGTTAAGAATACCTGGCATTGGAAAAACATCACAACTTCTAAAGCAGAATTTTTGAATATATTTATGTAGTACCAGGCCTGCTTTTTAGTGAGTTGAAATTTCTCAATATTCATTTTAGCCTAGCTATGATTTTTTTTAATTGCTTACCTTTACCATTTACTGATTGAATTGGCTAAAAATTACTTTTAAATGCTCATTCTTATAGTGTTATAGTTAATTATTTGGCAAAACAAAAAAATTCCACATGAGAAAATAAGTTTATGCTCTATTGTTTAGACAAGCTTGATGCGTTCCCTGAATACACGTGTGCTCTTTAAAATTATAAAACATATTTCAAGTAATTGGAAAGAGGATGCAATTACAATTAAATTAGTCTTTCTTGTAATCTCATCCAAAACCTAAACTCTTTTAATTCCCGTCTTTGTTTTCCTGCTAATGAGAAATTAATAATTTTCATAATTTTGGCAGCTGGGCTCTCCCTGTCTTTGTCACAGCAGAGTTATCTTTCAGGGATCTACCTATGTAGAACTTCCACCACTGATGGTGTCGTTCCAAAGAAACACTGGAGAATTGTTATTCTTTCCTCTCCTTCTTCATAATGACACATCTCTAGGATACCTCTTCTGGAGAAAATGATACTGCAGTGTCTGATGTTAAAAGAGTAGCTCTGAGGGAGAGAACATTCCTTTGCAGACAAGGATTGTGCACTTTTACAACTGGCATGAAAATTTACTCCAAGATGGTCTTTGTGGTTTTTTACCCCGTGGACTGATGTGATAATGGTTGTGTTTGCATGCTATTTTTCAAGCAAACAAACAATTTAGGTGAAGTCTAAGCTGACCAAAAGCTGTTCAACTGGAGTCAGTACTGTCCTGGACTAATAAACCCTGGTTTACAGGCATGCATATTCCTGCGACCTCAAGTCATGCTTAGTGTGAGACCCGAGCAACCTCGTTTTTTGCCTGTCACCCTTTTGCAGAGATAGCCTGAATCTGGTCTCTGCCTCTGCCTGGCAGGGTCAGCAGCAGTGCAGGGCACTGCTGCAGTGCTGCACTTGCATTCACAGGGCCATAGATGGGCATTTGTGGGATGCTGCTGGCCGGGCGCAGCACCATGTGATTTGGCAAATGCAAATAAAAAGGTCTCAAGACATGACACTCCTACTTGCTTTCAGCACATGTTGGATAAACATAGTAGTGTTGGAGACAGCTAAGTTTCTTCTATATTCAACACCTTATTTACAATGCTAAATTTTCCCCTTTTTTGTTCTTTTACCTTAGTCTGTCTGTAATAAATGAAAAAAAAAAAAATTGAGGGCGACTTTGATGAAAAATAAAATAACTATTATTTCTTAATAATTTTAGAGGTATTGGACAGTGGGTCTGCAAATATTCAGGCCAAAGATGCCCAATGAGGTGTAAGTAGTAATCTTACAGGGTTTTATCTGTCCAGTCAGAAGTGACCTGAGCTGTTTCTGTCATCAACTAAGCAAGCTGAATGCTGATAGGAACTGAAATTGTGTTGTTTTAACTGATTTAAATAAAGGTGACTGTTAATTAATTACACAAAAATAGAAGAATAAGTTTCAGCCTGCATCCTGTGGAGTGAAAAGTTGAACTGATGGGAATTTGGAGTCTCAATTGTCAACATTAAGAAATGAATCATAAAATTTACGAAGTGAAGTGTAACTTTCAGATGTTCTTGTTGCTAATTTAAGTAAAAAAGTTAATCTCCTTTTAAGTGCTGAAATTTGTATTGTTAGTGAGACATTGCTAGAATTGAAACATCTTTACAACAACAGTGCCAAAGAAAGGCAACTCTTAAGTATAAGTTACTGATTTTTCAGTTTTCTGCCCTAAAACAGCTTGCTCTCCTTTTTCTTATCTAAGCAATCTTCTTTGGCCAGAGATCATCAGCAGAATTATTGTCAGAAAACGTTTTCTGGGAAATGTAGATGGTTGGAATATCAAAACTAATCTTCAAGTGGAAAATATGATGTTATTACCATTTCTAATTTTGTTGCTATCAACAAAAGTATATTGTTGTGCCAGAATCACACATTCATATGCCATGCATTAGGCAGACTGCTTCTAAAATGTCTGCTTAGATGACCTAAATTATATATAAACAATGACATACTTGTATACAATAAAGTATTTATATATTAAATATACAGAAAAGGTATATGTGCATATGCTGAAACTTCATGGATAAAGTTATGTTTTCCAGCTGAAAAAGGACAATTTTAAGCAAGTCAGTCTGATGTATTGTCACATGGTAGACCACACAGTTAATTTTGAGCTTAGTGTCTTTGAAACAGCTGTATTGAGACAAAAAAAACCCCAGCTCTGATTTGCTTCACTGCTGAACATTTTACATTTTAATTTTTTTCCCCCCTTAATTAAGAGTTCTGAGTTCTCCTGCTTATTAACTTTTTTTGTCTCTATGCTTCTTCCAGTGAAATTCTGCCTTTCTAAATGAAATTCTGCCTTTCTAAATGAAATTCTTACTTCCATTTGAGCTGATAGTACTGCAATGCCTCAGAACTATATTAAATATCTGCTAAGATTCATCTCAAGGCCTACAGTTGAAAATAAAAATGGGGACTCAAGACCTGGGGAAGCTCAGTTCACAGCTTCCCTAAGTTAGATGTTTCTCAGATGTCTTTGCTCATCTATATACATGGATGGCTCTAACACAGAAGTTGGTCCCTTGTCTCCAAGTGCCTCATTTCAAGTATGGCTGTAATCAGGGCTGTCTGATTGGCCCACAGAGGCTACAGCAGAAATTCAGCTACGGCTGAAGTTGTTACTTGGTAAATATTTCAGCCTTTTTCAAACAAGGCCATTGAATAAAATCACAAGAAACAAAAAGAAACCTAGTTAAGAATTTCAGTACTTTTACCTTGAATTCCATTATCTGGATTGTGCCTTTAAAATATCCTAAGTGCTTCAAAATGCCATATAATTTACCTTTTTGAAGAATTGATGGTACTGTTAAATTCTATTATGCATACCCTTTTTTCTTCACCTTGAGGACAAAAACTGGACTTTTGTAGCCATGTGTTAACTCTGAAGAAGTGGGGCTATTCAACATGTGTAAATGCTTTGAACTTTCCCTCCTCTCTCCATTTTCCTGGACCCTAGACCAGTGGAACTTTAACTTCCTCCCCAGCCAGAACTGCATGTCTGATCATCTTTTTGTCTATTTTTCCTTCCCACAGGGACCCCCAAAAAATACAGCAGCTGCAGAACCAAATTCGTCTGGAGCAAGAAAGTGGACAGTGGTATCGACAGCAACCTGATCATCATCAGCACCCTCCCTCTTCTCCTTCCTTTCCTCCTCCCCCCTCCTTCCAGGAGCTTGAGTCCAGCCAGTCTGCCACCTCTCCTGTGCCAATGAGTATTCTTAACTCTCATACTTCCCCAACCATGCAGTCTTCCAGCTCCTTCAACTATGCTCGGCCTAAGCAGTTCATTGCTGCCCAGAACATCAGTCCTGCTTCAGGTTATGTGACTCCATCTTCTGGGTCATCTACATCTAGCCTTCCTTCTCCAATGTCTCCAACTGCTTCTCAAAAACAGTTTGGGAGAGTGCCAGTTCCTCCCTTCTCTCAGCAGTTTGCTCCAGAAGGGGAATATGCCTGGTCTCCTTCTTCTCCATCCCCTCCACCCCCACCTCCACCTGTCTTTAGTCCAACAGCGACATACCCAGTGTGTGATTCCTTTCCACTTCCACCTCCTCCACCTCCTCCTCTTCCTTCACTTTCTTCACCTTCCCACAGCCTGTCTCCAACTCCAAGATTTCCTAATTCCAGCCAGTCTCCAGCAGCTTTTCTCAGCTCCATGCTGCCATCCCAGCCACCACCCATTTCTGTCAACGCGTTAGGCCTCCCGAAAGGAGTGACGCCTCCGTAAGTATCAGCTGATGAGCTCCTTGATGTACTGCAGATTGTAATGAAGATTATTGCGCTTGCTTCATTTTTGCTTTTCTAGAGTCCTTTGCTGTTAGCAGTTATCTGAGGGCTCCTTGATGTACTGCAGATTACAGATCTTCTTGTAATGAAGATTATTGCGCTTGCTTCATTTTTGCTTTTCTAGAGTCCTTTGCTGTTAGCAGTTATCTGAGAGGGAGATATGTGAATAAATTGCAAGTTCTTCTGTGCTAGAGATGTGAGATCACTTTTTAACCCTCACAGAAGTGAGATTCTGAAAGAGCCCTACAGTAGGAACATAAAAGATGAGATGCTGAAGCTTTAAACTGGAGTTTAAGAAAATGTGAAAGCAGGAGCAGAAGGCTCTGCAGGCTCAGGGCAGTGGAAGGAGATCCAAGAAAACCCTTCTCATGGGCCAGTTCTTTTAAAGTCACATATTCAGTGATATTTGCAGCTTGTGTTCCTATTTCATCTGCAGGTAGAGAAATACCAAGTAATAAGAGTGTCTTTCAGAAGTCCCTATAGCTTTGTGATACTGAAAACACAAGTGTTAAAGTACACATCTGATAACAAAGTGGCCATAACAGTTCATTTGCTTTGGCTAGAGATTTTGTTCTGAGGAAGTTTGGGAAAGTGTTTAGGGAGGGATTTAAAATAGCAGTGTATAAAAACAAACAGAATCCCTATCCCTAACAACTCTGCACACTTATTTTCTCCTTTTGTCTTCTCTAAAGGCCCAAATAGTATTTTGGAGCATGTCAGCTCCCATCATATATCAGTTTTTCTTTCCACTGGCACTAGACTCTCATTCCATCCTTAGAGAACAAAGAGACATGCTGAAGAACAAAAATGAGAATAGCTGTGTCCAAGGCTTATTTATAACTTTGTCCAGAAGTTTGTCTAAACATATCTACAGTATCTAGGTGACTTGCTCAGCTACATACTGTTGCAGTGGGAAATTCTATTATTTCAGTCCAAGATATGAAGAGGAAGAGTAAGAAGAAAGAGGACAGATACCAAAGTAATAAGTCATATATATGTTTTAAAAAGCATTTCTTTATCTTGATTTGTTTCATACAGCTCATTATGGAGGCTGGTCATAAAACATTTTTAGGAGAAAAATTAATAAATAGTGCAATTTGCCCTTGCAGTCATAATAGTTGTGATTTCTGTCTTACCGTGTGCTTTGCACTGGCTGAGTTTCACTATTGATACTGGGCACTGAAAATTGCATGATTAATTTACTGACAGCTTGACCAGTAAGCACAGCCCACTGAAGCCTGCCATTACCCTTGATTTTCCAAGAAAAGGTTCTAGTCCAGCTATACAGCTCTGACAAGAGCTGGATTAATTTTTGAGCTCACCTCAGTGTGCTGTGAGGGTAATAGCAGCAGCTTGAGCCTCTGCTGTGTCCCTCTTTCCCTGTTACTCTGTGCTTATGGATACATGTTCTCACTTGAAGCATTAGTTGTGTTCTTCCTCATTCCCTTTGATCTTTGGGCAGAGAAACAACTCTGCAAAGATCTTTCCCCCTTCCCTGTGCTCCTCACTTCCCTAAGTGCAGCAGCCAGTCTGGGTATGCACATGATGGTTTGTCTATCTATATTCCTCCCTCCCCGCCCCCAACAAGGCAGCAACCTCGGGGTCTGAGCTGAGGATGAGGTAGTTGGCTGTTTTTCTGCATTCCCTCAGGAAATAAAGTCCAGATGGGAGCTGGATCGTGTTAACTATACTGAATGTATGTGTGTATAATTTGTGTGTGTATATATATGTGTGTGTTTATGTATATATATACACAGTGAGCATTTGTCATCTGAATTATAACACTAAAACATGGTAAAATAGGTACTGTGTGATACAGAAAAGCCATAATCTATTGTTGATCTTTGATGCCAATTTTTCCCTGCCTTCTCCTTTTTCATGTTATTGTGTAGGTTAATGTCTGGTGTGTCTTGCTGAGTAAATCACTCTCTTTCCCATAATTCTAATATCACTTCTGGGCAGTTCTTCCCCTGGCCTCCATTTCCCCCTTAGCTTTAGGTCTCTTCTGCTTTGTGCTATAGCCTCAGTTCTTTTTTGGCCCCTTTCACTTTTTGCTTCTTTTCCTTTGTCTTTTGCTCCATTCTCACAAGTTCTCTTCAACATGTTTATCTTTCCGAGACATAGTTTCTGAGCTCCACACACTATTCCATAACTTCAGCCTGTAGTCTCACCATTTTGCCATGGTCTCCAAGATCTATTGGTTGAAAATGATTATGCTGTTTCCTGACAGTGTGCTTTACAGACTGGGTGCAAGAAATAAACTGTTGCGTTCAAAGTTTTGCTTGGCAGCTGAAATGCTAGTCAAGCCATTTATCTTCAAAGACTTTGTCATTGCTAGATCTGGGCACAACTACAGATCTGCTCCTCAAAAGTAGAACTTGGTAGGCATCATTTATTTCAGTTTTGTCTTGTGGTAGGAGCAGAATAAAGGTGGAGGCAGTTATTTTTGGAAATGGTCAAAGGCAGCACCAGTAAAGTTCCCTGTGGCTGTGTACAAACCAGTAGTCTTTGTTATTCCTCTTGGAGTCAAACCTTCCCTTCATCAGCTTTCTTTGGTAATTTGCTTTCCCATGCATGTGTCATATTTGTTCTACTTAAAAGAGAAATCTATCCAAGGAGATGCAAGACAAAGCAAGAGGAACTCAAAGCTTTGGCCCAGTCCCAGAGATATGACATCATTGGCATAAGCAAAAACTGGTGCAATGAGTCCTGGGACTGGTGTGCCATGAAGGATGGTTACAGGCTTTTCAGGAGGGAGAGGCAGGGAGGTTGGCACTGTATGTAATAGAGGGTCTGGAATGAATGGTGCTTACAATTGGCAATGGCATGGTCAAAAGCCTCTGGCTAAGAATTAAGGGTCAAACAAGTAATGCAGATTTCATCATGGGAGTTTACTACAGACCTCCTACCCAGAATGGTGATGCTGATGAGGAACTAAGGTACACCTCTAAGTTAACCACTCTTATCCTTACGGGGCACTTCAACTTGGCCAATGTTAACTGAGAATGCCATACAGCTAATACAAGCAGGTCCAGAAGGTTCCTAAACAGATGGATAATCACTACATGGTGCAGATACTAAGGGAACCAACTCAGTAAGATGCCCTCCTTGATCTGCTGCTCATTAACAGAGAGAATCTTATGACTGAAGTGGAAATCGGTGGTTGTCTTGGCCACAGCAACCACAAAGCAATTGGATTTAAAACTCCAGACTGCTTAGGGAACTAATGAGTAAGGTTGCCTGGGAAAATGTTTTTGATGGTGCTGGGGTCCATCAGTGCTGGTGACTTTTTAAGCACCACCTCCTGTGGGCACAGCAGCCTGCAATTCCAAAATGTTAGATCAGCAGTCTAGGTAGAAGGCCAGCTTGGCTAGGCGCAGGGATCTTCTAGAGGTAAAGCAAAAAAAGTAAATGTTTGACCAGCCGAAGCAAGGTGACATGGGAGGACTACAGAGATGCTGCTTGCCTCCATGGGGAGAAAACTGTGAGGGAAAAGCTCAATTAGAGCTGAAGCCAGCCAGTACTATGTATGTAGCACAATAAAAAGAACTTTTAAAAATATGTTAGTTGCAAAAGGCAGTCCAGAAATAACAGTGACTTGTTAAATTATGAGAATGTTCATCATACAAACAGGGACAGAGACAAAGTGGAGGCGGTTAATGCTCTCTTCAGCACCAGTCATGGGCTGTGGGGGTCCCAGTATCCTGAGCTGAAGAATGAGGATCCTGAGAATTATAAACTCAGGGTCAACTCTGAACTTGTGAGGGAATCATTGCTCCAGCTGGATCTCTGTAAGTCTATGGGACCTGATGGGATTCATCCAAGAATCCTCAAAGAGCTGGCTGATGTCATTACAAGGCTTCTCTCAATGATTTTTGAACTGTTTTGGGAATCTGGAGAGGTCCCACTTGACTTGATGCTGGCTAATGTTGTCCCAGTTTTCAAGAACAGCACAGAGTAAACTACAGGTCTGTCAGTCTCATTTCAATGCCTGGTAGAATTATAGAGAAGATTACTCTTGGAGTTACTGAAAAACACCTGAAGGATAATGCAGTCATTGGCCAGAAAGACTTCATCAGGGGAAGGCCCTGTTTGACTAGCTTAATTTCCATTTGTGACCAGGTAACCCACCTAGCTGACCAAAGGAAACCTCTTCATGTAATCTTTTTGGACTTTGGCTGAGCTTTCAATACTGTCTTTCATGGTGTCCTTCTAGAAAAAATATCCAGCATTCAGCTGGTTCAGCACATCATATGAGGGATGCTCAATGGGATCACAGGTCAGGCACAAAGAATTCCAGTAAATAGGGTTACATCAGACTGGCAAACAGTCCCTAGTGGGGTTCCATACATTTCCACTGTAGGGCCAGTGCTCTTCATAAATGACTTAGACACAGAACTCAAAGGAATACTAAGTAAATTTGCTGGTGATACTAAATTGGGGGGAACTGTCAACTAACTTGAAGGCAAAGAGACCCTAAAGTGAGAACTTAATAAATTAGAGGGTTGAGCCATCACCCACTGTATGAAGTTTAATGACGGCAAGTGCTAGATTTTGCACCTGGGATATGGCAACCCTGGATATACAAGAGGACTGGGGGATGAGAGGGCTGAGAGCAGCTGTTTGGAAAGGGACCGGGGTCCCTGATTGACAGAAAGTCATTGTGCCCTGGCAGCCAGGGCTAACTGTGCCCTGGTGGGCATCAGGCACAGCATCCCCAGCCAGGCAAGGAGGAGGGGATTGTCCTGCTCTGCTCTGCACTCAGGTGGCCTCACCTCAACTCCTGTGTGCAGTTTTGGACACCACAGTACAAGAGAGACATTAAGCCATTAGAGAAGTCAAGAGGAGGGCAGTGAAGATGGTGAAGGGCCTTGAGGAGAAGGTGTATGAGGGGTGGCTGAGGTCACTGGGTCTGTTCAGCCTGGAGAAAAGGAGACTGAAGGGAGACCTCATTGCAGTTACAGCTCCCTGGTGAGAGGAAGAGTAGGTGCAGGCACTGATCTCTCCTCTGTAGTGACAGTGACAGGACCTGAGGGAATGGTCTGATGCTGACTCAGGGCAGGTTTAGGTTGGATATTAGGGCAAGGGTCTACACCCAAAGGGTGGTTGGGCACTCAAACAAGCTCCTCGGAGTAGTGGTCACAGCACCAAGGCTGACAGGATTCAAGGAGTGTTTGGACAATGCTCTCAAGCACATAGTGTAACTCTTGGGGTGTCCTGTGTGGGGCCAGGAGTTGGATTCAGTTTTTCTTGTGGGTCCCTTCCAACACAGAATATTCTATGATTCTGTAAAAACATTTCTAACCCTCTCTTCAATTCCTGTATTCTGTGGGCCCATGAACAGTAAATACCACAGTAATGTTTCAACATTTTCCTTGGTTTTCAACCCTGAGATTCTGTGGAAGTGACTGCATTAGCTAAACCAGTTTGAACCAATGAATATTATTTCCAGTTAAATTAGGATAGATTTGGAAAAATTGCAGTGGGAATTGTTAATTTGTTTGGAATGGAGTTTTTTGTGGTTTCGTTGTTTTGGATTTTTTTTAATAGCATGTGGTCTTACAGTCTTGCATGTATTATGGGAATACCTACTTGTGAATTTACTATATTTTATTGGGACATCTGAAACAACAGAAGGAAGCTTTGTGTCATTAATACCTACTAATTAATCTTTAAATATTTTAAGCATTTATTTACAACAATATGGTGTTTCCCTTGAATAAATTATATCTCAATTTTCCAGTTAGCTCTAGACACTTTGTAGTGACCAGCATTTTCAAGCTGTGGCTATGGCAATAACTTTTTTTATTAATGGAGTAGATTTGATAGACTTTGTGTCTTGCTAGAGCATTGTGTTATTAAGCAGAAGAGAAGTGCTGGTGGAACTGCATAGCTAATTAAGTACTTAAGGGAATTATGAGCACTTGTCAGTAATTTCTGAGGTAAAACTTGGCTGGAGTAAGTTTGTTGAACACTGCTCTTAAAAATCTCAGTTCTTTCCTTCTTTACCTAAAGAAAACTCCAGGGTGGGTGGATCTGTTGTATTCAGATTAGCTTTTGGTACCAAAAGACTTTCAGGGAACAGAGTTAACGTGACAGAAACGTACAATTGAGGCAGGTTAAGTTCATAGAAGCTAGAAACTGATCTTCACTGCTCCTAGAAAAAAACTCAACAAGTTACATGTGAAGGAATGGAAATAAGTATGCCTAAAAGTTCTAGCTAAGCACATACATTATATGTTTATATGAGCATTTGTGAAAGCACAAATTAGCCCATGAGAAGTATTTGGTGACTATTTATTCAGTGAATATTTGCTTTTAAAAAGTATAAAACCTGCCACTAAAGGGTGTGGAATTATCCAACCTGGAGAACTGGGATCTCTTTCTAAGTATAAAAAATATATATTGTTAGCTATACATATATTCTTTTGAAGGCAACTTTAAAAATTAATGATTTTCCTTAAAGCAGACCTTTTCTTAAAGTAGATATCTTCAGTAATACTACCTTAGTTAAAAACAGGAAAAAAATCTGACTGTACATAATTGGTAAAAAAAAAAACATGAATATTTATTTACTGCTTTCTGGAAAAGGGTGGAAAATGGAAAAGAAAGCATTGTTTGAATGCAAGATTGTCCAAATTACCTTGTAGAAGGTAATTAAATAAGCTGTTTTTATCATTTACACAAAATTTAACTGCTGTCTCAGCGACCTTTAGAACATCCAAATCATAAAGGAGATTATGTGGGAATCATGAGAAGAGAAATATCAGAAAGAGATTGCACTTTTTTCTCCTTTGAATCAGAGCTGCTGGTCTGTTCTTGCAGCTGTGTACTGTGACTTGTCCATTGCATTCTGTCTCAAATGGAACTGAAACAAATATTTTAGTAATCACCCTGTTCCTTTAGTCAACTGGCAGTGATGGTGACCACTCAGGAAAAATATATTTGTCCATCTTTTTATCTTACAGCCTTCAACACTCTCCCAGCACAAAAGCCATATTTCATTTTAGAGTAAACTGCATTGCTGTCCTATGTAGATGGGACTTACACTTTTCCTGATTCTGTAAGTTATGCTTGTCACACTTTCTAAAAATGGAGGTTATCTGCAGTATGATTGATGTGAAAATTGTGATATGTGTGAGGAAATACCTTGATCAAGAACTCCAACATCAAACTGAGAAGACAGGTCAGGGTGTATTCTTTGCTTCTGAGAGAGAGAGAGAGAGACTTCTTCATCTCTCTTTGCTGCGAAAAAAAGTCATACCTGGAGGTATTCCCAGATAATGTATTGGGAAAACATATCTAAAGGCAAGTATTGCTGTAACTAGAAAAATTCCAGAAAATATCAGGGTTTGCATTCATTCTCAACCTCCAATTTTGTTAAGCTATTGCTCCTGTCCATTAAACCATTTTTGTTTAAATTTTCTTGAAAATTTTCTTTTCCCATAGCTTGGATACTACTTGTGGCTGTTATACCAACGCTGTGATATTAGCTGTGATATTAGACCAGTTCTTGTTGGTTGTGCTAAGAAACAGCTCGTACTGGGGGCTTTGTTTTTGCAGTTTTTGCACCTTTTGATTAGACATGTGCACATGATTATCATAAAATACCTATCCATATCAGCTTTTCTGAGATATGATGAATGCATGTTTGTTCCACTTGAACTTAGAAAAAGCAGGTTCCCAGATCTAATCAATTAAAGCTGTGCAAAAGTAGAGCTCAAGGATGTAACAGGGAGACACACAGACATTAGCCAAAATAACAGTATCCTGACAATCGTTGCCTCTGGAAGTATTAATTTTCAAGATACTTTTTATCCAGTTATTTTTCAAAATGGTACTTGCAGATACTTAAGAATATTGAAGATGGCAGTGAACTTGACTAAGAGAACTAGTACATGTATTTCCCTGTTAAAAAGACAGAGAGGCTATTCACAGCATGGCTTCGATGCTTGTTTTGGTCTGCAGGTTTTTCTTTTCAGGGGACTTAATTTTATAACTTCTTTATTTTAAACAGATCTGAATGCCACAAAAACATCTGTGAATGTGAAAGCTTGATACAATGTACATTGTACAAGGTACAGTGCTTGATAGTTGTGGAGACCTTAGCCAGTAACACCACATCAACTGGAACTGGTTGATATTTTGGATTTGACACCTTTTCCCAGTCCAGTGTAGCTTTTTCTTCACATGCTTCTAGCAGTTACCTGTTCTTCTAAAGATTTCATGACTATGAGGATTGTGCCAGCCTTTTCTACATTCAGGAGCACTTGGTGCTTTAGTTATTTCTTCTTGATCATCAGTTCTAGCATACTGCTGGTAACAATCAGAAATTCAGATTACAAAATAGGCATTTGATTTTTGATTTGATATCAAAATATAGGCACATCTTTTGAAATGCAAATGGTACGGTAAACAGAACAGCATGAGGCAGAGAGATAGCTTGCTCAGGAGGGGAAGGAACTGAACAGGGGAATGAAAAAGTAGTAATTCTTCATTTCATGAGTAAAAAATGCATTTTTAAATTTAACTTTAGAGGAAAAAAAAGGGTAACAGGCATGCACTTTGTAGGTGAGTTGTACTCTTTGTTATCTAAACATTAAGAGCGATCAAACATGTTCAGAAATTTATATTATTCATGTCAGTCTTAACCCTATCCAATGCTGAGACATGATTTATTTTTTTCAACTATAGTTTCAGAACATTGGGTGGTAGAAATAATTGAACTTTTCTTATATTTGTTCTGTTTGCTGGAAGTCATCCTTAGTCAGGTCTGTTCCTCAAGCATTCCCTTAATTCAGATTCGTGTAACATCACATTACTGGACACAGCTGAAGCTCCTGGTCTCCACAGCATGTATGACAAGATCAGGCTAAACCAATTTTATTATGCAGCTGCAGCTTCAAAGTTTGTGACCTTTTACAGTGCTTGTAGTAACTTTGCTTTTACAGTAAGTGAAAAATGTGTGAAGTGAGCAGGAATTAGCTGTATTTTTGGAAGGCTTTAGTTTTAAAAGAAAAAAAAAAAAATCAAGTTACTGTTCATTACCTCAGTACCAGAGAATTAATTTGGATTTCTGTGAAACTAAGCCATATTGGCTGCAAACAGGAATTTGTTCTTGGAAGGATAACAACAGCCAGCCTGTTGCCCTTGTTTACACTGTAAAAGGTACATAGGAAAAGAGGGAATTGCATCCAGCATGCACTCTGTGTAATTAAAACATAAAAAGTACTGCTGGTTTGGCCTTCCTTCTAAACAAATGTCAGGGCAAATATTCAAAACTAAGGAGAGCCAAGCCAAGGCTGCAAGAATCTTTGCTGTCAAAAATCTCTGTGTGAATTAAGATGACAGTTTTTAGCATTTCATTGCACCCTTTCTGACCAAAAGAATTCAAACATTTCTGCTTTTATCTACATCTGGATTCAAGCCCCCACTGACTTAGGTGATGTATGTTTCAGAGGTGCTTAAAATCCATAGGAGTTGCAGCCTACTTCTCAAGGCTGTTCATTTCTCTGCACATTTGTGGTGATGGCTGTGTGCTCAAGACTGATCCTGTCAATAGCCTGAAATATGCTGTCTCTTGCTAGCTTAATGCACTAAATCTAGAATTTGCCTTGGGCAAAGAGTGAACATACAAATACATAAATGAATTGGCAGATTTTTTTGTTTGATATTATCCCTGAGAGAAGACAGAAAGAAAGCTCATGCGTCACTGAGGACACAGATCTTTGGAGCTAAATGCATCCAGATAAGGGCATGTAAGGATGGTGGAAAATATTTGCAAAAGCAGCTGAAGAAAGTTTGCTGCCAGGCTGTCTTGCCATGTAAACCATTACTCAGGCTGAAAGGATCTGTGCTTGGGAAGATAGATTTACTAAAGTCCTTCTATTTGTTATCGTTGCTTTGTAGACATTTTGAAATTCATCCCAAGAATGTATGTCTTAAGAGTTAACTTGCTGTGGGGTATGTATGTATGCATATATATATATATATATATATATACACACACATATATCTATTTGGACAGTTTTTAAAGTGTATATATTTAGAGAAAGAGATTCTGAGGAGGGGGTGGAAACAGAGCATCTGCAGGAAGAGCTGTGTTTCCTTATGCACTGCTTTGAGGTTTTTGTCCCAATTTAAAACAGTACTGAAAGAGAAAGAGAGAAGCTCTCCAAAGGTATTTGAAGAAATTTTGATTGGTGCTCACTTTTGCAGTTAAATTTTTAAACCAACTGCTTCCTTGCTTAAATCTGTAATAAAGGGACGATAATCTACTTTTCAGGCAAGGTACCTTGACTAGGTCTTGGGTGACATTTCCACATGGACTGTGCAGAACTCGGGATCATCCGACACAAAACCAGAGATCTGGAAGGTTGTTAAGGTCTCTGCCTCCTGTTAAAAGTTACCCAGGATCCCCAGGCCATTGCTGTCATATTTGAATACCTTGTTCTTAAATAAAATTCCTATGTAGCTTTGCTACATAACTTGCTCCAGGGTTTAAATGTCACTGTTGTAGAGTGGAGGAAGGAGAGTTCTGCATTGTTTGTGTCTAAGCTAGGCCTGTTCTTCTTCAAGTTATTGTGACTTATCATCCTCAATGGGCACGAAGAATGATTAAATACCAGCTCTTTTCTGATGTCAGCTGTTGTCTGATTTCTGACATTTAATTTTATTTGCCTATCTTCTTTCTCCTAATTTCCTGACTAAATAAACAAGAATTTTTGCCTCTCTATGTGTGACATAGTTTGTCACAAAAGCTATGCTTTTAAAACCATGTGGTAGTTTTCTTGTTCTAAAACTTTCCAGTTTGCTGTATTTTTCTTGAAGTGCAGTGGTAAAACTGGATTCAGTGTCTAATAGCAAGGAATAAAGGAAAACAGCTCAGTTTCATGCCTTATGCTGGCATGCCCTGGAATTATATTTCTTTCCCTTTTGAAATAATAGTGTTATTTTCCATGTTTTAATTTCATAGATTCTCAAGAGATGCTTAACGTGTTACTGCTAATTTTCCATTAGCATTGCTATCACGCTTTGAACATTTTCCTGAGTTTCATCACTAGAATACCTCTAGACAAATAATGAAGATTATTGTAAGTGACAGTTGTTACCTGCAAATTAATTACAGCCTCTGCAAATTAAGTGTCATCAACCAGTTTGAGAAATGTGTTTCTCTATTTCACTTTTCCAATTAAGGCCAAAATCCTAAGTGCTCAACTTACTATACAGAGCTCTTTGAAATGCTTCATTGGAATATATTATTTCAGTTTGATCGAAAAATAAATCACTGGTTATCTCTGAACAGCTTTTTCAGACTGAATAGCTTTACACAGCTATATGATAGAAATTTCAGCCAGACTGTTTCCCTGATTTATTAGGGAACTTACTGCAGCTCCTGAAGGCTAACTCAGAAGCCATAAACTCAAGTGTATTAAAGCTACTTCTTTTTGCCTGTCTGCATGCCCTTCAGCCTGACAGAGAGATAAACATGAGGTTTAACATTATTCAATTTTAATTTTGTTGTTTACGTTGTTTAGAAACAGACTGTGGTATTGTTTTTCTATGTTTAGTATAGATGTTGAACTCACTAACTATAAATTCTCTGGGTACTCATTTCCCTGTGAAAAATGTGTGTATTTGCTTAGGGGTTTTTGTTTTCAGACATAATCAATAGTGCTTCAGAAAATCCTTTTCTTGAAACCCACTCCCAAGCAGGTAGCTTATTCTTTTTTTCATACATTGTTGTGACTTACTTGGGTGAACTGTACACTTTACCTTTACAGCCTGTTGAGTCCCAAGCATAAGCAGGCCTTTTTCTGGAAAATCTCTGTTTATTAGTCAAGTATAAAAATTTATGAGAATGAGAAATGGAAGCTGTTTGTTAGTGTATCACTTGGAATTTTCAAGGGAAGATGCATGTCTCCATTAAAAGCTGGCACAGGTGAAGCCAAGCTTGAAATTTGCTGCCTTGAAGTTGGCTGATTTTTTGGGTTGGGTTTGTTTGTTTTGTGTGAGTGTTGTTGTTTGTTTGGGGATTTTAGTTTTGTTTTTTTTTGGGGGGGGGGGGGGTAGTCTAAAAAGGGACAAAATTTGGTTTCATGCCACTGCTGGCCTAGGTGATTAAGGGCTGGAAGGTGAAGGGAAAGACTAAGGGAGAAGCAGATGGCACCTGCCCACTGGCCTTCCAGCACATGCTGAACCTTCCTGAGGGACATTCCCTTCTGATCCACTCTCCCCACCTTCTCACGTCCATTTTCCTTCCACGTCTTCCTTTACATTTATTGTACCAAATTTCTGGAGTTATTGAGGCATCTCTTTCTTGCAGAGACCTTATCCCTGCCTCCTGTCTCCCTGTAGATGGGACAGTTTTCTTGTCTCTTCCCCAAAACAGAGTGGAGGAGACTTGCTTTCTTATTTGTGACTGAGAAAGAGCCCCAGCTGAAAGCTGAGGGAATTATTTTACTTGGTGGTCACCAGATAACGGATGAATATTTCTAGGGCAAAGAATGTAGTTCTCTGTCTCTTTGTGAAATTAGACAAATGTCTGCTCTTCTGCTGTGATTTAATGCAAAAATGCAGTCCTTTTTACAAGATCTTCTCTGTTTTCACATTTTGCATTTACTTGCAGCAATGAAATATGAAATGTATTAGTTAGGAGTGTTTCCAACTATTATCTTTTGCATCTATTAACTAATTTCTTTTTGGCTTTTGACAGTGTATGTGTTTTTTCATTTTTTGTAATGCCAGAAATGACCATTGAAAGCACTTGCTGAAGAATGAAGTCTGTCTAACCATAGAAACATAGAATTTAATATTATCCCAGAAAATTTCTTATCTGTGTATGAGTCTTGTTTAGAATTTTGGCACTGGTTATTAAATTATTAAGTTGGGTATTGGAAATAAATTTGCCAATTACATGCTAGTCTGATTTTTTTTCTATCTCTGTCATCTGAGTTTGTCTATTTATCTGATTCAATTCCATGTTTTCCATGTCATTCCCATGTAATGGGGCTGAGCCCTATTTACTCAAAAAAGGTATAAAGACCCTGTAACTGATATTGAACCAGTTATCAGTGTTTTAAACAATCCTGTGTGACTTCACTGGAGAAATGGGGTGTGCTACAATTTTCAAATATGAAACTTCAGCAATGCTGATTTCCTCACAGCTGTGTTAAGAACAGCTGATCTCCAGTAGAAACCACCCATATTGGGCATTTCCAGCAATAAAGCCATCATAACATTACTGAAAAGTATTAAATATTAGTGCAGTCTGTAAAAATAAAATTTCCCATGCTGTTTAAGAAAGTGGGAGTGAAAATTGCTGAAAGTGCAGTCCTATCCTGTAGGCTGGTAAGAGGAATAAAGTAGCCCTGTGAATGTGAACTGCTAAATGATTGCTATTCCACTGGGAAATCTTGCTGCTGAGAACTGCTTCACAAGAAGTGATTTTTCTCTTTCCCAGTGTAACCCACACTGTGAATGGCTTTTCTTTGAGCAGCAGCATTTATATGCTGCCTTATGGGAATCTGTTCAAGAGATATGAAGAATAAACATGAAGCTATGCAGTTATTGCAAATTTTCTACAAGGAATTAGTTAATAAATAACATAAGAAATTAATAATTAACTGCCTTATCTTACATCTTCCTGATCTTTATTTTTCTGGTACTTCATAGGAACCTAGTTTATCTTCCATCCCCATCCCCACTTATCTAGTCGTGCTTTCTCTTTCATGTTTCCTCTCATTTTGATTTATTGCCACTGCTCATCTGTGAGTGTATGATGTTTACAGCCATTGCCAAGCAATCCTGAGGGCTATTTTAACTATTTAAAGCACAAATAAAGGATAGTTTCATCTTTGTCCTTAAACTAACCATTTAACCAGTAGTGTGAGTTAGTAGGGACACTATAGAAAGAAAGATGTCAGACCTCTAGTTTCAAAGACACAATGTTGTTTTTGTCATTAATAGCAGTGATTCCAGATACATTCCTAAATACAAATGACTTCAGGAAAGCTCATGATTTTTTTTTGTACTGTTTTGCAGAGGATTTCCCAAGAAAACAGGCAGAACTGCTAGGATAGCATCAGATGAAGAGATTCAAGGGTCAAAAGATGCTGTAATTCAGGATCTGGAGAGAAAACTTCGCTTCAAAGAAGACCTTTTGAACAACGGGCAACCGGTATAAAAATATAAAATACCCTGGGAAATGGGAGTGGGTGAGGGTGGGCACCATTGGTAGTTTCTGAGAAATGCTGCATATAAAATAATTGTTGTAGATTGCTTTTTATGTATTTATAATTTTTAATTGGATTTTCAAAACTGCATTTCCAATAGGAATGATAGCGTGCATTTTGTTCTATCATTCCTTCTCCTGTTTGACAACTTTACTTGGACTTAAAGCAACGGGGGTCGCAAAAATGGTGAATTTGCATAAGAAGCCTGCACAGTCTGTACCTCCAGGATTTTTTGAGCCTCAAGGGCCATTTGCTTTCGACTGTCCTTTACTGAGTGGATGAACATGCACAGCTCTGTTTCAGGCTGGGCTCATTCTACCTTGTGCTGAGCCACTGGGCGATGGGGGAAGCAGTAGGTGGTAACTGGGTATCAGAAGAGGACAAGGCAGTTCATCACGAAAAACAACCCAGTTGGTATCAGGCGTCATTAGATTGTGCAGCTGGGGGGCTTCTTTTGACAGGTAGAATTTTGACCAGTAGAACAGAAAAAACCCATAGTACTAATTTACAGACTCAAGAGTTAATGACCTGCCTGAAGAGTCAAGAAATGAGGTAAAATGAGTATATCAAGCAATGGAAATGCACAGCCACAAAGATATCTCTTTCTTTTTATTCACTTAAGATACACATGAAAGATAAAATACCAAATTCTTCCTGCTCAGTGTTGATGAGAAGCAACTTCCCTAAGAAGTTTTTACAGTTACTAAGGCACTATCTTTGAAGCAGGAATTACTTTTAAGAGGAAAGTAATTTTTAAAATGTAAACTGTCACCCCTCTTTTGTCAATAAAATGTTTTTTCAAAAATCTGAATATCTTGGGATGCTTTTGTGTCACTTTGAAAGGAAGTGGAATTTTTCGTTTCTCAGGACAATGCCCAGAATTTTACTAAGTTTGCTACTGGGTCTGAGCTGTGAACAGTGGTGGTGTAGCTCAAGAAAGCCCATTGAGTTAGACTGTCTATCAACATTGCTCCATTTCGGTTCTTAATAAGGTCAGTGGAGTGAAGTAGGGAGAATGTTCAGAGTGTCTGCTGCTGCTGTTACCTTTCTCCATTGACTGCACAGCATTTGGCAGTTTTCTGCAGCAGTTAAGCAAAATCACTGTCATAGTGTATTAGTTCCTGGTTTTTTCCAAAGAAGTGGGCTGAGAATGACTGTCAATGCCTATTTTGGAAAGTGAGGGAGATGTTTGGCCTGGGCAAATGAATGGAATGTCCTGAGAATGCCCACATGGCCCAAGGTAAAAAAAAAAAAAAAGACCAACTGTGATCAGATGATGTGGGAGCTTAAACTAGATTCCTGTCTTGGGTAAATTCTGTATATGTAATCAAGGCAGTGCACACTTGGAGAGACTGCAGAAGAAATATAAGTGAAGAAAAGTTCATTATTTTCTCAGATGCTTGTAACCAAGACAATACTGCTATCTAGTTGCCATGGTTTCAGCCTGCTGGTTTAGCTGCAATATGACATTAAGACAAAACTTAATTAAATGAGCTTTTTTTAAAAAGCAAACATGAAGTAGATTTAATGTTTACAATTTCCATTCTTCATTCATTTTTAATTTCTCTCTTTAAATTAGGTATTTCACCATGAAATGAGTTTGTCTTCCACAAACTTGCATTTTTTGCTATGTTGATTTGTAAGAGAGTGTCTGAAATGCATTCATAAATGCAGGAAGAAAACTAGTAATTAAATAATTGATTTATGCATTAAGATTTTCCTTTAACTCGACTTCTCTTCTTAGTGTAAATTGTCTTTTGTAAGCTGTCTCTTCGATTTCTGAAAGAGTAGGAAGAAATAGAAATTTGAAAATCTTAAAGAATACATTTTTCTGTATTTTGGACAAAATATTCAAGTAGAGTAGAATCTCCTTATAATTTTTGGCAGTATTTTCTGCCTCATGTTTCTAACGTAAAAACTGAGCAGAATGACTTGGATAAGATTTGGGATGATTTGATATGCCCTCTTCTGATGGCCATGATTGAAGCAGTTCCTATTGCTCATTCCTACCCAAGTTCCTGGCACAAGGATGGAAACAAATGGCAGAGTCAGTGTAAGGGTTGCTTAAGCCAAAAGAGCAACTTGTAATACTAAAAAAATGCATTACAAACTGTGGTAGAAAATTTCTGTTAGAAACATATTGCTGCTCTCTTTTATCAACATTTCTTTAAGCACTGCTTACTGTGTACTACTTTGTAGTTGGAGAAATAGTATCTTTTCTTTCTTTTGCCTCCCCTCTCATCTCCATTTTATTTTTTGTTCAGAGATTAACATATGAGGAAAAAATGGCTCGTCGATTGCTGGGAGCTGACAGCGCTGCAACTGTCTTCAATATACAGGAGCCAGAAGAAGATCCTGCTATACAGGTGACACATAACTCTACAATTCACAGGAAAAAATGCCTTTCAGTTTTTCTTTTTTACTGATTGTCATTAAAATAAAGTCCTATATAAGATGACAAATATACACAAGATAGGATGGTTATTGATTACAGAAGTCATATGTTATCTATTAGTGAAATAAACTGGAGGCTCACATGTCTATTGCTCAGTTTTTCCATAAGGTTGAGACTTCTCAAATGTCTGCTTTCTGCTTTAAACTCTTCCATTTATCCTGTTCTGTCCTGACCTTTAAGTCTCTCAAGGCAGAAATGCATCTACTATCTTGAAACCATCTTCTCTTTATTTGTGTAATAGGCGCTTTTTGGGTGCAGACCAATACCACAACAGAAAGTCTGCTTGAAAGGCCAGGTACACGCTCTCCATTGTTCAGATGCCAGAGCTGCTATTCAGAAATGTGTAGCATTCGTTTGCTTATGGTGCTGCACAAAGTACATTCTCCTGATAAAAACTGAGGAACTGTCATGGATATCTCTTGTTCTTCTTTCTGCCTCTTGATCTTTTCTTCTACCCTTGCAGGAAGCTCGCTCTGTTGGTGCTTCTGTAGTGAGTCCCATGGATATTCAAAAGGTTATAATTTTCACCTTTTTCTGTCTTGTGTTTTTGTCTGGTTTTTTTCTTTCCCCTTTCTATTCTGCTGTTCTTGGTTAATAACAAGAGGTCATCTAACATTAATAACTGTGGAGAATTGGGCTGCACTCCATTTGTGGGGATGTTCAAGTTGTTCTAGAAGCCTGAGTGCAGACAGTTTAACAGCAATCAGCGTGTTCTCCACTATCTTTGTGCTGTAACAATAATCTACACTGACATGATACTAACTGTCATGTTCTTCGTGGTTTACTTTTATGGTGCACTTCAGGAAAAAAAGAAATTTTAAAACTATCTGCAGTTTGCAAGGTATTCCTGTCCTCTACCATTTTTTGCAATTATCGAGGGTTATGATTGGTTCTGTAACCCATGGCAGAAACATGTCACATCATTCTCAGAGCAGAGACAGCAACAGAGGATGGGGATGTGAAAGAATACTTTCCATGGGATGCATGTTCTGTCTTAAGTACAACAAGAGTCAGAGACAGTGGCCAAAAGTCATTCGAAAGAGTGTCTGAATTTCTGCTGACTGAGAGAAACATTGACTAATATTTTTTTTCCTGCTTCTGAGCTATTTTACAGTCTGACATTTTCACTCTTATCGGTAAGATTCCAAGCAGGAATTCTGGAAAGTAACAGTTCAAGAAAGCAAATAACAGTATATATCAGTAAATCATAACAAATTCAAGCAAGTCAGAGTGTTTTACACTTGATGAACCTTTCTGCTCTTCTTGCTATGTCTTCAATACAGTTATGGTAAATTTTGTTTCTAAGGGTGGATCCCACACACAGGAGACCACAGCAACAGGAGTAAAGGGAAACAACTATCATGGACTGACACTGTTGCAATTTTCCCTTATTTTTCTCCTCATTTTTACAGCCAACTGTAAACAAAATAATTTTATCCTTCTGGTTCAGCCTCTGGTAGAGTTCTATGCAAATAGCAGATGTGAACCATATGGTCTTCTAGCCATCTGGAAACAAAACCCACCCTAAAATCTGTCTGTACCCTCAAGGAAATATTAGTGTGTTCCTTTTGTCTTTATGAACTGCCTCAGAATACTTTTATTCTTATAGGATTTTTTTAAATGGAAAGAAAGCAACCAATGACTGACTTTCCCCTTATAAATTAGACCTTAAGTCAACATGAAATACAGTTTTTGCCTCATACCAGATGTCTCGATTGTTTCATAGTGAAGCTATTGGAGACATGGATTATAGTGTTTTTCTTCAACAAGATACAGTTTCCTTTTATATGTAAAAACTTAATGGCTTGTTAAAGATTGGTAAATTAAAAAATCCAAACATTGAGAACATACCTTCCTGAGTAATGTGTTGAAGCTGTATCTAATATCTACCTCTCGTTTGACAGGAATCTAAAGTCTCCAGCTTTGAGCAAAGGCTGATCAGTGAAATTGAATACAGGCTGGAGAGATCTCCTGTGGAAGAATCAGATGATGAAGTGCAACATGGAGATGAACCTATTGATAACAGCATGTCACCATATTTTGAGATAAAGCTGAAGCACTACAAAATCTTTGAGGGAATGCCAGTCACATTTACATGCAAAGTGGCAGGAAATCCAAAGCCAAAGGTAAGAAAAGACAGTAAATCTTTCTAGAATTTCTCTGAAGAGTTCTGTGTTGGTTTCAGAATTACCTTTCAGGGTACATTTGTGGCACAGAATGCAGTGCAATGCTAGAAAGCCTCATGTGAGCTGGCATAGGAGTCCCAAAAGCCACCTCATCTTGCTAGCATGGGTAATTAGTTCAGGCATGGTAACATGCTAATGCAAAAATATGTGGGTTTTAGTTCAGAAGCCAGCATGGTATCTCTCATTCTTCGGCATCTACACACACTAACAAGACTGGATTTTACTGGAATGTAGAAGAAGGAGTAATAAAATACCATAAACTCCCATATATCCCAACAGCAAGATGAGACATGATGGTGAGGTTTTATGATGAACTTCTGAGGATGGGTTGGGCTTGGGAAGCATTTCCTTGTAGCAAATGTAAAAGTACCAGCTGCATGATGTCAGTAGTCTGGAAGAATGCCCTCCTTGGATAGGTTGCATACAACCATTTCAAAAATTGTTTGGCAATCAACTGACTGATTATGCAGCAGGCAAACAGCAGCAGCTTCTTCAACTCCCCTGGCAAAGCCAGTGTAGTCCTCGCAGCTCTCACAGTGACATCTCGTGGACAGGGGCTCTTATCTTCTTAGACAAGATCAGTGATGCCCTATCTGATACATAAGACCTTCACAGAAGCACTCACATCCAAATCTCACATCTAGTGTAAGTTTTATGGGTGCTTAGTATTTCCAACAGAGATAAATGCAAGTGACTTTATATGCCCAATGCTGTATGTGAATGATAGTGTACAAGCTGTTATTTTTTTTAAAAAAGGACTTTATGAGGTACCAGAGGAAGAGCAACAGAGAACTAGGGCTACATCTACATCAGCAAGGAGTGCAGACCAGAGGAAGAAAATCTCTAGGATGAGATATCCACCCCTACACATGTCAGAAGGTTTTACTCCAGGCTAGCTCTAATCTCGTCCCACAGACTGAAGCAGATGCACACTAGAAGAATTCTTGGAGCACATTTTCTGGCTTAGTTTCATCTGAAAGGAATCCAGTTCTGTGCTCCAAGAGCACAACATGATGAGAACCACTCCAAATAAGCGGGGTAGATCAGTATATTTATATCAAAAAAGCACTCCTGCTTCAAACTGGACACACACACTGAGAAGATAAGCTCAGTCTGACTGAAACCAAATTTTCATGTCTAGCATTACTTCTGAGATGACCCTAGGTAAGAGGCTGTTGTGCTGAACAAGGGTGGAATGCAAATGGGTCTGTTGCTGATAGAAGTGCAGTGTGTGCAGAGATATTCTTTCTGCCTGAGGCTTATGACTAAGTTGCTAGATGATCTGTTATGAGTCAGCCTTAGTCAACTTCGCAGTCCCCTAATTTCCACAGTTTCCAATTAAGGTGTAGTTTCTCTGTCTGATTTAAGACAGATGAAAGGGGATGTCTCCTTTCCCTCACTGGGGTGATAAGGATTGCACAGCCAAGAAACCACGTTCCTAGCACTTCCCCTAAAGCATGCCCTCACAGAGGAGCATCTGATGTGAGCCCCTGTGATTCACAGCCATGTTCTGTTTCCCTGCAGTGTCAAAGCCTGCACATTAAGAAGTGATTTGCTCTTGCACCTGGAACTCTGGCCCTTTGTTCCATTCACTCGCAGATGCTTTGTGTAATTTGTTAAGTTGCTTGGGATGGAACCAATATCAGTCCTGTTGTATGGCTACTTGTTAGCCAGGCTTCACAAATGTCCAAGGCCGTGTTTCCCCCTCATCTGCCAAAGCATTCCAGGACAGTAATTTTGAAAAGCTCAATGGCTGAGGGCTGCCCTTCTGCTGTTATTTGTTGAAGCTGGAAGTGTTGCTTGTGAATAAATTTTTTACTCTGGCAAATGAAAAGCTGGAAATAATTTACTAACTTGAAGCTCCTCCCTTCTAAGTATTCTGTCAGGTCTGCCAAGGAATGGCTTTGGGAAGGACTGTAGTGTTTCTAAAATCTGGCATTCATTACAAGGGATTTTTCTAAGCAGAGTTATTGTCTTGATTATTTTTCCCCTGAACATGCCATGTAAATTGAACACTGATGTGCAAACTCTGTCTTCATATGTATGACTTTTTAAATCTGAGCCTACTCTTTGTTATAACCTTTAGTGTAGTGTAAAACTATTTTCTCATTGAAATGAGAAACCTGTGGTTCTACAGGAGGGACTATGGAATACATCTTTTAAGGGATTAATTCTCCTCAGAATTAAGACAATGCCATACAAGAGGTTAATTGATACAGAAATGTTACACAAATCTCATACTGCTCACTCGTCACATGGCTGAATATAATTCTCGGTGATTAAAAATGCTTGTGCTGCCCAAGATCAAACCCCCCTTTCTACTGTGTATACCATTCTATTCCTAGTCATTGCACACTGGTTTCTGAAAATCTGGTGCAAATAAAAGCAATCCAGCTGCAGTGTTCGGTTCTTACATAGTTTAAGGGTACATTTATTGAAAGTTATCCTAGAAAGAAAATACTTCACTGCAAGGACCATTGTCTCCTGCAATGGTACTGTTTTACTTATTAACTCCATGTAAGATAAAGGTAATATTAAGAATTTATTGCTCATATGGGATGCCAATGCTTTTAAACTCAGTTGATATAAGTTTTGGACAACATATACATGATGTTTGGATAGCTGGTTCAGTTAATATTTGTGTGTATTTCCATGTATGTCTCCTGATATTTCTGATAAGTGTACTGTTATTAAATAGTTACTACTTAATGCAGTAGATTTCCAAGCAACATTATGACACATGTAAAGCATGCAAGTTAAAACTCATTTTTTGCAGCAACGTTGTTTTAGCACCCATTAGCATGTGTATATAAGTGATCAAATATCTCTTACATCTCCAGTAAGTGCTCTGTCAGCAGACAAGAAGATGACTAAACCTTTTGTTCAGGCCACAGAGTCTCTGCAAGGCTGCTGACAGACAAAATGGGAAACAAGTATAACCAGCTATTGAGGAAATGAAATCATTTCAACTTACGCGTAATGCTTGTTAATATAAAAATCATACACAGTAATAAATGTTTAAGCAAAATTTCCACTGATTTTCACCAAAAAAACCTCCATTGTTTTTTGTGAAATTCAAAAGTATACCCTTAACTTTGTCCCAAGTGAGTGAATTGCAAGCTTTGAAATGTTGGCACATATGAAGAACCCAGCAGATTAAACTCTATCAGGAATGGAATTGCACATTGCTCTGTCACTTCATTTTTTACTAGAGAGCCAGCACCCTTTCTTCACTCTTAAGACCTAAATTCCCACTTCAAGAATGAGGTTGAGCAAAATGTGTGTTTTGCACATGCTGAATAGTCCCAGCAGGACCAAGAGAAATACAGTTGTACTTTGAATGAGTTGGCCTCCTAAAAATGATGTAGGTATCTTCACAAGTGTCTCAAATGCTGAACACAATTGATGTTATGTGTAGTACACATTTCAGAAATGACAAGTAAATAATGTTCTACTTAAATATGGATTTGGGCAGCTGAGTACAGCCTTGCTAATATAACATTTTTCAGATATTCCTCTGTGTGTGTTCATGCATACACAACATTTACTTTTGATTCCAGCAGATATCAGTTTGGGATTTTACTTTATTATTATAATATTTTTTAAAAAACCTCCTGAAAACTAGGTCAATTTTTTTTTACCCCTTCAAGTTTGAGGCACTAAAAGTACATTTATTTTGTGTGCAATTCATGGATTACTGTAAGATATTATCCTGCATACATCATTTTTTTGGCTCACTGAAAGTATATCTTGGGTCAGCCAGAGAATAAAATTATGTATCAAAAGTACTGGAAAAGCCCTCTGTTTGATAGCCAACGTAACAGTTCTGTGCAGCTTGGAACTGTGCTGCTGTTGGCACGCAGTTATGAACGGATGTCGCTGTGCTGCTTCGCTTTGAAGTGTTTCCTATGACTTTGCAAAGCTGTCCACTTGCATAGCTGGCCTGTCACATTGTTAGGGGTGACATTGCTAGGTTCAGTCGTGTCCTTACACTGAGCTGGCCCCTCCACACACTGAGCTGCTCACTGCCAGCGGGAGCAGCTCTATCCCCTCTGGCATTTTGGTTCAGTCCAGTCAGCGTAATGGATATGACACAAAACGGGTGTTTCAACAGTGAGATCATTGCTTCTATTTTATCCATCACTGAATTAATTAGGCCTATCATTATCCTGGGTTTTTTATTTATGTTTTTATTTTCTGAAAAGAGAGCAAAAGCATTCTCAAGGTTTTTCTGCAACTTCTCCAGATTTAGGCAAAATAAATAAAGGTAAAGTTAGTAATCTCTGCAATCAGTAATCTCTTCTTTGTAATGATGTTTAGTTTCAGTTCTTGAAATGTTCAGCCCTTATGCACCTGTACGTTCTGTTGGAAATCGTTCAGGCTGTTGTTTCTCTTTGGACCACTGATAATCTTGTAACTGTTAGTGAAAGTGAGTCATAGAAAGAGGAGTTGATCAAAGCAGTTTTCTTTTACTACTTACCAGAGAGTTTTTCAACTGTTCATTTCCTTAATGTTGTTAAATGAGAAATTATGGCAATGAGCACCCACCTCTTACCAGCTGTGCTTTGCTTTTTTCCGTGTAGATTTATTGGTTTAAAGATGGGAAACAAATTTCTAAACGAAGTGATCACTACCGAATTCAAAGAGAACCTGATGGAACTTGCTCGCTGCATACTGCAGCCTCCACCCTGGATGATGATGGGAATTACACTATTATGGCTGCTAACCCACAGGTAAATGAAGGTTTGGCTCCGGAGCAAACATCCTTCTGGACATAAATCTTCAGAAAACTATCTCATCTCACATATGCATGATTTAATTAAATGATGAAGTCACTGTAAAGTATGCAAGTTAGATTTCTGTCTTCATCTTGCATCAGTAGGGTGGGACCTTTCTATCTCCAAGAGATTAGCAACTCAACAGTAGTTTTTTTCCTATGGCTTGAGGTTTCAGGAGGAGGGTATAATTTTTTAATTACTCTTACACTAGTTGTTCCAGCTGATAACATCTCAGTATTCTAACTGAGCACAGATAGCACGTTATATATATAAAGGGAGAAAAAGATCCAGTTTACCAGCAGAAGTAACCCAGTCCAGCAATTTCTTTCTTTTGTTCACCCTACTCGCTGACTGAGGCCAATTTTTTTTTAAATGAGTGGGAGTATATCACACCTCAACATGCTTACATTAGGCAGACTGCAAGTCTCTAAAGCAAAAAAAAAAAAAATCTAGCACTATTATGTAGCAGTCCTGTGTTGATCTTAAACAGTGCTTTTCTGAAACACAGAGTGTTACTGGTTTAGCAATTTTTCATTGCATTTTCAAAGCATTTTTTCTTTGCAGATTTAATACAAGAGTTGAGGTACACAGCAGAAAACCACTAGTTCATTAGACATAGCCAAACTTGCAGGTCACTCATCCTATGGAAGTCACTTTTTCAATCCACTTTTCCTACACCACAGCAAATTGAAGGGAAAGAGTTGCATGTGAGAAACCAAAGCAGTAACATAACTTTTGGGATGTAATGAATTCTTTTCTTCTGTAGTGCCAAATATCTTGCCAAGACTAGGCCTGCAAGCAGAATCACACTGTAGAATAACAAACTGTATCACTGAGACAGAGTTTAATCTAAGCAGGAGTGTTGTGCTCTGTTGTGCACGTTGCTAGGTTACTCAGCATGACGCTGCCATTTTTGTCTCACCCTTCAGCTTGTCAGTCCTGCTCATACTGCAGAGGGCTTGTGAATATAAGGGCTGCTACACACAGGCAACACACAGAGAGCAGCTTTTGGGTAGATTCTGTGAACTACAGTGCTTAAATATAGGTGGTTTATTATTTCTACATATGTAAGTAACAGAAATATTAATGAAATAGCGTAAGGCCATGGATTTGTTCAAGCTGGGAGCTTTCACACATAGATGACTTTGTTACCAATACTTGGTACCATTTAAGTTGTGAAATTTCACAAGAGGTTTAAAAATATATGCATGCTCAAGGTAAGAAATGCTCCTGTTCATCTTCCTCTAAGTGTAGTCTCAGTGCATGCACAGAGTTTCACTGTGTAGTGTTACTGTGTGATCCGAAGTCTTGGAGAGCTTGGTGAACAAACTGCCTTTGTGTTTGGGCACTGTACTCTGTCCCTGAATATTTACAGCCTACTTTGGAACATTTGTTCTGGATAATGTTCATTCAATGGCACAACAGTGACCCAGGTTACCAGTCACTGATGGCACCACTTTGTTAGTGGATTTTTGGATGTACTGAAATGAGCTGGGTTTGTGTGGTTCCCAGCTTGGAGCTTGAAAAAGCAGCTTTGTTAAATGCTAAAATTCTGTGCTTGTGCTTTTTTCCCCTCTTTGGAGAAGAACCAGAAGCATCCTCCTTTTTACAGTGTAATTCCCAAGCAAACATACTTATCTCTTCCACTATTTACTTGCTTTTACTATGCATTTAACAGTACAATGGAGGCAAAGAAGGGCTGTGAGTTAATGTACTAGCCTTTCACACTCAAAGATCTGGATTCCAATTCTTTTAAGTCATCCTGAGTGGAAATAATTTTGGCAAAGTCTTCTCAATTCTAATGGAAAGTTGTCCACGTCTCAAAGCTATCACAAACTCAGGCAAATTTGGCAACCTTTCCTTAAGAAAGTGAAGGACATAAATATAAGGGAGCTCACATCAGAACCCTGATGGACTGGTAGATATTTGCTAGGCTGTTACTGTGTTTGGTCATTGCTATTGGAATCACCAAACTTTAAAGAAAAGATGTGTTCTCAGCTGATAGAAATCACTTTTACTAAAGGATTCGGTTCATAAAAGCTCTGCCAGTCCATGCCATCTCATGACCTGGGCTAACATAGTGGGATTTACCTGTAAAATGCCTTGTTGACAGACCCTGGAGATCGTCCATGGTAGTTAACACGGCAGGCCCCATTGCCCACAGCATAAAGTGCAGTGAGCTGGAATTCAAGTTCTGACACACCACTGGGATTTGTTGTAAAATTTGCCATAGAAGTTAATCCAGAGCAAATGGACCCTGGGCCTAGACAAACACAAAACCCTGCCTGGTTTAGGCCTTTAGTTAGAGATTACATCCCTTAACTGAGCTCTTTCTATGAACGGTACGGGCTCACATCGAGTTATTTTTCACCTTTCTTTTTATCCCATTCCCTCTGCTTCTTTGCATTACACGCCCACAGTCCTCAGGCTGGAGTTCCCTTAGTTTCTAGGACATTGTCTCATGAATTACTTCCCACTCATTGCTTCCATCCTCTCCATCCTGTGACTTTTCCAAAATCTTTGGCTTTCTGCTTAATCTTCCCTATCCAAATTCCTTATTGCCCTTTGTGTTTCCATTTGTGACACCATCATGTACTGGGATATGCAGAAATGATCCCAAATTATGTGTATTCATCACCTGCCAGAAAAATATTAATATGTAGTGGTACCCAAAATAGAAATTCATTTGTTCCAGATGTCTTCAATGGTCTTGTAACATAAGGGGAAAAATAAAGCTTTTACATAAGGAATTGCTGTGGGTCTTTCACAATGGCTTATTTTAATGCAGGGATTTTACTTGTGGACTAAATAGGTCATGGGAATAGAAGTGGGACACAGACTTCATTTCTAAGGGAACACAAAAGTTGTTGCTATTTGAAGGCTGCTTGTGAGCCTGGTGAAAATGTTTTTTGATGGGCTTTGGACAGTTCTTAAAGAACTGCTATTTGCAACCCCACAAGTACTGTGATAAAAATATTTGTCACTTCTTTGCTGGCTGACTTGAGTGTGGAGCTCACAGCTTAGAGCTGAAATACACTGCCAAGGAGATGTTGATGTTGCTTTACTGCTACCAGCCCAGGGGGCAGAGATGTTATTTATTATGACCACCAGATGCCTTCACCCCTTACAGGGCAGTCCCGTCCCAAATCTGCTAGGACTAGTGCCTGTGGTGGAGAACCTGTCTTCTAAAACACAAAGTAAAAGAAAAAAGGGGGCCAAATACACCAGAGCCATGTTTTATTTATCATTCATTGAAAATAACCTGAATTATCACCAATGTCCATCAGCACAGCTGTGCCTTTCAGTGCAATTCCTCAAACCAGATTCACTCTGCAGAGAGGACCTGTTAAGTACCTGTCAAATTATTTTGGCTTTCATATTAATGAGGGGTTTTTGAGTTTTGGACCCATGGGATCAAGCAGATCAATCCACTGTGGAGGCAGCAACTGCCTCTGTTGGTAACTGCCAACACTTGCCATGGGACATCTTCTGCCCACTTGCCACACACAGAGGAAACCTCCTGCCCACATCAATAACAGTCAATAAGAACTTGGACCTTGATTGCCAGTCGTATTAACAGTCATTTAAAAAAAAAAACAAAAACATGAACATATTGTAGTCACAGTCATTCCAGTCTGTTCTGTGTTAGACTGGAAGCTGATAAAATGGGTAGGGGAAAAAAAGGGAACAGATCAGGTTGAACATTTATTATTACATATTTTAAGTCTTTTAATATTTCTCCTCTCTGTCATCCTAACAGGGCAGAGTGAGTTGCACGGGCAGGCTGATGGTTCAAGCTGTAAATCAAAGAGGCCGCAGTCCTTGGTCACCTTCAGGTCAGCCTCACATAAGAAGGTATTTGATGCATTTTTTTTTC
Source organism: Onychostruthus taczanowskii (assembly GCF_017590055.1). Taxonomy (NCBI): domain Eukaryota; kingdom Metazoa; phylum Chordata; class Aves; order Passeriformes; family Passeridae; genus Onychostruthus; species Onychostruthus taczanowskii. Next base: position 10,022,709 of record NW_024498351.1, read on the forward strand.
TTTTAATAATATGGATTTTGCAAAATAACTGTGGCAAGATAAAGAATGTGAGATAAGCAGGTAAGTTAAAAGCATAGCATTCAGGAAGAAATGTGACCTCTGCTGTCTGAAAATTGCTGCAGAATTTGCACACTCAGAAGTATGTCTGAAATGACATGACTTTTAAATATCTTTACATTTCCCTGTCTCCTCCTCCTTTCTCTGTGGTGTTTGCTAGTTACTCTGTATCTCAAATTACACTATCAGCTGTTAGGAAGGCTCTTGTCACTTAGGCTTTTTAAAAATATTTCATGTGATTAGGATTCTACCAGGAATTCCCATCTTCTGCAGCTTCTAGGAAGTGTTCATTTAATAACTGCATGCCAAAGAGGTTTATCAGATTTACATTAGAAATATTTTAGTATTTCAGTATTTAATATTTCAGTTCAAGTTCTTATAAGGAATTATGAGTCAGAAATAAAGTATTAAACTTATCTTTGGTGAGTTTACAATTATTTTCATACGAAGCTATGGGTTATGTTTTTGGACCATAGAAGGGAATTTTCCCTTCAAATATTTTTTCTTCTTTGCCCAAAGCATTTAGGAGGCTGTTTAGCTCAGCTTAGACAGCTTTAGATGATACAAAAAAATTTATTTTGGTTACCAGAACTGTTTCAAGTGCTCTGATTTCTGGATTCTGTTGTAATGAGGCATGTTTTTTGTTTAATGCTTCCAACAGCCATAGAATTTCAATATTGCCCAACTAATACACAGAGTATACTAATATACAGAGTACATGTAATTACACAGTCAGTGTACAACCAGGAGAGGATTTCTTTAACAGTTAGTACTGGTACTAACTGGTACTAGTATGTAATGTACAACTGCTGCATGTAAAACAGGCTCTCTTTCCCCCTCTGCTAGCTATAAAGTATTAGGAAGTGAGGCTGGTTGGTTAAAATATCTTGTCAGTCTTATTCCTGCATGGAACAAACTGCAACCCTGAAAGCATTTCCCAGCATTTCTCTGAGATGGCCACCAGCTCCCTCTGCAGTGTGTCACCTTGTGTTAAGCCCAAAGCTCAGAGTGCCTCTGGAGGGGAATATCCTGCCAGGCTGCTCTGAGAGAACAGCACAGAAAAGGCTGGGACCACCTGGTGTAGCCTCTCCAGTCACTAATGCACTTAGCACTTTCAGGTAATGGGTAAAAATGGAAAGTCCACATTTTCCCTGAAGGGAAAAGCTGCCATGAAGAATCAGATTTCAGCTGAATAAGTCAGTGCACACAGGGTGACAAAGGGGAAAGACCTTTAAAAGCAAAGATGGTGGGAAGGTAGGTAGGGGTGAAAGCATCAAGCAGCTGCCACTCCTGCAGCTTCCTGAAGGACAAAATGTGTATATCTCTCTTTTTGTGAGGGACAGAACCCTCGCGTTATAATGGAGGAGGCTCTTTTCAATCTCTCCAACTGCATTCAACGTCCAAGGTAACTTCTGGCTGGTATTTTATTTTCTAATGGAGACAGGCACTCAAGCAGCCACTATTGCTTTGGGTTGGGTGTCCAGTTAGTAATGAATTAGAAATAAGGGATTTCTGTAGAGCAGTTTAATTAAAATTAGGGCAATTACTGGGGATTCTTATTTCCTGTAAAATAACCACGTGAAGGGCTTATCCCATTGTCTTTGCTCTGGAAGAGCAGTTTCTGTAAGCATTCAGCACAGAATCTCTGTTTAGTGACAGTTCTCACTACACCCACCAGAGGGTTCAACCAAGACTGATGAAATGGGAACACATAAAACCTTCCTAAGACAGAGTCCTGCCACTGGCTTTTCTAATGTAATATCCCAAATTACTGTTCTCCCATATACTGTGGTATTTGTCATGTCTATTGCCATTGACTTTTGATAATATTCCTATGGCACTATGATATTATAAGATTTTCTGCTTGAGAGTAGCAAAACCATTTGTTTGCTTCTTTTATTGCAAGTGTAATTATTAGCTTAATGAACTTTGACTTGTTACACTGCAGACAGGCTTCTTCCTGGCTCTTACAGAATGTTTTCTGGCAGAACTCTGGGTTTTATTTCACTCCTAATGTATTTTTCTGAAGTTTGCTTAGCTGACAAACATCACTTTCTTAGTATCACTTGATGTGGGCAGCCACTTTCGAATTTTTTGATGTGTACAAAGCTTGGACTCAATCCCTTAGATGACAAGGTGCTCAACAAACATTGTGTCACCTAAGCTTGGCAGCCAGAGTCCAAAATAAATCATGAAATACAAGCGATTTAAAGATTTAAAAACTAAACATTCCTATCACCCTGATCTCAATTAGAGGATAAATTTGAGCTTAATCTCCTTAATTCCAAATTAGTGATCATTACTATATGACCAGTCACAAAGTCTTCTTCATCTGCTTACTGAAATTCCCAGTGCATTGTACTGTCCAACGCATGGAGTCTCCCCTGGACACAGTTAGTACGTGGTGTCAGTTGTGCTGAAGCTAATCTCTGCAGTGGATGGCTGCATTGCAACTCCAAAGAGCCCACAATGAATCCAAGTTATTCCAGTCTTTTGCAATTTGTCATTCTTAGACATCTGAAGCTACTTGGCTCTACTCATTTCATTATTTGTTTAAAACCACAAAATGTTTTAGAATTGAAATGACCCTAGTTTCACCGCTCAAGGCAAAGGCTAAAACAAGAGTCTGTGATTTTAGGGCAAACTTACCAAGAGGTAGAAATGCAACATCTGTGTTCACAAATTCTTAACTTGTTTTCCATTTTATTTAACACAAATTCCCCCCACACACCTTCCAGTTTTGACCAGTGCTGCCTTTTCCTGCAGCTGCAGCTGTGAGTGGGTGGATTTCACACTTCTGTGGTGCCAGTTCACCTGTTTGGCTCAGCTTCGCAAAACCTTACGAAGCACCAGCTACTTGTACTTGGTTGGCATCTTATCAACAGGATGCTTATCAATAATGTGGAGGCAGATTTTGCTCAAGTTGCTTGAACTGTGCAGCACTCACTTGACTAGATACTATAATTTCTAGTTGGTCTTGCAGAACTCATTACCTAACAATATCAGTACACTTTTTCCTTATTGCTCTCCGTCTTCCATCCCATCTACCTGCATGAGGCATCTATGTCTCCAAACCTGATCAGGAGCTCACCAATTCAAGCTCAGAGTTGCTTTTGAGCTGCAATGTTGGATGTATTGAAGTAGCTTTAGACATGTTCAAGTGACAAAAACTGTGAGGAGCTCCAGACACAGATTTAGGCACCTGAAGAGTTATATGAGGTCTTAGTGTGTACAGGGCTGTCAGTCTGTGTTTCCCTTTTCAATATCCAGTCCCACATTATTAAGCAGTATTGAGTGGATATCTACACAAGCCCCTCCAGCCCTTCCATTTGCCTTTAGTTATAGTTATCAGACAACTGTGATGATCATTAAAAAGTCAACACTGAATTATTAATAAGAGAATACCACAGCACAGGTGATGCCTGCCCAATTCAAACACAGCAATAGCAGAGAAAAGGACAACAACAGAGCCCTTATAAAATAAATCAAATTCAAGCTGCTCTAATTGACTGCAGCCTCAGTGGAGCAGAGCATGCACCTGCAATGTTTATCTCCCATGCAGTAGTACAGCATGTTTTCCAAATGTAACCATTGAGGGTTTTTGTTGTGAATTATTTTAACTTGGAGAAATGACCTTGGGCAGTAGAAAATGCATATGGGCACCTGTACTGCAGCATGGACACTGCAAACAGCAGCCAAAACAGAAACACTGGCAAAAGTTAACAGGATGTGGGATTCAGAGAAGAGAATTTCACTGTAATGTGTCATTGATAAAAGAGGTCTTTGGAGGATATTTGAGTAGCTCCTCCTCTTTACACAGGATGTTACTGTAGGCAGCAGCTGGCTCCAGAATGGAACCCACTGGAGCTGATCAGGCAAGGACAAAAAAGGACATAAAAATTTGTTTCAAGATTGATTGCTAAATCACACAAATGGAATAATCTAATTTCAACAGAAACAAAAATCTAGTTAAATGAGGAATCACTTAGAAAAAGATTTGGTGGATTAAATTAAAAGGGAAGAATAGCCAATGCTGAAAATGGATTAAATGATATCATGGAATCTTAAGGTGATTGATACTGTGTGTGGGGACAGGAGTTATTTTCCTTTCCCTTTTATTATTTATCGAACTGTTTATGGTACCTTTATAGTAAAAAAAAAAAAAAAAAAAAAAAAATACAAAAAAACACCAAACAAAAATCTAGCAAAAAAAGTTATTCTCCCTGTTTCTCACAATTGAAACTCTCATTGCTTCCATTCCACAGTTTGGTGGCATTGCAAATACTCTAGAGTATCTCATACAAAAAACCTGTTAAATGAGGAATAAATATATCCACAGCAATTCAATACACAGAATTTGGACAGTCTTCACTAGTGGCGAACAAGAGAAGATAAGTCTGATGTGAAAGGTCTCTTGTCAATTGAGACGAGTTAGATTTCAGCTGCTGTTGTTTGCTGAAAGGGAACCATGATGTATGAACAGTCCATGTACTTTCTGGTGTAATCAGCAGCAGTGAGGGGATTAAATACACAGGACACTAGAAATGGGGAACTGAAGCTACATGCCACGGCCTGCCAACTTGTTTTATTTGTAGTTCAGTGATTTAAAGACTAAACAAAAATACTATAATTCACAAAATTAATTAATATTGCAAGCTATTATTCTGCAGCAATATTGTTTTATAGGTCATAGTTTGTCACAGGATGTGAATTAAATGAAAGTAATTAAATAACTGTAGTGTCATAATTAAGTCAATCTGGGCCAAATGCTACCACTGCATGTGTGTAAATATGGGGCGATTATGGGAAAGGTTAAAGAAGTGGTTTAAAATTCAAACCAGTCTTATAAGTGATTATGGTTCTTCTGATTTAGCAGAGGAAAAAAAATAATTTACCTTTATTTCATGTTATTTTAAGACCACGATCTCGATCAAGGGACAGTGGTGATGAAAATGAACCAATTCAGGAACGATTCTTCCGGCCTCATTTTCTGCAGGCTCCTGGAGACCTGACTGTTCAAGAAGGAAAACTATGCAGGATGGACTGCAAGGCAAGTGTCATGCAAAGGGTAGCAGCAGCCTTTTGATAACATCAGCTGACTCAAAAACCACATTGGTTTCTTTTCAAAGCAATTTTGCCTATTGGCAGTTTCGGAGCCTGTTAGCAGGGCAATTAATCTCATTGCTTATGAGTGAGTAACTGGACAATAAAGTTTCCCTCCCTTCCAATGAAAGTGCTTCAGGCAAATCTTAGAGCTCAAAGTAAACTGATTTATAGAATTCAGCTACGCTGTGGTGTGAAGGGAAGCAGCACACACTACAGACAATGTGTTTCTACATTTTAAGTCCTTTTATTAGTTAAGTTTTGAACCCCCGTTAAAAGTTTCAAACAGTATAAACCTGATTTATGACTGTGCTGAGCAGAAATAATTCAGGCTTGGGTGACTTCTGTTTACTTTATGCTGACCTATTTGGGAGAAGCTGTTTGCTCTGAAGCAGTCCCCACAGCAAGTGGCACAGCTTTCAAGAGTGCAAGACTTGTCCACACAGACCAAGCATTAATTAGTGCAAGTGGTGCTGTCACCAGGGCACACCTCAGTGGAATGCAACTTCAGAGGTCAGTAGTTAGTCAGCTAAAATCTTTTTGTCTGCAAGCTTTCCAACAAGAAGTTAATCTAGAAAGGAGTATCTTCTCATTCCACCTGAAGAGCAAACAATAAAAAAGACAAAAGGTGTCACCCTGCCTTTTGTTTTGCAATGTATTATTATTTAGCTTCCAGCCTATCTACACACTGATCTTTTTTCAGTCGCGCCCATAAGACATCATGGAATTTAGGGAGTTGGCCAGAAAGTTAAGTAAATGACTACAACTGACTCAATGTGTAAATCAGGACAGAATTAGATCTTTAAATCTTTTGGTACACTTGCAGTAGCAAACCAAACCAAACTTCCTTGAAAAAACAAGTCAGGACTCCTCCAGTGTTTCATGTGGCTAAAACAATTTCCCAATGTTCTCTTTACACTCAAGGTCAGTGGATTACCAACTCCAGACTTAAGCTGGCAACTTAATGGCAGACCAATTCGCCCTGACAGCTCTCACAAAATGTTGGTGCGTGAGAACGGGGTGCACTCCTTGATCATAGAACCGGTCACATCCAGAGATGCTGGAATCTACACGTGCATTGCCAGCAATCGAGCTGGTGAGAATTCATTCAGCCTGGAGCTCACTGTTGCAGGTAACATCTTCATGCTAAGCTTTCAGACTGAGCACTGCCAGGATAGCATGAATAAAGGAAACATGAATGACGTCAAATGACACGTTGAGGGGTGGAGGGTAAGAAAAGGAAACCTGGCAGTAACAGAAGTATGGTGTATTTATAGGTGAGCTATTCATGTTATGTTGTGGCATAAGTTGTCTGGCATGTCATGCCTTTGCACACAGTTAAGAAAAGGGGGCTGCTGGCCTTGAGGCCAGGAACCAGACTATTTCCCTGGATGTTTCTTTGTAATGACAATCTGTGCAGACCCACGTCTACCCCTGGGCAGCCAGTGGGAATGCCTTGTGCATTTCACAGCACATCGGACTAATGCCACTGCAGGCTTCTGGTACAGCAGTTCCTTCTTCAGTTAAAAGTCCGTGCTTTTGTGGAATACGGGGGAGCACATTTTACCAAGCACAGTGCAGGCAGTTTATCTAGTTGTCGTGCTCTACATTTCAATTATTCTAGGACAGAATCAGCTTTTTAGCACTCATTTTTCCCCCCATTAAAATAATGATGGGACTGTTTTCATCAGAGGAACCATGACTGAACTTCATGATTAATGAAGAAAACACTTAGGTTTCCTGCCGCTTAGGTCTTTCATAATTGTTTTTGGCACACTGCTGAAAGAAAGGCTATGTTTTCATAGACAAATGTCAACATAACTGCAATCTTTATTTTCACAGCTAAGGAAGTACAAAAAGCACCTGTGTTTATGGAGAAGCTACAAAACACAGGTGTGACTGAGGGATTCCCAGTGCGACTGGAGTGTCGAATCTCGGGGGAGCCATCTCCTCAGATATTTTGGAAGAAAGAGAACGAGTCACTCACATACAACACTGACCGAGTGAGGTTAGACTGACTTACAATAACCTCCCCATGTGTAACTTCAATGATGATTTATCCTGTAAAACAAATAAAAACCTAAAAGGTCACATGAACGTTTTATGTAAAGGGCATCTCATAAATATTAACTAGTGATTGTAATAATGCATGACATTTACTCAAACTTGCAGCCAGCCTGGTGCCTGAACCAGAAATAAAATGTTACTTGTTTTCCATCATTAGACTTTCCAGCATAGACACAACTACCTTTGCACTCTATGCGCTCTAAGCAAGAGGAGAACTAGTTTTACTCTTCTTCCTGAATCAAAACTACAGAAATTTGCTAGTGAAAATCAAGTGTTCAAAGGAACACTCTGTGTTTTTCAGCAGAAACTCTGATTCATAATTCTGCTGTACAGTTAAGCAACTAAGATTCGGTATTTTATATTTTAAGATCTTCTTCGAGTTTCTTTATCCTTTCCACAAAAAGTCTGGGTAAGATCTGGTGTTCCTGCTACTCCAGATGTCTTAATCCATAATCGTGAAAGAAAAGCTACATCACGTGGATTTTTTTCTTAATTTTCAATACAGGATATTAAACTGCCAAATTGTCAAGCATACTCAAGGCTTTATTTTCCACTTGTTAAGTTCAGAGGAAGTTCCATTTTAATTAAAATGTTAATTAAAGTTAGACTATAATCAATCTGTAACTAAGATTGGGTTGGTTTATAATGCCATTTTGAAATAGTTTTATGATTTAAATAGTAATTTTCTACTTTTCTTTTGATTAGCATGCACCAGGATAACTACGGCTACATTTGCCTGCTTATTCAGGGAGCTACAAAGGAGGATGCTGGCTGGTACACTGTTTCAGCTAAGAATGAGGCTGGGATAGTGTCTTGCACTGCCAGGTTGGATGTTTATAGTAAGTGGCTTCAATTTTCATGATCATATTAATCCCCCCAAAAGCAACAGTTCTATAAGTTTTGGGTTGTTCACAGAATGGTTTACATTGGTCTCTTTTTCTTTTGTTTATAGTTTCTCCTCAATAGTAAACATCCACTTCAAGACAACAAATGCTCTGTCAAAGTATATTTCACCATCTTTCAGACACCTAAAGCAAAACAAGCTTGCATGCTTTCTGGTTTTGCTTTGTACATTAAATATAGCTAATTAACGACAGATAACGGCATGATCATATGATTTTTGTGGGTCATTATTACTGTTGTTTTGCTGGCACTTCCCTAACCTTTTGTTTTCTTTTGTACATTAGTCTGTAATACACCTGTGACAGCTACCAAAAGTGTAGTAGATGTTGTTATGGCTTTCTGCTTAATTACTCAGTTTGTTCCAAAGCAGCCCCTTATTTTCTTAAAGAAGTATCTCTTACCAGTCTTCTCATAGCAAGAATTAACTGGGAGGGGGAAGGGGAGAGACTGATAAAGGATGGTTTCTGGGGTGGTGCTGGAAGTGGGAATTGTGAATAAGAGATTTGGCCCAGCATTCTTCAATATACAAGGGGTGGCAATGGCAACCAGATCATTTCATTTTATATGCAACAACTCACCCTAGAATAGGCCCATTACTATAACAGGAGTGCACAGAAAAAACCTCCTTGCTGTCACCCTTCTCAGTGGCACAAGCAAATATCGAAAACAAGGCCAAAAAAGTCACACAGACTGTTGTATTGACTTACCACACTGGAAGGTGAAAGAAGATGCTGAGTAAAAACCCCAAAAAACAACAATGCAAAGAAATTAAACAAATTTACCTTTGATATAATGGTTTTCTGCTTCTCAGAAATGACTGTCTCCTTCACAAAGGGTTGACTGAGCATCTGGCACACTTAGGTGCACCGCTCAAGAAGGCTAACACTTGTTCTTTCCTTTTTAATCTTTTAATAGCTCAGTGGCAACAACCCCCTCAGCAGACCAAGCCAAAGAAGGTGCGGCCCTCAGCCAGCCGATACGCTGCTCTCTGTGACCAAGGACTAGACATCAAAGCAGCTTTCCAGCCAGAAGCAAACCCAGTGCACCTGACAATGCAGCCTGGCCTGGTAGAGAGTGATGATCTGTAGATTCAGCTGCCGCTTCCATCATCTTCTTTCAAAGCAGAAACACTGAAAGCCATTGCCTTGACCAATGATACTCCTATGTCACTTTACGCAAGGGCAGACACCTTCATGTACAAAAGATAAACAACAAACACAGTAACCATATATTCCGTATTCATTATACCAAATTAGAAGAATAGATAGATTATTAATAGAAATGTACACATTGCACAACAAATCACAGTCACCAGTTCCTTAACCTATGTTGCTTCATAACCCCTTTCATAGAGGCCAAAATGCATCAGAGAGAAAGATTTTTCACTACATACCTTCGTAAGCAGTAAGTAGATGCTACACAGTCTTAAGGGTGCAAGATGTTTTCTTCAAGGGTTATCAACAGTTCTAAAATGGCTACACACATTCTGACAGCTACGATGAACAAGTGCAATACTATAAGAATGAAACAGGAAGGGACAAGGAAAGAAATGTAAGCAAATCCTGTATCTCTGCAAACTGCTTTCTATTCAACCATGAAAAAATAATCTTTCTTTCAATGCTGTTAGTATGGACATCAACACCCTAACTTTCAATTCATTTGTGTTTTTCCTTTTTGCCATCTCGGAGGAGGCTTATTTACAAACATATAGCAATGGCAGTCTAAGCAGAAGTAATTTTACTTCTGCAGGACAACAAAGAAGAGTTGACACATAGTAACAATCTACTCCAGATTACACATTGGTAACAAGATAGGAAAAAATGCTGATAGTATAAACCACTGCAGTGAATTACTGCAAGGGCTGGGAGGGGGACTGTGCAAGAGGTTGAAACTCTCTGGATTTCTGGACAGCAGTGTAACCTTGTAATACTCCCATTCAAGCTTCTGAAATTCTGAAGTGAGCTGAAAACTAGAGAGTGTACTATGTATGGAATGTTTGACTGTTTAAAGGTTGTGTAATATGTATGAGGATTTTAGAAATGTACAGTAAGTGAAAAATGGATTGAAACTACACTACGGATTTAAGTGACAAGTATACACCACAGGTGACAGTTTGCAAATCTGAGGAAGTAGAAAATGAAGATAGGCAAAAAAAAATCCAATTTGCTTTTTGTTTTTTCTTCTTAACATGTCTCTCATAGATTTTATTTTTTCCTTCTCCTGACTGCAGGCAAATGTCAACTCTTTTAAGGGGTAAGAGTCTGTGCACCACAGGTGAAAAGCCTGAAGGCTACTTACAGAATGCAAGGCAAATCCATTTGGAAGTGGAGCCCCACTTAAGTCACACCTGACTAGGTAGTTTTAAATTAGAACCAAATGAATTTCAGTTGAATGGGAGGGAGGAAGAATGGATGGAAAAATTACTAGGCCTGACAAGGAAAAAGAGTGTTTGATGGTACGAGCTATGATACTTTGGTAGGAAAGGAAAACACTGTATTCCTTATATGAAGCACATATATGGTATCTTTCATTATTTATAATAAAAGTGTTGAAATCTTTTATCTCAGTTCATTTATTCAGAAGTCCTGTACTTAGGGGTTTGTTTGTTGTTTTTTTTTTTTTAATTTTGTAATTGTGTACACCATATATTGCATTACTGCTATACGTGTATTGCTTTGTAAGTACACAAAGTTTGTTTTGTTTTTTAGTGACTAATAAACTTTAGCACACAAGGTAGTACTATTCTGGTGCAGGATATGACTAGTAATGGGGATGGTTAATCTAGATTAACATCAGTCTGACAGGTGGGAATAATCTGATTTTATTCTAGAAGTATGTCATATCTTTTGCCAAATTTTCCTCAACTGTGACATGCTAATTTACTTTTTTGTTTAGCTTCACTAGCATTATTTTGCCACTTTTTATTTGTATTTATAAAAATGTATTATCATTACTTTGGACTGTTGTGCTGATATAATGTGGGTTTAGCATCAATAAATATTACACAAATAGAAAGTTTTCCTTCTGGTAAAGATTAATAACTGTTTCAGTACAAGCATTCAAGTGTAAGATTTGGAAATTTTAAATATTATGAATACAGATTAAATGAGGCCTATATGAAGCATCTGAAAACGACTAGAATTTATCAGAATAGTCTGCTTGTGACCTGGAATCTTGTTTGAACAGAACAGAGGAACATTATTCATAAATTCTGAGAAACTTTTGCCAAATAGAGGAACTGGAAGATACTTTTTTTTTAATAGGCTAGAAAATATGCAGGTCTGTTTTGTATTTCTAATAATTGCAATATGTCATCACTTACAACTGATTCTAAGCAAAAGATATCGCCTGAGCACTGGTAAATTCATTTAAGAGCCTGATAACAAGACAATATCAAAATTGAAAAAAAAAAAGTCAAGATTTACTTACAGAATCCTGACTAGTTTCTCCTTTTTTCAAGATAGAAAAAAGATACCAGGAAAGATGCAACGTTATCCATTTTTTTCTTCTGGGTTTACATTTCAAGCATTGATCACTACAAACAGGCTTATGTCAGCAGTTAAGTGAGCGCTGACATTAATGGCAATACTGCAACTGAAGTCACTGGAGTTGTGTCTGCTCACAGTACATTTGGCTTTGGCTTGGGGACTAAAAAACTGAGACTTGTTGAAGATGAGGTCATCATCACCTTTTGCCTCTGTATAAATGTACAGACACACTTAAGCAGTAAATCACATCTCTAAGCAGCAACATTGTTTTTATGAAAACATTCAGCTGTGCTGTTACTTAGTTACCAGGACTGTTTGGGCTTACAAAGTCAGAGATAGAAGCGTGGCATAAAAAGCAAAAATTCTTGGAAGCATCAAAGTAACTTTCAGAAGTTTAATCTCCTTCCACATAGTCCAAAGGCAGATAGTATGACCTGAGAGTGTACTTTTGTCATTTTTTAAGACTAAAAAAACGAGCCTTGACTTTTTGCAAGACTTCCAGTTTAGGTATGGGAAGACTTCTAATTATATAGGAAGCTGATCGGTCCAAGCATATTCACAGCAATCAGAGACGCAATTTAACAATGATCAGGATGACAACAGAAACCTGTGTCAAGAATACAAACAGTGAGGTGCAAAATTCCACGTGCATTCCACCATTCCAGCTGGTGGTGTACCTCAGTGCCTTTATCCTACAGCTTTAAGGCAACAGCAAGCATTAGTTAACAAGCACAATTTGCTTCCATCACAGCTAATTGGCAGTTAGGGATCAAAACCAGTCCAGCTTGAAACCCCAGCTTATAAATCATTGTTTCTTCTTGTATCATCACTTTCAAGGTCTATTTTAATTCACTTAGGGTGTATGCTAAGAAATGCCTTGATTCTCCACATCTGGACTGCTACATCCTCACCTCTGCAAGTAGCCCAAACAGATTTCATATGTAAGTACTTCACAAGCTCCCATTATCCAACACGCCATGATGCTGAGGGGATGAGCTGCATGCTCTGACTGCTTGACCCAGCTGCCTAACCCACACTGTGCACTATAGATAAATTCAAGCATAGACTAGAAATGCCTGCTTGGATTATGCATGTTGGCTAATTCACTCCCTCACTATTCAAATGTACATGCAAGGGGTAGAATTTACTGACATTTTTATCATTCTCCTGAGCTAAAAGAAATAGCCTTCCCTCTGCACAGATTTTCTGTTTGAACAGAAATATGAGCACTTGAAACACATCAGGCAGATGGAAACACAGTTCCTGCCCCAAGGAATTTACAGTGTATTCCAGCCAGCACACAGTATTCTTTGACTTGTCTTAAAGCTTGCAACTCTAACTCAAAATTAGGCCATTTTGCATTCTTTAACAGAAGTGATTAAAACATAAAATTATCTAATACTGCACTGCATCTCTACTAAAAATGTGTTTGGAACATAATGCTCAGTCACATCTAAGCAAAAAAGCCAGACAATGAGCAGCAGTACCTGCACAGCAATGATTTCAGCAGCCATTCAGATGGAGACAAACTCCAGTTCAACATCACCTAGAAGGAGAAATGTTGTGCTTTATAAAACAACTGCAGTGTAACAGGTAACCCTGGGGACTGGCCAAGTCTTGTAACTGCTATCACTTTCTAGTTCTGTAGTAGCATAAATGGTCCAGAAACAGCTGCAGAACAAGAAAGCAGAAAAAAATAACAGTACATGGCTATTGCACAGAATGATTACAACACTTACAGAAGGAGCTCTACAAATCTCATCACACCAAATGGATTATGGTAGGACTTTTCTCCTGTGTGTTTAACAACACAGTTTCAGGAAAACATACTGTCATCAAACTTTTCTAGACAACTCTTGGCCCAGACATCACAGAGTATTTGTAGAGAACTGAGGCTACAAAACCTAGACTGCCAAACAGGACCTTTCTGAGCTACTGCAAAAGGTGCTGAAAGTAACATAAGACTTTCTATACAACAGGAACCACACCTGTAATCTACTGCAAATTAATGATCTCTCCCATGTTGGTATCCTGAAAATTATGGTGAACTATAAAATTATAGCTGCTCTCTGTTCTGTATATACATTCCAAGAACAGAGCTACAAGAGCCTGCAAAGAATGGATGCAGCTCCAGTCTGCTGCTGGCAGGGACATCTCACCATCAAAAATCATACATGCACACTAAATGGCATCTAAACAAAACAAGAGAAATTACTGTATTCCTTCTTTTCTCTGAAGTTGCAGGAAGTTTGCAGTAGAAATTGACCAACTATCTGAAAAACTAGGATAAAAGGTCATATAGAGAGGATCAGAATTAAAACACTGTAACTGAGAGCTTTTAACAGGTCATTGGCATCCAGGTGTTGAAAGTACAGCCTCCAGCACAGAGCAGGAACGGGCAGTTTAGTTCATTAAGCATTAAAAATACCGAGCTGGGAGATCGGCAAGTCAGAATTCACAAATCATCAAACTGCTTCAGTAACAAGCTTCAGCAATACCATATAATCACTTTGCAGTTATTCTTAAACAAATTATTCAAAATCATGCAGCAATTTCAAACCCATTAGCATGCTACACATGCAAGGGCACCTCAGTACCATCATGGGACTGGCAAATGTTGTGGAACATCCACACAACTCCATTTGTTCGCTGACATATGCCCCCCACGCTCCCACCGACACTGCCCTAATGTGTGTGTGTAATGACACCAAGGAAGCTTTGATGGCTTTTACCTGGGTGGTGTCCCACTGCATTTGATACTGACATATTCAAACTGGCAGTTTTGTTATATACCATGAACTAAACATATCCCAAACCTTAACAGATATGAGCTGTTAACGTAAAAAATAAAATCATAAAAATACCAGACCACGTGATTATAGTCATGCTGACCCAAAAATGTCTGGCAAGGTACAGGTCGCATTTTTTTACTAACAGACATATCTACAGCAGAAAGAAAACCTTAGTATAAGATCTGAAACTGAACACAATGTGTGTGTGAAAATCAAAAGTAACCTGGGACTTAGCAGAGTTCTTACTTCTTCAGGCACTAAGCACACCGAACGACTTCTCTCCACAACTACACTTGACCTGTCTTTTCAAACACTGATTAACTCAATCAAGTGGGAGCACCTGGCCTTGAAGAGTTCATTTTTCATTTGCTTTACTTAAATGAACTACACTGTTCTTCCAAAAAAAACCAAGTCAAATAATTTCAACAGGCAATATACATTTCAGGGTCATGTAATACAACCTCACACTGTGCAACACATGAAAGTAGGAAAATTTGTCTTACAGCAATAAATAATCATTGCAATGTATGTTTTAACTGTAGGTACTTCTATAACAAAGAGATTTTGCAGGCTGGGATTAAGATATCCACTTTCTATCCAAATTTCACTGATCTCAGTATGAAATCCTTTTCATCTTTAGAAGTCATGCCATACAACCCCCATCAGCTCAGGATATACGGAACAGGATTTTGCAAAACCAGTAACAGGGATGCCAGCCATCAGCTTTGCATCCACACAGGCAACTCCACTTCCCTAAAACTTTATAGGTTTACTCACCAAGTGATTGCCAGTACAATAATGCCTTAGGATAGACTGCCCTCAGGAGGCCACAGTGAAATCTCTTCATGGGATACAACTAACTCACTCAGCATGCACCAAATCAGCCAACACTATACACTCCTGTTACCGCAGTCTGCAAAAGCTGTTCCCCATCAGAGCTCCTCCTTACAGCTGCAATATCTAAAAAAAAATCCCAAACCAAAACCACCTCATGAACATTTTATGTGTCCTGCTACAAACTTTTACAGAGAAAAATCACAGAATCACAGCTGGCTTGGGTAGGAAGCAACCCTAAAGATTATCTAGCTGTAAGCCCCCTGCCATGAGCAGGGACAACTCCCACTAGACCAGGTTGCTCAGAGCCCATCCAGCCCATTAACTGCAACAGATGCCTCAAGAGCAAGAAAAGACTGTTTATGTTAGACAGTGAGCTCACTATAGCAAAATCTAAATTACAAACATATTTCTTAAGAGATAAGCAAAAGTAAGGCTCCAATGACCTACCTAAGACAAAAGATGAACAAGAGTAATCCATCATTTTCCTAAACATTAGAAAAATACAGAGAAGACATACAAAACAATTAACTTCCTACGTCTACAATGTGCTTCAACTAAACCCCAGAACATGCGTATCACACTACCTATGAACTTTGAACTGAATCAAACTCAAAGCCAAGAGAAGAAAAATTTTAGGTTTTCTAATTTGGCAGTGACAAGGCAGGTCAGAGAAATGAGTAAGTACTGTGGTACACAACCTTCTTTTAGCAAGGATATCCTCTCTGAAGCAGGAACCCAGCAGAGTAAAAACTCAAAGCAGTCATTATGGGTGAATCAGAAAGAGGGTTGCTGTATAAGACGACTGCATGCTGACTTAAATGACAGCTGCAAAAGCAGCTACCCACAAAACCTGCCTTGATGGTCTCTTTAGAAATTCTGTGGTAGTAGTGAAAGGCCATCTACAAACCAGTGAGATGGGGTGGGGCAGGAGACAAGATGTGGAATAAAACACAGAGTAAGTTAAAGACCAGACTTGCACTGCAGCCTTCTCTAAATGCTCCCAAAACTAGATGGATGAGGCAAAGTTTCAATGTATGCCTGAAAAAACAGTTGTAGGAACAGGACTACAGTTCTTTAGAACTGGAGTAGTGGGAATCCATAAAATACTTTATTCTTAAAGAGAAAAAAAGGCAAAAAATGCTAGTATTTAAGAGATTATAGGAGACTTTTAAGCAACATAGTGGGTGAAGAAACATTAGATGGATAAGAGCACATTCTCTCACTTCCATTAGGAATGGAATCACAGAAACTTTATATAATATGATAGTGCACTGAAGTTTTCAAAATTCAATTGAATAATCACTGTAAGTCAGTCAAGTACAGTCTGACCCACAAACACCCATATGCAAAAAACCTCAAACATTTATATACAGCTTGGCGTAAATGCCAGCAGCACAAGATGCAAAGCCCAAATGTCTGCTTTTAATCAAGGACAGTGACAAAACAGACATACCAGAAGTATGATGGAAGTAAGATCAAAAAGTAAGATATTGATACAAAATATATAGAAGAGTCATAAAAATAAATATCAACACATTAAATCGTCCAATTAAACATGGATTGAATTTCCAAACCTAGCAAGGTAAACTCTGCTATTAGATGATATTGGTACTCACACCATGAAGATGGATATGTATAGCCATAGCTATGACATCTGAGAAGTCTAAGGCCAGCAATGTAACTGTGATGACAGACAGCAGCCATGAGTATGTTGGATAAATGTCACACTGAAGAGGCCAAGATCACTTTTTTAATATATTTTTTTTTTATGCAACTAATCAGGCCCACCCAGCTCTGGCTGTGGCCACCCCAACCGTGCACGACCTGAGCCAAAATGCTGTTTTCAAATAGTGATTTTTTTAATGGTGACTTTTATTTCTGCAAGTCTATTGGCCAACTTTATTAATAAAGACAGAAATCAATACCACAGACTTCCATAAAAAAGAAGCAACATATAATAAGAAAATATTAAAATGAAGCCTAAAAGACAAGTCAAAATTAAGATGCGGCCCAGTGACAACACTAAGATTGAATGTACTGAACTTCAGTACAACGATTTTAAATACACACATCAAATTCAATTTATTTTTGTGGAGAGGGGGAAGTTCCTAGCATTCAAACATCAACCTTTGTAAAACCAGCAATCTAGCTTTAGGAGTCAAATGGAATCTGTCACTGAATGTAACATTTACAGCCAGATCAGAGTTCAGAGGAATAATCTGCAAAAGTACATTGGCACCTCAGGAACAGGAACTGTGCCTGAGGAAGGCAAGATGATCAAAGGAAAAAGCAAAGTGCTCAGGGAAGGAAAACCCACTGGGGAAAAAAATCCCCAGACTCTGAAGAAATCCCTATGATCAGTTTTTGGTACCATGGAGGAACTTGAGGAGAACTACATGCACCTTGTTGAAGGTTTTACTGCTTCCTTTACACTGGGAGAGGTTACAAAAGAAAGAGTGACAAAGGAGAAAGATGAGGGCTTTCAGTCCCCAGCTCCATAAGAAAACAAGTAACTGCAGTGGGAAACTTCTGAGTGAAACCTGCCTCAAGTGACCGGAAGCTGGCAAATGTGACAGCAAGTTCTTGTGGTTTTAGTGGGTGGAAGGACCACTTGTTTTTTAAGAAGAGATTCCAGAGGGAACCAGGGAATTAAAGCCGAACTATATTTTTCTGTATATAGCAAAGAGCCAAAAATTGTTCTAATGCAAAGAAAACAACGGGATAATCATACCGAGCTGCTTTTGCAAAGGAAAATCATGTTTGATAAACATTTTAGAGTTCTTCTAAAGAAGAACTTAAAAGAGATGAGAGTACAGAGATCTAATAATGGTGCATACTTGAAATTCTAAAAGGCATCTGACACATTCCCTTGCCAAAAACTACTAAAGATGCTGTGCTGCCAAAAGAAGTTGCCATATCAGTACATTGTTTAAAGATAGAAGACAAAGAGTATGAATCAGCAGCTGTTCTCCCCTAAGCATGTGCAGTGCCAATAAAACACCACAGTTCCGCTGCTGGGGCAGGCAAAGTATCACCTATTTCTAAGGGTTCTGAGACAGCAGTTTCTGAATGCCACAGTGTAGTCCAGTCAAAGTCACAAAGGGATTAAGGAATTAAAAAATTGCAGAACCATTTCACTTAAGAAATAGGTGTTAAAAGCAGTAAACCAAACTCATTGTAGAGATTTGAGAACAATTAATGCTGAAAAAAATACAAAAATTCAGACTTTTGTACATATATATTGAAATGAACACCAAGTTGAACAATAATTATTCAGAACTGAGTTATTGTTCTGAAAATATAAGTGCAAACGTTAGGAAAAAGCAAAACACCTTGGCATCATTTTTGGAAACAATATAAAACAAAACATAAAACAAATTATTTTTTTAATATATCCACAGTGAATTCTGTAAGAAGTTCTACCTGGTGCTCCTTCCTTGAGAAACTGGAAGAGTACAGCAAAGTTCCACAAAGACAATTTAAGATACAAAAGAGCTCTCCAGCAACAAGCAATTAAAAGAAATATGACTCTTCAGCACAAAACCGAAACAGCTAAGAGAGGCAGGATAAGATAGAGGTCTACAAACTCAAAAGCAAAACAGAGAGAGCACCTGAGGACTGTTTTAATGCCTGCAGGCCTCAACCAGAGCTACCCATTGGTGGATTCAAATATCCCAGTCACAAACTGCTGGAGGTACCAGAGTGTTCCAAGGTGACACACACCTGATCTGTTACCTACCCTGCACAGTCCCTACTTCCCCTGTCTGAGACATCACACCAGGCCAGACAGAACCAGGATTATGTTAACCAGTTTTCTGTTCTAATTTACCAGTTCAAAGAAAAGGGAAGCAAAAGCTTTTTAAAAGTATGATTTAAAGCTACCAACACTTCAGTCTGGCCCTATGGCAACAGCAATAATAAAAACATGCTATATACTGGAACTTTTTAAAGAAATTACTCTGTGGCATGCTGAGATTCTTCTGACAGCATTATTTCAGGTTTTAATTGCAAACATAAACTAAAAATTCCATTGCTAATAACTTATTTAACAGCTCCCTTACCCCAAAAAAAAATAAAGAAAGGTAATAATAATTAGGATCAGAACTTACTAAAAGAAAATTATTTCTAGTTTCTTAGGTTTGGCTTTTGGTCAAGAAATGTCACACAGGGTTTGTCTGTAAAATACCAAAGACGGGTATGGGCAGCAGCCAAGTCACTGACATATTCCTACTTCACTTGTGAAAATGTTCCAGCTGTCCTTCCTCACCTTCAGTGCCCTTGGAAAAATTCACATCATCTCTGGCCAACTCCTTCTATCAAGGAAAAACATAATTAGCAATTATATTTTTGGTGCAAAGACACATATGACACATAACAGCGATAACAGGAAGATAAGGACTCATGGAAGGATTACTTCTAGTGGTATTTTATATTCCAAAGTGAGTAGCACAACCAACTGTAAAATCTCCTGTTCATACACATACTCCTTGTATTATTTCTCAATACATACCTGCAAGAAGCTTGAACATGTATTGTTTTCTGGCACAAAGACAAAATTTCTCAGCTGCACAAATCAAGAAAGAAGAAAATCTCCAACTTTAAAGACTCAGTTATCATCAGTGAGATCTCTTCTTTCTGTATCGTGGTGTGTGCCAAGATGGGAAGCAATTTCAAAAGCTGAATCAACATCTGGATCATGATGCAGAGAGCACCAGAGCTAAGAAGTGAAGGTCCTGAACCACACTCATAGTTTTCTTTAGAGATAATAAAAACATCAATTATCAAAAATTACTCAAGCTCAATAGAAAAGCCTGAGGTCAAACACTTGGTAAGTTTTCAGCAAGACAGGAACACTCAAAATCATTTACAGCAGAATAATTACTCTGCTTCAAAAGTCGCTTCGAATAAAATAAATGGCCATTTTATTGACTATACTCACATATGAGGGAGCATCAACTTAACAGCGGAACTGAGTGTTCATGAAGATACAGAGCAAAACACAAAACACCTTGACTTCGTGCTCTGGAAGTGATACCTGTTCTAAACATCTACTGAGTCCTTGTAAAGCGTCTTACAGAGCAAGGTCTGCAGCTGTAGAGTTCAGCAGTGCATGTGCAGCTCAAGCTGAGAATATGACAGGATTAGCAGCTCCAGTGCTGTAGCAATCCTTCAGTGGGCACATACAAGAGACACTGGATTGAGTGAGTGCTGCACATACATTCAGGAATGGAACTGGGGCTTTGACTTTATAAAAACACATTGCATATAATTAAAGCTTCTAAAGGCAATTCAGGTATGCTGAAGATCTAGAAGTTCCTAGCTTTGTAGTGTTAGGTACAAACAAACAAAGCTCAAAGGAAACTCCTTGCTACTTTGTAGGGACTAACTGATAAGAATGCAAAACTATGCATTCAAATCTTTGCCCTACTTGAAAAACTTGATGCAATCATACCTGCCACCCAATAAACACGTCTCTGCACTTTATTAACCTTTGTGTAACACGATAATTCAAATAAAATCTCATTCTATCCCAAATCAGCAAACAGGACTTTATAAAAAAACCAGTGCTTTAAAAATGTATCAATACATTATTAAAGCTATCACTGTATCAAAACCAGATCTTTTTCAAATTGCTTCATACACAGACTTTGTCATACCAAACAGACTTTCAGGCAGCTAATCACACACGTTGCACTTCACTGCTGCTGAATTTCTTCTCTGACTAAGTAAGACCAAGTCAATTATGTACATCAATCTTCAAACAATTTCCAACCCTCTCCCTTTATTTAATATATATTTATATATTACCATCATGACATTAAAGCAGTCATTTATTCAAGGTAGAACTTAGGTCATAAGCTGCAAGCCTCCATCTACAACCAGAACACTCCCTGTAACATATGGGCATTCTAGAAGGAAGACAACAGCTTGTGCAACTTCATGAGGCTCTCCAAATCTTCCAAGGAGAATTGCTTTCTTCAACTGATCTTCTTCCAAATGAGCTGTCATCTCTGTGTGAATGAAGCCTAAGAGCAGAAAGATATGAAGAGTTACCCAACCTTCGACTAAATTTATCTAGTGGATTTCCCACTGAATATTACAAAGTGAAATCTATTACCAGGATCCTGCACCAGCTACCATTCTTCAAAGTCTCCCAAAGCAGCCTACATCATTTGATGGCCAAAACCACTTTCTTATCTAACCAAAAAATACTTTCATTTTTGGAAGCAGTAATGCAATAACCAAAATGCAGTGATCTATAGAAGTCCATTTAAAAAACCCAAACAAAACCAAACAAGAAAGGGTAACTAAAATTCAATCCAAATACTATATTAGTAACACTTTTCTGAAAGACAAAATACACTCGTTTCACCAAAATGTTCTCAATTAAAATATGAGCACAAAATGTCTGGCAAGAAACCTTCTCAGACTTTAGTGTTTGCATTCTATTTTAGAACTCATGGCAGTGCTTGCGTAGTTTCTGTTAGAGCACTCACTTGAAGAATATTTCTTGACATTTTTGAAGGACCTTTTTTACAGTTTTCCATTATCTGAGATTTGGCTTTCCCACTGCTGCACAACTCTGCAACAAGCTGCACCTTTATAAAGAGCTGATCTTACCTGCTTTCTAGCTGCCATCAAGAAGGGAAAGCCTCCCTTTTGCTTTCTACTGTAACACTCTGCCCCTTCATGATGGCTGTGGATGAGCTGCTCAACTCACTAAAGAATAAAAGTATTTTCCTGCCTAGTTCACAAGCTGAACAGGTTCATGTAGAATTCTGAAAGGCATCAGAGGTAGTAGAAGGTAAGCAGCTGTGTACACAGTTATGAGTGGAAAAAATTCAGAAAATATAGGAGGGATTTTTCCTTAAGGGTGGCAGTTTGCTTGAACTAGATCATCTTAGGAAATCACAGCCTTTACTCACAAAAATAACTTTCAGGATTCCCTCCTTTTACTACAGGGAGACAGGGGTGCTTTTATGACAGCTTTCTCATGGTCTGTCATGTTTCCCTAATATCAAACAAGCATCCTCTAGCTGGAGACAAGGGTAGCTCTCCGTCTCTAAGTAGATCTAATCCTTCCATCTGCAAGGACAGTGAGTTTTGAAGAAGGATCGAAGAAAAAAAACTACATTCATTATGTAATAATGGACAGAAGAATAGGTAGACTCACTCTTCCAAATTTCTTGGTGTTCCCTTAAAAAGACTGAAGGTTTTCTGAAATAATGTATTATACTTTAAACAAACAAACAGAAGATATTAAAAATATTTACTTACAAAGCTGAAGAAAATAACAGAGATTAGTCTTAAGTTACTTTCAGAGTACAAGAAAGATCCACAGTCTTAATCAATTGCAACAGTCAAGGATGCAGGAATTCCTCAAAAACTAACCTGGAGCAACAACGTTGACCCGAATTTGCTTTTTTGCTACTTCTTTAGCAAGAGAGCGTGAAAATCCAACTAATCCTGCTTTGGTAGCACTATACACACTTTGACCAGAGTTGCCTTTAAGTCCTACAATACTCCCTAAAATAAAGAAACATCAAAGAGAAGATTAAATGGGTAACTTGAAACATTGTACTAACTTTATCATTTTAGTTCTAAACTTGGAATGAAAAATGTGATCACAAGAAAAGAGTAAAATATGCGTGACTTTATGCACTTCAGCCTGCTAGGATAAGCAAATCTCCCAGTTAGCTGTGATTTTTGTACAATTCATGTATCTATGTTGACCAACAAGCACCAGGAGAGTAAAATTAAGACTTTTCTAAAAAAAAAGTATCCTTGCCCAGATTAAAGAAAGAAAGAAATGGACTGAACCTATCAATTCCTAGTTAATTGCCAGCAGCTGGCATATATAGATATTGAAAGAACTGGTAAGAATAGAAAAGTTTCTTTTTTCAATAAAATATAAGCTCTGAGGTGTTTATTACTGAAAAAAGCTATTTAGAAGTTGCTGAAATTACACAAAAGAATAAGCATTCATAAAGAAATGCTAAAGATAGAACGTCTAAATACAAGGAAAAGGAAAACAAGTAAATTGTAACAAGCAATGTAATATGTTACACCTGCTAAACACTTCTAGAAGACCAGTACACAGAACTTCATTGGCTTGCACAAGCAGCTTACCTATATTGACAATAGCACCTCCCTGCTGCTGAATCATGACCTTTAAAGCAGCCTTGCATGTCAACATTGTTCCCAAAAGGTTAGTGTGAATCTGGGCTATCATATCTTCAGTCTTGGTTCTCAGTAGCAAACCATCCCTGACAAACAAACCAAAAAAACCCAAAGAATTCACTGAACAACCTCCTGATCATGTTTACTCATAAAGAAAAGACTGTTGGACAGAATTGGGCTGTATGTGGCTCCATACATTCGAGCATTTAAAATGACAATGCTGCAAGAACTACACACAGCAAAAAAAAAAAACAAGTTAGCCATGCTTCTGGACACAGAGCCTCCTGTGCAGAGTGGTAATAAGCACTGTTTCGGACCATTCCGGGGGAAAAAGTGGAAGAAAGAATAGAGGGGGAAGTCAAATTCAGAATGCAGATACTACAGTGAAAGCTGTATCATCTGTTAGCATTTTACTGCCATCAGGAACAAAATATTGGCAAGCACTTTAATATTGTTTTCAGATGTGCTCATTAGCAACACTCTTCCTAAGCACAAAGGGCCAGAGCACCTTACAGTGAGCTGCCTTCATCTAGAATTACCCATAGTCTTGTAAGGAGTAACCAACCTGTTGATCCCAGCTGCATTAACCAAGTAGTTAATAGGACCCAAATTCCTCTGCATCTCCTCAAAAGCCTTTTGGACTTCTTTTTCACTGGATACATCACAGCTAAGTGCCAGATGTCCTGCTGTATTGAAATATATATAACGTCACAATAAAAGCTGTATTTAATTCACAAACCTTCTTCAGAATGCATCAGCTCAGTTGCAAAACAGATGTTGAACTAGTTATAATTTAAGGAACCTGTTTAATCCCCAGGCAATTAAATAAAGACTATTTTCAAGTATTGTATTCATTAGTTATGCGACAATTCCTTGTCTTATATTTTTTGCCTTTTGGAGCCAAAAGTTCAGCATGAGCAGACTGGTCTCAGTTCTGGCTACTTCAGGAGCTGAGGATGACTCAACACCACCTCTGTTGTGACCACAAACAATTCCATTCATCTTAAAATTCCCATCATACAGACAAAAAAGATAATCTACTTTCTCAGTAAGTATTGTGAAAACAGAATTGTACCAATATAGCAGGTTTTTAGTATGTCTCAGCCTTTATTTTGCTTTCCATCTAGTTAAACAAGGAGGGGTTTTTAAGGACTCGCAGCTTTCACCAGTCAGCCAAGCAGGGAGCAGTGAGGAGATGAGGGCACAGCAGCATACGTACCCCCAAGGTCACGGGCAGCGCTCTGGGCCACGTCCAGGTTCCTAGCAATGATGGCCAGGCGGCAGCCCTTCTGCGCCAGCAGCTCTGCCACAGCTCTGCCGATGCCACGGGATCCTCCAAAAACAGCACACACCTTGCTCATCTTCAAAATAATTCATAAATTGCAAATAAACCATCAACTTGGCGTCCAGTGGAGCAAGACGTTAACTGCTGCTCTTGTCAACATCACAGCCTTTACCTGTTTGTAATAGTGGGTTACAAAATTAGTGATTTGGTTTTTATTCATTCGTTTGTGTTCATTTTTTATTCAAAATAAGCAGCTGAACTAAATTAGATGCCACCTCTACAAATGAAAGTTAATTCTTAAACATTTATGAACTAGTAAAAAATTTTAAAAATCACACACATAATCTAGCATTCCAATAGTAGAGTTATGGCAACTCTTATTCAGTTGATGAATTATGTGATTTAGGTACCTAAAGGCCATAATGTATTGTTCAGCTGCTTATTCAAGGCTGATGTACTGGTTGTAATTATATTGTTCTTGCAATCACTATCCTTGTGCTGAGGTCATTTAGCCTCAAGGTCTCACTCCATCGAAAGTATCTGTGTTGGACACCACCAGTGCAAATGTCACTGAGTATGATTTGAAACTACTGCATTCACACTGCTTTAATAATGTCTAAAAACCCCACTAGCCTGGGGTTTTTTGTTTCTGCTTTTGAAGGAAGAAAAAAAGCTTTTTGAAATACGAAATTATTCTGAAGTAGCTAGCTTTGATGTTTAAAATGGAGTACACAAAGAAAGTACTTCTGCAGATGATCTTTTATTCTGCAAGCTTTAGAAACCAATCAGCTGTTTTGGGATTTCCTGAGGAGACAGAGGCAGAATCAAGCAGTAACAATGAACCTTTTTTCCATATATTTGAATAAATCCTTTTTGAACCCAATTATACTGTCTTCATCCCGAGGCAATGAGTTTTATTATTTGTGGGAAAGTACTTCCTTTTGTTCTTAATTTGCTTTCTGATTAGATAATTCTATACATTTCTCCTCATACCTTCCCATCACTGTTTCACTCTCCACCTGTATCCTTTCAGGTCTATTCAGTCACTTCTACACATATGGAAGCTATTCAATACATCACCAAAGAGCGTCTGAGTCCCTAGACCTTACCCTTGGCCTCACTGAGGTCTATTAAACCCTTCTGGATGAGTGACAATCAGAAAAGCACCTGGTACTAAGTGTACCAGGCCACCACGAACTCATGCAGTGGCATGAGGATTTTGGTCTTCTGTGACAGAGTCCGAACAAGCAGACAGTCTGTCCTTTTCCCTAAGTATTCACAAGTGCCTGAAACCAACACACAAGTGTCTGAAACCAACCCTGGCAAGTTCTTGGAGCAATGAAAGCCCCCTTGTGCATTAACCAGGCATTCACAGGTGGGGCACAGGGCCCACCTGCAACGCAGTAACGCAGAGTTTGTGCTTTAACAAGAAACGCCATACAGGGTCCCTAGAGCCGCAGCAGGAGAAATGACCTGCTGTTCCCTGGATAAATAACGGCAGGGAAAACCAGGTATACTTGGAGCAACGCAGGCACCTGTATCACCTTCGCTCTTCCTTCAGAGCCAAACTATGTAACGCGGGACCCCGGGGCTCCGATGGCAGCACCCCACGGCGCTCGGCTGCCAGCCCAAGGGCACCTTAAACAAGGGCGAGCGGGTTTCCCGTAGCCGTGCCCGGCCCGACCCGGCGCCTCCCTCCTTCCCTCCTGCCGGCGGCGGGGCTGAGCTGGGCTCCCGCCCGGGCCCGGCTGCAGGTGGAGCCCTCGGCACGGGCAGCGGGAAGCGGCGCAGGGGGCCCGCGGGGCACGCCGGGACGCGCAGCCCGCGCCGCCGGTGCCAGGGTGGCAGCGCGGCCGCTCCGCGCCGTCCCTGCGTGTTCCCGCGGCCGCCCCGCGCTGTCTCTCCGTGTCCCCCCCGCCCCGAGCCAGACACGGGCTGCGCCTGCCGCCCCGCCACGGGCACAGGAGCAGAAGGCCAGGACGCGTTCCACGTGCACTCCGGTACCTCCCGGCCGCCGGCTCGCTTCCTCACGGAGCGCGGTTCCCTCCCCGGGCAGGCCGGTTCCGCTCCGCGCTGAGCGCATGCGTCACGGCGAGCGGCGTGACGTCACCGCCGGGGCCACCGGCGGCGGGTCCCTGCGGCTGAAGGAGCCGGGGCGGCGGGCCCGGGGTCCGGGGCTCTGCGGCCTGAGGGGCCGGCACCGCCGCTGAGCGGCCCAGGCCCCGCGCTTACCGCCCGCCTCCTCCGCGCTCGCACACGGGCAGCCCCTCTGCTTTCACCGTGCGCTTGTCGCTTTGAAACTCTGTTTTACAGCGTCGGCGTGGAGCTGAGAGCAGCCCTTGTTACCCCCTTCCTGCACAAAAATGTGCTTCGTATACAGATACAAGCAGTTGGATGAATCAGGGGTTTGTTTCTCTCATTTGCATGTATCCTTGCCCCAAAATCCCAAGGATCTTGTGTGAGGCATCACTGTACCACAGGAGTTACATTTCCAACACGTTACAGCAGATAGCCCAAAATACAGAAGAATCTATGAGATTCCTATTGAGGAACCAAAGCAAACTTCATGATATGCAATTAAACTATTATTAAAAAATCTATTCTGTTGTAACAGTAATGCTGTTTACAATTATGATCCATGTCTGATGATGTGCTGGAGGGGTTTCTGTGGACTCTTAATTAAGTCACACACACTGAATAAATTTTACCCCCTGAGAAATACTAATAAAAGCTAAGACAATTTTGTACAAAAATACATTTTGGATTTTTTTTTAAGAAAAATTATTAATTGTTATTATTTTCCACAGAGTAATATGCTGAAATCCTACTGGAGTTTCTATGAACAAGCATACTGTTCTTGCTTTTGAGTTGAAAGGTGTTTTTCAGAATTTCAGATTATACATGTTTCACGGGAGCTGTAGAGCATTTAATAACTTTAGTTCTATGCATGTGGGATTCTTCTTTCATAGATTATTCTTTACATATAGAAGACAAAACAGATTTAGGTATTGGCAAACAGGTGAACATCTGTAAGAAAAATAAAATTTTGAAGAAAAGCTATGATGACAATTAGTTTCTTTTAGCAAGTATATTTAGATTGCAAGCGGCTCTTTTCAAAAGAGTGAATGAGATTTTGTGATACAATGATGTTTATGACCATGCCATATTCTGAAAGCTTGGAGGTCCCTGTGATGAAGAACAAAAGGCACTGACAGATGAGACTGTGACTCAAAATAGCCTCTGACCAAAACTTTTGGTACCTAGCATAATTAAGGACCAGGATAGTTTTTCTTCAAGTGAAGCTTATAAGCAAAGTAACACAGAGTGCAAAAAAAATGGTCCTTAGTGATGTTCTCTGAAGATGTGTATGCTACAGAGAAGATGAAATCTGCCCGCTGCTGTCCTTATACAATATGATGCTCACAGTTAAGTGAAAAAAATATAAGTAATTACCTTATTTCTGACCTGTGTCCTCAGCCATACAGCTGACCTACTCTTGTAAGAAAGTTAAAGACTAATCTGTCCTGTACTGTTAAGATTTTGCTGACACAGAGTAAGCATGAGGTAAGTGTGGGGGTTTTAAAGTGTGTTATAGTTGACAAAGTTAAATATCCTTTTCAAAAGTTCAGACAATATTCTGTTTAATTCTTGTTCATTAACTTAGTGTTTAAAACCAGATGTATGTTCATTCATTGGCCAAAGTGACATTAGCTTTTTTTTTTTTTTTCCAGATGCCTGGTTAAATCACAAGATCAGATTAAGCAGAGTTCCTCTGAGCCAGTTTATTCACACTGATTTCCCAACAAAGCTAGTGCAGTGCAAGAGACAGATCAGTGTCATAATGATTCCCTTTTGGGGGAACAGTAGCTGATACAAGAACCTGATCTGATAGACCTGTTCCATCTATCATAACCAGATCTGTAACAGCTACTTCAATACTGGTCATTATTATGCCTGCCTTACTATTAATGTGAACATATAATAAGCTAATAATTCTTGTATGTCTGTCTGTGTGACCGTGTATACACACACTTGGAACCTATCCACAATGTACAAAATGATGCAGCTGTCTCCTCAAGCCTAAAGCATTCAGACATTAAAAATACTCTTCCTTAGAGAGTTATATTTCCCTTTCTTTAAATATTTTAGTCATTCTCCCACACAACCAAGATACTGCTTTCAAGTAAGAATTTCTCTATTAACATGGGAACAAACAGAATAGTCTCAAACAGGAAATGATGTTTGATATATCTAAAAGCACGAAACGCAAATCAGAGCAAATAGCACAAAATGGGCCACTGTAACTGAGGTCCCCTCCATCAGGTATTTCAAATTCCTCCTGAGTTTTGATTTAAGGCAAGATTTACAGAGCAACTTGAGTCTAATCATTAACCACAGTGGTGCCTGAATCTATGGCCTATTAAATTTCTGCCAAGAGTCACACATGAAAGAGCAATGCTGCTCCAGTGTCCAGCAGCATTTTCATAGCGTTCCCTGTACTGCTTGTGAAAGCATACCTCCCATATTACATGGGTTTTGTGTAAGGCCTGGGACAAAGCAACTGGAGAACTGGCTGTGTGTGTGCTCAGTCCTGTTGGAAACAAACACCTGCTGGTTGGAGCACTCAGCTCTGAGAAAACCTGCTTTCAAGTCTCCTCCCTTGCTGGAAACATGGTCACTAACTTCAGTTTTTCACCACTGTACAAGCTTGTCATAGCTAGCAGTCTGGAGTGATTTCAGTTCATAGGAACAAGAACAAAAAGTTAAAGTGGGCCAAGAGATTTGACACTCGAGCCAGATGATCACTGTCCGGAAATGTAAACCCTTGCGGATTAACCATCAGTTTAAATCACCATTCAAGAAACTATTTTGCTTTTCAACTGGTGTAATAAAGATCACCTCCCTAGCTTAAGCAAATCTCGTGATGGGGGCATGTATCTGGGATACAGGAGTCATGGGTTTAGAACAGAATTAAGCCAGGGAACAGCTCAAGAGGTTTCCTTCTTTCCAGGTCAAATGATAACTCCGTGACACGGCACACAGTCAACATACTGCCATACATTTCTTCCTGTAAAAAAAAAGGGGAATAACCTAGGGTTAGGGTTTTGAAAACCACAAAGCCCAGGGCTCCAGGCACACTGCAGCTGCAAAGGGCATCCCAAGGGGAACACAAAACTGCCACCACATGCCTTCCTTCACTGCTTTTTCCCTGGAACCAGCCCTAGCCCTAGGCAGGAAAAGCAGCCTAGGGCTAGGGCTAGGGTTACGCCTAATTTTCTACTTTGCCTAGACAGCTCAGCACTGAATCTGCTGTCTCTTTTTTTTTCTTCTTTCTTTAGGAATGCCCTTGTCATTTACCTTGGGAAATATCCTATCTATTTACTAATTTTATACTTATATATATATATATGCTGTATGCCACATAAAAAATATATAAATAAAGAACCGCCAGGTTTTATGTTGCAGTTCCCAAATGTCTTTGATATGGCCTCAACCTTCTAGGGAAGTGACACAAAGCTGAGATAGACTGCCAAGGAAGAATCCAACTGCCTTATTGTGCAACAGGAAAAAAACAGCC
This sequence comes from Onychostruthus taczanowskii, assembly GCF_017590055.1. Taxonomy (NCBI): domain Eukaryota; kingdom Metazoa; phylum Chordata; class Aves; order Passeriformes; family Passeridae; genus Onychostruthus; species Onychostruthus taczanowskii. The sequence goes on from NW_024498351.1 coordinate 10,053,000, forward strand.
CTCTCCTCTCAGTATTTTGCCACTTGGCAGACCTTCCCCAACCACAGCAGTTCAGATATTTAAGTGGCCAAATTGCCACACCTTTGCTCTTAAGTGATCTTTTCTTATGACACTGCAGTCTGTTTTGTTTTTCTAGACCATGCAAAATCTCTGCAATATTTATTCTTGTGTGATAACAGTGAACTTTTATCATGCCAACATGAAATGGTTTTATACAGTTCTGCTACCTTTTAAAAAAATTGAAAACTTCTTCCTCTTAAGAAATTTCTTTCTGGTACCTCCGTGTAAAGTCTGAAAACTCTGTGAAAACTCTAAAAACAAAACACAGCACCAAAACCAAGAACAAAACAAAGCTATCAGAACCTTGGCAAATTACCTAATGTTTTCATATTTTCCTGGCTAAACAGGTTTTGCCACTAGGACCAGGATTATTTCACACGTCAGCGTGAGGCCCATGTTTGAGTTAGCACGGTCACTGAACTGCTGCTGCTCGCAGTGAGCAGTCAGGCACACCATGGAGGGAACAGAGAGGAGCCGGTATTACTGCTGCTTCATCTGCTGCTAAAATGGAACACCTCTCTTCCAGTGCTGACACACTATAATAAAACAACCCCAGCATTACCTGCACCTGCAAAGCTACCTTCAAGAAACATTTGTCACACATTCAGTCTCTGTCCACAAGTCCTGTCTGATCGCAGACTCTGGACATTCCCAGTGTGTATCAGTGGACAAAAGAGATGGAATCTAGGATCTCAGCATGTCCTCAAATCTCATACTTCCCTCCATGCATCCCACTCCTTATGTATGCCATAGAGTCTATCTGTTTTTAGTTCCTAAGTCCCAGGCCAGGACTAGGAACAAGGAAGAAATAACCAGCTCAGCCATCAAGGGACTAAACTCACCACTTTCTGTACAGCACCTCTTCGACAGACAGTTTTTGACATCATGACTCTGCATCACACAGAGCAGTCAGCATCTCCCAGCAGGGCAATCTGGAAAACAGTCAAAGCTGTCACCACCACAGAATGACATGTCACTCCCAGCAGTCTCCACTGACCATTTTGTATAGAAAGGATGGGTTTTTTGTGTATTGCATATTTCATAAGCGTCAAGAATATCACTGAGATTCTGGTACAATAATATCCAAGAGTTTTGCAGAAGTATTTGAATACTCCTGAGTAAATAACTCTCTTCCTGTTCTCTTAGAGGCAATTTAATTATATCTAACATACTTAAAATTAAGTAGTCTCAGAAACAGCACTTAAAAATAGCTAAAAACTGTTTATAAACATCTACTCAAGGTCTTGCACAATTTGCTTTTATTTTACATATGAACATCCTTAACGTCCCCATTTTGCCTTTCATAGTCTCATCCATATTCCCATTCACTACACATTTATATAATTTGCAAAGTAAGACTCATAGCAAATCATTTCAAGAATTAATTTATCTTGTAAAAATCCGTCTAACTAATACGACAATTGCTGATTAAAAAAAAAGAGTATTTTGAGAATTATTCATCAGCAAAGGTTTTCACTCCAGAGCATACAAAAATCTGCTCTCAACATTAGGATTAAAAGAAAACAGTTTTGTCTAACCAGACAAAATTTCCTTCCTGCTATGATGGAGAAAGTGTCAAGGTTTTCCTGCCATAATACATCACTAATTATAGTCTCAGGTGTCTCAGGCATTCAATCTCCACAAATGGTATGGGCAAATCTAAATTGTTGCCTGCTTTGGTCCTGTGATGCAGTATCCTGAAAATTTGCTACATCTACTCATATTTACAATCAGTAAACTCTTTGCTTTTTTGAGGAGTGGGAAGGAGGTGGGATGTTGGGAGAAATGGGCAAAGTCATAAAGAAGTGGGGGAATAAATACAGAAAGATTTGACCAAGTGATTTGAACTGAACTAATTAGGGTGAGAAAATTCATCTAAAGGCCTGTGCTAGAAGAAAAGAAAAAAAACACAGTTAATAAGTAACAAGAGTTGATCCTTCACTTCCCTTCTCATGAGAAGTTCTAAGGACCTATACAAAGCAAAACAAATCTTGGTTTCATAAACACAGTAATTAACACCCAGGAAATAGCAGATCTGAGATACATGAAAGTGAAATACTTCAGTCATTCCCCCAAATACCTACCTTGACATTCATAACATTTATGAAGAGTTCAAAAGCTGTTTAAAGCAGGAAACTGAAGGCACATCCACAAGCACAATCTGTTTTTATAGGCTCACCTATTTTAGCATACATCCCATATGTGACCGTGAATATGTTTTCAAGGGTAGCCCTAATGAGGCACAAATCCACTGAGTGCAGGAATACCAACTTAATGTAGCACATCCACTTACTGACAGAAAGCAGCAAGTCAAGGGACTGTGTAGTCATCCCTCCATAATTGCAAATAGCTGTGATCCTAAACATAAGGACTTTCACTGGCAAAACTTCAGCTGAAGGTTTGCCAGCAATGACTGCTGAACATGCTCCATAATAAACAGCAGCTGTGATAGTGCTAGTGACAATCACTCAGATCTCACAGACTGCTCACCTTCTTTATCTTCACCAGTATTATAGGAAATGTCAAAACCAATATTCTTTACAGCTTGTTACCATTTTGCAGCCTGAATCACATCGAATAATGCTTACAGAGTTTTCGAGGAACTCCCAACATTCAATTTTCTCTATCAGATTGTTCTAAATAAATCTGGCTTCGTATCACATCTTCTTGCGGAAATACTTTGCTGTCATTTCATCTCACTCATGTACTTAGCTGAGCAGCTGAAGACTTCATCTTCTTGTGACATACAGAAGCCCTTACTGTTGTATTTCCTTCCAATAAAATAGTCAATCATAATAATACCCAATCATCAGGCTTAATGAAGTAAGAATTAGGTAATTAAAGATGAAAAGAGGTATTTTCAGATGATTGCTTACACCATTTTTTAGTTTATCTATCACAGTGAATAATTTCTTTCAATAATTATCAGGAGAGGTTAGCATCCTTGGAAAAAATTAGCTATTGTTCACACCAGACTGTCATATAAGTAATGTTTGATTATATAAAATGCCTACCTACCTTATTTCAACAGCTGGGTTTTTTAAATCATCCCTCATCTAGGTGTTGATTTGTAAGAGCACAGTTTATTATGAGATTTAACTAGAAGTCACACATTTTCTGAGCTCCCCATAAAAGGTCTGGTATCCACTCCTGCCTGACAACACACAGTTAATAGTGTGGTTTGCAGAAACCCAGAATTGCACAAGCTACTGTGTCTAAACTCCAGAAGGTGTTTTTGTTATTAATCCCATATATTAACTTTATAGGAAATACAGCTGAAGAAGGGGGGAAGAGCAATTCAGATCAGTCTAGAAGGTGTGTATTTTACCATCAAAAGTGATGAACAAAAATTGTGATTCAAAGCTACACAATACAGGCTGAGACAGCTGTAGGGGTGATACAAGAGCCTGGTTTGATTTCTTTTATACATATTTACATACATATATATATATATATATATATATATATATATATATGTAATTATCCTCACTTGCCCAAACCTTCTGTACTTTTTCTATCCTGAACATAGAGAATATATTGTATACTGCACATCACAGGGTGGATTATTCCCAGCCTGCTGTATACAAGCTCTCCTTCCAGTCAGAATCCAGCCTCTCTTTATCCTGTTTCTAAACATCATGGGGTTTTTTCTTGACAAAAGAAACACTCCCCATACAAGTTTTTTTAATGGATGTAAAACTCATATACCATTGTTTGATTGTTTGTTTTGTTGGTTTTGGTTTTTGAGTTTTGTTTTGGGGGTTTTTTGCTGTTTGGTTAGTTTTGTCTGTTTTTTGTTTGCATTTGTTTTGTTTTGTTTGTTTGTTTGAGTTCTTAGGGAGCTCTACATTTGCCAGAAATGTAGAGCACTGAAAAGAATAATGAATAAAATTCAGGAATGAAGTAGATTTGTCCATGCTTAACATTTTTTAAAAAAAAAGATTCAGAGAGTATTCAAGCTAGTATTTACCTCCTAATTTTCACAGTGTAGCTGCTAAACCAGAAAAGATGGATACATGAAGACCATGCATTTATCAGAGACCCTGCTATTTCCCCAAAACCAGATACCTGGCTTCTACTCCAGGCTGGCTTTCTGCAGCACAAGGATCATTTGCCATGAATTTTAAGCTGAACCTACAACTTCAATCTTAACTACAATAGAGAAGTCCATTGCTTTTACTTATTTTCCTTCTATATGGGTAATGCTTTTGTGGTTTTCTCTCTTCCTAGTAGACAAAAGAAGGAAGAACACATCTCTCTTTCCAGCTAACATGAAAAGGAGAATCTTTTTTGTCTCCAGCCATAATCTTTTCCTTAATACTGCCCACGGACTGGAGATGTTCGTACAAAATCGCCTGAATTTGGACTCCAGTGACGATCACTGCGTAATACCAGACTGCATCACTCAGATCATAATTATCTTACACAAGCGGGCAGCATCTCTACAGAGTGTGCAGTGTTTACATAGCACAGTTTATTTCTGTTTACTTCACTGAATCATTGTTGAATTTCAGGATGCATTTCATAAACAATTATTCTGCTCTAATAGTAACAAGTAACACATTTGCTTTACAGACACCTCAGCGAAGCACTCCTGTCAACATGAATTGTCTGTCATGTGCTTTAAAATGTTTTGAAAAAAAAATATGGCATGCCATCTGGCTCCAAAGCACTCATTAAATCTATGGGAATATGAGTGTTTATGGAAGCTAGCATCACATGATGCCCACAAGAAGGAAGGAAATAAAGAAGGAAAAATAAAAGAGAAGGAAAGGAAAAGGGAAAGGAAAGAGATTTAGAGATGATACAAACAAGAAATAAAGGATGTGTTTACAATTTAATTTCCTTCAACTAAGAGCATGCCAGCCATTTCAGAGAATAAAGACAGATGACAGCTTCTGTTCCCAGGAGTTTTTTGTCCAAGATTATTTTCCAAGTGAAATGAAGAAGGAGAATAAAAATCTAGCAGGGGAATGGAATGCTAATGCCATAGAATATTTAAGTTCCTCAGGGGAAGGGTGCCCCCATAAACTGAGATTCAGAGGGCATGCTACAAGTTTCTTTTAAGACTTACCAAATCACTTCACTTTCCCCCTCCAAATGTCAGGTTCATCATCTTTAATTGAGGCTAATGACTGTCAGCTTCCCATATTGGCACAGCCCTAGGGAAACATCTCTTACTACATGGCTACTGTCATCTTCTGTTGAAGCACTTTTAGGCCCTAGAGCAGAAAGAGGACTGCACCTGCAAAAAATGAATTGCTGGATAGATATAGGATTTAAATCCCATCTGGAAAGGCATTCTCTTCTATTAGGGGAGTTGTCAATAATTTTGTTCATGGGAAATTTCAAAAAAATCCCAAACAACCCAGGTTTGGCATTAACTCTGTATTTAATGTAATTTTTCAAATAAATTAACTGAAATTTACTAAAAACAGCCAGACTGTCATTTGCTGGTATATGCAAACGCTGTGCAAAAACAGAGACATTTTTTGTGGTACTGTACATTTATGTTCAAAAGCTGTTAAATATATGTAAATAATCTGATAAATACATGCTAAGCAATTCTACTTATGACATGTTGGTCCATTGCCAGATGACGATGCAAGAGAAGAACAAGCTGCAATCCTATGGAAAAGAGCCCAGGGAGTAAAGGGAAGGAGCACAACAGATAACTAAATGTGATAAGAAGGGAAAAACAAGAAAGGCCTCATCCAGAAGACAGCAGGACAACATCTACTGAATGACATGTGGCCTAATGGTGGGTCAATTTCCTCCATTGTAAGAATTGGGTAATGTTGTGCTTACTGACCTTATCCAGCCTCTCTGCATTTTCTCAACTCAGTGCATAACTATTTTTAGCAGCAGTACTCTGCAAAGTGTTTTATAACTCATTTTGGCTGTAAAGCTGCAACATCCTTCATAGCTTTAACTGTTTCTTTGAATTCACAGAACTAATCTCAGAGCTGTGGGATTCTGTCGGCCATGGATTCCTGAATTAGGGTAATTGGCTAAGCCTCTGATGGAGGCAACCAAGAATGAAGAGATGGAGCCTATTGAATGGGGCCAGGAAGGGATCAAGCTTTTATAGCAACAAAAGCTAATATTTTCAGGATATTTTTAATTTGTGCCCTACAGGCATAAATTTTGTGAAACTATGAGGAAATTGGAGTCCTGTTTTCCATACTGTTCTGAGATATAGCCAAAGTTGTTGCAGAGATTCAGGCTTGACTGGATGGGGCTTTGAGCAGCCTGGTCTAGTGGAAGGTATCTGTGCCCATGGCAGGACGTTGGAACAAGATGTTCTTTTAAGATCCCTCCCAATCCAAACTATTCTACCATTCTCTGACTCCAGACTACCAAGCTGTTCCTTCTTGTTGTTCAAAAGAACAAGACCATTTGTTACACTAATTGATTATTCCATACAGTTTGTGCTGCCAGGTAGATTACAAATGTCCAGTCACATGTTCTCCTGTTATCCAAACAGGAGTCCCCCAAAACCCAAGCAAGACATTCTACAGCTAATCTGCACGTCAGCAGAGTGTCTGCATGAACAGCATTGGTTGAGAAGGTTTCTAAATGAGGACAAAAGATTCTCATTAGTGAAGCTGGAAATCTTCATGCTTTTAGCTCAGTTTCCTTTAAAACCTCTCTGAGAATGACAGACTCCTTTACCATCAGCAGTGTTTTCATAGCTCCCATCATAACAGGTAGGAAAGACAGGAACAGCGAAACCACCTTATCCCAGCCTCACCTCTGAAATGGTTGCAGAGTTTTGAGCAAACTAATTGATGTTCTTTCTGTATTCTGCATGAAACTACATGTTTTTATCCCAAATAAAAAAGAAAGATCTCTCCTGGTGATGCCTTGTGAAGGCTGACCTAGAACAGCGGCTAGAAGGAGTCCAAGAATAAAGTAGATATTTATTAAAAGGCCTCAATGGACACACCTTGGGCAGCACAAGAGTCCAGCCATGGCTACACCCAAGATGAACCCAAAATGGTCACAAAATGGATGACCAGTCATGAGGTCTCCCACCTTCATAAGTTCTGGTCCATTAGCATATTGGAGTTAGTTGTCCAGTTATAGCTTTAGCTTATGAAGTCCCGTCCTTCTTGTTTTTCTCTCTTCATTCCACTGCTGTTTATGTTCTCGGGCCTGAGATTTGGATCATTGGTCTTTGGTCCCCAGCTAGAGAAGAAACTGTTTTGTATACGTACTCTGTGAAGAGAGCTTACTATCCCATATATGAAGCTCAGAACTACACACTAAAGCAGCACAGAAGCTGAAAAATATAAAAGCTAAAACCTGAGGCATCAATGGAAGCTTCCACATCCCTGCTTTGTTTCAAAGAAACAAATAAGCCCTTCCTATTCTTGCCACCCACAAGTTAGTGAGCACAGAATAATCCTGAATCTCATTCCAAGATTTTTTCTGCCCCTAGCTTTTACACTCACTGGATGGCAATCTGTCCTACACCAAGGTGCAGACAGCACCAGTGGCCTGTCGCAAAAATCAGCCAGTTATTGACCTTTTCAGCCTGGCCATCTCAGTAACACTCCAACACTTGCTAAACACTGTTCTTCACAAAGCCAGACCAGATTAAAAGGGTAAGTAATGCAATTCCCATTTAGTTTGATCAGGTAAAAATTGCTTCTCTTTTTTCCGGTTTGATTTTTTAATTTTTTTTTTTTTTAAATTCAATGGAACAGTATCTCCAATTAGAATATAGAAAACACACCCAAACTCTCCAAGGTGCTGTACCTTTCCATCCTATGTGTTACAGTACCCAATAAATCAATTTCAGACTTGAAATGCCAATTTCATTTATTTTTGCTGAATTAGAAAAAGCATAAGTAACTTCTCTTTGTAAGTAACATTGTTTTGTTCTTTTCTTAGAACCACGCCATTATATTTCTAGGATGGTAGAGAGAAAAAACCACTAGTATTCAGTGCCTCATAGTATGTTTAAATCTACTCCTGTTATGCAAAGCTCTTGTTCTTTTTTTGTTTGTTTTGTTTGTTTGTTGGGTTTTTTGCTTAGTAATACTCCAATGCACTTAATCCTTCATGAAATGAAGGCTTAGGAGGTTAAGTGGTGCATGTGAAAAAGACAGAAAACAAGGTGGTTGGGTATAACATCAGGCTGCATTATAATTAGCCACTAAACATGCTAGATTTAGCTATGAAAAAGTAATTTAAAGTTATAAGCAAGACTTTACATTCATGCCTTAGGGACCTCATTTATATTTGGAATCACTATTTCAGCATCTAATATCTCTTCCAAAAGCATTCTACTGTGTTACCAAATATAGCTGAAACACAACATAAGCCACCTCTATAAGCTTTTGTAAAGTTGTCCACACTGCTTTTAGTTACAAAAACATGGGCTTTCTATTTGTGTCTTCTGTAATACCAGACAGAAATAAGCTTTTAATAACAAACATTAACCAGACGTTGACCAGAATCTAATATGTGCCCTTGGAAAAAAACAAACAAAAAAAAAAAAAAACCAAAAAAAAAAAAAAAAAAAAAAAAAAAACATAAGCCACCTCTATAAGCTTTTGTAAAGTTGTCCACACTGCTTTTAGTTACAAAAACATGGGCTTTCTATTTGTGTCTTCTGTAATACCAGACAGAAATAAGCTTTTAATAACAAACATTAACCAGATGTTGACGAGAATCTAATATGTGTCCTTGGAAAAAAACCAAAAACACAAAAAAACAAAAAACAAAAAAAAAAACCAAAACAACCCAAAAACTATTTCATTAAAAATGTTGCTTTTGATAGGATTGCAATAGAGAAAACATGAAGACAGATACATGACAGATCTTCAGACACACACAAACTACCAGGAGTTCCAGTCTCTGATGGCAGTTATCTGATAAAGTCCAAGAAGCTCCAAAGTACAGGTTTTCTAATTTTTCCTCAAACTAGTTCCTGCACTTGACAAAAGCTACTTCTTGGTGGATTTAGCCATTACTCAATAGAAATAGGGCTGTGGGCTAATTAAATCATAGCTGCACGAGTACACTCTATTACTGTCAGCTATGAGACTGATACTTAGTAGTCCAAACCAAACCTGTTACACTGACTGGCAAAAGTCTGAAGAGAGCAGATGGAACAATTCCCACATCATGTCGTTCATCAGTAACACACACCACGGAGTCCACACAACAAAGGTTTGCCAGCACAAACACCCCCCAGCACTGAGACACATCCTCCTGACTGACCATTTCCCATCGGCGTGACCTCTGAAGAGAGGTGATGGCTCTCACAGCCTGGCTTTGCCATCTGAGCTGTCTTGCAGCTCTGACAGCAGTTTGTGCCATCAGCCCCGGCTGTGCCTGCACTTGGGGGCTCTGGTGACACAGCTGTCTCCGGAGCCCCCCCAGACATGAAACCAGCTGAGTTCTGTTGTGATCCTTATCTTCCAGCACCCAAACACTCAGTGCAATCCACTTACAAACCTCCCTGACCTACAGTGGGAGAGAAGCGTTAACATCATTTACTATGGAATAGCATATTGTAAAATAAAAACCCCAAAATAGCTGTGGTTGGACCAGGCAATGTTTCACTGACCTCTGTAATTATTGGGCTGCTTCTCCTCCCACCCACTCCCCACTGGCACAGTCACTGCTGACATGTCAGTCTTTACAAAGAGAACTGCATAACTTTCCCAGACTCAGAAACTGATGCTCAAGCCTGCTGATCCTGTGCTGTAGAGAACAGCATGCGGTGTTGAGAAACATCACCTAGAGAATTTTGTATTTTAGTAGATAACTTTTCTTTGATCATCTCAGTGTTCACTAAGGCTGCCAAATCAGAGAAACAAATTACAAGAGCACTGTTGTGTTTTGCCATTGCAGCCAAATTTTATCTGCATTTGACACTAAATTATGTGGATTTCCTTAAAAAGGAGTATTCTAGGTAAGGTAAAGAACAAATGAAAAGTACCTTCTGCCATTTTCTTGAGAGCAGCTATGGCAGACCTCCAAACAGCAATATGTACATATGGTATGTACAACGGACCACTTAAAATTTGGTCCTGAACCAGTCTCTGGCTCTTCCAAGAGAATCCAAGGCCATCTCATTCTTGCTCTCTTTTTCCTATTTATTGGAGACATCCTCAACAGAAACTCTCCAGCTGAGAATTTTAACAGTCTTTGGCAGAAATAACCCATTCAGTATTAAGAAATACACATTTGGTGCAAGTAATCAAGAATACTGAATGCCTAGGCAGGATGAGCACCCATTTTTTTAACTTTTAAAATGTTTATCTCTTTGCATGGCTCTTATCTTTCATGAAAATGTTGATCTTTACAAAGCCCAATAGTACTTTATTTTAAAAAAACATTAAACTTTATTTTTGTAAAAAAGCTATATTGTGTATCACAGATTTTACATTATTGAATGCAAAGAACTTCAGTGACTGCAGGGGCAAATAGTTACTTGTGTACTATAAACTTAGAAGCTGGATAGCAGCATACAGTAATGCTTTGACAAGCAAGAAAATAAAGATTTCCTGATCTGAGTGTATTCAAAAGACACACTAAGGCTGCCTACCAGAGGAGTAGGGAGAAATTCTTTGAACTGTAAACTTTTTAGAGCTAACATTCTTCAGCTTATTCAGAAGTTCAACCAGCTGAAATAAGAAATTTGACCTAGGGCACGTCCCTTGTTGTGGAGAACAAAGTCGATGACTACTTTATTCTGCTGCTGACTCATCTTCCCTCCCAAGCATTCGCAGATACACCATGAGAAAATACAGCAGCACCTAACCACAAAAGATTCTGGGACTAGCAGCTGTTAGCAAACCAAAGCCCAGTATGCATTTGTGGATCTGGAAATTAATAGGTTTGAGCAAGTCTTCCATGCTTTACAGTGCTGCTAAAAGGCATCATCTTTGATCTAGTGCCTCAGCTGTACCAGTGGGACAAATGCTTTTTGAGAGAAGAATAACACAGCCAGAATAGCTCTGTATTTTCCAAGTATGAAAATCATCCAACTCAGTTTCTTTCAAACATATTCATTCCTTTAGGGCAGATATTTTCCTTCACTATTTAACAGTAGGGGGTATATTCAGTGTATGCCAGCAAAGTTTAATGAAATCAATGAAGTAGCACTGATTTGGAGTAATTGAGAATCCAACCATGTGTTCTAATGCCAAAGAATCTGGATATTTCTAAGGGCTTATATTGCTTTCCTTTCTGGGAAGGGGGGGATGGGGAATGGGGGGCTTGGGGGAGTTGGGAATTAAAGTCCATTTCCTTTGTGAAATGGGGTTCTATCTAAGGTAACAGAGACGAGAAAACACCTGCACAGATATTTTAAAATCCTGACTCTTTTTTCTGCCTTTTTAATTGAAGTGTATTTTGTCTTGATGTGCCAGCCAAATTTCCACTCTCTACACTCCTGTGCAGACTGTTCTCACCACTGTGAAATGAGAATGTAGCTAGTGTTTGGACATCCTGTGAATTGGTTTTGATCTGAATGACTACTAGATTCAAACATCAGAAGGCCTCTGGGCCATGTAACCTGAACTATGCGGGCACTAGAGCTGGGTGCACAGTGCAGCCAAGTTCTACTCATTTACATGTGCTAAAGAGAATTTTTACAAGCTTGTTAGATCCCTGAGTAATTGAAATCTGGGGCTAATGTCACTATGTCTAAATTTTCTTTACTCCACTGAGTAGGAACAGTAGAGCAGTTAAGAATGATTTTGCCGCTTTTTAGCAAAATAATACAGCTGACAGAAATGAGCATCGTAGGAGGAGCAGATAGATAATACTTTTTGAGATCTGCTCAGAATATTATGTAGAGTGTAGCCACTCTGATTTGACAAGCACACATGAAATGCTCATTATTTTGAATGGCTTTTGCATATTGCAGATTGGGTATAGCAAATTAATTTTGTTTTGTTCCTTGTACTAGGGTGATTGGGAACAAAGTGCTCTTCAGCTGTTAAACTGTATCAGTTATGTCTCTCACTCACAGAAGGCAGGTTTGAGGAGACTTCTCCTAGAAAGGTTTAGATGCTGAGGATTGTATTTGGAGGCAGAACTAATCCATCAGAATCTATCTTCAAACTCACAAAAAAACAGTCAGCCTTTACTTTGAAAACTAATTTTACACCACATACCTCAGAAGCACAGGAATCATCAGTTGGCAAAAGAGGAAACAGAAAAGGCAAAAAGGTGACACCTCAAGTTTTCAAGAGCAGGTGCTTACCTCAAGGTTGTCAACAAGTTTGTCTCCCAGAAAGTAAGAGTTATTGGGGTGACACTGTGGAAGAAGAATGCATTGCATCTTGGTATGCAATTCCCAAGACATTCAGTCCTCTAATGTCAGTGTTACTGCATAAAATATGTAGAAAGTGGACACTACTTCTGTTTATTGATGCAAACCTGCAACTAAATTCAGAAATACATATGCTTAGTTTTGGATTTCAAATGTATTTGACAGAAAAGCAGTTGTTCTAGGCACCAAACAAATACAAGCTGAAGAGACTGGATAAAGACTGAGGGCTGGATCTTCAGCCTTAGACATCCAAGTTCCTCTCAGGTCCTTTCACAGAGCTTGCCTCTAGTAACTAAGGTAAAATTACTAATAAGCTAGTTAAGATTCAGGTCCCATATAGAGGTCTTCCAAATACTTTTCTCTTTCCCATTTTCCTCCACATCTAATGTCCATGTTCTCATAATTCATCAGCAGCATTCTCAGCTCTTTTGTTCCTAGATACAAACATTGCAAATATGCCATTAAAAAAGAACTCTTATTAGTGTTGTTGTGGTTGTTATTCAAAAAATTTATGACACTGGTTTTGTTCAAGTCAAGCTTCAAATCTGCTTAAGGTTTACCATCATTGACCAAGTGCAGGGAATGAGCATCTGAGCATGATTCGAGAAGTACACATGCTTGCAGAAGCATGGTAGAAATCCAAGGAATATTGGTGTATCCCACAGAAAGCAGTGACTACACTGTAGGAGTTTTAGTAATGCCAGACACAAATCTCTTTAACTAGACAAGTGGATTCTAGTGTTTCATTAAGGTCAATGTGCACCTTTAAACACATTTGCTTAAAGCTACTGGAAAGAACAAGCCAGACAAAATATTTTGCCAGCTCTCTGAAAAAAGCCAGAATGCTCAGAAGCCATATTTTTAAGCCTATGCAAAACTATCATAATTGTCATTACTCCTATAAGGCAGAGGTAATGAAGCGAGAGTGAACAGGATTTCACATACCTTTGGCAAGCCAAATGTTAAACACATTATTAGAATTACTCAATAATTACAGTGCAAAACAAGCAAACAAACAAAAAAACCCCAACCCAAATAAACAGTCTTACTTCTGCTACACAGCCACAATGTTTGTCTATACTTTTCTCCTAGAGATGCACTGATGTCAGACCACAATTCTGAAAAACAAATAAATCTTGCTTTTCTGTATTCTCCATTCTGCATTTCTACAAATATGTTGCTGTCCTCCCTCCCCTCATCCCCCTTAATTAAGGAAGGTTAGATGAGATGCTCCTTCTTTCAGAGAGCACCATTCACTGCCAGCACAATTTAGGTTCTGCCTGTCAGTCTTAACTAACACTGAGTTTACTGCAGTAGCTACAACATTTACCAAGTCTCAAACATTGGCAAACACTTTTAGGATTAATTTCCACCCGTTTTCCCAGAAGCCATGTGTATATAGCAGACATGTAACCACATGCAAATCCAGGTCTCCTCGTTAGGCAGTTGCTGCCTGACTGCTGTGCACAGAAAACTTCTTCAGGCAAACGAGTCTCTTGCCACCCAACACTTCTGCCCACAGTGGAAGTTCAGGCAGATGCTTCAACCTCTTCCAATATATCCACAGCAGGTCCATTACACCAGACACTTCTTCCTCTAGGGAAAGCAGTTACACTGTGTACCTGCTATGCTGCTGATGAGACTGCAGTTCCATCATGAGCAGACTCAGATGGAGTTACGTACCCTTTTCTGCACTTACTCGCTGAAATAAGGAGTTGGGGAAAGATCAGCCAGGTCCTCAGTTCTCTCTATAGTTTTTGCCTCATAGTCATCATTACTTCTTACATTATGGAATCTGAAGACTTTTTCTCCATGAGCAGAAATACCCTCCTAGGAATTCAGAAATTAAGTTCTGGGAATTTTATTGGCAAATTCTTTACAAGCAATTTATGTTTAATGTTTGCATACACTATTTGCTGTAGCTGTTTGCTAAGAAAATATTTATTAGGATTGGAAGTTTAACATAATAAATCAAACACTTAACATTCACCGGACTTCAAACATAGATATAAAATACCTTACAAAAATTTTAATGGAATTACACAAAGCAAATGCACAGGGTTTGACTGTTTCTACACTGAATTAATCCCAAGCCAAAACCAAAAAATAACCCCCAAAAGATCACAAAAAAAAAAGGCATGATAAACTGCATTTTTGTAATTGTTGCACTGCTATGTAATAAGCCCTTTTTACAAACATTTACTCAATGTTAAAAAAAATCAATTAAAAATGTATTCCATCTAACAGAACTATTAGATTAACAGCTGATTTTTAACTCACTTTACATAATGAAATTCTATTAATAGAGGTACCTTAGTCACTTAGTTTAAAATATGGAGAGTAGAGATAGAAAAAATTAACCTTTAGTAGTCTTTAATATAAAATGCACTAAATTTTCCAAAATAAGATTACGACACACTAGTGCCAATTTATGCTGACAAAAGCTGATATCAGCTTCTTTCTAACTAAAATTCATTTCACAAAACCTTTATATATTACATGAATATTCAAGTAAACTATTTAAAAATGCAAAAACTGAATGATACAGTGTTTAAGAGAGATGGTTAATTTGGGAATGCTGTCATGTCCAACCATATATATTTATAGATATATTTTTTTTTAATTTTTAAGACCATCATGATACTACCTGATATTGCAAGAAATCTCTCTCATTAACATTTGATATTTTTCAATGCATAACTTCAAGAAAATTATAAGGATTTAACAGATCTGTGTGACAGTTTCTGTGTGACACTAAATCACCTTACTGGCTTCCCTTTGTAAAGTGCTGAGTAACAGCCAAATTACATCAGACTTAAATGGATTTAAATGGAGATGATGGTGCTCAGTGTCTTACAAAAAAAATCACCATTAAACTGCTATAATCAAACAATAAAATAAAAAAACAAGTTCAGCTGAGTAGTATGTGTGTTCACCAGTGTCAAATCTCTAAAAAAACCCTGAAAGATTAACAACATATTTCTTGCAGGCTGCACTCTTTCTATCCATCAGCTGCAAGGACATTAAAAATTTTTATTAATGATTCAAACACTGGACACCTTCTCTGGTTGAAGGCGAGTTGCTCACTAGTTTTGGTCAAGTGGCTTTTGGGAAACTTTCAGAGCAAAATAACCCAGCAACAGGAAACTGGAATGGAAAATGCCAACCATGCACAGTTACATTACTGCAGGAATTGAGTAACACATGCAAGACAAAGAAAAAGTCAGAACACAGCAAAGTAGCAATGGTTAAGAAGTTAGTAAAGTTTTCACAGTGTTTCATACAGCCTTTTACTTTAACACAAGTGCATCACTTACCACCACTACTGCTCAGACATTTTAAAACATCTCTTGGCCATGCAGATCATTTTGAGAAGAAAACAGCAAATTACACATCTTAGGCATTTTTAGACATGAAGTACAACTTATAATTTTATTTTTATATTCAGTCTTATCAAACAGATGTTTTCAAGTTATATTCATTCTAAGTGTTGGGCTTTAACACAACAATTTTGTTGGATCTTGAGCGCTAAATGCCCAAAGAACTGGCCAAATATACAAAGCTAACCTTTGTTCAAATAGCCAAGTTATTACATGAACAGAAGGTATATAGGGAATTTCTTGTTAGCACTCCTAAATTTCTTCTTTCCTAACCTTGAGATGATCCTAACCTTGAGATGGTTTTGTTCAGTTGTTCACATACATCTTTGCCTCCTGGAAACATTACTCTACTTAGGTGATTCATGAAGAAGTAAAACTAGATTCAAGAACACCACTGACTTTTTTTTTCTCTGTCCAAAGAAGAAAATACACATTTTTTCCCCATTTGGCAAATTCTATTTGACGCCACATCACCACCACTCAACATTAACTCATACAACAGAGACTTACTCCACTGTCAGACACAGCAGGGGAAAAATGTCCAGAGGATAAATGGGAGGCTCTTTATCTGATATAATTGCTTGCTCATAAGGAGAGAATCCAGCTTCCCCTTTGTTATTCTTTCATAAATTAATAATTTGTTAAAATCATAGTCACAAGAATTTTAGCTATTACACAAAATTCAAGTTTAAAAAAAAAAAACCAAGAATAAATTAGTTACAGCCTTGTAAACAATTGCTCATTTATGTAACATACTTGGGGAAAAAAATTCCTCTATATAATAAATCAGACAGTACAAGGCACACATCACACTTAAGAATTCAAAGTGATAAAACCAGCAGATGCCTTCATCTCCTTTGTTCGCTGGTGTAATTGTGCTATAGACACTGTAAAAATATGTAGATTTTTGTTTACATTACAGTCATTTGAAAATATTTCATGACTGTGCTTTTTCTGGCAAAATATTTGTGCTATATTACAGTACAGTATGATTTGAAGCTCTTGGAATGAATCTTCTCAAATGTTCTCTACAAAGCTGCCAGGGAAAAGGCCAGTCTTTCCATTTCGCTGCAGAGTGCCTTTGAACCAGCCATCCTCACGTTTCTTGTGTACAAAAACAATGTCACCTTCCTTAAGTTCAAGTTCTGCTTCACTCTGAGGAGGATAGGATACCACAACCCTGTACCTGTGTAATTAGAAAAAAAAACACCTTCATTTAGGTTCTTTTCTTTTTTGCCCCCCTGTCTCCCTCCCCTCCCCTTTTTTAACCCAATACTTTGAAAAATATTTCTGTGCCTGTTGAAGATTATGAACACAGGAAACTGTCTAGAACTGTTTGCTGAGTGTGCAACAAGTTAAAAGTATGTCTTGAACAGATAATAACAATAGCAACATAATGAATTTAAGGCAAATTCATGCATCTCTATAATTTTTTTTACCAAGATCCTTGTAAAATACAGACAATGGTTAAATAACAGTAGAAAATTGTAAACATTTTTTCCAATATAAATTTGCAGACTCTTTCAGTCATTGTGATTCAGCAAGAATCAAAGCATTCATAGAGTAGCTAGGCATAATTTTACAAGTGTCTGTTTAATTTCTTATTATTCCAGTGATGGCTCTTAAGGAAAGACAAAGAACAAAAGGAGGAAACAAACAAAACCTATAAATTTGATTTGCTGTTTCAAAGAATTTTCATTTTGCTTAGAAACTCTTCAAGTTAGAACTTCTTTGAACACAGCTGCTCAACTTGTATATTACTATGTTAAAAACTATTTTCAACTCAACAATTTT
Source organism: Onychostruthus taczanowskii (assembly GCF_017590055.1). NCBI lineage: Eukaryota > Metazoa > Chordata > Aves > Passeriformes > Passeridae > Onychostruthus > Onychostruthus taczanowskii. The sequence goes on from NW_024498351.1 coordinate 10,070,535, forward strand.
CTTAAGCACTTGGCATGAAGTGTATTTTTTGAGTCTCTCACAGTAAAATCACTTTTCAAATATGAGTGCATTAAAAAGAGGCTATACTTCCCTGTTTTTAACATGCATAACATCACTCAATCTCTTCTTCCATTGTTTCACAGCAACGTAAAACTCTATTACTTCACAGATTAAGATAACTATTATCTTAATAAGCTTAAAATAATTTATTATTTTAATAGATTAAAATAAATGAGCAGTCTGATGATAAGACAAAGTAACAGGACATAGTCTAGTAAAGGATGGAATGGCAGTCGTAGCTCAATACACACATAATAAAACAAGCAAATTCTGTAATATTGAAGTATAAAAAGATACTGTGTTATAGTAGAATGTTTTGCTTAAGAACACATGAAAAAAAAATTAAGTCTGTCCATACAGTTAAAATATTCAGAAAAGAGTAGCTGCACTTTGTAAATAATTGAAGTGTCTTAGGAAATCTAAGTATAGCAAAACATATTTGGACTTAATTAGTTGTCAAATGTTATTTATTAGTGACTTATAAGCCATGATTTTGTTTCAGTGATGGCAATCCCCAGATTTCAGAGCACAGGAATAATAATTCATGCTTCATAAAAGCTACCAAGCCAATTACAAGATTTATTAGTGTGCAGCTCCAGAATGCCGTGCATCCAACCTAGACCTGCACTTACTTCTGCTTTGGGCAACTTGGGTTTTAATGCTGACTTAGGAAGTGAGAAGCAAATATTTTTAATAGACTGTACGGTAAATTGAGACTGTAAACTGCTTGAGTTAAAACAACAGCCTTTACTCAGGCAGGACAAGGACAAGATTGTGGAGCATAAAGAACTGCAGTAAACCTATAAAGAACTTCTACTGTTGTTAACAAGCAGGTTGCTCCCAGGCTGAAAATTATCCAGCACGCTTCATAGTCTGTTAAAAAAATAGTTTCAAAATGCCTGTCTCGTCTTGCAGTCTGTCAAACACTGTCTTGTAAATGTTTGACTTGAAATATGCTTGTTTTTAGTTTCTAATTCTGTCTGTCAGTAAACCTCTGTGCTCCCCTGAATTGACAGACAAGTCTGTTCCCTGCTGCTGCTTGTTCCCATCATCTCTTTGTCCTCCCTAGAGGATCACCAGCCTGCACAGAAACAGTTGTCTTGAGCTTTCCATACAGTGTCCAACAACCTCTGCAGTAATTTGGTACTTCTTGTTAAATTTCAGTTTCCCAACTATTTTGATATTCCTCTTGAAATCTAGTGTGTACAATAGAGCACAACAACCCTGGTTTTAAAGTGTTGTTTTACTGCATTTTTCAATTTTTAATGAGAAGAAACCCATCAGGCTTTGCACCTGTAAATCATGTGTCCTTCTTCAAATTTTCTGCCACATTTTACAAATCCTATTTGCCCAAAGAGAGGTGATCAGACCAGACCCATCACACATTCACACAGCTGTCTATCCAGATCACCCTGGATTAGCTATGGAACAGAAACTGTTTTTCCATTACTTATTTCATCATCTACAACATATTGCCAAAACTACCAATTTCATGCAGAATAAAAAGCTTATGCTTCAGCTTAAAAGTTCATTGCAAGGTCCCTGAAGAAAAATAATCATATTTACTAAGCATGACCTATGTTTTGGAAAAACATATTCATTCCTGCATATTTGAATCTTCTAAAACACTTCCTTGTTTGTCTCCCTATTCAGTATTTGCAAATGTTTTCAATGACTGAAAGTCAAATTTGTAGAACTTTTGTAGTCAATATTTTACATACACCTAAGCTGTACAACTATGAGGTTTCTCCTTTCTTTTATTTTTCTTTGATTGTCTTATAACATTTTTCATTAATTTTCCAAATACTATATTAATTATTTTTAATCAGCTACTGAAAAAATGTAAGTATTATAAAAATAAAATACTTTAGCTTCCCAGAAGTAGCCAATATATTTGCCACCGGTTGTTTGCTGATATTCTTAATGTGTCTGGCTATATCCCACAGTGCTTTTGCTTTGTATTCATTAATTTATTTTTTATTTTGAAGAGGGTGGTGGTCTGTCTTCACATTTCTCTATTCTGCTGTTCATTTTTAATAATAGCATTTCTCACACTTTTCAGTAACATGGAAAAGATTATATCTTTCATATGTTTCTCCACTTTTTTGTTCCTTCTGTTTCACTGGACACAAAATACTGCTTTTATGCCCACCTAGTTCTCGTTGATTTTTGGACAATTGTTTGTGGTTTTCCTGATCAACAAGTGAATAATAATACTTTCTCACATGCAGAAAATTTGAGCTGAGAGAAACACAGAAAGCTGGCATTACTACCATTACACAAGTTAAATGAATAATTATTACCCAGCTTCTTGATTTAGCTTTTTTTCCTTGCCTTTAGAATTTTTACTTTCCAGCTCAAGTGTGCCCTGCCGTTGTGCAGATCTTGTGTCTTCTGAGTGGGTGCCTTGACTCCTACAGATCACCAACGTCCATCGAGGGCAGAGTGATTCTCAGCATTTAATTACCAGCATTAAATGGTGCCAGATGTGGGAAGGCTTGCTGCCCTCTAAAGCCACTAGCCTGCTCACTGGGAGCAGATGTTACACCAGTCATTTTGTGGCAGATGAAATTACTTAGGGTCACTTTAATCACAGAACAAAATTACTGCTTTTCTTTCACTGTAACTGGATGAAAGATTCATTTTATAATTTAGGATATGCAGTCATGTGTATTTAGGTTCAGCTTCAAGTCTCTAACACCATTGTGGAGTGCTGGGTAGTTTATTGTTACAATGCTGTATATTTACTGTAAAATTTGAGGGTATTTAAGCAACATTTCCCTCTAAAAGAGAAAGCTCATGAAAAGAGCTTGAAGCTTATATGGAAAAATTAAACTCCTCAGGTAACTAAATTCCTGTATATTCAAAGCATAGCATATCTCACTCTGGGAATTGCAGGGAGTTGGGTCTATCTTTGTAAGGAAAACGTAACGATCCTTGGCCTTGTCAGCACTGCACCAATACGAGAAATCACCCCAAGACAACCTGGGTATTGGCTGGAGAATCAGAAGACCTGAGTGAGCTTCACTGCAGAGTCTCTGGTGACTGGAATTCTTTAAACTGGAATTCTACAGTTACACTGTAATCTGTGACTGGAATTGTGAGATGTAAGAGCAGAATAATCCTAGCAGGAGATTTCTCTGTTCTTCAGCTTTTTGTTGAGCTTATCCTCATTAATATTTCCCTCCCCAAATCAAATTTTCACTGAAGATGCCACATGATTCTTACCCACCACATCTCCCAGACTGCTATCAATGCTTACAAATGACTTTGAAGACATTAAGTACAATGTAAATTTTAGGTATTATTAACTATCACATTTTAAGAAATTCAGCCAAAGGAAATGTGCAAGGGCACACTGTACAATTTTCAGTAGGAAAAAAATTAGCCCTGTCCTGAAAAGGACAAAGGGAAGTCAGATGAAATTCTGTCTAAATACACTGACAACAGTGCATGACTACCTCTGAGAATTACCTTGCAGCAATATTTCTTCAGTAGCAATTATCACTTAAATAATAGTAAGGATAGAAAGAATGTTTGATTATATGTTATTACTAGATCAATAAAAATATATAGCATCGTTTTCTGTAAACTACTTTTTGTGATGATAGAAAGAGCTTTACACTAATATGCACTGGTTATGCCAGAATGAATTTAATATTATTTTCACATTCAAAGCATAAAAACATATTAATGTGCCAAACAGACTTATGATAATGTGAAAATGAATTATGTTATTCTTAAACAAGAGTCTTTCAGGTTTTATTTTCCATGTATAAATGTAAATCTACTTCACAAATTCAGTATGAAATAGAAATATCCTGCAAGGAAATTGTGTAGGAGCAGAAAATAACCTTTTAAAAAATATTAGAGGTATGACAGAAGTGAACTAAAAGACAAGTAGAAAGTTATATACTGTCTGGATTTTAAGACACAGGTATAGCTTAAGATAGTGGATTTCTGGAAGTACAACAGGATGCCCACACACCATGAGTTAATAGCATCAGAGCAAAGTCTACAATAGTCAGCTTCAATCAGTTCAGTCCTAGAGCTGTTAATACTGTAACTCTACTGTTTTTTCTCTGCGCACCACACAATCCCATAGCTGCAGCAAAAGAAATCCTATGACACTCCTCATACTGCTTGTCTGCTACCAGGAAAAATAAAAGATCCTGTAGTTAGAAAACTGCCACTTCCTCTATGTTCTACTGAGGACTCGAAACTTGAAAAACTATAGGTGGACACAAACGTCACAGAACATTTAAGCAACTGCCTGTCAGTCTGAAAGTCCAGACACCTGAATGTTTTTCAGACTCATTTACCAGAGCACAGAGGCCACCCTAGAGCTTGTGTGGATGCACAGCCATGGGACATTCAGGCAGTAAAAAGTATCTTTGTAAAAGCTCAAGAAATCAAATATTAAGAAGTCTACACATAGAGAGATAAAGGTCTCATTCACCATATATTTAGGTTGGCAGTTATACACTGCTAATAATCAGGACTAACCTGATACTAGTAAGTTCAAAAACATAATGTGCTTCTGTTTTGAAAAACAGGAGGCCTCTTTTGTCTACCTCAGTTCTCATACCAAACCTGTGATCATCATATTTGAGTGTCTATTCATTCAAAAACTTTAAAGTAACGTGAAAAGTAAACAAATATAAACACAAATATTGGTTGATAAGTAAATAAAGAATTGTTAAAAAGTAAGTTTCCTTTTGCCATAAAATCTCAGCATTCTGAAGCAGTTTTAACACACGCTACACGCGTCAGAGAATGGATTTTTTCTTGCTTTGCCCAAGTCTAGCTGCAGGATAATTTACCTTTCACACACAAGAGGCCTGGATTCATTGAGGACGGGCCCCAGTGACGAGCAGGGCTGCCGCGGCGGCGGGGCGATGGGGACAGGCGCATCCAGGGCAGTGCCTTTGCGGTGCAGCGTCTCCTGTGCCAGCGCAGGGGCCTCGCTGTCCGTGGCACAGGAGCCAGCTTTGCTGAGAGCCCCTGCCGAGGGAACCTCCGGCCCCACTGCGCCTTGCAGGGCCAGCTCTGCCGCCGCCTGCTCAGCCTCCAGGGTGGGCGACGCTGGGGGTGACAGCCGAGGCTTGCGTTTAGTGGATGCTCCAGAAAGTAGTTTCAGCAAACCTTTTTTTTCTTTCTGTAAACCAAAAGCAGTGCCCCATTTTAGAACAAGCTCTCCCATAAAGAGTTGAACACTTCCTTCTGATAGATGACATCGAGCTCAGAGAGGACTCAGTAAATTACAAGGACATACTTGACATTAGAGAGATGATGAAAATAATAAAAGGAAAGGAAAATTATTAACATTCTAAAGAGAAAAACAGCAAGTAATTTAGATCATAAACTAGCTAAGTCCTTTCACTTTGTTAGGTTAAGGTTTAACTTTAACTGAAATGGCTCTGTCACAAAAGCTTGTCTAGAAAACGGTGCGAGGAGTTAATATTACCACAACACGAATCTATGAAGTAAAATATTTCATCAACATGGGTGTTTCTGGGAAGACAAAGAATCACTTCAAACCAAGTAGGGAGAAAATTCCGCTCTGGAAGCTGCTGTTTAGGTAAGTTTCTTTTATTTATCCTCCTTTAGTAATGGAAGACCTTCATGATCTAACAAAAATTTGCCCCAAGGGGAATGCATTCTGTTCTGCTGCTCTGCTAAAGGGGAGGATTGTAAACATTCTTTTTGCTTGTCCAGACACGAATCCCTGAAGACTATTACCTAGCCTGAAGAGAATTATTTAAGTAGCTTTTGTGTTTCTTGTCTTTTTTTTTTTTTTTTTTTTTTTTTAAGGGCGTGGCAGTGATCTTCTTACCAACCCTTTGACTGAATGAATTTAGGGCTTATGAGAAGTGCCAGATTGTAAGCCCTGGAGACAAAAATAATATTTAACCATAGGCAGAGAAAAGCAAGAGTAATGAGAATTTTTTTTTTTTTTTGATAGCCTGGGATGTAGTGGATTTCGTGAATAAAAATCCTCAGTCCTTTTTCCAAGTCTCCAATAACTTAGAGCCATTTCAGCAACAATCTACTGTCTAGCAAATGTCAACTATAAAGAGAAACTCGGAGAAATTAAAACAATCCTGTATTAGCATCATTCACCTTAAGCTACAAATAAGTTTTCTCTAAGGGCACCTCAGTCTGGTTTCAATGTCTATGGCTAAAATAATTTTAAAATAAAGTCTGAGGCATGTCCATTCAACAATAATAAAAATAAGTAACAATATCAGTAACAAAAAGTAACTAAAAAGTGGCTGACATTATTGTACAGTTTAAGATTAAAATCTTCATAAACTTCACTAAGGAGTACATGTGGCTGAAGAGTAGTAAGGTTAAGTCTAAAATATTTGAGATACAAAGATAGTTGTCACAAAGAGAAAAAAGTTTCCTAACTACATCACAACTATAAAACAAAGTCAATTACAAAGCTAGAAGAATTTTTCTGACAACAATATAATCACATGGCTTGGTGAACAGTGAGAATGAATTGACACGCATAGGAAATACTTCAAATAGAAGGAAGGAAAGCAGAATCTCTACAGACTCCACTGTCCTACATTTAAAAAAGATGGTTATGTGCATTCTTTCTTTGTCCAATAAGCATTGCTGGTAATGTGTTTTCCATAGTATCTCAGTGTGTCTGCTTAATAAGAAAGGTAACTTAAAAAAAATCTGATTTTAATTTTATTTTGTTAGACTGAAATTTTTACATTCCTGCAAGTTCATGTGGGTTTTTTAGATTGTGTTCTTAAATTTCTTAAAAGATTGTATGATGAAAATGGGAGAATTCAAGGGAATAATTTAATTCTCTACCCACCTTGCCATCCTTGTCTGTTTTACTGACAGCAGCACTTCCACCAGCTGTTAAAGCACTCTCTGGAGATGCAGGAGCTCCAGGGTGAGTGTTTGCAGTTTTTCCATTGATATCTCCCTCCAGAGATGAAGCAGCAATGTTAGGAGAATTCAGAGAAGCTGCTGTACATGCCAGTGGGATGGATGAGCGGTTCACATTCACAGCTGTGACATAAGCAGCAGTATTTGGAAGCTGGGGCTGGAGCTGCTGGGAGGCAACAGAGTGGTGAGGAATGATCACAGCTGCAGGAATAAGGCAGGTTGGACTTTGTGCTTGTATGGGTGTGACTGCTGCCGTAGGTCTTTCTTGACTATGTGAGGCAACTGGAATAAAAGAATGAAATGTGAGAGTTCACTTTTTCACAAGGCACACAAAGTGAGGTACAGTTACTGTGTTGCAGCTAATCAATCACGAGAAGTTTTCTTCTTACCTTTATAACTTCCATTTATACTACTGTAATGACATGATACACACCACCAAATCTATTTCACCTGAATAAAGCAGTTGCATATGCTCCCCTACTTGCACCAGTATGCAACAGAGGAATAACAGCACTGCAACTTCTCTGTTGTGGAGAAATCCAAGCTGCTAAGTCAAATGTTTCACATACAGACAGATGCAAAATGAAGATTACACTTTAGTACATAAGAGCTAGCTAAATACTGCCTGGAACTTGTTTGTTCCTTTTAATACCATGTGTAGTTGTCAGGACATATAAAGGAAAGTAGGAAGAAACACACCTTATAGAAGCTGCTAAAAACATAATTAGATTGTTTCCCTAAACTATTCACAAAATCCACAACAGATTTCACAGGTCTTTCAAACAATGGAAATTACAGTGGCAATTACTGCTGTGAGTGCTTTCTCTGAAAATGTAAGCTGGTGTCTCTTGGGATGTTTAAATATATAAAGTGGATTTACTCATACCCCTGTGAAATAAAAGGAACATCTACACTGGAAGCTGGAGAATAGCACAGGGCTGAGTATATTAACCTGGGTTGCAGCGCAGAGCTGCAAGCACAGAGCTTACCATGAACTAATTTATCCCTTCCAAGAAGTAACATTGCTGTTTAAGTCATGTGGTCAGTCATATATGCACGCTGTTAGACCATTTCAACAGCTTGGGCATCTCTGCACCACTGGGCGTTATGAAATGCAGACATAACCAAACAGTATGAGCCAAAATTTAGCACCCCAGTGCTGCACAACCTCTCTCCTTCAAATACTTTGAAACTTTCTAAGAAGGGGTCATCCCTCTAGCTTGGTGCATGTGCATCTCAATTTTATCAACTTTTGATTTTACAGATACTAATAGAGTTTCAGACTTGTTTTACGTGAAATTCTGGAACCAAACTTCCAGCACTTGCTCTCTTCATTCTGCTTTTTACAAATTCCTTTGGTAGTTTGGTTAGATTGCAGCAACAGTGTATTAGATAAGACTGACAAAGGTCCCAAATTTTATATAACAATCCTAAATGTATTTATATCCAAATACAATCTTAGCAGTAAGAAACACAAATTCTCTCTTTTTTATTAAAAAAAAAAAGCACATCACTTATATGCTATGTCTAGTTTTTTGATAACCTCTTCTTCTGTAACTGACCCTTCCCAACTCTTGAGTAGCATGAACATTTCAAAAGAAAGATAAAGAAATTGTAGAAAGACTTTTTTGGGTCAAAAACCAAATATTAATGCTGGCTTTTGTTCATGAGACAGCATCAGTTTTCCTAGAAGTAGCTGCTATTCTTCAAGATATGTCTACACTCACATGCAATTTATGTATGATAAACATGGAGGAGCTTTCTGGTTTTGTTTTCTTATTGCTGATGGAGTTGATAGGAAAAATGCTTCAAGTCACCCTGTTTTCATAGAGATTATCCTTTAATGAAATAAGCAGAATATATATTTTCATTACAGATCCTTACAATCAAAGGATGCATACTCCCTCAGCAAAGGTGATATCAAACAGTGTCTCACTAAGGTCGTTTGAAGAATGGTCCTTGAAGCCCTGAGCTAAACTGAAGCTGGAGCTCTGCATTAACCTGTGAAACCTCACCCAAAGATAAACACTCAGTGAATGTGCTAAGGAAAGTTCAAAGGGGTCATGTTTCAGATGTTTACTACAAATTTCTCTGTAAGGTTTGAACATAAAGCAGCCATTATTGCTTCAGTGCTCAGGTCCTTATAAGGGACAGATCTGTATTTGTGACTAAGAGCACACCTTTGCACAATCCAATGTTAAGTTCCCTGTGATGAGAGTCCAGTCCCTTTGGATTTTTCATTTTGGACCTGAAAAGTCGGTGGGAAGTATGTTGTCACATTCTCAGCTGAATGGAAGTGTAAAAGCTTATTCATCTTAACACAGAGATTCAGGGTCAGAAAGGCTTCTGGAGCCCACAGGAGATTTCTCCTTTGTGTTGTCACTTGCAAGCTCCTAGGCAGCTCAAAAGAAGGCTTTTGAGTAGAAACCACCTGTGCCTAAGAGGCAGGAAAGTACAGATGCTTTGCTTAGTTTCTCTTAGCAGTTGCCAGCAGCATCTGGTTATTTTTATTTAAAGGCAAAGAATAAAGCTGTTACAGAGGACTAACACCTGCTCCAGCTTCAGATCAGACTGGAAGAAGATGGGGCCGATTAAGGAAATAAAATAAGTACAGACATATGTACATATGTCCTGCCTTCAAAAGCAAACCTGGTGCTGACATCTGAACATGCACAGGTTGTTTTAGGAGATGCATGACTCTGAAAAGTGGGCTAATCCATGGGTCTTGAGAGCACAAGAAATAACCCTTCTTATGGCAATAACAGAGCATACCATGACCGTTTTTTTGCTTTCTCTTTTGCTCCACCAATAAGAATCCTGTGATTAAAAAAATCCCTTTTGTCATGACGCTCAGTCAGGAGATCACAGACCCTAAATTCAAGGCTCAAAGGGGGAACATTGGGATAGTCTGAAATGGGAGTTTTCATTTTTTTTTTCCTTATTCTTTTGAGGCCCTTGAAGCAACTGGAACAGATTTGGCTCCAGTTGTGTGGTATTTTCTTAGCCTGGCAAACCCACAGAGGAGTGCATGGGTTTGGTAAACAAAAACCTCTTGAAAACACCACTATCAGTCTTTTTGGATCTGCATTTAAATAACAAGAAGGCATGTTTCACTATGATGTGGCCTGCCCCAGACAGTAAATGAAGAGTTACACCTTTCAGAAATACATCATTTTATTACATAGATCATACAGATCTTGAAGCCAGCATTGCCTTAGTGTTTCAGAGTCAAAGCTGAAAGAAGTTGCAGTCAAGGTTAGAGAACAAGCTGGAGTGCCTAAGGACCAACCTTGAGCCAGAGACCTGAAAAGGAACACTAAAGGTATTCAAAGATGTTGGAAGATAATTTAAAAGTGAATGCTAAATTAGAGCACTCTGTAGCTCTTATGCAGTTAACACACAAAAAATAAGCTATGACTCAGATGTTCTTATCACTTTTATTACTATATGAATTGCATATGAGTGGGAAAGCTCAAAGAATGTCCCCATCCCAGATACTGCTGGAACAACAAAAAAAAAAGAAAAATTCCACCTGAAGTACTTGCATATAAATTTCCAATAGTGGGAGTACGTACATACACACAGTTGCTTAGAGAAGAATAATAAAAGATCAAACAACTCAGACTGTTGTTTCAGAAAACATTCAACTCTAAACAATGACATTAAGAAAAGCTTTAAAAAAACCTCAGTATATACTTACACAGACCCTCACTCCAGTCATTCGTCAAGATGGACTCTACAGTTTGTCTACTACAGGTAACAAATTTTGTGGGGTTTTCTTTACCTGTTCTAACTGCATTTCGAGCCTGGTTGACTGTCATTTGTCCTGTCACGTGCATAAGGACCTTGGCTTGCGGACTGGTTTGGATATGTGCTGCAGAAACCACTGCTGTGGGCACTGTGCTGGAGTTCACTGCCACACCATTCCCCTGGAGCTTCTGGGATGTTCCACTAGCAGTGGAAGGGCTGACCATAGTCACCACTCGTCCTGTTTGGCCAGCAGTAGACATGGGAACTTTTGTTTGTGATGCACTTGTCACCGTCCTGCCAAAATTTAAAGCAAACAATAAAACACAACTGAAAAACATCAGCTAGTTACTAAAACCCACAGGTCTTCTATTATGCATTTGTAGCATTTAATACAAGAACAGAATAATTTTGGATTTGAAAGTAGCTAAACTATTTAGACACTTGTATAATACTGCACCTTGTAACTGGAGCCACATAATTTCCAGGAAAAACACCAATCTTGCTTGTATGCATGGAAGTTCCCTTGAACCAGCCATCTTGGCAGCGTTCAAACACCAGGAACATTTCTCCTTTCCGCAGCTCCAGTTCATCTTCTTTTCGAGGAGTGTAGGGGTAGATAGCAATATACCTAAAGACAGGAAAAGAGATGCAAATGATAAAACTAACACAGTTCAAAACATCACTTGTTTTCTGGCACAGAGAGTTCAGTCAGAGGTGAGAAGGCATGGCAGAAATGGCTGTGATAATATAATCCATCATACCATTACAATTTTAAAACAGAAGTTATGGTAATATTAAGGGGAAACAATGGCAGTCAGGAATATCCTCTGAAGTGCACTTTAAAAGAATGCAAAAGACTTGTAACAGGACTGTCCATCTTCTTAATGAAGTCAGTGATCTTAATTAAGTAGGTGTTTATCAACTACACATCCCAGCTATCCCACTTTTCTTTCCCTACACCTGCTTCTCATATCTCTTACACTTTGTGACACATCAATTTCTTTTTTATTTGCAGAGCTGGGGAGAATGGAGAAGTTCTGATAGCTGAGAGTGAAAGATCAGTGTCAGAACTACATTTCAAACTGCAAAAGTGGAAGATCCTGTGCAAAATTCAGTACAAAAGAAAAAGATGACTAGAAATTGAAGTGACTAGAAATTAAGTCTATGGGTAAGGTGGCTAGCAGCAAACTCACTTGTAAAGTTTATTTCCTTTCTTGTTTTCTAAGCAACACTACAGCATAATACAGTGCATTTGAAAGCATATTGAGAGTTCAGACACATTTGCCTTTTTTCTTTAAAAAAAATTCTTAGATAAAAAAGTTTAAAAAAAAGGTGAAGCTCCTGTAGTTGCATCTTGGAATGTTCCTAGAGAAATTTTCAAATAGGGTTGCACAGTTCTCTATTATTAGAAAGTGATAACATTTTAACTACCACAGTGTTCTATTTCCTGCTGCATTTGAACCTAAAAAAAACATTTGAACCATATAGACAATTATTGACCCAGGCCCATGCAAAACAGCATTTCAATAAATCCCATTTTCTCTAAAATGTACTTTTCACAAGAGGAAGCCAATTAAGTAGATGGCTAGACTATCCCCTTTTATGAAAAAGGATCCACAGTTACTTGCAGTGCCAGTCTTTCCCACTCCCCTTGTAATCCCAAGGGCAAAAAAGCAGCTTTAGAAAACATTCTTTCATCAAGATATTTCTCTTGTGCACAGTAACAATAGCATTAACCGCATGCTTCTCCTTTTTGCATTTTTATTACATTTTTATTCCTTCCTGTCCACCCAAGAAACTTTGCAATATCTACAAAAATCCTTTAAAGGCAAGACAGGTACCCAAAGCAAGCAAAAAACACGCTCTAAAGGCAACCCATAAAGACAACACTGGCAGCAGAAGGCTTCACTGGTACATGATTTAGCAGTGATCTACAAAGCCACACACTGAAGCTCTATGGAAAAGCACTTGATCTGCTTTAACTGATGCTCATTAACTTCCCTTTTAGTTAATTTATTCCAAATTTCATTAGTATCCTCATATAGAGCAACCCTTTGAAGATGGAAGATGGGAGTAAATGAGATGGGAACTTGATTAACAGCACTAGATGCAATAATCCATAAGAAGCAAAGTTAAAATGCCTAACACCAAGAAACAGCCCAAATCCAGATGCACCTGCTATACAAGAAGGGTGCTTTTTTGGAGTGGGAGGAAACCTGGTGGGAAGACAACAAGGACAGAACAAAAGCAGTCCTTATTCAAACTTGTCCCATTAGATGGTTCAGCATCTCCTGAATTTAACATTTTCTTTTATCGTTCTTACTCCCCAAGCTGCACACAAAGAAGTTTTTGAGAAGAAAGATGTTGTTAGCAACACATGTTAATATACCAAATATTTTCATCCAAAAGGATGACGCACATTTGCTTGTGTGAAGACATAATGCTAGCTAGCAGCTTTCTGCCTTCATTCCAAATTGCCACCCACTAATTAAGTGCACTGTAGAATCTTCAGTCAAATTTCAATTGCAACTGACACAAGTAGTCTGACAGTAACACGTTTAACAGTCTAAATTAAATACAGCACTTTCTGTGTTTTGGCATAAATTATTCCATATGAGAATAGCCTTTTCATACCATACAAAATGGAAAACATTGAATAAATTCACTCCAGTGAAATGACACTTTTGAGTTATGCAGTATTCAGTGCTAACGCAAGGGTTCATTCATCTTCTGCATGATAAATACTTTATATTTTTGAAGTGAGTTCTTTCTATACACAGCAACAGCTGATTATATTTATCTAAGACATAAACAATGTTCAGTATGGGACTTGTTTGGGGATATCACCTTTCTACATGCTTTATTTCTAAGTTGCATGCTTGGCTTTTTGGCAATTCCAGCAGAACAGAGCCAGCTGCCACGCTAAATGCACAGGTGAAGTTAGTGATCTCGTTCCATTTTTCCCTCTGGAGAAAAGTTTCTGTTTTACTCACACACTTGGACGAGTTTGCTGTCGTAAATGTGCCACTTGGTCAGTAGATCCTGATGCAGACCTTTGTATGACACCTGTAGACTGAGGTCCAGGAGCGGCCGACGCAATGATTGCAGCAGACAAGAGAGGTGGTGGCGGAAGTGGGGGATTCATATTCTGATTTTATAAGAACAAAAGAAAATAGCAACAGATGATCAATATTGTTTGATGACTTCAATCAGCTGGGGACAAAAAAAAGTCTTGATATTCTAAGGAAGTGGAATAAAGCAACTGAGTCCAGTGTTGCTTTACATACTGTTACAATATAACTGGAGTTAGCTTTGTCTATATTTCTTTTTCTTTCCATTTAAAACCTTGAAGTTTTGGCAGCTAATTAAGCATATGACAAACAATTTCTCAGCACAGGAAAAATGGTGTTTCTAGTTATAACATGTTTAGGATAGGGCTCCACAAAAATTCAGAAGCCTTCCAGGAGGTAGATTTTGCACCCTGCTGCTGACTGTACTTTCATAACATGATTGTTTTTGTAACCCGAAGCTGAAACATAATATACAATTCAGCTGCAGTGCACCCAAAAGCACCCCTTCTGGGGGTAATTTTCTTTTCATGTATGGGTTACAAAAGCAAGCACAATATGAGACCAAAATCACTGAGCTATTGTTACCTCTTTCTCCTATTCTTCTAGTTTAAAGAGTTAGCTTTTGAAATTCAGTATTATCAAGATTGGTAATCTTTAACAAATACCCCAGTAAAAAGGCACCACAGATCGTAATGGGGGTCCTGCCTACAGACTTCTGTGCGTTTTAGAATCAATGGAGCAATTGTTACCTTCTGCTCTGTAAGGCCTCAGACAATTCTTTAGGACCTTGTGTACTGACACTCCTGGGAAAAGGCATTCACAAAGGGAGAGCTTTTCCTTCCCCCCTTCCAAAAATAACTATTTGTGTTACAACACACAGAAAAAGAGTAATAAAAAACCTCCTACCTTTGAAAAAGTGAAACTGAATTAATTTCGAACACAATCTTCCTAAAACCCACAGAACTAGAATATTAATTAACAAAATATTCTGAAGTAGTGTCTGGCACTTCCAATATATCCACATATAAATGCACAGCATTACATTATCAGTCTGGAAAATATGTAATTGAAAGTCATTTTAATTCCCCTAAAACACTTCACTTCTAAGGGGTTTTGCCCTTTTCCTTCTGTTTTTTTAAATGAAAACCTATATGGAAACAGTTTTAGTTCTACACTGTGTAATTATTACTCTTCTACATTTGGTGAAAATGTTAATAAAAAGACAGCTCTTTAAACCAGCTTTATACTGCCAAGTCACTGTAAAGAACTGCAAAATTAAAGACTTTCAAATCTAGAGAAAACTGATAAACTCTTACAGTGTTTCAGTCAAAATTGTTACACTTAGCTGGGATAAATTGCATGTTATATCGTGAAATATTCCTATTTTATTTAAAGCATTTTTTTCTGGTCATACATTAACACATTCTTAATACCAAATAGGCCTTCTGTATCCAACACTAAATAGAAATGACCTGCTGGAGAAACATCACTGAGAGCTTTGATACTAATAGGGGTTTTTTTACAAAAATGACAATTGCATTTGCTTCATATATTACCCAACAATTTTTTAAAGAATCCAGATAATTCACACTGAAATACCAACATTTCTCTCTCAGCTGTTTTACAGCAGAAGTTATTTGTCCCTCCCAGTTACACATTCAACAAATGTCTTAGTTGGATCCAAGCTGAATGTGAGCATCTAACTTCCATGCAACCTATCAACAGAATATCAATTTAAATCTTTTTTTAGGCATCTAGATTTCTTTATATATGGTAGAGCTTGTAAATCCACATTAGGAGATGATTAGTTGGAATTCTTTAAAATTAAACCTATTCATTCACAATGTCAAGATTGTCATGGTTCCATACTTCCTGCATCTCTGAAGATGCTGAACATTGCATTTTATTCATTGGAACACATAATACACACTGAAGCTTTAGCTGTAATAAAGGCATCTTCACAGCTCTATTTTATTATGCTTTATTCATGAGGTTCTGCTCCCCTCACTGTGTCTATCAATACGGTAATGAGACCAGCAGTGAGCCACAGCACAATTAAACTCCCAAAGACTTGGCAAGAAATCTAAATAAACTACTTGATAGAGTTTAGAGGACTAACACTCCACAGCTTGCACTGCTACAACTTGGTAAAATAGACCCAAATGATCTAGCCAAGTTTTCAAGAAGTTTTCTGGCATGTAACCATTTTTGAAACACACCTACCTCCAGGGCACTTGCTAGTTTTGATGGTTCCCATAGTCAACATTCCATGAAAGAATATATACAAACCACATGTGATTCAATAAAGTATGCTCAGCAATAATTAAGAGTATTTTAGGTAGGTGAGGGGAAAAATTTCCTGCAACTACTTTTCAGACACCAGGTGTACTTTCAAGCATATAAACCAGCAAACAAGTGATAATTTTTTTTTTAATTGGAAGATAAAAAATTGCACAATTTGATAATTAATGTATGTTACAGCTTCAAAAACTATCTATAGTAGATACACATGCATATTACTAAACTTAAATATAATCAGGCTGAATTCCCATATCAGTTAATTGAAGATCAGTAATCGCCTCACTCAAAGAATAATAAAAGGCACAGCAGTGGAAAAGAACATTCATTAACAGTCTTCACTCCCACAATGTCTAGGAAAAAATATATGGCTTGCAAAATTCCCTGAGGGCTAACAAATTAAGGCTTATGTTTAACAAAATTCCTAAACTATATGTTATCAAAAACAGGTTTCTCATACAAAACCTCATTGTTTCTTCCTGCCGCTTCCTCTTCACAACAAAAGTTGATTTGAATTTTGGTTGATTAAAATTAGGACAATTCTTATTAAAACCTCCTGACTTACACTATTGAACTTACACTGGAACTACATAAAAGAGCTAAATGTCATCAGTGTATTATATAACCCCCACGGCTTGTGCCTGGTTAATACTAATTCAAACTACCTTATATTCTTCAACATAAAGAGCAATTTCTCTTTTGTGCATGAGAGAATAGGACCAGAAAAATGATGTATTTTTAAATTTTTGAAACCCTCAGTACATAAGTGAATGCAAACCATCCAAATATAGACCACCTCTTTCTGCTAGTTAAGTGCACACACCAAGACACCATTTCAAAGTCAACATTTCCAATCTGCAGAAGTAGCAGTATGGACATCTAGGTCGATTGCAATCCAAAGCACTTTTCACTTTCTCAAGAGACTGTAAAGGCAGACTGAAAGGAAAGTAAGTTATCTCTTGTTGCTAGATGTTTTTCTGCTGCTGCTTTTGAATGTAATTCTAACTTTGCTGTGGTACATTACATTTGTTTTTCCCATATCATGGTTCAAATCACATACTTTAGGATAATTTTTCAATAAAATCTATGGCAACTAGATCTCCTCCATTAGATAGCCACCTTATAAATTACATCCAAGAATTTTCTTCCAAGTGAATGAGCCTTACATAATTGTACGTGCACATTTTCACTCAACAACTACTGAACTTGACATCTGGTATTTATATTTTGCAAAGAACTTTAAATATACCAAACACCTACAAAGTTCAAAAATGTCAGTGGCCAAGATAAGCAGCCCAATTAATGCCCTAATTAAGGGTAAAGCTGTCGTTGGAAGTCCCTAAGAACAGTGCAAGAGACAATATCACAGCCAAAAGCTCTGGCTGTGAGAAGCCTGTCTCAGTTCATAGCTTTTTCAATTTCAAAGAATCAAACCTCAAAACAAGCCAAGAATTAATATTGTTGTCTAAAGAACTGATGCAAAATAAAACTTTGAAATAAATTATCACAAGTTTTCTGGAGGAAAATCAAAATTTGCTTAAATGATACAAGCAGTAGAGAGCGTATATGGTCACTTGACAAGAGCGCGCTCATTCCTAAAACTTATTTATGTCAATTTTGGCTGAAACTTTGTAAATTATTTACTTTGTACAATATTGGGTATCAAAGAGTATCTACAAGACATTATTATGGACAAAATAATATTAATACAATTAGCATTTTTGAACCACCAGAGCAACATAAAAAACTAAAATGCAATCCTATACATGTACACAGATAAAAGAGTCATAGATTCCTTGGGCTAGGAATTAATCCAAACTGTCTTAGAGAAACTTGTTAGACAACAAGACAGCTCGAAATTATCTCCTGCTGATAATAAAAATGCCACTTTCTTACAGGAAATAAGAGAAGACACTAGCTTCTCCTTGCTGTGAGATTCAGGACAGATAAATGTAGCAAAGGTGCACAAATTCAGATTACTGTAAAGGAATATATTAGTCTCTTCTTCACTGATGGGTAATCATGCTCATCCTCTCAGATTTCTTTTTTTCCCCTTAATCTGAGTTTAGCATCATATAAAAGAAGTGTATAAACACCTTGCTTTCAAAGAACAATTACTTTCAATAGTTATAAACACCAAAATGATTGATAGTAAGGACATAAATAAACTACCTTCTTCCTAAAGAGAAACTCATCCTGTTTCCATCCAATTTCCTTCTCAGTTGCTTAGTATTCAGACATTAAGAAAAAAGCTAAAGGGAGAAACTTAGAGAAATACAGGAATTTCTATGTACAAAAGCAGGAAAATACAAGAGCTAAAGGACTCAAGCCAACCACTATTAATGTATTAAACATAAAATCACAATTGTTCCACAGCTTAAAATTAACACTCGGAATGTCAGGAAGGGTATTTCCAGAAGGGAAACATCTAGAGAAACAAGAACATGCCTTTCTCTCTTGACTGGTCAGAACTATTATGCACATTTCTAAAATGAAAACAAGAGCTGATGAAGCAAGAGGAAAAGTGTAAGTAAAAGATGTAGCTCACAGTCTGTGACTTTACAAACTGCATCATCATCTAATATTGTCTATCATAAAAGAACACAGGAATAACCTGACTCCAACCCGAGCTGCCAGCTTGCATTTTAGTCATGCTGAAAACAAGTCAAGAAGAAATAGAACATGATGTACAGAGGGCTATTGACTTTTAAAGAGGGTGGCAGAGAATAATTCAGGTTCTCAATGGGAATTATATGCCTAATTGGAAAAATAAGCAGGAACATGGTTATCACAAAGAGAAAGTAGCACCCCAAGATACAGGACAATCAATGGCAGGAGTTTCTCTCCACGCTGCATTTAGCACTGCAGTTTAATTCCACGAACACCCATGGTGAGATCGCCTTTGAACAAGCTTAAGCAACTAAAGCACCCAAGGTGGTTTAATGACTTTGCACCACCACTAAACTAAGGTATTTTTCCATGTTGGCATCAAATAAAGAACTCCTGACTCTTAATAACAAACAGAAGTGTTTGCTATTGAGAGCAAAAAAAAAGCAGCTTCTGACAGAACTTCTGAAATGATGCATTCAATGCTACCTGCTCCATCCTCTCCAAAACTTGAGTATCTCATAAATCAAATCAATTACTCAATGTTTGCAGCATATATGTTAGCTAGACTTGCATTCTGCTTAACAGCACCTAGAGTGATTCTGCTTGCTCAGTTCTCACAGGTATTTTCTCAAGGACAGGATGAAAGAAGTATAAAAAATGAAGGGGATTAGTATATAAGCAGCTAATTGTTTCTAGTATAATATGTACACCTTATAGGCAAAAAAAGACCTGAGGATCCTTCCTGGTGGACACCAACTTGAACAAGAGCCCACAATGTACACAGGTTGCCCAGAGAGGCTGTGAAATCTCCATCCTTGGAGATATTCAAAAGCTTATTTGGACACAGTTCTGGGCAACTGGCTCTAGGCGGGCTTGCTGGAGCAGGGGAGGTTAGACTAGACAACCTCAAGAGGCCTTTCTAAACTCATCTGCTCCATGACATTAAAATATGAACCTAAATATAATGAGATTATTAACTGCTTCCAGATTAGCATTCATTTAACAGGAGGATTACACAGATAATCCACAGATTGAAGGAATCAACAATTTAACCAAAGTAAGACAAAGCATAGCTACAGCTCAGCCTGCCTTAGTCAGTAAGGTGGGGCAAAAGCACATGGTCCATATAACTATAATAAAATCATCTGTCTGAAGAGCAAAGAATGTGAAATACATTTACTTGGGTGAGAGCAATTACTAGTTCACAAAAGATGACAAGAATTTGTGGCATCAGGCTGATATTTAGCTAGACATAAACTTTATGCTACATTGAGGCAAATGTTCAAGATATAAGTATCAGGCTAAAAAGGTCAAAGAGTTATACTATCAATATCTTCTCCACTGAAAAAGATTGTGCAGTATTGCACCCACTTCTGGCATGTGCCACCATGTATGTACCATGCCAAAAGGAAGTACTGGAGATAATTCAGAAAACAACAGCATCATAATTTAAAGGACTGAAACTGTAACTTTAGAGTTCCAAAGAAAGAAGCAAACCAAGCAACAAAGCAACCAAGCCACACCCAAGCATTTTCATAAACAACAGAAAGCTGATACCAGAAGACAGACAATTGTGCCTTAAATTTTGCAGACAAATGTGTAAAATTATGCAAATGCCAACAAGTTGAAAACAAAACCAGACCTATTTAGCAGCAAGGGTATTCATCATATTTTACTTAGTTTAAAGACTGCAAGGATAGACACCTGAACAAGATCAAGTCTTGGGGGTTTTTATTTGGCTTGTCTGTTTGATTTTTTGAAGTGAAGGTCTATTATTCAGCTGTGCCCCACCCCTTAAAAATTACAGGCACAATTTTAGACTGAATGAACTTAATTTCAAAAACTTTAAATAAAGTCGCATTAAGATCCCTTAAAGATCTCTGCAAACTGCTATCCACAATCTTTATTGCAGTAAGGCTCTGCTGAGTACAGTATGATATACGGCATTCCACAGTTTTTCTAACATTAGCATAGGAAACTAAGGAATTGCAGGAGGTTTTGGAAAGAAATCCTGCGCTTTTTGGAGGAAATGTCACGTCATTTATCCAAAGGAAACAGCATTACAATGTATTTCTTCCTTCAAAAGAATGGCCATTTGCTACATGTTTTCTTATGGATCTCCAAGAACCTAACTTCAAAATGCTAGACACCTTCTTCATCTGCCACAGGTGTACACACAACTAAAATCACCTTATTTAATGAGGAGACGGCAGACTTTTGAAGTTATTTCAGACAATCTTGAATATCTTAAGTAAGATAGAAACACCTGGCAGCTGTGGTCCCAGACTGATGTTTTTTGTAAGAACCTGCTTGCTTCCCCAAACCTTCCCCCCAGCTAATCTCTTTTCTACTCATGCTTAAAAGAAAGACTGTTCTGGAAGGAAGAGTGCTTCTCATGTTTACTAAGGAGAAATTACAGAGGAAAGCTGGAGAAATGGATATCCATTACAAGATGCAAACATTTTAGCAATAGGCCTTTTGCTATAGTTAAATTCATACCATTGTCTATAACATAGACACAATTTCTAAAGAACCATCATTTCAAATCAGTATATTGGAACTTGATGGAAAAAAATACTGTACAAGACCAAAGAAAAATGGGAAGGCTGAGTTTTCTTAAGCAGTACTTACACCAAGAGCAGCTTGGTAGGAAACTTCCGAGGGGAAGGTGAAGGAAGGCCCAGTTGTGACTGGGCTGCTGGGGGGTGGAGTCACAATCAGCCCTGTAGTGCCAATATGAACCTGGGAGAGACAAAAAAGGGTCAGTTCTGTGCAGTTAACAGCTGGTTTTGACAGAGCTGTAAGCTTCGTGGTCAAATCACCAATATTCTACTCCTTGTAACCTTAAACTAAACCTAATTTTTAGTTAGATAATCACACAAACAGTGTTGGATCACACTGCTCACTTTTTTTTTGCTGACATTTCTCAATCTTTGGACATACATTGAACCAGCTACAAGAAACACACTTTTAACCAGTGTCAGCTTTCTTTTTTTTTTCCTGTAAAAGTCTGTCAGATCCCAAAGGTGTGCAAATAAAGCACATTTACAAGCTCAGGTAAAACATCACCAATACCTCCTGGGCTTCATTGCTCTCTCTTTTCCCAGAGTGTAATCACTATATGAAACAGCCTATTTTTCACAAACTGCTGAACAAATAAATAAAATCAGATAAATATTCCTACTTACTGCAACCAGATTAATATGCTACACTTTTGGAAGTTTTGTAATCTTCAAGGTGAATATTTTACTTTTATACATGCACTTTAGTAATAGTCATTATTATATTCAATTTAGAAAAAAGAAATCAAAAAATTAAATCATGCCAGTTTCTAGTTTCCACAGTTTAATAAAAATCTTTGTGGCACTTTAGAATATAACAGCTGCAAAAAAACCTAGCCTACAAGACCAAAACTATTTGCTATCATATCAGAAGTGTTAGAAAACATTTTTCTTACATGTTCTCACGTTGGAAGACAAGTTTTTTGAAAGTGTATATTTATTACTAATTAGACACAATTAATAAATTGAAATAAGTAACCTGAGAAGATCAGAGGCCTTTATAGCCATAGCTGATGTCATGTGAGTTACCTGAGAGGGGGCACTACAGGAGAGCCCCGTCAGCTCACTTATGCGGGCTGCTGCCGTTGGGTTGCTGGAGCTGATGAGGACAGGAGGGCTGATTTCCATGGAGTGGCGATTCTGAGAAGACTGAGAAGCCTTGTTGGACATGGTGAGGGAGGTAAAAGAGTGTCGTTTTTTGGTGTTTTTCTTAGTATCCGTGTGCTTTTGGGTTGAATTGTTGTGGGCTGCCCCAGAGGTACCTTCTCCAGAGTCAACAGCAGAACCTGAGGGCTTGTCCAATTCTATCAACTGTTTGGCTGCTGTGTTAAACTACAAAAACCAGTAATATGTTAGTGGTTTTTTATTTATAAAAGTCACCTGAATGTAAAAAAACCCATCTCTTTTCCTTTCATTCATAAGATAATTTCAACCATGCAACTTAAAACTGTGGCATACCAACCTAGACTACAAATCTGTCAGTAGAGAGTGACAGATCATTCACTACAAACTCAACACACTGTTGTGCTGGTATGAAATTTTAGCATCACAGGTAAAATTTCAATCAATAAAGCACATAATGCCATAGTCCAGACATGGATTAATTCAGCAATAACCACTGCCTGTATCATCTAGAAGTCAGACTAAAACATACTGGTCCCCTTCGATCTTATAACAGAAAAATCTGCACTTCAAAACTTCTTGGATATTTATGTCATTTTCAGCCATTTTTTTGTTTTGTCTATGACACAATCCCACACATTTGCATGTGGGCTGTTGAAGATATTCCTCCTAATATCCTTTGGTACTTGTGCACATCTTTAACACTACCAGCAATGAAAACACAGGCTTCCTCCAAGCAGGTTTAAGAACACAGTAGGACAGACTAATACCCACCTATATCAGTATACTGCCTGGCAACAGGCACCTATACAGACATAAGATGGCATAAGGAGAAAAGAAACATATACAGGCAATTTTGTGGAAAAACCTTCTTAGCTTCTGAATTTTCTAATGTTGAGGCACCATCTCTGTGCCATTTTTCCTCTTTTTTTAAGCTTAGCTAAAGAATTGTTGTTCACAATGAGATTTTCTATCTGCTAATTTGTAACCACAATACTACATTAAACGCAAACAAGTCCTTCCTTTCCAATGAAGAAATGAGGAATCCCACACATTTTCTTCTTACAATGAAATGTAAGCTATATAATGGGGAGGAGGAGAGGAAACCAACAAACAAACCCTCTATATTTTTCAAACCCCCTTTATTTTCAGAAAATCTTAGCACTATTAGAAATAATAACGTCAGAGCTCTCATGTAATCATGAGCTGAAATAACACCAGCACCAGTTTTCTAAATATGTACCACTAAATATGAATGCTGTTACTTGAAAAGTGTAGGTGATTATGAAGAAAGGAAAGATCTTTTCTGAAGAACATCAGGATGAAAAAATGAAATTAGTCACTGTGGAATTTTTATTTCTGTTCTTCAGCATATTATTTCACCATTTTCCTGCAAGTCTTGAGATACCTACTATGCTCATGAAGAGTTTTAAAGTAATGTTTTACTCCATCAAAACTTTACTAGACAAACAACTAACCATTAATTATGATAGCATCAATACTGATTTAAATGCAGCTCCCACAGATGACCAGCTTATATTCTGAACACAAGTAGATAGCTACAGATATAGATATATAAGGTAGTGTAAAAGAAAAAAAGCTTTTTTTAATACAGAAGAGGTGGCAAGTGATATTGGAAAGATGTCATCTGGAAGGAAATTGCATGTATATACAGAAAAAAAAAAAGATTAAGTCTAAATCAGAACTACTGGAACAATGAGGAGTTGACATAAAAACCTTCTACAGAAGAGGAAGAACTACATGGAACATACTGCAATGGAGTAAAGGCATAATGGGAGATTTGAACAAGTCAAGAATATAGATTTTTTTCATAAATGTTCTTATTGTTTGTCCTTTAGAATGCAACTGAAGAAAACTGGAATCATAGAATCACAGAATCATTTGGGTTGGAAGGGACCTTCAAGATCATCAAGTTCCAACCCATCTGCCATGGGCAGAAACACCTCCCACTAGACCAGGTTGCTCAGAGTACCATCCAGTCTAGTCTTTAACACTTCCAGGGATGGGGCATCCACAACCTCTTCCAGTGCCTCACTACCCTCACAGTGAAGAATTTCTTCCTAATATCTAATAATAAGGTAACTTCTTCCAGTTTGAGTCCATTCTCCTTTGTCCTGTCACTACATACTCTTGTAAAAAGTCCCTCTCCATCTTTCTTGTAAGAAGGAAGGAGAAGACAATGTCAGAGCAGTGAACAATCCTATGAAAAAGGTAGATGCTAGATTTTCCTTCCTGCTATTACTCAAGATGGATCAGACGGATCAAAATAATGTTGTATTACTTGCATATAGCAGAAGATATAAACATACCATTTTCTCCAATGAAGCCCATTTTTTAATGATTATTGAATTTTAAATTTAGATCAAACATACTTTAAACAGACCAGTGAAAACATTATTTCATTACAAAACATTGAGGCTGAACGATATGAAACAAGCAGAAAGTAAGACCAAGAAAAGCCTACTCTGCTGTTCAGCTTGTCAGGGTCTTATTTGTCATCATGACAAACATGCAGGCTTTTCAAGGTCTAATAATTTTATCTATTTTGCACATTTAATTTTTTTTTCAACTCAGATTGAAATTCTTCACATCCTTCCTGAGAACATAGGTATTCCATACTGCTGATACAATGGCTGCAACTGTTTCCATTCTTATCTAATCTACATAGTTATTTGTGAAGAACTAGCTAATGAGAGAAGTTAAGGGATCACAGAGGAATGAAAAGGAAAACCAAGATCCACTTTGCTAACAGCACCCCAAGGTACCTGTTACACCTATTTATATTTGTTTACCTCCAGAAGCTATCAATGCCTGCAGAATCTGATTACTTTGTACAGTGAACAACCTATTAGGGAAAAGTTAAGGCTTGCCCATGGGATCAATTCAACAGGGTTTCAAATATAAGCAGCATTCTGTGCTTTTTTATGCAGAGAAGCAAGCAAACGACAGTTGCATGAATTTGAAGATGGAAGAGAACTGATTACTGGCCTCCTCTTTGAAGTAACCTGGGGACCGCAACAGCTGCAGAATATTTTGCAGAGTGCAGTTTACTTCTCTTCCTTAAGAAGAGAAATTAAGAACCTGCATGCATTCTCCAGTGAAATGGCTTGCAGATATTCAAGCTCACCAAAGGACTGAACCCAAGTCATGCTATGAAGTGTTTCAATCTAGCGCTCCTTTCTGCAACAAATACCCATGTACCTAGGCCCTAAGTTCCTACATCACTTGTTTTCCTTAACAGATATATTTTCATTGAGGCTTCTTCAATCTTTACATTCACTTTTTTCTTTTTTTCCCATTCAACAAAATATTTGCTGCAACAGGAAGCCTGAAATCCAATTCCCTTTCCCACCAAACTCTAGGAAACTGAAGAACTTTCCAAGCAGGGCAGGACAGAGGCAGCTGGCTGAGCCGCATCTCAGTGCTGCAGCAGGGCTGAGGTCAGCACGCAGCTTTCCTCTGCCTGCAGATGTCTGCAGGAATTACCCCTACTGCAAGGTCTCTAAGAGTTGTGCTTTGCTACACTTATTTTAAAAATTAATTCAGGTGTTCTTTAGTTGAACAAAAGTAAACAAAAGCTGACATTATTTTCTACTGACAATCTGATGGAAGAGCGATTTCTTTCCCCAGATTTTTGTTCTATTCTGGGCATTTGTATTTGTCTATGAAGCGTTAAACTAGGTCAAAACATCCAATTTGAGGTCTAAGAAATATATATTGTACCCAGAACTGCAATTTTTCAGAAAAAAAATCTAATAATATCTGCTTAGTTATGAATAATCTTTGGTTTTGGAACTGTAAGTGTTAACTGATTTAATAGAATCACTCTTAACATTTCTCTCAAAATGTGTTCAGTCTCACTTTTATTATTATCAAAAATTTAATACATGAAAGTTAGAAAATAAGGGATCAGAGTAGTGAACATTAAATCATAAAAGGGCAAAATTTGTCCTCAAATGCGATCAAAGATTTTCATGGACTAGAACATTATCTAAAATTTTATCTTCACTGTACAAGAAATATCTCAATTATTACACCTATACTACAGAATAAACATCACAGACTATGCCCATTTTATAGTTAATGACTTCAGATAATCTCTAGCAAATGGAGCTAATTCACATTTTCAAACAAAAGGAGTGGACTTGTGTGGACTACACAAGGTGAAAGGTATGTCTGTCATTATAATATGACAGAATTCCCTAGAAACAATCAATGATTACAGGACTAGGAAATGCAATGAGAACTACCATATAAAAATCTTTCAAAAATATTAACTACTTTTCATCTTCATTGTCTTTCATAAATAGGTAACAATGGTTTGCTGTACTTGCTTCTATCAGTTGTCTGTATATTTTCCAGAACAATAGTTAGATACTCTCAGAAACCAGGCATTTCAAAATTCAAGCCCATACCTTACTGCGCATCTCACTGCCCTCCACCACAGCATGCATTTCAGTTTAGTATATACTGAAAAAACCCACCTCTCTGATTTGAAGTAACTCTTAGGGTATAATTTACCATTCTAGACTTTCCATTCCACTTTAGTGGGGATTTGAGAATGTGTACTTCCTTAAGTGTTGATGACTATTCCAAAAGGGTTTATTGAAAATACATTTTCTTAGTAGATAGAATCAGTCTAAAAACATTAACACAAGTATATTTTGTGACTTTCAATTTTTACTTTTTTTTTTCAAGGCCATATATCCTTTTTGCAACTTTTGTAGAGATAGGAATGTAATTGTTAGCTAAATAGCTCAAGTGGCAGCCCTAGGAAAGAGCTTTTTCTAACAGGGCTAAGTAATTTAGTTTGAAAAAACACTACAAAAAGCTTTACTGGCTGAATTGAAGGGGCAGTTAATTGCAAGAAGCTAGGAAAGAATACCCAAGGGCAAGAAATCATTAAATTGGCCTTTAAAAACATCTTAAACTGAAGCCAAAATTGCACTAAGCAAGTTGAAACTTTTTTGGCCTTCTTGTTTTTAGAGTCATGTGGAATTTTCTATCCTCAGATATACAGATACTTACATCAAGCTATAAAAATAAATATATATATTTTTTCCCTTTTAAAAATAACAAATTCTATTTTGATTGAAAGCAGTAGTATTTTTTGAAGTTCCCATCTCATCATAGGATTCAGAAATTGAATTAATAAAACCTGACTTGATTCTTAGTATGGTTACACATTTTTTCTGTGACCTGAAGTACATATTTCTCATCCCAGAGATAACATGAAAATACTTTTTTCTTTATCATTCTGCCTCAATTATTTAAATCAAATACTGTAAGTGCAGGGAAGTGTATCTTACCAAGTATTCACAGCATATCTATCAGAAAAGGACAAACACTATTCCAAACCTTTGTATATTTCTGTAATGCAAATTTGAATAATCATTGTGACTGTACACACTGTTCCTAATCACTGATGTATTTCTATATAAAAGATACAGCTTTCAACTATTAAAATTTAAAAGGTGGGGAAATTTTCTCAATTGCTACCTCTTACTGTAAATTGTTGTAACATACAACAAATGCAGGAAGATGGAGAAGGTTTTATATATGCTCTGTTGATGAAAAAGCTGATCCTTTACCTGTTTAACAACAACCTATATCCTTTGGCGTCCTAGTTGTGCTATTTGGTTTTGAGAGGTGGATATTAGGAACAATGCAAAGCTAACTATTTCTCTGACTTGGTGACTGCTTTCATTTTGTGGCTAAGTGCAGTTTAGATTGACTGCATGACTCCAGTATTAACAAGAAAACATAGTGACTGCCTCCAATTACACTCATTTCAGTTCCATTCAATAAAAATAGGTATCAAATATCTAAGTGAAAATCACTGGTTCAACTGCTGAGGCCATTAACTTTCCCAAAGAGAATTTTAGGTCTAAGATTATTTATATCTCAGGTTATTTTAGAATCATCACCAGTACTGATTATTTTTCATTTCAGAAAATTAAACATACAGTGGTCATAGCCTTACTGAGGACCCAGCTTTACTCACCTCAACGTAAGAAATTGGAAATATTCCTATCTTGTCAGCCAGCATTCCTTCTGCCCAGTTTTCATCCACACGGCGAATTACAGTCAGAACATCATCCTGTGTAAACATGCAGTGATTATGTCTCTCAGCTCTAATTTAACTTCTCATTTAATTTTCCTCCATAACACAGGAGCAATCAGAGAAGGCAGGACATGGATAAGAACGGCAGAGAAGGCACTCTGTAAGAGGAATATGCTGCTTTTGGGGTTGAAGTCAGTTCAAGCTGTTCTTTTCCTGTTTTGTCAGAGTTCAACTAACTGCCCATGTCTCAGTGATCTGACTTTGTCCTTAGTGCCAGTCTTCCTGTCATGTTCAGTCCATGTTACTCATAGCCCCCCTTTAATTCCTTGGCATTAATCAACAGAACCACAATCATTTTCCTTCTCAACTGGCTCATTACCTAACCTTCCCTAGATGTTGTTTTTCTATTTAATTACTTAAGAACATTGCTAGTGATATGACTTCTTTCACATCTGCAATTTGAGTGTTTCTTTAGAAGATGGAATGTTTTTAATTCACAACACAGATTACTTCTCATAAATTAGGAACATCACTAATGCAAGTATGAAAAAATGCATTCTCAGAAATAAAACATCAGAGAAATTATATGTAATTTAGAAAGAGAATGCAAAACTAATCAATATAGGAGAAATACTTGCAGAATTACTTGTCCTTTTCACATGTGTGCAGCTCCAATAAGAAATGCAGATAAGACTACAAAACAGTAGTATTATTTCTTATCCAAGTGAATGAAATTATTAGAAGAAAATAGTAATTGTATTCTCTTTTTACCTTTGCAAACGGTAAACAGTCTTTATCTGCTTCCTTGTCTTTTACTTCAAAATCATAAAGTGCTTTGCACTGAGGCGGAGGTTGAGGTAAAGGTTTAATAATCTGAACAAAATTGGTAGGAAAAAAGCCATGGATGCCATTGACTTCTCCATGATACCAATTTTCATCCACCTGTCGACGTAAAATGATGATGTCTCCTTTACTGAATTTAAGATCTCCAGGTTCTTTTCCCTCGTAGTTATACAATGCTTTGGCACATGGTAACTGAGGTACACCCTAAAGAAAAAGAAAAAAATAATAGATCATTAGAATTAGACGAGCATTGCTAAATAGAATTTATATTATATTTTTGGAGAGTATGAATGAAGCTGCAAAGTATGAAATTGCAAAGGAAAATTATACACATATTTTATTGCAATGATTCTACTGATTTTTACCCACACAAATAGGAAGAGCTTCAGTTCTCTGCAGTCTCAAGATCCCTCTAAGTTTCATTATGATTTTTAATCATTCAAAGTTGCTAGATAGAGGAAAGGCAGAAAAACATAATACTTTAACCCTCATGTACTAATTCACTAAGATTAAACATTAAAAAAAACAAAGCAAGCAAACTGGAAAGCAACCTGACCACTTGAGAGACCACTGGCAGAAAAATGCTGCAAGAAAATACAACACTGGAATAAAAAATTTGCTGTAAGACCTATAAGGCAGTTTTCAGGCCTGACTTTCTTACTATCTTCTTCACCTTATTTACTTCATGGGCAGAGAATAATAAGGATGAGGACATAAAGAAGGTGTTTTCCAGCTTGAAAAACAAATTTCAGTTTATTAAAAATGAAAAATTTCATCCTGGAGCAACCCTTTTAATTCAATTATTTATTTAAAACCACAGCTAAAAAGAATTACTGGAAAAGATCTGTTGAAGGTATGCATCCTTGGGTTTTCCTCACTTGATTCCTCCATAATATCTGAAATCTGTAGATCATTGTTGCTGCTCTTGAATGCAGATCAGAAGGATTGGAATTTAACACTGTCACCCTCATTATATACATTGCAGATATTATTTTTTTATTGCTCAGCCTGTATCTCCAAATTTTGAGAGAGAGAGCCGTAAAACTCTACAACTCTAGTGTTAGGGTACTGCCTTCAAAACTCTCTTTTCTCCAAATTCAAATACCTGGAAGGGTGCTTACCCCCTTAATGATGCAAACAGCAGTAACTTGCATTACTAATATAGTCTTTCCAAAGCAAAGGCAGCCTTTATAGTCACACAGAGCACAGTATTCCACATCTTTGATGCAAGCCCATATGGAAAAAGCAAAATTTAATGAAATTCAAGGTCGCTGATATTATTTGCCACACCTACCCCATGGTAAGTCTCTCCACTCAAGTCTTCCACCAGCTCAGATGGTAAATTGGAGCTGCACTTGCAATATCTCAAGAAGTCGCAGACAATGGAAGGAAATTCTCAGAAAGAATTATCACTTTGAGTCTGTCCATTGGGCAGAAGACAGAGTTTTGATAATGTATATCAAATTTAACAAAATTTTATCTTTCAATATAATCCAATTTGTTTGGACAGCTTTAACTTTTGTCCGCGCATATTAATGTCTCAAATGTATAAATAATATCTTAAAGATTAACTTCTCCAGTAACCTTTTTCTATGCCAAACAGTCAAAGGAAAACCATGTGTGTATATACATAGGTACAGAGGAGTATGATTTACATATGAATACAGGAAAATCGAAGTTCATTCTATTGTCTCCAGGATGAATATGAAAAATATCATATTGGCAGGATCCAAGCAATTGTTCACAACTGGTGATCTCCAAACTGAAGCAAATAATATTTTTCTTCATGATCACACTAAATTGCATCAGTGCACTATGATGACACACTCTGTACAAACCTGGATATGGAAAATAAAACACCAAGTAGGGAATTTGTGGTCCTCAGCCAAATGAGGGGAAAATTAATGGTCAGATCAGAAGAACTAAAAAATCATATATATGTGTGTGTGTGCATTTTTTAGTTTTATGTTTTGTGCAGAATACATAGACAGAATGAAGGAAGCCGCCAGTGTAGATGGAGTATGAACAAGTGCACAGAGAGAACTTCAGGGGAGAGGAAGCGAAAAGAAGCAGACCTCTAAACAAGAGAGGAAACGCTGCTTGCTTATCACTTTCCATCACAATAACAAACAAGCAAACAAACATGCAAACAAAAAGACTAGGAGCCAAGAATTACTTGACAGAAAGCAGGCCCCAAGCAATTATGGCTACTACAGGATACAGAAATCTCTCTTGCACTGGAGGTAATAGTTTGACTCCTCCAAGGAATCTCCCCATTGTCCTGAGATAAAGCTTTCTATGTCCCCACGCTAAGGAATAGGTTTTAGATCAGCTTTGTGTATAAAATACAGTGGGGAAAAAAATCTCTTTAAAAACAAACAAAACAAGCCAGGAGTACCAGTGCAGATCATGTCAAAGCAATCAGACTCATTAGTCACCATTTAATTGTTAGAATGCCATACTGCGTTTACGCAGTTTATCACAAAGCTCCCACAAACAAATCTGCATACAAAAGTACAAACATCTGTTTATGCTTTATAGGAAGTTCCTTTCCCAGTGTAAAGGTTGAGTTTCTGCAAAGCTTGTTTCCCACGTTAAACAGAAATGGTTCTAGTCCGTAATTCCAAATAAAACAAAGTTCAACAAAACACACAGTTCCCAGTTGGACTCCCAGGGATTAAAGAGAACTAGTTAAATGACTGAGAGGAGAAGTGGATGACTTTCCCTTCTGTCCCAGAGGGAGGATGAAGTAAGAAAGCACGGGTGCAATGGGGAGGGCTGCTTTCAGGGCACAGGATCAAGAGCCCTCAAGCACCATCTTCACATTCCTCTTCCTCCGAGCAACCTGGAGCTGTGGCTCTAGGCCGGCGCCTTCCGGGCCCTTGTGGTTAGGCAGCTTCAGCCCCCCTCCTGCCCCTCTGGCTGCTCAGCAGCAAGAGACGGCCATGAGGACACGCCGAACCAGAGTTTACATTTCACTCCATGTCTCTCACTTGGCTAAACATGAAAGAAAGGCTTTGGAAGAAAAACTTTGCAGCCTACCCTGAAGTTTACAGCTGCCACTTACCCTTCCAACTCTTTGAGTAAGCAACAACAATAACAACAAAATAAGACAAAAAACATTTTAGGAAGTTAAAATATAAAATTCAGAAGGACTCCACATGACAGGTTCTTAGAATTGTTTCCTTACTTCTTATGCAAAAATATCTGAACTTCTAGTGCTACTGCTGATAGACAAACTGTTTCAATTAATTTTTAGGAAAGGCATGGATATACACATATATTTCAGACGCCAGATTCCTTTAAAGAGAATAATACATGATGACATCAAAACAAATGGCTTAAAAAGAATATTAAAAAATGCACATGTATTCATATACATGAGGCTGAGGTTCCTCAGTTTTCTTCTCCCAACCCAGATATTTTGTCTTAGAAACCTATAGAATGCAAAATTTTGCTCTTTGGATTTATACTTTTGTTTGCAGTCACCTCATTTCGAACTTTACTTTTATTTTTTAATGGGCAATATGCAACTGTACGTATTTTTCATAAGCTTAAGCCAAGAGAAACTTACGTTTGTGGAGAAACATGAGATCTGATTTCCTTTAAAAAGGGAGTTTTGGTGGCAGAAGCCCAAATGTAAATATGCTTACACTGGCACAAAACAGTGCTCAGTCTGTACATACTGCACTTGAAGAACCAACATTAGCTAAAGTAGCAAAAAATAGTAAACCCTCTCTCAAGGAAATGAGTGGAACAGACACTGGATCATGCGCATCTCTGTTTCTTTCGAAGCCTCCCAGACACGGTGCTGCTGGCTGTCCCTTTTCCAAGCAAGCAAGGCATGCCCGGCATGTTCTCTGGCTGCAAGATTGGGAAGTGGCCAGGGCTTCCCCATGAGCCAGTTGAATTTATCCAGAATAATTACACTGGTTTCACCTGTCTGAGTTTCTTAGACACTGAGTGTTTTCAAGAGGCCAGGAAGTAGTAGCTTTTGTAGCAATACTGCTTATGACAGACAAAAACACTTCTCTCAAACTGGCTACATGCTCTATCAGCTTCCAGAAAAATCCAGCTTGTCAGATACGTCAGCAGCAGGTTTTAGGCCTACCTTCCTTAAGAGAAAATCTAAAAATTGGAAGTTGATCCATGTCATGAGAGGATCTTTAACATCCCTTATTTGTGACTTTCTAGACAGAAAACTGATTTTTCTTCACTTACACTTTTTTTTTTCTTTCCATGCAATTCCTAAATCAAACCAAGAATCACATTAATGACCATGACAAGATGAGAAACTACCACAAAAAAATCTCAAGTTACACAGCAACTGGAAGTACAGTAAGTCTAGTGATACAGAGGTACTTTTTTCTGTCTTTTTCTTTTTTTTTTTCCAAAACCACCAGCATTGTAAGACATACTTGATTGCCAGTGAAAGTTGCTTTTAAATAAGGATAACACAATGCAAATGCTTGTAGCCAAAACTTGTTTGCAAGGCAGATTTGGATCAAGTGAGTTCTTAATGTGTACATTCTCCAGTAGGTACAGGTAAACCTGAGATTTCCTCTTCAGACTCCTAGTCATTCAAACCTTCTGAAGGACAATATTACTTCTTTTAATCTTCTGGTCTATTCTATTTAATATTATTGCTTTCTTGATTCAAATCTTTCAAATGCATCCTTCCTATTACTTTTTTTAAAGTTCATTTTTGCTTTCTTGCCTTCTTTGGCTTTACTAAGCTGTCCAGTTCTGCATGCAAGAACATCCCCTTTCGCATCTGTATTTTTTTTATGTCTCTTTCATCTCACTGGCTCCAATAAGTAATTTCAAGTCATAATTTATAGCCACCTGATCTGTGTAATTCAATTTTCTTTGTTTCAGCCTCCTTTGTTCCTTCTCTGCTTGCATTTAACTTTTCATGTATTTTGAGACATAGAGCATATGAAAATACTTTACCAAAGACCTCTTTAAACTGCTTATATTAAAAAATGTGTTTTCTCAAGTTGGATTTCTCTCTAAAGGAAGGAAACACGTTCCTGGTGTTAAGATACAGGTATATTGCTTTGGCCTGAAAAAATTAAAGACTCCGTTTTGTAGGACAGACCAACCTAGAGATGGTAACATTTGAAACTAAATCTCCCTGTTTCTTTTTGAGCTCCAGAAGACAAAGTGTTCCCATAAGTCAAGAAGAGTGTTAAAAGCTGGCTCCCTGCATTTACTTTTTTCATCTAAGGAACAACTCAAACAAGGTCAGATTTGTGCAAAGAAAGGCTGACTTGAGTGTTATTCATCTGTACCCAACACTAACTTGTTAGTGCAATCAACTTTATGTACTTCTGCCATCAAAACTATCTCAGAAGCCCGCAGGGGTCATCAATACAAATGAAATCTTTTCAGATACTTCAGATAAAGTGTCTCTGCGGTCCTGCTATCTGGATGACAAAAAAGTAAGATATTTTTATCTCAGGAGGCTGTACCAAGCTGCCAGTATACTGTAAAAACCATAAAAATACACCTTTGGTAACATCTGATATAAATTACTATTGCTGTACTGAATACAGTAAACCAGGGTTTGGGGATTTTTATATAATAGTTCACTAGATTCAAGAAGTGAGCAATGTTAATGTTGGTAAGTATATTCATTTCTACTGTTTTCCTACAATACAGTTGTACTAAATCTCATTTTTCTCTGCACACATAAACCAAAAGACCAAACATTTGACTTAAAACAGTGCAACTTGTAGTTGTTTTGAAATGCTGTATCCAAATATAGTTACTTGCTGTACAGCTTCTGATTTTAATGAAAGTAGAAGTTTAGCATCAAGAGGAAACTAGCTAGCCAGGTTACCCTGATCAAAGAGATCAGGGTTTGAAGCCCAACTGTGTGTAACTTAACCCATATAACAATCATAATTTTGAAGAAAGAGTACTTTAAGAAAAATACCAGGGTGCACAATTAAAAAAAAAAAAAAATCAAGCCAACCTATTTCTTATACTTTCACAATCAGTAAAAATTTTAGGATCTTAATAAATGAGGAAACAGGATTAAATTTTTACTGTTGCTTAATTAACTGAAGTTAAAAATTCTTTAGTAGACTATATTAATTTTCAAGGTTTCGTCCATCTAACGCAGGTTGACACACCAAGTGTCCCTAGAGCCCTTTGCCTGACTCTGTTCAGGACTTTATCAGCTAACTTTGCTCTTGGTAACTTGCAGAAGAATTTCAAAGCACAGACTCAGAGAAACCTGTATTTTGTAGCAGATGGGTAGCTCCTTTATTCTTGTAAGCAATTCCTATGTGCTTTTTTGAGGTAAATTCTCAATGGCCTACTCAAAGTAGCCATTTTATTAAAGCCCTTTTTGCTTCCTCTGTCTTAACAGCTTTTAGAAGAAAACATTTTGGCTTTTTTTTTCTTGTCTGATGTTCAGAAATAAATATAAGGTTGTTTAATGTAAGTATGAGCAACTCTTTCCCACAAAGTTGTTTTGAAATTAAAAGCTGGAATACAGGAGAATGAAAGGAATTTAAAGATGTTGCCTTAAGGCCTAAGCAATCACACTAATAATATGGAAGGTTAGGAAGGGACGTTTACAAAGCTTTCCAAATGCACTTCTCCCAGTCCGTTTCTGTGTCACACCTTTGTAAACACTTTTTTTTTCCAAATAAAAAGTGTGTCTTCAGAATGCTTCCTTTTTTTTCTTTGCCTAGTCAAAATGCAAAATTCTCAGCTACTTCCTTTCCCAAAGTTTGTTAAGTAAAGAAAATTCTGAGCACTTTCCACTGAACTAAACCTCTAAGTTAATAAAATAAGTAAGCAAAAAATAGGAGAAAGTGGAGGAGAAAATAATTATATCCTGCCCAAATCATGTCCCCAAATATTTTAACTGTATGCACTTGACATGTTCAAGATTGCTTCTTCCACAAGCCAACAAAATGAATTATGAGAAAACTGCCCTGCACAGTAAAGATTGAGGAGGTAACTTTCAAGATGCAGAAGAGAATGCAGATCTGTATTGCTGTTGATTTGCATATCAAACATCTCCATTCTGAATCTTTAAAAACCTTTTGATTAATTGTTTACTACAAAAGATTTTTGCTTTAAAAAATGCCAGATCCTTGAAAGAATCTAAACAAAACCTTAAATTGTGCACTGCATAGAGCTAGGATGTTTATATAAAATAGCTGTTTCCAAAAGCAATGATTTGTTTGAAAGATCTGCTTTTATAAGCTGTTACACCAACACCACTGCTCAAACTGCCACTATCTTCATTGGCTTTCTCTTGGTATGTTCTGACTCGTGGGCATTTGATGTCTCCATCAAACTTCATTTTTCTTGTCCCAGTGTCACCATAGAGCAGCATGGATCTCCTAATCTCTTTTAGCACATGAAGTTAATATGCAGCACAGGTTCACTCAGCACATAGATTCTCCTAGCAATGTAACTTCCAATGCATTCTCTTTTCAGGTAATATCACCCATGGCTTCTAAGACAAGAACACTGCACACTGCAAGAAGAAGGAAAGAAAAAGACATCCACCCCTCTTGGCAAGGATACGTTTACAACTCTGAGACTTACTAGTCCTACTCTGAAGTGCCGCTAACTTCTGTACATCCCTGAAGAAGTCTCAGTGTGGGATGTCAGAATATATCTAATGCTCCCCAAACATATCCCATTTCTCATTATTAAAACCCCCATGAATATCCAAAGTTAGAAAGGCAGGAACACCAACTGCTTTGAAAGTTTTGTTGTTCCAAATTCCTCTACCCCTATAAAACTGCAGAAAATTACCTCCCAGTTATTAATTTAATCTTTTTGAAGAACAGTTCGGAAAAAGAAAAATAGATGCAATTGATTACTAGTCCACTAATGTATTTTTATTATTTTCTAGCCGCTTGACACTTTGAAAAAAGTGTCTTTATAATGGTAAGACAAACTTTTTTTTTTTTTGGCAGGGGGAGAAAAGAAGAAAGTGAACTGGAAAAATGTAGCAAAAAAAGAAGCAAACAAATTAAAAAATATCAGGATGAAGTCTATGAAAGTCAAGAGCCTGACAAAGACCTAACAAAAGACTTTGAAATAGTATGTCTCAAGTACTTTTCTAAAATACATATATCCCTGAAGCTCAGAGTACAGAACTATTTGCCTGTTCAAAATACCTAATTACAAGATAGCACTTTTGTGTTTATCAAGAAGCTTCATTTTGCACAGTTATCTAGTAAATGCCTTTCACAACAACTCACTCCCATCCAAAATCTGTTGCAGGAAATGTGACAACTTTCTGGTGTGAACAACTTCTTAAATATAACTTGCTTTTTTGCTTATTATATGAACATAATATCACAAAACAGGAGAAAAGAAAACCCTTCAGACCACTACCAAAATACAGACCACATCTCAGTGTTAAACTCTTTCCCTAAATTCCTTCTTGCACAGCTAATACATAGCCCTTCCTTTCATTCATTTTAGTTTCCACATAAACTGGAAATTACACGTCTTTGGCATTCTTTTGCTGCTGCCTAAATGCATACTTATCCTTCTAATACAGTGATTTAGAATTTACTTTCACTGTCAAAAGCCATAAATGCAATTGTCTAAACAGCCAAATAATTAATTCCCAAGTAAGATGCGTGCCATTTTGAGCTCCAAGTTCAGAACAGAGATATTCTCACGTAAACTCAGAATGCTTTTCTTTCCTTTTGGCTTAATGCAAGGCAGCTAGAGAAACCACAGACCTTAATATACCCTTCCACAAATAAAGCATCAATAACTGCAGCTGTTATAATTTCAAATCTGCCCTACTAACTGAACTGCCATCCAACCTTATAACAACTTCTATCAGTCACCAGAAAGGGGAAAAAAAAATCACCTAAACATCCAGAAAACAACATCTTGCTGCAATCTACAGAGGGGCAGACATACCATACATGACAGCTGGTGAGATTTCTGTATCATACCTAGTAGTTAAAATGATACAGTCAACAGCAGTCTCAGAGAAAGAAACCATCTTGCAATGCTTAGAAACATCTCCATTTCATTTGGTTTAATACAATTTTTTTTTTCATATATTAAGACAAAATCTCACCACATTAGAAGAAATAAAAGGGAATCTATATAAAGCCATAGGGCATTGCTAACACCTAGAAAAGATTCCATGATTAATGCCATACTAGTGGGCTGTGCTGTGCTGGAGTAGTGGTAACACATTGAACTATGTCATCTGCCAGTCTTTGCATGGCTAATCAGAATACATTAGCTTCTTTGATTTTTTGCATTAAACAGAAGCCATAAATACTGGAAAAGTAGATGCATTTTACCAACCACATATCAAATTCTCTCACAAACGGAACTTTACAGCAGCACTTTACAAAACACATTCTGCTTGCTTACTTTACAAGAAAAAAACCCCGTTAATCTACTTAGTGTAGAAGATTGGAACACTCAGTTTCTCAACAAATCCCTAGGACACAGGAGGCCCTTGCCCCTGTTTCAGGGAGCTGATATTTTAACACAAGCTTCCGAAGTTCCAGAAGGTTTACCAACAATACAAAAATTTAAGAGTAATGCTCTGTACTGTTCTAAAGGTTTTTACACTTTGAAAATTAATATAAAGAAGCTTCCCTCAATGTGATGTGCAAATGAATACGTTTACCTCTTGCACCAAGAAAAGGAGAGGGAATTCCAGATGAGAAGACAGACTGAAAAAAAAATCTGAGAAGAATAAATGAGAAATGAGATTGCTAAAAGCAAAATCTTACTGAGCTTTGAAGATGAGGAGTTAGAACATGATACAGGAGGAGAAAAGCGGGCAAGTGACTCGGAATAAGTGACTTGGTGAGATTATTCTTGGTGAGATCAGCATGAAGAAATGTTCCTTTAATCTCTCAAAATACTTTGCTGCCAAAACTTGGGCAATGGGAAAACACAGAGCTGCAAATTAAGAGGTTGCTGCATTTTTTGATGAAAACCTATCAAGGTTGACAGGCCTGACTTTTTATCTGAGCATGCTTTGCTTTCCACTACAATCAAGTGTGAATTTGTTGCCCACCAAAGCAGTACAAACTCTAAAATTACAAAGGCACTGTTAATGGTATTTAAAATGAGAGTAACCACAGGCATCTCTTCTGTCTGAATTTGATTTTACAGTCCTAGAGATAGCATCTGACATTCCATTACCTTCTGAGAGAGTGTTTCTAGGTTTATTTACCATCACTTCAACTATTTTGTAAATGCTCAGGTGCTTGTTCAACCTTTTGAATGAACCCACCATCACTATCACACATCCTTCTCAGGTATTCTCTGCAAACTTCTGTTGCCAAAAACTGGAGGGACTTTTGCTAAGCTTG
Source organism: Onychostruthus taczanowskii (assembly GCF_017590055.1). Classification (NCBI taxonomy): domain Eukaryota; kingdom Metazoa; phylum Chordata; class Aves; order Passeriformes; family Passeridae; genus Onychostruthus; species Onychostruthus taczanowskii. Next base: position 10,110,193 of record NW_024498351.1, read on the forward strand.
ATTTAGGACTGGTATCATGTCCTCTTTCTCTTAAACCCCCCTCACTCTCTTAAAATTCATTTGGAATCAATTTGATTCCTTTAATATCCTGACTTCAAACAGCTTCTTGCCTATTGCAGAAAAGAAAAGGTGCTAATCTTAGCTGTCACTGTAGCACACACAAATACACATTCACTGCATGCACAGAGTAAATAACAAACTATTTGCTATTTATTCTTACTCATCTTTTAAATTTTTCATGCTTCAAAGCAGAAGATTTTTATGGTACTCTACTTAAAGCAGCTGGTCGGCATTTTGAAAAGGCAACTAATCCTAGCTGAAATGATGCATCTTTTTCTAAGACAACGTTCCTGTATGCTCTTTTTTATAACAAAAGAGCCAGAAAAATGCTACATTAACATTTATCCCTTGTGCAGTGACAAGCTGGAGTCTTCTCTGCACTTCCCGGTTATTTCATCCAGTCTGTAGAAGTAGACAAACAGCAAACGAGCCTTCTGCTCAGTTTAGTACTAGTCAAACAGGCTTGAACACATAGTGCCTACAGGAAAGGATTATGCTTCACATTTCATACTGTTCAAATGGATCTGTTTTAGCATAAAAGTATTACTGTAAAAACCCAAACTGATCTGCATGTCTTGAGTTATGAAGTCTGAATTGGTACGTTGCATCACCACACCCCCATCTGCTGTCACTGTACCTGTACAAGCCCTCCCTGAGTTCCAGCTTTTCTCAATTCCTTCAGCATCCTTCATCACCTTCCACCTTCTCCAGGCTTCCTTTCTGCAGGGGAGGTCAGTGAGGAGCTTCGCACTCGGCTCCCCAAGCCCTTCTGCAAGCCTATCCCACCGTTCCCGCTCTCCCTGTCCCTGGAGATGAATTGGCTCTGCTCTGTCAGTAGTGCAGAAAGACATATTCTATGTGCTAATTTTAATTAACCCCTTATTCCATTAAAAGTTGCCACTGGTTTTACATGGCAGCTAGTAATGAAGCAAGATGAAGAACTCCAGCACACCCTGGCCAGGTTTTCTCCCAAGCTGCTCCAGCCCAGACTGTCCTTCACTGTACAGGAGCACCTGATTCTTAGAAAAACTATCAGCTCAAACGAAGCAAAATCTCTCAGTACTCTAACACCACCATCAGAGGCAGGGAGAGTTGCATAAGCAATACACAAAGTGTAACGAGATAATTCAGGGTAGACAGATAAAGATTTTCCATGTAGCTCTTCAATGCAGCTGTTTCTCCAAAAGATTTGTTGTGGTTTTAAGCATGACAGGTGAGGAAGGTTTAGAAATGCTAGGCAACAGGAGGCTTACAATGCAAGGATAACCTGTTCACCTCTCAGTCTTTTACTGCAGAAAGTTACCAGAACTTGGGCCCAAGGAGGTCATAGGCTGATTTTGTTTACACCAGTTCTGCTCCTCTAGTCCACTTGCACTGTTACCATTTTATTTAGAGCTGGTTACAATAAACAGAACAGATTGCACTGTGACATAGAAACTAGAAACTGGTAAACTACTTAAATAAAGGCTGTTCCAGCAACTGTGTCTGCATTCATTGTGGAAGAGGAAATTTGACACTAACAGGTTGATCATTACTGTGCTGTCATAACACAGATTAAACCTCTATGTTTACATAAGATTTCATCAGGAAATCTTCCACCATCTTTTTTTTGTATTTGGTAGACACTGCCTGTACATTGCAACCTTTGAGTCTTACACAAAGCTGCTTCTTGCAGGTAGTCCTCTACTTCACAATACACATTCTTTCTACTTCAAGCAACAATTTATTAGCAATTCTACTCTATTTTCATATGCATTTTACTAAAAGCCCTTCACCTCTCCGAATGTTATGAGAATTTTATAGTCACTTTCTAAACCAACATCTGAAGTATCTCTTGGACTTAGATCACAATTCATGAGTCTCTGTATCTATAAAAAAACAAGTTTATACAAGAGTTGGGCTTATTTTACTCTTAAGTATTTGAAAAAGCAAAGTAATTTTTTTCCATTTTCCTATGATACAGTCACAAGGGAAACAATCCATTCTTTCATCCAGTTGAAGAAAAATGACTATTTTACATCCATAGCAGAGGGTTTATATTTTATACTATGAACGTTTTCAGATCTGCTTATAGTTTTCATTTGCATTTGTGCCATAAATGAAAATTTATGCTGCTATATAATGATTTTAATCAAATAGCTATATGAATGAAAATATTTAGTAAGTAGATATTCTGGTACACTTTTCTCTTTTTTTCATTTTGAAGCAGGCTTTAACATAATGTATATGAACTACACTGTTTTTTTAATGAAATTAAAATGGAAGCTGTTCTCCAGCAGTAGACTACTCATCCAAACATTCCCTGGAATCACAGTATAATTCACTCAAAGTATTACCTCTGAAGAAATAAAGCATGTGGCCACTAGGTCCTCAACATCCATTGTTTTCTTCTATGGATCCATTCCCACTACAGATTACTTGTGTAATATTGATCCAGCCAAACTTTTCTGAGCCTAAAAATGTTTTTAGTCCTTTGGTTGCAAAATGTGATACATGCCATGATCTTAATGTTTTCTTTGAAATAATTAAAGCAGTTCTTACTCCAGCCAGGTTAATCTCATTAAAAGTTTATTCCATGGAAGTTAATTTCATTATATTCTTCCACTGTAAAAGGGCTTCCTGTCTTTGAGATGCCACAGCGAGCAAATTAATAACCATCTACATACATTAACAGGGATTGCATAGAATAATTATGTTTCATAAATAAATACTTAAGAATAGCTTACAAGAAGTACAACTTTCTCATTTAAATAAAAAGTATTTTAATTAAGCAAGTGCAACCATAATGTATTATTATGGGAAAGCACTGCTTTGGAGCCAAGAGTTAAGAATCAGATAGGATAATGAAAGGCTGACAGCTCTTTAATTCTCTCTCTTAACTATTCGTGCTACTCAACTGGTTGAGATATATTTGGAAAGCAGAATTCAGTCATCCTGCTTCAGAGTTCTCGGACTCAGACTCCACAAAGGCCTGATGGAAAGGCAATTCCTGCAGCAGGACTCTCAAAATAAAGTGAAACTCCACCTATTTTTGTCACCATGGTAGGACAGCTTGCACCTTGAGACCCACTGCTAATGGAGTTGGTTTTGTTCAGCTCTTGTATGAGACTGTAGCTTATTTATACAGCATCAAACAGATCAACTTCTCTTAAAAGAAGCACAAATACACAGCCCTATGAATCACAACATGAACACAGCCCTCAGCTTTGTAACTGCTCCACTCAGCACGTTTATGTGAATTGGTGCCGACACAGAAATACGGACCTGAATAAGGCCCTGAATTTATCCCTGTAGGTACAAAACCTGCATGTGGTGAAACAACACTTATATCAGGTATTGGTACATGCTGTCATCACATACTTTCAGTGATCCTGTAAGGTAAATATTCTTCAGCCACTGACTTAAGCTCAAAGTGAAACAAATGATCTTATAAGCAAAACCCCCTTCATGTCTCTCCTAACCTTCCTGTCAGGTTTTCTTGACATTCCAGTTTTTCCCTATTCACTCAGCTCTGTTCTCTCTTTTTAGGATGGCTGAAGCTTAGAATTTAATGTGATCCTAGACACTGTTTTGGAAAGTATCATATAGCAACACTAATGTATATCATGACATTCTGTCCAATGTCTTCAACAGTGCTGACTCGCAAGTCTGTACCCAAACTGTCTCAAAGCAGGTATTTAAGGTTGTTTCTGAAGAGCCCATTAAGGCTGTGATGCAGAAGAACACTTCTTCCAGAAAGGCACCAAGTCTTTAACTGAAAATATTGATAGACAATTTATCCATTAGAAGATTTTCACTGGCATCCCATGCTACAATGATTTAGATGCTTCTTAATGCACTCATGGTAACTTTAGTCTGTTATTTACTATCACTCTTCTGATTACAAAAAGCTGTCATTTGTATTAATATTGCTATTCATTCTGCCACTTGGTATATGAAACTAGTACTGCTAATATTTTTAAGCTTTGGGAAAGTAGCTCTTTTTGAATCACCAAACATCAGGGGTTGCTTATATTGAACAAATTACTCCTTTTTTATAAGCAACCAATACTTTGTCTTGAACTTCATTATGACTAGATGCATGAGATCTTCAGAATAAGACTAATGTACTGAAGAATTTCAGTCTGAGACACTTCTTCTTTGATATCCCATTAAAAGCTTAAGCAGTAAATGATTTTTTCCATTTTTAAGTTTTTTTAAAAATTTATTTAAAGAGCTGAAAACTAATTACATATAATCTTTCTCTTTGCTCTATTCTCCTTCTGATACTATTTAAGATCTTCTCACCTTTCCCAAAAGATTAAGTTTACCCAAGTACAAAGTCAAACTGATCCTATTTTATAATCTCTATCAGTTATGAATCCTGGATGACAGCATCCAGACTGTAAGAACACATATGTAGAGTATGTGAAGTGCTATTCCTAAATGTATTCAAAATCCTTCCAATACAACAAGGTATTGTTTACATCTATCTGAAGATACTTTCAATGAAAAAAAAAAAATCTAATATTCCCTATACCAGAAGCAAACTCAAAGAAGGTAATTGGAAGTCTGGGGTTCACCAAATCAGAATGGTTACATCAATGATACCATTAATGCCTTTGCACCACACAAAGTAAGATCTCTTCAATATCAAAGACGAGTCAAGTCAGATGAACACAAGTTCTGCAGCTGTGCAACATTAACACAGAAATGCCATCCAATTTTCATGTGCTTTCATAGTTCAGTCACATAACTCCAATTTCTGTGACAATTCTTCTGATTCTGATACTGATCTTAGCATTTATTTCAAAACTCTAAGCTTTACAGTTCCTTAAACATATGCCCTGATATATTCACAAATACCTTCAAAACTATTTTGGCTCTAGAACAAACAAGGTTTCAAAATGTGGAATTATAAACAAGGTTGCCTCCAATCTTGATAGTTTCTTTTCTTTAAACCTGAGTTTGTAAGGCCTTCCCCTATCATCCTGAATGTTTTGAGTTGCTGGAAACAATGACTGACTAGTCTCTAACATTATTTATGAGACTTGAAGTGCAAACGAAACCAGAAAAACAACCTTTCAAAGCTTTGTCTCATCTACAGGCAACTCAAATCTTCCCCATTAGTAAGTTTGTCTGAAGCCTTCTCTGAATCCCTTAACAATCTTTATATAATTTAGGAAGGAAAGGCCAAGTGATCATTTCTGTGGTAATTGTAACAGGAGTCCTTATTTACGAAAACTGTAAGACTTTCCACTTTTTTCAGTACCCTCGATTCAACCTGTAAACTTTGCAGACTGAGGAGGAAATCTAAACACAAAAAAGAAGCCACGGATTCTCTACTTAAACACATGTTAAGATGCAAAAGCAAGGTTACTGTTGTTCTTTTTCCAAAATATCAGTTAAAGTACAAAAAACAGAGGAAATTTCTTTAATGTTGTGATGATTATCTGTCATAAATTCCTGGCAATGTTAAAAAATTAAGAATACATAAGGTCAAGCTAGAAAAAATACCCAAAATAGTATCTTAAGCATGTTTTCATTTTTTATTTACATTTTTTGGGGAACAACAACAAAAATCTCTTCTGGCAGATATCAAGGTACTTTCCTGTAAAATGTCTCTGTTTTGGTTAGACATGAACATGATCATCCTGCAGTACAAACAAAATTCACCCTTCAGAAAAAATTGGTGTGACACCATGGTGCTCCCAAGTATTCTGCTGTGTACATGCACACACTTCTGAAAACCTCATTTATCATCCACACATCAGGCAAAATACATTGCAAATTTATTACATTGCCTAAAGGAAATAAAACACATTATCTCATTATTCAGGTGTTCAAATTTAATTTCCTTTCAGTTTTTAAGTCTACATTAGCAGCTTACATTTAGTTTAAACTTCCAGATAAATAGTAAATAATTAGCTCTTCATAAAAATGGCAAGAGAGTATCTCCTATGCTTCTTGCATCACACTGTTTTTGTAGTTTTCAAACTTTCAGCTGGGAGCACTTAATACATCTTCCTATTTGTTTTTGCAGAGCTATACTGCTCAAGAGTTTGGCAACATAAGGTTTGACTGCTGGGTATTCCAATTAAATCATTTAGATGTTATGAAACGTCAGACATGGCCTCTCCTCTCTCTCCCTTAAAAAAAAAAAAAACAAAAAAACAAAAAAACACCAAAACCAACTAACCAACCAACAAAAAAAGACATTTCTGGAATGTACTTACATAGTTTAGTGCAAGTAAACAAAGCACTGTATTAAATTGCCCTTGCAAATACACTGCTAACTAGTTACAAGTAAAAGCTTCTCCAGATTTGTAAAATGTAGTACAGCTTGGTTTCCTAAATTTCCTTTACTTATATCTCTAACATTGTCCCTAAAACTACCCATACTCATATGTTCTCTGTTAAATTCAACATGAGTCTTTGAACACTGTACAGAGGAGTTTAGCATAAAAACATACCCTAAAGAAAAGCACTTTAGAAATCAGCATTGTCATCATTACAAATCAGGATGTACTTTAAAAGCAAGTAATTGATTTTCTTTTAAAATATTAATGACAACAATAAAAAAGCCCCACAAACTTTGGAATCTTTTTTTCAATGGCAACAGTTATTGTTAACATCTGCTCTAAACATGAGCTAGAATATAAACCTTAATAATGTGGACAAAAATTCCAAGATCCAATATGACTTTACAGAAAAAAAAAAAACAAAAAAACCCCGATTTGTATGAAATGTTCCATGTCTCTTATGGAGCCAAAGGCAATTTTTAGCTTGGTTACATTTGAATAGGAATCCCTGCGGTCTTGGCCAGCTCCACTCCTCTCTCTATCAAGCTGAATTAAAACAAGCAGGAACAAAAAAAGGCAGAGTGCCACATTAGTGCCGTCCTCTGCCTGGTTCTCTGTGGCTGCTGGCTGCTCACTGAGCACATGGATAATCTGACACTAGCTCCAAGTGTCCCTGTTCCAGATGGCTGCTAGGGGACATAGGAGTGGTAAGGGACACTGGCAAACCCCAAACACTATGGGGCCAGTTAACATAGAGGACATCAAGAGGCATCGCAGGTCACTCCAGCATTGGTACAGGCCTAAATCTTAACCTAATGAAAGTTAGCAAACCTCCTTAAAAAGGAGACTGACAGCTGAAGTGCCTTTCAAGAAAGTTACATGTGCATGAATTGGAGAAATAAGGTAGGTGGTCTTCTACTCTCCCCCAGCCAAAGGAACAAAGGAACAGGATCAGCTTTTGCCTTTGCTTGGGTTCACTGGTTTTATTGCTGCAGTTTATCACCAGCTAATATTCAACATGTTGAACAAAGACCAATCAGCCAGTAAAGGGAAAATTGCTAGAAAGCAAACATACAGGCAGGGTACCAAATGAACAATTACAGTATAACCACAGCTTCAGCAACACACAAATTGAGATAATGGGATTCACCTGGTCTTTCTAGGGAAGAAAGTTCTCTGCCTGTGCTTCCAGATCAGCCCACACAGACCAACCACTTCATTTACTGACAAATGTCCATTATCTTATATTTGCTTTGTTAAATAAAATTATCTGCCTTGATAGGGAGTTACAAATCTAGATTTCCTAATGAAAAAGCTCCTAGCTGAGAGGACAGTAACAGGCAGACCCAGCTGTGTAAGACAGCCATCAAAGCCAGACTGCAGCTACCCTGCGGCTCCTTGAGCAGTGACTGCTCCACTTTACCACAAAGGGGAAAACCACACAGTCTCCTCTCCTCTCCTCTCCTCCCCTCCCCTCCGAAAGTCTCAGTTTGTGAAATATGTTACAGGGTGACCACTTAACAATTACAGATCAGAAAAACTAGGAACATTATTTAGCTGGCTCTTCTTAAGGACTAGGACTAGCCACATACTCTCAAGTAAAAAGCTCACCTTTACAGCTTCTGGTACAAATGACAGCATTTTGATTTTAGCTTGGTTTGTATTCTCAAACTGTAGCTAAAGGCTTCAAATTTGTCAGTCATTCACCTGAAATAATTTACTGCTTCTCCTGAACTGTTACCTTCAATTACATCAGTGTGGCTTCACAGTCAGTGAAGCAGGCTGGCATCCTAAAAATACCAGACAGGCTGTAATGGTTTCTGAAACATCATGTCTTACCACACCAATGAAATTCAAGAACAAACACAGAAATACAGTACTTAAAATCTTACCTATATGACATACCTAAATCTTCTACAAGAAAGAACTGTTTCCTGCACTCAAAATCCTCCTCCAGAGAAAGATCTCACATCAAAAACAGGAAGGCAAAGAATCCCAGTCTAGTTTCGCTTCAAAGAGGTGATAATCTATTGGTTCATCCACAAGACAAATTTCAGATTTCCCAGAAATTAAGCTGATGTTTTGGAACACAGAATGTACAGAACTACTTGTTTTACATAACCATAGAGAGATTATTCTCCCATTACATCACTCCCAAAATGTCACTGTAATGATACTTCATTAACAAAGGTTCAGCTACAAGGTCTTTTGGAAGTTAGCTTTTTTTGCTTTAGATGAGATTTTGATACCCAAGTTAGCCTAGTACGTAACAACTCAAAGTTGAAATATTAAGCCTTTCTTACTGTATATTATTAAATTAAATTTAAAAATTAAATTATGCTAATATATAGAATGCTAATATAGTTTCTCAGCTTTAGTCCTCTGAGATTGTATCAGTAAAATACAAAGTCAAAAGAAAAATTAGTCAGAACAAATTTTAATATATTTGGACTGTATAAAATAAAACATAACATAGATATACCTCTATATAGACATTTTGCCTTGGGGCTTTTGTTGGGTTTTTATATCGTTATGCATACACAGAGGTTATAATATAAAAAATTGGCTTGAAAATCTGAATGTAGCAACAGAGAATTGAAATTTCCCCTTTTAACACTAGAAGTTGAAGAAATCTGCACTTCTCCAAGAGTTTTAGACCTCCACAAATTATTTCAAGCAACAAGATTCTTTTTGTATGGTTGTTTGGTGCTTAGTAAATAAAGAAAATATATATCTCTAACTCTATTTAAGTACTATCACTGTGACTGCAAGGAGTTGCCAAACTTGCTCTCCCCTTCACATCTTTGCTACAACTGGTCACCCCTGGAATAGTTAAATACTTTACAAGTTAAGAGTTTTATGCTTCTCCTGTCTTCAATTTTATCTTCTGCTTTCCATAAACTTCAACCTGCTCACTTTCAGTCTTTGAGGAAGAACACCTTTTCTTTATACCCCATTCTGATAAAGGGTTCAAAAATGCAGTATTATAAAAAAACCCAAAAACTAAACAAAGCCCTATTAAACTTCGAAAGCTGTTAATTTAACCCTCTACCTTTTAAGGATGTGAATTAACTTCCTTATCTTTTTTTAAACATTTGCCCAACAAATAAAGTGATGTTTTGGATTTGATTTGGGTGTAGGGTTTTTTTTCTTCTTTTTTTTTTTTTTTTAATATATCCAGCAATTAGTTTATTCCAGCAAAGATAACAGTTCTGAGTCAATAACACTCCAAATATGTGCTGTTCCCTACTGCCTTACTTTAATTACTACATACAAATATTGTTTATTTAAATCTCTTGGAACCTTGATTGTTTCCAGGTACACAGGTAGATCAAGCTAAGTGGAGTGGAGAAAGGTTTTGAACAATCTGTCTGAGACCAGAAGAGGCTTCCATAGCAGAAGTCCATACCCAGACCAACTGGGCAGCAATCCATCTCCTCAGAGTTCAGCAATTGCTCTGACAAAGCAATAGATAACAATCTGCTCAACTAGTCTCTTCCAGAAGCACCAAAAGCTCAGTTTTGTTGTGTTTCATCCAAAGATGAAATAAAGCCACAGAGCCTCAGAAAACTGCACTATGAACAGAGAAAGCTGTATGGCAAAAAGCATTTGAATGCTTTTCAAGAGGTTCCAGAGATGGCAAGCATCAACTTGGTAAAACATACAAACAAAAATAGACTCTTCCATATAGGAAACTCCTGTAGACATACAAATGGATAACATGTTATGATTTAATATTGAAACACCTCTGAAATCTAGGGAAAAGAAAGACATGCAACCACTAATCCAGATAGGACACCTGAAATACTCAGCTAGCCAAGAGACCAAATGATGCTCTATCTGTATGTAAACAGGAGGAACACTTCCTTTCCAAACACTCACAAGCAAAAACAGAGGAGAGAAAATTTATCAAGAACGCTTGAAACAGTATATTGATGGGATCACAAAAATTAGCATTGTCATATCAAGCTTTGCACTGTGAGCTGTTAAACTCAATCTTCTTTTACAATGATTAAAGCATTGGCTTTTGCAGGAAAAAAACACCAGTCCCTTCCTTGCATTTCTGGTTCACAGCGCTTTTCTGCCACTGCCTACCTGAGTGGATCAGCTAAATTACCACTTAAATACCTTGGAGAAGGAGAAAAGAAGGCTTACAAGCAATTTTAGGAATAAAGCAACTCAAACACAAATTTTTAGAACAAAGCATCATTTATATCCCATGGACACACATCAAATGTCCCTTGCTTTAAGAACAACATCTATCTGTTCTCTCCTTAGACTTTTATTTTTAGTTAGCTAGAGATAATCTCATATAAATACATCTGGCCCCAGAGGAACCAGCTGCAATATGTAAATTTTACTGAATGGAAAACATTTGGGGGATTATTTTCTAGCTGCCCCTTCCCAGACAGTCTCACTCCTCAAGATGGACTGAGCTGCGCTTCCTCATGTGGGTAACTGAGACTTGATTCAATTACCGTGACGGGCATACACACATACACACATCATTGGGCTGAGTAAGAACTCAGGCACAAACTAAACTTTAAAGTTGAAGCACTAAGACTTAAAGCCTTCAACTGTGGACCCTGCTTGGCTGTCAAAAAGAATAATTGATACAAAAAGAGAATGTGCACATCTCTCCTGTCATCCTCCACATCCTACTTGAAAGCAAATATTATTGAAAAACTATGTTCTGCAAATGTATTTTCCAGTGTTGAATAACCAACAAACTCCAGAAAACTACTGCAGTTAACATTAGGAAAAAACCCTCCAAACTATTAAATGCACCATTAAAAATTCATTGTGCTCAATACTTTCTCTTTCTGACAGAGCATTTTGAAGTCTGACTCATAGTTTGGATTACAGTATGTGAGGCAGGCAAATGGAAATGGAAAAGCTAATGTCCATCAGCCTAGCTATTTTCTATATACTGTTTTTGTATTAGCATTTCAAAGAATCTATGAATTAGAAATCAGCTGTCTCCAGATGTGCAGTGGGACTCCAGTTACTCAGAAAAACCTCACAAATTATGTCAGGAAATCCAAGAAAAAGTAATCAGTACTTCCAAATTATTTAAGGCAGTGTTAATGACTATGTTATTATAGCTTGCAAAATTCTTTTTAAAATCACAAGTGATGATTTTAAAATGCTCACAAACACACTTCTGGCAATGCACACAGACTCCTCTTAGGAATTGCTTATTACATTGGTAGTCAGCATCCCTACTACAGCAGATTTTGTGCATGTTATCACTCCCATAAGAACAAAAAAAATTAATCTCTTATTCTTCTGTTTCCCAAAACCAATCAGCAACATAAAGTTACAGTTTCGTTAGCCGGTGTTAACAGAAGCCAGGCAGAATATTATCTTCTGGGTGAATGAGCACTAGTACCCATTCATATTTTGGCACAAGTTTGTTCACTAGCAGCTTGACATTAAAGCAGAACAGCAGCTTTCTGCAATAATGACCTACTGTGCTATTTTAATATGAAGCGTGTTTTGGACATCGAAGAAAGAAAAAAAATAAAGGGAATATTAAAACATATGACAAATTTTCCTTATGATGCCTCAAAATATGTAGTAGAATGCATTAGATAAACAAATATATGCAGCTGAAGTATAACTAATTTCCTTGGGAAAGGCTTTCTATTTTGCAGATGCATTGAAGGCTTGGAGTCTTAGAAGGAAGCACTTTGGAGAATGCTGAAGGTTAGATTTTGTTTTGTTTTCTCTAAATATTTGTTACAGGGAATACAGGCTCTTGAAAAAAAATATGCTTTTCTGTTGGCCCTCATTTTTCCCAGCAGACAATAGCTGCTACTGTCCAGCGTTTAAATGACCTTTGCCCTGCCCTCCTACTTTGTTTCCCTTAGGAATGTCATTCATCCTTTTGTAACACTTTGCAACTCATTATTGCCTTACTTTTTCCTGCCACTTTTGTTCTGGTCTTTAAAAGAGAACATATACACTGTTTCAATCTAAGGGGGAAAAAAAAATTGAAAAGGAAATCATTAGTACTTGGGAGAATGTCCAGAGACAAATATTCATGTTGTACTTCAATGTAATCTGGGTTTTGACCCATAAATTTACTAAAAGTAGTTAGTGAACTAACTGTAGACGTAATTAATTAAACAAACAGAAAATTTAAGGATATTTCAATTTTTCCTCATTATATTTTCTTTCTCATTGATCCCATAACCTTGTCAACATTTCATCATGCATTTGTAAGGGAAAAGAGGTTGCACCCCCACCCATCTCAAACCAGTCTTTATGTGATCTTGGTTTGCTCACACCTTTCCTATAGAAAACCTGCATTTGTTTAGGAGAGGCATAATCCTTATCTACACTAATAATTTTCACAACATATTTTCACTGGTACCATTGCTTCTTCTGATACACAGACACCAGGAACAAAGGCAGACCTCCTGCTTTTGTAACACACCCATTCAGCTGTAACACAGCTGAATATCAGAAGAGACTCAACTTCTTTTAATAACCACTCCTCACACATGTAGAGGTACAGTATGTTTCTTTGTAAATTTCTTTGAAAAAGTACGTGAAAAGAAAAATTTCAACTGAAGAGTCAAAAGCGTAAATGACTCAACTTCCCCAACAACTTTAAAAGGACACCATTTTCACAGTCAGCAATACAGACTAATAACATTTTCCTTGACCACTGGTCTTTGCCTAGGAGCAGTAAAAATACTGGTAATAAAACACAAAAGTATCCAAAGATTACAGGAAAGTGGCAGCTGCAAAAGTGCAAAATTTTGAACTACTTTAGAACTGCTACATATTGAAATATACTTTGGCAATCAAACCTAACTTTCAGAAATACATAAAGAGGGAATACAAAGCTTAAAATAAACAGCTGGAATAATTCTTCTAAAAAACAAGCATTACAAGGCAACATTTACAAAAATTTACTGTTACAAAAATGATACAGAACATTATGAACAATATATTGACAATTTAGTTAACCAATAAGATAGGCACAATTTAAACCATTGCCAAAACAAAAAAGGTTTCTAGAGGATATGGTTGGGGAGACACTAAAATGATTCAAAATTACAACTACCTTCTGTGAACCAGCAACCTGGCAGGAAAAAAAACATCTTCCCCTTTTCTGTTAATTTACCAGATTATTTCTCCCCATGCTACACACTAGCAAGAAAAATGAAGTCTTTGTTTCCAGTTTTCCTTTTATTTACAGTTCTGTACCTCCCAGAGTTCACAGCCTCATGCAATGAAGGCTGCCACCAGAAACATTGCAACATCTTGTCAAATCACACAGTTCCTTCCACATCACGCCCAACTGTGGAAAACCAGAGCTCTCTCCTATACAAGGATAGCTGATATGTTGCATATGGTATTTCATGTTTTATATTTTTTCTTTACTGATTTTTTTAATCCCACTTAATAACCCAGATGCCAGTCACCACGCCAGTAACCACTTTGACACAGTAGGCAGTTTTTGCTTAACATCAGGATTTAAAATGGACCCTCCTGCAATCCATCTCTCAATTCAGAACATCTCAACTTTTGCAAACAAATAAGAGCAAAGATCAGCCCACATCATTTACCACTTTGCCAACTGGCTTCTCATTCCTCAGGCTGAAATCCTTGGCAGTTTGGCAGGGATGCTCTTGTCTGCCTTCCAGCTGCCTGCTGGGATGAGCAATATTTACCATCTTACCCTTCAATCACAGGGCAACAAATAACAGCATGAGTTAAAAGGGGACCAATTCCCATTCCAGCAGGAGTATTTGAACTACTGTCTTCAGGGAAAAAATTCAAACAGCCTCCCACGTACTCACCAAAACTCAACGTTAAGAGCAGCTTTAATCTTTTAGATGCAACAGTGAAAATCTCCAGCCACTTCAGAGGAGAAGCAGTCAACAGCCTAACAGTGAGTGTCTTCTCCATAGCCCAGCTGCTGGCAGCACACAAACCTGCTCTGCCATGAGTTTTCTTTCTGGAAAGCTGTTCAGCATTTCAATGCTGGAACCCAATAATGTGAGTCACTCTGTTTAAAGCATGGTTTCATTTCAGATTAAAAGGGGGGGGAAATCATTTTACATTTTACAATTACAGTCTTAAATTTTACATTCATACGTGATCATTTAGGATTAGATATGCACAGGCATACCTAATTTTAGTGCTTAAAAAATATTATAAATTCATCTCTGCACAACTCAACATGTGAGGTAAGTTATACACCATCTATCAGACAAATAGCAATTCCAATCATATTTAGTGGGATTTAAGAGCCACTCAGTTTTTCAACTGCATTAGCTATAGACAATTTTTACAGCTTTCTCATTAAAAAGTCCCATCTATTCTAACTACATGTAATGAAAGGTTTCTGGCTAACACCAGGTGACAAATGTAAATTAAAACCACAAGAATATCTAATTAAGAAGAACTGGAAAATGATGAAATAAATTTCAGTTTGCCTTATTCTTTTACTAAAATAGGCACTTTTTAAAAAGTAAAACACCAGAGAGAAGTAAAAACTAAATTTACTGTGTCACAAGATTTTACAATAACTAACAAATTGAAACTTGAAAAAATTGAAATAGTCAATGTATTTTAGACCTTCTCGCTACATGTCCTCAAAAGGTACAAAACAAGTCTGCTTTTAAAGGTCAAGATGATAACATCATGCATACATGATAGATCACACACTTTCCCCATGTTTCAATAAAATTAAGAATAAATTTTACAAAAAAAACCCCTCTAAATATTTAAATTTCTTAATTTAAAAGTGATATTTACCTTAAAAAATGTAGTCAAATATAGCAGCCATTGAAAAACTACTGCATTTTGGTTATTACGGGGCTTTATTTCAAGCAGCAAATCTGCTTTAAAAAACACCCTCCATTTTGGACAAAAATATTGGATGCCACAGTTCATGGTTTACATTTACTGTATCATAATTTGCCTAAAGCAACCCAAAACACGCTATTCTATTCCTATTTTAGATAATTGTAGTAACTCATGAGAAGCTAATAGATTTCAAGCAAGGAGAGCAAAACTTCTGAATTTTAACAGTTGGGACTATTAGTAGCACCAGAACATAATGCTCCTTCTCTGATCACTTGAACAAAATATGACAGGATGTTTAACATTACACCCTGAAATTATGCATCCAGACTGAATTTTAGCAAGCATCATACTACAGAATTTTTCCAATTAGGGTGCTAATGTACACAATTGGTTAATTCAACTCTTTCTATTCCACAGGATAAGGCTTTCTACACTTAACCTCCAGATTTCACTAATTAGCCCAAAGTAAAGCACTGAGCTCTGTGGGGTTATCATGCTTATTAACAATCAATTCAAGGATAGCTAGACTTCAAAAGAAGCACCATGCTAAAGAGAAAAAGTCCTATTTGTGTATATGGTAGCAAACGAGTGAGAAGAAACCTATAAAACACCACAAATCTTAGGAAACATTATAAAGTGAAATTCATACAACAAAATTTTATGAAACCTTAAGAAATTAAACAGGAGATTGACTTTATTCTAATATGCATTATAAATAGAAAACCTAATGTTGAAACTATAGTTATTATACTTCACTTACACTCACACTCTGTAGTGATTTACTATGTACTTCTCTAAGCTTTATCTCAGCAGAGTGAACTGAAACACACATGTATCCAAAGTTTAAAAAACTGTACTCTAAGGTCGTATAATGCAAGTAATTAAGGACTGCACATGAAAAAGGCTAAAAACAAGACTCGATGCTAGTTTAATTACAGCTTTCTAAAGTGAATACTCAACTGTGTAATACTAAAGCTGTTTATATACAGCTAGAATAAACAAAAGACCATTTTTCTGTTCACTGAATGCATAATAAAAATACTTCAACATTAATTTAAAAGAAAAAAAATCACAAACACAGCACATTATACAGGTAGGCTAATTTATGCAAAAAAAATTTGATTTCTATTGCTGTAATCTACAAGGAGTTTGTAACCAATTTTGCCAAGATTTGTCTATGTTCTTTTAATATTCTGTTTGCCATTGGGAAATTTCTATTCATTCCATTTCATCAGTACAATGATTTCCATTTCAACAAGCGTGTAGATACAATCTTAAAAAACTCATTTATGAGTAAGCAACCTTAATTTCTTGTATTACAGTGTTCAAGAGCAACATGGGTAATTTTAAAGATACCACACAATATTCTAGTGCAAATGCCATCACTAGGCAGTACTTCCATGCTTGAGATTTCTTATCATACCCACAAAGATCTAAATGTTTTAGAAACCAAATGTTTTGACAGTGCACAAATTACACATGCTCATTTAATATTAAAAATGCATGCAGGGTTGCAGGGTTTCTGGAAAGACAAAAATACAACAGAGAACAGACCTGCTCCTCTCACTACTTTAAAAAAAAATTAAAATCAAATTAGGGTTCAAAACACAGACATATCATGTCCAAAAACCAGCTCTGTTTGCTGCTACTAGCTAACTCATAGCCATCTAAATCCACTACTGAAATCAGTAATCTGTAATTTCCATAAGAAACCATAGAATCACAGAATGCCTTGGGTTAGAGAAGACCTTCAAGAAAATTTACCTACAATCCCTCTGCCAAGGGCAGGGACACCTTTCACTAGACTAGATTGCTCAAAGCCCCATCCCAACCTGTCCCTGAACACTTCCAGGACTGGGCCATCTACAGCTTTTCTGGGCAACCTGTTCCAGTGTCTCACCACCCCCACAGAAGAGAATTTCTTCTTAATATCTAATGTAAATTGACCTTCTTCCACTCTGAAGCCACTCCCCCATGTCCTATCACTCCACATCCTTGCGAAAAGCCCCTCTCCAGCTCTCTTGTAGGCTCCCTTTAGGTACTGGAAGGTTGCTCTAAGGTCTCCCGGGAGCCATCTCTTCTTCAGACTGAACAACTACAATTCTCTCAGCTTGTCTCTACAGGAAAGGTCTTTCAGCCCTCTGATCATAAAAAAATAAATACCCGCTTGTGTAAAACAGTACTACTTTTAATCCTTGTTTCAGATGTAGTAATTTTTTGCTAAAAGTTTAGCATGAAAAGCACAAGATGATTTCTAACTCCCCTTAATCTTAGGTACCAAGTAAATAAGCAGTGGACAATTTTTTTTAAAAGGAAAAAAATATTATTATATTAATTTCACAGATCAAGAACTAAAGACTAATTCAAGCTCTCTGGAAGACATTACTACAGCATCTAAAGTGTTATTGCCTCTATTTTCTACTGCACTTTCCTGCTGAAGATTACAGTCCATTTGGCAAGGACAATAGGAAAAAACCCCACGTGCTAGTCCATCAGCAGGCACAGTTCATAACCTGCCCATTAACCTAGGCTGACTTTATCAGTAACCTTCAGCAGAAGACAGGAGTGATAACACTTGGAATTGCTACAGATAAACCTATCAAAGATCATGATTCAGCACACAGCGTGATCTGCCCAATGTCATATACTCAGCTTAAGAGCTGGAACTTAACAGTAGTTTACAGTCATGAGTAAAAGACAGCTTTCATTAATACACTTTATTACTGAGGGCAAAAATGAAGTCTCTGAATTCATCCTGTAAATTTCAGACTTTTTCTGAGTGCTTTCAGTCCTTCCTTCTTTTCCATACTGTCCAACTCCAACCAAACCTACAAAGAGTAAGAAAAACTCCACAGCTTACCGAGAATACTCTCTCTTGCAACAGAGAAATTTTTTAAATTGATATACTGCAATATTTTCATATGATTGGACTGGGGAGCAACCTTGACCACAGGAACCTGAACTGAAAGAATACTTCTAGATTTGCTCTAGAACACTGATACAAGCCCATCTGTTTCAGCAAATTCAGTTGGAGTTGATTCTTTTACCCATTGCGGCATGCTTATTTTGCTTTCTTTTAAAAAGTAAGAATTCATCAGAGGTACCTTGCATATGTAACACTGGCTGAACACATAATACACCAATCAATATTTATGAATGTATGAATACAATGGTTACTAAATATAGCAGTATACTGATGGTGTTGCTGTGCCTCCTTCTTCACCTACAGGCTGAAGTGAAAACTTCCCAGTACAACCTATAATTTGTTTGAACAGAAACAAGTGTCATCCATCCTCTGAAAACATGTTCTTTTCACAGCTTGCTACACTTATTGCAGCGGACAGCAGGATAAGCTATTCAGGTAAGTAACCTTAGCAGAGAAGGCAAAAACAAATGAGCGGTGTGTAAAATGCATCATGACTACAGGAGACATTCTTGTGAATCAGATTCAATCAGCTCTCCTCATCCACTCAAATGTACTTGTTAGAATTACAGGCCTCAACTCCCTATCTGCTGGAAACGGGATCTAAATGGTAATCCAACTCACTGAATACATTTCAGAAAACACTTTTGTATCAAAATATAATCTTTCCACTAAGGGCTCAGACTTCAATGGCAGAAAAAAAAAAGCCCACAAAGAAAAAATGGGGAAACTAATACAAGATTATTTGTTGTCACTCTTCTCCACAAAAACTTACAAATATTTGTATCACCTCTTCTGGAAAGAAATGTAATTTGCCATAAGTTTATCCACCAAGTGAATGACTATTAAGAGACTAAAAAATTCTTATTTGATGATAACTTATTTGCCTTTTCCACAGTTGTTTACAGAATGTGGACAGTGAAACTAATTTTCAGTATCTTCACTTCACTTAAATACCTACAGAGAACAAGAAATACTAATTTTGCCACAACAGAAATTAGTACTTAATACTTTCCAACTACTACTAAAGTTATAAATTTTTAAGAGCCACATTTAAATTACATATTAACACCTAACAAAGACCTGAAATCTTGAAGGATCCAGTGGTTCTTTCCTTATTTATACCACTGAAGACTACAATTAAACCTATTTTACAGCCTTCTTCATCTACGTATTTATTTATAAATAAAACCAGTCCATTCAAGATGAAGGCAGCAATTTGCCTCATCAATCACTGCTACACTCAAAAATAATTTGGGGCAGGAACTACAGGATAGCTCATTGCTTCTGTCCCAGTAATTTCCAAAATAATATGTGAGTCAGAAATATTACTAAAAGAAGTAATTTCTACAGTAGCTTGGAACCCTAAGCTCTCCCTGTCTGACACATCAGGTTTTCATAAATTAAAGATTTCTCCTCCACATCTGTCAATTAATATTTAATCTCACATTATTTGACACTATCCAGTATTGAGTTTTAAAAGGCTTATAGTAAAATAATCTTAAATCAATTTTGAGTATTGAAACTATAAATTCTTTTGGAATACAAACACAATACTGATAGCAAATATAAATCACCTTAAAAAAAAATAAGATGGTATGGGAACTCAAAATGCCACATGGCACTGACTTGTTCACCTCGCCAGCACACGGACAGCTTTCCCTTCCACCTTTTCTTTGAGTTAATGAAATAGACTGATCTTCATCTGAGAAACCCAGCTTCATCTAACCACCAACAGTCATCCACTGAAAATTTGCTTTCTTAAAATTGTGCCCTCTAAGGTCACTGAGATGCTTTTTAAGAAGCAAGAGCAATAAACAGTTCAAAATTTTCAAATTCCAACAAAAATAATTTTTGAGTCAAAACCTACTTGACATACAAAGAAATTTGGAAACATTTAACCTACAATTACAATTCAGTCTACAGATGATCCTTAGCTATGGCTAAAGGCTTTTGTGCCAAATTAAAAATTTTACTTTTTACTTACTTCATATCTATTTCACTTTTGTTATATCATAATTTTAGCATACTGCTACTAGTGGCACTTACAAAGCTCACCATATTGAGCATTTAAAGCAATTTCACCTTTGAGAAATTAAGGAGAAAAGACATGCTGATTTGGAGGCATCTGTTGTAAAACAATACTAAATGTAGCTGATATTCTTGAATCAGAGATGCATAGTAACCCTGGTAGTTGTTTTACTTGCTCTTCATTTTGTACTGACCTTTTGCAATTGACTCAAATTCTTTTCCTGGCATGGCCTGCAGGATAGTAGAGATGACTTACAGCTCTTCAGCCTGCAGCTGGGTAGATAATGCCCACTTCCCACAAGAGCTGAAGAGCCTACAGCCCCACATACTGATAATAAAAGGCCTATGTATTTTGGGAAGTTCTCAAGACAATTAAATACTGGGTAGGAGAGTTTTGCTGTTGTTATTTTAATTGACTGTCCTATTTTAAGGGGAGCTTTTTGTTTTTGAACAAAAAAACAACTTTTGAAGGAATCCTCAAAATAACCATTTCAGTCTAGAGTGGATTCCATACTGTGAATACCAGTGAACTAGTCTTCTGCAGTTCAGGATTAGCTTCACTCAGCTGTGAAGAGGCAGGATTTCAGACACTTACCATTTTTCAGAGGTACCTATGGGCTACCTGCAGTGGATCCCTGTAGAATACCAGTCATTGGGAAACCAAAATCACAATTCATGTATGTGATCAAAGCTGCAGGATCTAGCATCTTAACAGTCAAGTCTTTGCCAGTCTAGCAAAAGACAGTAAGAATATAAACACAACTGGGTCAGAGAGAAAAAATTTGATGTTGCCCCACTAACGGTACAAACAGGTTTCTGCAGAAGAGTGTTACGGGATACATACACTTCCTGCTGCAAAAAATATGCTTAAAATTAGTTTCAGAAACTAGCATTTAAATTAAGATCTCGCGCAAATAATTGTCATGGAAAGCACACTGAATTTCAACAAGAGGAAGTGTGAGGCAAGGATTCCATTAATAAACCTTATCATTAAATCTACCATGATTAAGTCTACGCTCACAAAGGCTACTGCTTATTAACAGATCTTTCTCATCGCAGCAACATATTAGCTTAAAAGATAGATGAACAGCTTATTTTTACTGTTAAAATGCTGGAGGCTAAATTTAGTTTTTGACAGTGACAGCAGCTCTGATGTGCCTTGGTGGCACATTTCATTGCAATGTTATCGCTACAAACTGGAAAATCCAAACACTGAAAGCACACACAGGAAAACGCTGGTGGATATGCTTAGCATTTAACAGCCTTGTCTATTCAAAGATGATTCACTTAAGAGAAGCTTCCAGCACAATGTCACTTCGAATAAGAATTTCTCCTAATTTTGTCAGCCTTGGACTAAGCAACATCCAGAGTAGTGATGTAAGCTACACTCCAGTGTTCTGGGTTCCACCTCCAGCCAAGAACAGGCTGGGCCATACTCTGGTAATAACCTTGGCAGCACTCTCCTCTGCTTCCTGCACTGCCAATACTAATGAAACAAAACTAGACACAAGAGGTTTCTTAGAAACTTCGTGTTAATGCTGCCTGGCTGGAACTATCTCTGATGCTTGTACTAATTATCCCTGAGCAGATTAGACCACAGAATGCCAAGCCAGTCCAGCAGTCCTTACTGTGCACGCTCTGCTGGGTGACTGCATTTCCAAACTCAAAATTATATTAAATGGTTCACACCAACAGAAATTGCAACAAAGCCATGAGTTTAAAAATCATTATAGCTACATTAAGACAATCATCACCGATGCACCCTGACTACAAGAGATTTAAAATACATAAACTCAAGCAATACATGAAAGTAATTCACATCAATAAAAAATAATCAAGTGATAAAAAAGTAGAAGGCAAGCAGTACAATATACCCATGAAAACCATTAGTTTTTCATTTTATTTGAAGTATTTCACAGAGTAAATGGAGAATGTGCAAAGTGAACAAAGGGATGGCTTCTACACACCAGTAGTTCAGCTTTCTAGTGCCTACATTTTATATAGCCCATTACAGGCCCTTTTATTCCCTCATCTGCAAGCATCAAGTAGAACAGTTATTCTTCATCTAGAGCCATGATGAGTATGTACTTGTACTTCTCAATAATATTACGTTTGCAGAGCCTCAGTTGTTCGCTCTCCTTGGAGGTAGAAGACTGATGTTCTATTTTACTTTTTCAAAAAAGAAGAAAATATTACACTACTCAGCAATTCTTCTCAAATACATATTTACTACTAAGCTTTGAAACACTTTGTGCAGTAACACAAAGCACACAAAATTTAATCTTTTTTATTTCTTTTTCTACCACTTAGAAAGAACATACTTGAACAGGAAAAAGGCTAGCTAGTGTGCAACATCATATGAAAAACTCTAGTCCACATATATCTCAATGTACTTTGATATTAGTATTTGGTACTAGTATTAAGGGAATAACAGTAAACTAAAATTACTGCTTTTGTTATTTTTTCCTTCAAATTCAACAGCAGTCATATAATCCCCACAGGATCACAGAGATACCTGAAACATAATATTCAAAGTTATGTATGCTTCTAATGCTGCCATTTTAAAAGCAATTTAATTTGTAAAACAACCCCTTTATTTATGATTTGCCAAATATAAGTTTCTTTCAAAACAATAATGCTCCAACATCTGAAAGCTTATCCCAAGAGGTACTATTTTCTCATTAAAACCAGAAGTCAGAAACAAACAATTTTCTCCTAAATTAATCTCAACTTTACATGAGAAGAGAAATATCACAGCTAAGCCAACACAAACAACAAATGTTCCCCATCTGATAGTCAAAAAGTGAGGAAAACCACACTTAGAGACATGGTTAATTATGTGCTTTCTAGACAAAATATGCAATCAGAATTATTTTATCTCATCAAATTATTCACTGTGGATACAACCAAGGAGATTAGGAAAAAAAAGACAAAAGGTTCTATTTCCATAAAAAGCATCATTCATACCTGCAATACATGACCCAACATGGCATGAGCCCTAACCACCAAACCACAGACGTCTTGGCATGGATTTCCCCTAACCTCTATTGGAGCACTGAAAGTGATGACAAAACAATTCTCTGGCTCAATGACCCCACCACTTGCCTGGGATGTGAACAGTTGGGTTTTAATCCTTTTTCCAGTGAGTATTTTATTTTCACAGAGCGGAACAACTTCAGTTGTTCCCATTTAGAAAGGGGGCCAAAAGTCTACATAATTAAGCCACTACAATCACTGGTACCAATCTTCACAGCACATTAAATATTGAACCAAAGGCTGACTTACCTTAATTAAGGTGATTCACTTAATGCAGATTTAAGGCATACTGACAAAACAGAGAAAACATGGGACTTCTATATCCAGTACAATTTTTTCCTATGTTTTTTGAAAACATTGCATGCAAAGACAAAAAAAAATCAGAGAGATAAAGTACAAAATATCTGTTAGCCCTCAATCTAAACAGCTAGCCAACATTCCTAGGTCCTTCCTGACTCACCTTCATTAGAATGAAATGAAATTCAAATTAATATTTACCAAGAATACTCATAAAATCATGATTTTATCCAAAACTAACATGACCTTTGCAATTTGTTGGTGCTATCAGAAATTACTGTGCTCCCTAGAGTGTCATCTGTTGCCTTGATGGTTCATGCAAAGCCCTGTGCATTTCTTCCTTCTTGTTAACACTCTCAAAAATTCCATTTCTCTTCAGGAATGCACCAGTGACCCAGCTCTGCTATTTATGATGAATTTTATCAGTCTTCATAGAGTAGTCTTCCCTGTTCCAGACTTATTCTGCTGACTGGTGCCTTAAGCAGCAGCTTTATTGTTTCAGCTACCAAAGGAACACTAAGACCAGTGCCCCTCTAATGAAGGATCTCTACTGCACTTACTGATTTTTACCAGATCTGTTTTTATGGAAGCCATTAACACTCCTCTGTATTCCAAAAGAATATTTTCCAATGTATATTTTAATAGCAAAGTTCAAAACTGCAATTTTATTTCTATAGCTACAAGATCCTGAAAAATATAAACATAGTGAGTGTTTACGTAAGACTACTTTGGACAGATTTCATCCATTAAATTTTATATGCTGAACAGACAAAAGAAATCTGCAAAAAAGTATTCTTGTTTCACAACACAGAACAAATCAAATGCTATTTCATACACCAAGTACCAGTAAGACATTCAAATTTATTTATCCTATAAAAATCAAATGCCTTCTCAAAAAACAAAGCACAGTTTGGCATTGAATGGTATGTTCAGCCTAAACTTCAATAATTGGAATCCACACCCAAAACTAGAGCTCTGTGGTAATGACAAAGCTCCAACAATTTGGTGCCACGTTTGGTCTTCTTTTGCAAAAGCAAAAGGTTTTCCTTAAGTTAAAAAAGCCACACTCTCATAAAAATTTCATTGCCTCTACCTCTTCCCCAAAAATGAAACATGCAGAAAGAATACAAATTTCAGTTTTTAAACATATTTATGCATTCAAGTCTAAAGAACTAGTGTCTAACTTGATTTCGGTTTATTCGAAATCTTAAAATTTTTTACTTATGTTCTAGTTTTGAGCACCAGAAGTACTTGACTTCACAAGGATTATATGCTGTTCCCAACATCACAAGGTATCTTACACAAACAAAACTTACTAATTCCTGAAAGCAACAACTTTCAGGCTTGAAACACAGAATGTGGAATTCTGGAACACTTTGTTTTCCATTTACAATAGGTGAGACTATGCTGTGGTTACTGCATACTAGGCTGAAAGGTTTTTCAAGCTGTAAGACATGCCTGACTACAATGTCCAAAAGTTAGTGTGTGGATAAATTACCTTGAACCTCAAACTGGCTATGTGCAACTGGGCTGTATCTAAGTAAGCAGCACTGAAATCCCTTGTAAGAAGAGGAAAAATTTCATACATTCAGAGGTTTCTTCCAGGGACTGTACCTCTGAATATTGGAAGTCCATATCTTCCATGACTGCAAGTACAAAACTATCTCTAAAATAATTTTATTTCTTTTTTAACCATTTCTAATATAAGCTCTTACTTGTGAACGGAGCAGTACAATACAGACAAAAATATACACCCACCTAGGCAACTACAGCCTACAAACCCCAAGGAAACAGGCACAAACTTCATCCACCAATCTATCTCAGTAACTCATGTAACTCCCAACAACATCAAAAAATAAGGAACTGTGTGGTAGAGCCTAACTGCAGACACTTCAAAATCTCTAAAAGGAAGAAGGATGCCACATTACATAAAGTTTTACTCAGAGAATATTTTAAAAATGGCACTTTTTACATAAAATTCTGATTGCTGCAAGGAAAAAAAAAGGAACAAACACTGCTGACACTTGAGCTGGTTTAACTCATACCCCCAAGTCTCCTTGGATTCTTTTAGTGCCAGCTCAGAAAATTTGAAACAAGTATTATACATTAAAAAAAAAAAAAAAGTCTCTCTATCAAACACTACACATGCAATCATGAATATTCCTTATTTAACTGTGTAAGACATGGTACATAATATTTTATTTTTAAATAGAAAAACACACACCACCTGTGTATGGACTGCAGAGAATAATCGGTTTCTTTTCTATGCCATTTAAAATAAATTTCTATGTCTTTCATGCTGTTCCCTTAAATGGTAGGGTGATAAAAAACAAATAGGAAAGCATAAATGACATCAGTTCCCTGTTGCAAGCAATACAATTCTGAATTGAATATATTAAAAAGTATGATTTCCTGAGAAAAGAGCATAAACCCACAACAGGAACTGAAGTCAGAAATAAGTTTTCCTTGACCCTTATGTTTCTTTCTGGTCCAGAGGTTTCAGTACAAGAAGATAAACATTTATTGAAATTTTAAACTACCTTGGGAATCCATTTCCAGAAACAGCCTACTAGTTATTCAGTTCTGCACTGAAAAAATGATTCCCTTATTAGTTAAACAAAACCCCCCTTACAGAAACAAATATATTTTGAAACCATAGGTCTGGAAAGATAGTCCTTTTAAAAGTATTACAGAAAGGTGAGCTGCTCCAAGAGATTGAAAAGATACTGAAAATATTCCACTGTTTTTCTTGGGGAACATGTACCATAAAATCTATTCTTCTTATCATCATGACTGAATTCAAAAGAATAGATTGTGACCAGGCTCTGTAATGCTACCATGATGCTTAAATCCTTATTTTCAGTTATTACTAACTGAAGGAATAGACAAAAGACTTAGGAAACATTGAAGTAAGATGAAAGACAATGCCATCAAATCAACACAATCACAGATTATGTTTATTTTTTCTTCCTTCTTGGAGAATCTTTTTCAATTTCCCAGCAATTCCTAGGACACTAGCCCCCCTTTTTGTATATTTTTGAGTCCATTTTATGAAATATAGAATTTGCAGCTTTATTGGTTCTATAAGAACAATGAGAATACATTATTAGTAGTAAAACAGACGTTTTCAGAATCCTGTGAAGAATCTCAAAGTGCTTGAGAGATATGGCAGACGTAATCTTCAAAGCTCTGAATGGAAGTTCTTTGATCATTTTGTAACTGTACTAGTCTAAATGTCAAATAATACATGACATACTTTTGCAAAATAAACAATGAAAAATAAAATACACAGTATTCAAATACACACATACAGAAGGAAATGAGATGGCATGTGAGTCAACACATTTACATTTCTTTCTCACCTCTTGTCTAGCCAACACCTCCATAGCAACTTTTCTATTTTGGTGCTCTCCAAAACCTTCCTCAAACAGCAAGCTACCTCTTCAGCTTGCTCCTGCAGCACTTCCCCCTCACCAAGTCTCTAATTCAATTCCAGTGAGCCAAGAGTCATTTGCTTGATCCTATTTCCTCTTTAGTATTTTATCTAATGGGTCTATTGCTATGTTCCAAGCCTAGTACCACAGTTTGTTGTCTTTCAAAACCACTGTCCCTCTTCCCCCCTTATTACTTGACCACTTGGGTCTTGTATCACCCATCAGTACTGAAATTTTTCTGCTTTTCAGCCATGTCCTCCCAGAAGCCTTCTCCCACCCTTTCAATGAGATAAGTGACTGCTTTCATGCCTCAAGGCTAGATGTGTGTTCAGCTCTTCTGCCATCCTCTCCAACTCCTGGACCTGCTTTGAATCCTACATTGAATCCCCAGGGAAGCGGTAGAATCATCATTCCTGGAAGTGTTCAAAAAACAAGTAGATGTGGTACTTCATGATATGGCTTAGTGGTAATGGTGATATTCAGTCAAAAGTTTGACTTGATGATCTTGGAGGTCTTTTCCAACATTAATGATTCTATGATCCACTTCCTCTGTTTCTACTCTGGTGCTGTGTTAACATGTCTGGCAGGAATCCTCCTGTTAGGCTGAATTCTTCCACTACATATGGCTTTTTTTAAATTCTTCCAACTCTACTACCTCAGGAGTTATGCCCAGAAAACAGACACAGCTTTAACTCAGTAGTGTTAGAAGAGTCAAAACTGAACAGAAGCAATATGCAGACTGCAGCGGTGGCCAAGGCCACATTATCAGCATAATGTTCTTTGTGGTCTTTAAATTCTGGACACCTGATTGCCTGAAAGATCTGCAAAAATAGCTTGTGAAACAACCATGAGAGCATTTTAATCTGCATATGCACAATAGCAAGGAAACAAAACTGTTATTTTTGTCTGCCTTATTCTATATTTAAAATTTAACCTAATTTTACTGGGTTGCAAACCAGGAGTTAATGCATTTTTTTAAAAAACTTTATTCACTCTTCCTCTCCCCAAGGAAAGTATAGTCATTTTAACTTTTTCCTCAAGTTGTAAGTACTAGTGGTAGTGCCTATA
The DNA here is from genome assembly GCF_017590055.1 of Onychostruthus taczanowskii. Taxonomy (NCBI): domain Eukaryota; kingdom Metazoa; phylum Chordata; class Aves; order Passeriformes; family Passeridae; genus Onychostruthus; species Onychostruthus taczanowskii. Next base: position 10,138,152 of record NW_024498351.1, read on the forward strand.
GCGAATAGAAATTCAGATCAGCGTTTCTCAACGTTAAGATCTATCTGTCTTCTGCAAGATTATCTATTCATCTGCTTATTGACTATCCCTGCCCTGCTTAGTCCCAAGACCTAAGAGGATTACAGAACCTGGTGGCAAGGCTGAAGGCTTGTTAACTTAATAAGGCTGTGGATTTAAAACTGTGTTAAATTAAACAGGTTTTGAAAATGGCTTAAGTCTGCTAGAGTGGATAAGATTTAAGAGTCTCCTTTCTTTATCTAGCTCCTGAGAAAGACCATGTGAGATAGAAGGGCACTGGCACACATGAACAAGTGAAGGTCCACGAGACATTGATTTTCCTTTAGCAAGCTCTTAGCTTCAGAATAAAAGCTTCTTCACTACTCAGGGGCACTTTACCACAGTGCAGTGAACTCAACTTTACTGGATTTGTTTAAAATAAGCTTCTAGAACAGCTATGCCCTATATATGCCAACTCAGATTGTCATCTGATTATCTTTGACTATTTTCCATTTTAACACTTTTAAAAGTCAGAAGTGCTTCATTCTTACCATTTTTTAATATAAATAAAACAAAGACTATAACCTAAAGGGCTAAGATAGCACACCAAAAAAGAATAATTGAAGAGACATGCTTCAAATTATTCAGTATTGATGTTCTGCCACCCCTGTGCAAGTAAGACTACATTCCTTATCTTGGGTTCAGCAGCTTGAAAGTCTGGAGGAAATGTGTACTTTCGTCTTTAATCAGAGCTTCTCAAAAGCTTGTCTCATAGAACTGTGGTTCACACAAGGTAAAACAGTAGTTCAGTTCTTTAAAAAGCTTTCAATGCACATGTATATTTTGAAAGCTTAGATGCTGAAAAGAGAAAGTCAAGAGAGGTAATATGCACATCTTTCCTTTACAAGAAGAGGAAAGGAGAGTTATCTTTCTGCAACACAAATGCCATGAAATAAAATCAGTTTTATTAACAAAGAAATGCTAAAGACTGAGGAGCACTTCAGGTGTTATGAAGTCCAACAGGACACTTGATGCCAGGCTTATCTTCTGAACAGCCCTGGCAGCAGTCCTCCACTTCAGAGAGGAGGAGAATGCTATTTATAGTAATATTTAAACAACACTGAAATGCTTACCTTTGATCAAAAGGCATTGATGATTAATAGCATACTTCCCAGCTAGAAACTACAAAATTCTACTTTGTGCATTTACAGAATATAAAAATGGACTATCTAAATTTTACTCTGAAAAATCAAGAAAGATAGAAAGAACAGTTAACAACAGAACAGAGCTTTTAGTTCAATTAAAAACAAGCAAACAAAAAAACCAAACAGAAATTCACACCATATTCAAAAAATTAAATGTGGAAGTACAAGCATATGAGCAATATTTCAAACAGAATTACTGTGTGAGATGGATGGTGCACAACAGAATCTTGTCCTCATTTGTAGTAGATCAGAAACATCCTTGCAGATTCTGGCTTTTTAATACTTGAAAATTTAAGTGCTTATGCTGGGGGAGGGGAGGGGGCACAGGGTAGAGAGGATTAATCAAGAACCAAATAAGATAGGAACAAAGACCTACACAAGAAATTACTTAAAATTCTTAAATGTTTATACTCTTACACTACAAAAACTTTATTTGGACAATAAATCTCATACTTGGGTGCCACAAGTGTAAAATGAGATCCACAACCCACAGCTTCTAAGGGTACAGCAGATTGCTCATAGGCACACATCACAGTTGACTGTCGTGTACCAAGCAGGCTCAGATTCTGAGACCCTTTGGCAACAGAGTCCACAAATGAAACATTGACTTCCGTGTTTCACTCTTCCTTCAACTGGAGTATCCAAATCTGTAGGTTTCCAGGCAACATTGAATGACATTTTAAAAGATACATATATAAGCATCACATGTCTAAAGAATTAAAAATACTGGACTCGATTTCCCTCTTTGGAGTGATTTCCCTTCTCTCCAGAGCATCTTTCTGAGTCCCAACAATTTCCTGATGTTTTAGAGGATGCAAATGTGAAAACAGATTTAACCAATTGCCAATGTGCTGACCAGCTCGGGTTCTGCACCCAAACTGCACAGCAGCTCTGGCAATATCCATGGGAATGGGATAAGGGGCATGCTCAGCACAGCAAAACTCTAAGCTCCCAGTGTTCTGACAGTCAGAGGACAGTACTGTCATCTTCCCCTCTATACCTAAGAGAGATAAGGAGTGCAGAAAAGAGCACTTGGATGTGTGACCATCTCAAAAGCAGCAATTCTCAGTAAAAAAAAAAAAAAACACCAAAAAAAACCCACAACTGCTCTCCAAAAAGACTCTGAGGTAGTGATGTGAAAAGTAAAGCATGTGATCTCGTTCAACTGACCCAAGAATTCACTGCTGATTTTCCAAGACAAGTTTTTCTGTCTAACACAGAGGGATCTGACAGGAAATGAGGTTTAACAGATGCACACTTTTCCTCTGTGAAGGCAGTAACGAGGTGTATGCACGAACAGGGCTGACCAGATGATATTTCAGCTTTAATTACTGAGACACACTCTTGCCCACACTAGAATGAGGATACAGTCAGTAATTTAAAGGAAAAGAAGAAAAAGAAAAAGCAAAAAGGAAGAATCAAACCAGGAGACTAAGCAATACAGTAATATTACCTTTATGCTCTTCATATATTTAGCAGATCTTAGTCATATATACTACAAGATTGTACACAGAAAATTTTCTATTGAGGCATATGGACTTTCTTATTGTTTATTTTTTTGTTCCTTATGTCTGATACAGTCATTGACAAATGGGACACAAGAGGTAAGAAAACTAGATGTTTTCTTTTTCTTGGAAGTAGTACACTAAGATTAGAGGCAGGGGATTGTTTGAATAAAGGACAACAGTGGAGCCAAAGAAAAGACCAAGGAAGGTGTTAAGCATATCATAAGGAGAAGGCCAAATGCACTGCAAGGGGAAGTTCACCAAAAGAAAGACAAACAACAGATCATAACAAGTTCTAGTTTTATTATCACAGCTGCAGTTAAAGGCTTTCTGTTTTCTGCAGTTTCTAACCACGCACTACACACTGAGGTTCCATTAAAAAACATCTCACTCAGTTAAAGGAGGGGGGAGAAGAAGGATTTCTAGCTGATGCCATCCCAACCAGCTCCTCATACCATACTTGGTGTCTGTTATGCCACCAAATGCATTTCAGAAAGCCAGACACTATGCACAGAGAAACACAGCAACAGCACTACTGACTGACTTTTCTAACCAGATCCTGGATCACCTACGTAAAGCAATTTTATTGGTATTTGATTTCTCTGGTAATATGAGAAAAAAATTCAAGGATTGTTATTATATCTAAAAGAACTGCTTCCCTTCACAAGCCCATTAAAAGTAACAGCTTGAGACTTCCCTTTTTATGCAGAAGTTTAAATTTTCTGAATGATCAAAGCTTTTTGAGTAAAGCAACTCACTGGCCACATTAAAGTGGAGGAAAAAAGACACCATTTCATTTCATGTAGGTGGTTTTAAAGTCTACCTAAATGGAGGAATATTAAACTGGAAAATGAAGGGAAATAGAGACAGCCCTCTCTTCCACATGAAGACACACACACACACACACAAAAAAAAAAAAGCTTGTAAACAAATTAAAAAGGGATTTCAGATTTCAGTATCACATGTAAATAATGTGGACTTCTTTAGTTTATAGATCAGTTTACTTCAAAACCTAATTGTTTTCTAAAAAAAGGGTTTCCACTAGTTTGACAGCTATTTTACCAAGCAGATTAATGTTAATTGGCAGGTTCAAGATAGCTATGCAGATTCAAAGTATGGAATTAAACATTTCTGCATTATCAACACAATTTACACTGGTTATTCTCTTACTCTTTTCAAAACACACTCAAATCTACACACCAGTGTGCCAGTCAGATGCAGATTTCCCTAGCTGAAGGGTGGAACTATGACTTCCACAGATGTTTCAAGTGTCTGGCTTTTCCTCACTGAGGTATTCATGTGATTTCCTATTAAACATCCAAACAAAATTAAATCCTCTTAACAATGTGACACTAAGCATTGCACCATCTTTAGGACAGGAAATGGATTATGAACAGTTCTCCAGTAATGTGGAAGTCAATGATTTAGAGTTAACAGCAGGATATACTGACCTCAGCTGAGACTGTGGAACCATTGTAAAACAACCATGGATACATCCAATATTTTAAAAAAGTCAGTGTCTGCCCTGGAGAGCATAAAGTCTAAATAGTGAGTCAAACAAAGAAAGTACTATCAGTCATATCTGCAGATGGGAAACAGAGGCACAAAGAGCTTTGAGTGACTCTGTACAAGGTCATAAAGGATGTCTGTGGCAAAGCCAGGAACTGAGCCCGGAAGCTCTCAATCCTAGCCCAATGCCTTTGGATACAGAGACAGTTCTTCCTTTTGCTTATCCTCCTTCTCTACCTAATTATTTATCTCTGAAAGGGAACACATTAACACCATAAGAGTCAGTCTCCTTTCATATTTATCATCTCCATTAAATTTTCTCTAGTTTCATACAGGATACAATGGTGTTACACAGAAGTAATTAAAACTGTACAAGAAACTGTAAACATAAAAGCAGAATCTGGTATCTCAGCAAGCATGAAATGAAACAAAAGCATGCATATATGATTTGCAAAGATTTCACAAAATATTTTGTAATGATCACTCTGGAGCATGAATAGGTGTCTATCTCCAGATTCTCAAATGTTACTTGGGAAATTCCCCCGTATTCCTTCTTCTTTCCCCAGATTGATATGCCAAGCATGGTGCCATATGGTATGGAACAACCTTTTGGCTGGGGGAGGTCAGCTCAAAATCAGGTACCATCAAGTAATGATTCTCCAGCCTATGATCACAAATAATAATCATGAAACTAACTGCATTAACCACTGTTTTTTGCATATTTCTACAACTGCTTTTTCCTTTAAATGAGTACACTTGACAATCTGATCTATTATGACAATGGGAACCTCCTCTAAGAGTTACCCCTCCAGCAGCCTTTTCCTGATACATTTCTTTGTATTACTTTATTCCACTAATTTTTGTTCCAACATGATTTAAACATCTGTTCCAATCTACATCTGTTGCTATGCTTGGTGAACCCTATATTTATTTACAATAATGTAATAAAGTTATTGATCCATGAATGCACATTTTCCATCCTATTGTTATCTTCCAGTCTAAAAGGTTTCTTTTGATACTTAAGTTCTGCCAGGATCTTCATAGTCCAGCAAGTGCCATGACTACAAAAGCAGCAGTTGTTTTGACTCCTGTCAGATTTTTGCAACCGGCTCAACAGTCAAACTGTGAGAGCTGCACTCTTCTCCAGGATTATTAGGATAAAAGAAAATTGCTTGCTTACATCATCTATTAAGTCTGACAGAGAAGCCCAACCTGCTTAAGTCCACACAGACCAGAAGGTGGCCCACTGTCCCTACTGCCCCAAGATGTGTGGCAAGGTCAAACACTATGGCTACGGGTGGAAAACCTGGCTCCATTTATTTTCTCTTCTGCCATTACAACTGTTTCAGCAGTTCCCAGGCAAGCCTACTGGATCACAAATGAAGACTGCTGCAGCAGTACAGATACAGGAATTTACAATTTTAGTATTGCTTTCCCTGTTAAACAAACATGAAAATGGATGCATGGATTTACGCAACAAAGCACCACTGCTAAGTATTAGCAGAAACTCATGAAACAATCTCCTCTTAGTGGTTCCTTCTTTCCTCCTCAGTGTAAAAGAATTTATCACAAACAACTCAGATGCTCTGATACTAGTGGCTCTAGCCCCCTCTAACACCTAAAGGAGCATTTTCCAACAGCCTGTAATGATTCTTTACCCTCATTTCAAATCGACTTCACCGAGAATAGTATCTCCAGAGTTTCTAGGGGTTTTCCAGAATAAAAATAACCAAAAAGGGGAAAGCCTCAGGATTTTAACATTGCACTGTAACTTTTCTTGATAAGATTTTCCACTCTCATACAGTGTAATATAGTCATATTACACCACCAATTCTTACTCAGCATAAGCATCAACTGTATCAGGAATGGCCAACTTTTGAGCCATTCATGCTTTTCTCTTGCTAATGGAGATCATTTGAATTATTCTCTTAGCTCTTCCTGCCTATATTTGGTCCAGAACACAGCTGAAAACCTTATTACAAAATATTTTCAATATTTTGTGATGAGATTTCAGACTATCAAGACAACTCTCCTCTAGGTTCTGTGGAAAAGATAGCCCTAACTTCAGAAAGTTGGCCTATAAACAAACTAGAAGGAGACTTAGTATGTCTTAGGCAAACACAAATTCCAAGGAAAAGTAAAACATGGATAATCTTAAATCTGTCTTGGAGAGAACAGCTCTCCAACATCAATCAACTTATGCACACAGCTACATGTAAGACTCCTGCAATATGCATATCCTTGTAAAACAGATATAAGGAACTTAGGATAATTCTTGTTTGACATACTCTGTGAAAATGAAAAAATTAATAACATGAGCATAAACATAAAAGGATGGACCTTAGCATTTTTGAATGCTCTTTTGAAGGAAACAAGGGTCATGATCACGCAGTGCCTCAACAGCCCAACTTGCTCCTGATGACCAGTCACAAGCAGATTTGACAGTAGGCTGTGGCTCTTACAGCCTTTCCAAGCTGTCAACCTACGTGAAGGTTTTCACTTGAAAACAAGGAGAAAAGCATTAAATTTCCATCCATACCAGAGAGAAAGCCACAGTCTGTGTATAACTGTTGTCCCCAGCAAGCTGGCTGCCTGGGACAGAACTGCTGAGGAGACAGCAAACACAAGTTGTCCATCAGGTGCAGTACAGCCAGTACCAGGGAAAGGCACAGGAGGCTTTATACATCAACAGCAGGGGAACAAAATAGGTTAACAACTTGCACAGAGAAATTGTTGCTGTTGTTACAGCAGTGAAACCTTAGAGAGGTTACAGAAAGAAACAGGTTACTCTAGTAGGGGACATACTAGGCACAAGATTTGTTAATCCCCACCCACCACCCACCCACCTCCATTAGTTTTAAGACTCAAGGAACCATTTGTTTGTTTATTGCCATGTGTCACCACATATATACAGAGAATGCAATATACTGTGCAATTACAGGGCTGGCCACTCCATAGTCATTGATACAGTTCAGGAAATCATGCTGCAGTACATGCTGTATTAACCTTTTCTGAAAATTATGGCATTCTCTGAAAGGGCATTTATGAGCTTAGTATTACTACAGTGTATAAGCAGAATGTTTATGACTTGACAGCCTTCATCCACATTCACTTCATTTAACACAACAGCAACTTTCATTTACTAGTTCCCCTTCAGCAAAATTAGTTTAGGAAATCTGACTCTGCCACTCATCTAGAAACAGATTTTCCTCTTCAATTCCCAGGGAGGAACTGTATTTGCAAGCATCTTTATGTTAGAGTTAGCAAAACAAATAGGGCATTCATTTCAACACTGTCCATTAAAGTGGCATTTTGCTTTCTGGACTTTTTTTTTTCCAAAACCACTTTTCATATAGAAAACAGAAAAGTTCATATATCCACCTTCTTATCCATCAAAGTTGGTTCATGTTCTTAAAGGTACTTAAAGGCTTTCTAGTAAAAAATGCTCTGGACAAAGTGGACAAATGATGAGATCATCATCTTTCCCTGTCTCCCAAAGGAAAGAAGGCACAAGAATCCCTGCGAAACTCCAAAACCAAAGACGGAATAAGACTTACTGTAAAACACTAAAAACTATCACTAATATACAATGAGTTTCAGTTATTGCATGAGGAATGCATATGGTCACAGTTTTAATGGCACACGGTACAGGATAAGCTGAAGCAACCTTCCATGTGTTATCACTTTCTACTCTGCGCAACATCTGGGAATGCAAATGTTGCAAAACAGGATATTATAGAACATTAAAAAAAAAAAAAAAAGATAAAATATTCTATATTCAAGTTATTTTGTCTAATAAGGCTTGAGAAACTCTGAAGTGCAGTCTTTCATGCACAGCACTGCACCGGAAACCTTTCTGGAGGAGAAGCAGTCTCTGAAAATACAGTTATTTACAAAGGTCAACACAAAAACACAGAAACAAATTGTAAGGGTTTTTTGTTTTAAGCTGAAGAGCATTTGCAAATGTAAGGTATCATGATAAACACCTTAAAGTTCTGGAGAAGACCAGATTGGTTTTGATACTACTTCGCATTACTTTTTAAGGATTCTACGTTCTGAAAAGAAAACTCATCAAAACCACAAAAACAAACCACTAACAGAAAAACCCCACAGACCACCTTCTCACCAATTAATGTATATACAAAACAAAACTCATTAGCAGGAAATGACTTGATAGTTATAATTTCTATATTCTAAAGCAAAGAACTAATGAGGTCTCTTGCAAGCAGAGAAAGCAATATCAACTAGTGGAAAAACAACTGTATTTTAAATCTTCATGTAAACTTAAAAGGTGTATCTAAGATCTTTTGGAGAGATTCCAATCATGTCAAGTACAATCTGAGAAAAATCAGTGTTAGGCTTCCTTCACTGGGTAAGTAAACTAAATAATTTAGATACACTTCAAAATAAAGACTAGTCCTGCCAAAAACATATTCAAGTCCTCTTCTTGGAACTCCTTAAGACATTTCATAAAAATCTAATAAACTTCACAAGACACCTAAAGCCACCTAAACCATTCAGAAACTCCACTCCAAACATAGGAACTCAAAAAAAACCTTTCAGAGAAACTGTCTTGCTTTGTCATTAGATAAAACAGAGCAAGGTCTGTCATCTCATAAAATTACATTCCCTGACACAGATTCTAGAATGAATAATCACAAATGAGGATACTGAGTCTTGATTATAAGGTATGACAGAGTCTACTGGTTGCATAGCTCTTAGGAAGGAATTAGAGTATATAAAGAAGGCAATGTCTTCCCATCACGGCACATACAACTTCCAAATTCCCTAGAAAAAATACTTGAGGGAAAACTAATAAAGAAATGATGCGGACTAAGAGTACAAACAACTTAGCAGATTACAGGAATTCAAAAATTTCTTTTTCAAGGAAAGAAAGTAAAAATTTAGATACTTAGAAGCCAGTGGCAAAACTTCTCTGCTCATGTTTAACATTCGTTATGTCTAACTTAAAGGAAATTCACTGATTGTAAGAATCATTTCAGAAAGTGCACGAGCCAAAATGAAATCTCTAGTCTTGCAGTTGACATACTAAAAACAATTTCAAATGTTCTTCACAACATCTCCATCCTTAACAATAACTCAACTCAAGCTTTCCACATAAGTTACCTTGCTCTATTTGACTGTCTTTGAATTGGACAAAGACAGTCTTCTTGCCTCAAAACTTCTTGCCTCAAAAACTGAGCATTTCAATAAGGAAGCATTACTAGTATTTATGCAACATTAAACCAACACTGATAGGAACACCATAGTGCTTTGCAAGATATCTGCGGAAATTCTCAAAATTACATTGTTTTGCTGTATTAACTATCTGACTGCCCTTATCCCGAAGGAGAGGCCATCAAACACTTTGAAATGGTGGAGGAAAACACAGGAATGCAACAAAATACTGTCACCACGTGGTGCTTACCCTAACAGGAGGGCTCCGTGCTTGCACCCTTTGCTGCTGTCCAACTTGCGAGCTCTGCAGGTCCTTCGATCCGCAATTAGCTACAGTGTTGATGGGGACCCTCAAAGCGTTTGTGCCGGCAGTCCCACCGCCGGCGCTGGCTTTTCGAGGCCTCTGTTTGATGCCATCCAGTAGTCTAACAAGCAAAATATTACTGGGGAGTTCGTCAACACCGCAGTCCACTAAAGTCCGGCACTCGGGACATCGCAGCTCGTTGCGAGAGCTCACAATGCCCAGCAGGCAGCGTTTGCAAAACGTGTGTTGGCAAGGCAAGACTTTTGCAGAAGCATCAAGGCGTTCTAAGCAAACAGGACACTCCAACAGATCCAGCAAAGCAGATTCATCCATTTTCCTTGTATTACTTAATGAAAAAACAAATCTTTGCAGAATTGGTGTGTTTTGAGCACTGCAAGGGTATCATGTTACATCCATTCCTCTTCTGCCTGTGCTCTAAAATTTTTTGAGGAAAAAAGGCATTAATAAGCTGGAAAAAGTCAGCAAGACTATTTTATATTATGATGTTCATACAAAGAGCAAAATAGGAGATCACTAGACTAATTCAATAAATTAAGCACAAATACAGTAATAGTAATCTATATTAATGTATCTATTTATTTAAAATATTTTAACAAATGCTAACAGCTAAGGTTTTTTAATTCAAGTCCCCATAAATTTCAGTCTGAATGATTTTATTTCCTCAAATTATTCCAGAACAAAGAGCTATCCCAAGTACAGCAGTACAGTAAAGCTTACTTTTCATAGTCCTTAATACATCAGTCTCTCTGAACATTTGAGATTAGCTTTCTTTCACAACAAGAAGATAGCAAAGGTAACTACAACGGAGTCCAAAACCACACAGCCTACACCAACAGGGCATAGCAAAGGGAATTACATCTATGCCAACACTAAACTACGTTTCTACCCTTTCTATGAAAACTGCTGCAGCACATTACACAGCTCAGCCTGGAAAACAGCCTCCAGCTCACAGGGTTTTAAGCTTACCGCAAGCACTGACAAGAGGGTTCATTACAGTGCCGCCTTTAAGAAGCGCTTCAAAAACTATCGCGAAGTGATTTACAGCAGGAAGTGCTACTGCCATAACGTTAGGACAACACGAGCGCTGCGTATGCAGCCACAGAGGCAGGGGCGAGCCCCCAGCCAGCTCCAGCTATGTAGCGATGGGCTGGGAGAGAGAAGGGGAGAAAAAAACCAATCACCACTAAAGAGCCCCCCTAAAAAAAAAAAAAAAAAACAAAACCATTCTGCGAGAAGTCACACCAGGATGCTCCGCGGGCAGAAAAAGGCTTGCTGACCTCGGCAGTGTCCAGCGCCGGGCGAAGTTGAGCGCCTCCCCCCAGCCCCCGCAGCCGCCTGCGGGAGCGGCGCCCCCGGCTCCCCGGGCGCTCGTCCCGCACCTACCTGCTCTCGGGCTCCGCGCCCGGATCGCCTCCCCGGTTCACTGCTTTATATTCCCCTGCTCCCCGGGGGAACAGCGATCTGCAGGCGGGCGGACACCGCGGCAGCGGCGCGCAGGGGTCCCTGCGGGGACACGGGGCGAGCGGGGACGGCTCCCCGGGAGGCGGGGGCGGGCGGGGGGCACGGCGCTGTCACCCCGCCCCAAGGCGCTGGGCAGAGGGAGGGAGGGGTCGGGCCCGCGGCCCCTCCGCCGCACCGCGCCGAGCCGCCCCTCAGGGAGCGCCGGGGTCCCGGGGGAGCTCGAGCGCCGCCTCCTCCCCGTCCCTCACCCGGCTCTCACCGTGTAGCCGCGCCGCCCCCGCTTTGTTCCCGTGAGGAGCCGCCGCCGCCGGCCCCACCGCTGCCTCTCCCGCCGCGGCAGCGCCGAGACTCCCGTGCCCTCCCCGCCCCGCCGCGCAGGGGCCGCTGACGCGAGGCGCGGCACCGCCCCGCCCGGCACCGCCCCGCCGAGGGGCCGCGGGCAGGGAGCGGGGGCGGGCCCGGCGGGTGCCCAGCAGCAGCACCGCCCCTCGCGGGCGGGGATGGGGCGAGGGGCCGCCTCGTCCTCCCCGGCATCCGCGCCTCGCTAGATGCCTCGGGCAGCGGCTGGGGCGGTGGGAGAGCGCAGGCTGCTTCCTGGGACAGGAGGAGCAGGCGCTTCCCCCTGCCTTGTGCGTTGGGGGCAGCCCGGACGGGCACCTGGGGCTGCCACCATCTGCATGGGGGCGGCGGCGAACGAGGAAGAGGGACGGAGGGAGGGAACGAGGGTGGGTGGTCGCTCGCTCGCCCCTCGTAGGGCTGCCCCCGCTCGCTGTCTGTGGTAAGTCATACCCGGAGCTCCGGCCTGCCGCTGCCAGGCCCCACAAAAGGAGGAGCCGCTGTGCCCGGAGCCCGCGGCGGCCCGGCCAAGGAGACTCCTCGTGCTGGGCGGCCTTGTGCGGGGCCAGGGACCTCCCTGAGCCTCCCCCGGCTGTGCGCCCGCAGCTCCCGGCGGTGAGGCCGCGCCCGTTCCCGCTCCGGGGGCGTCAGGGGCCGCCGTGCTGGGCACGGGCCGGGAAGGAGACCGGGCTGCCGTGTCACGTCCATCGCTGCCCTCGGGTGCGGCTGTGCTCCCTCGGGCCTTTGCAGAACGCTGGTGGTAAGGTCGAGTGCAGCGTGTTCATGGGCATGGTTAGTGCTGGACTTGGCAGTGCTGGATTAACAGTTGGACTCGCTGATCTTTGAGGTCTGTTCCAAACTAAACGGTTTTCTGATAGGACTGCTTAATTAAATAAATGATGCCAGAAAATTGGTGAGTGCCTCTCTTCACACGCTCCCCCCACACACACAACCACACACCTCTGTATTCAGGATATGATGCACTTGCTTGTGGGATGTTTTATGTGAGATACTTCTCTGCAAGACTGTGGGAATGAAGGAGGAAGTAAACCCTAAGATACATACAAATTACCATAAACCAAAAAGAAGTTAAAGCCTGCTTTTTTAAAAAATCAAATAAGACTCCTTGTCTATGGCTGGTGAAAAAGCTAGACAAAAGTTTAAGGTCCAGTTATTCATCTTGCCAACTGCAACTCAAAAAAGGAAGCAATCCAGAAGTTTGTGTGTAGTTCTATCTTTCAAGCTGACCCTAAGAAATGGTATGAAACTGTCAGGGGAGGTTCAGATTGGATATTAGGGAAAGGTTCTTCCCACAGCGGGTGGTTGGGCACTGGAACAGGCTCCCCAGGGAAGCTGTCACAGCAAAAGACTGAGAGTTCAAGAAGCATTTGGATAAGGCTCTCAGGCATGTGGTGTGATTCTTGGGGCTGTCCCATGCAGGGTCAAGAGCTGAACTTGATGAGCCTTGTTGGTCCCTTTCAATTCAGGATATTCTGTAACTTTAAATTTGATGTCATCCTTGCTTGAATTCTGTGTGTATATGTAAAAACGCTGCCTTTTTTTCTTTTTTTTTTCCTTTTTCATGCATGGATTGTGTAGGTTTGGATAAGCTGATAGTGTGACAGTCTTTTCTGTCTTACTTTCAGGATATGCTACTTAGTAGTTTCCAATGGTAATGATATTCACTGATTATTAGGATTTCCAAGTAAGTACTCACTCACACTGCATCTCTAATATTTTATTTTACTTTTCAGTTGTAGTAGTGGAAATATTGAAGCTGCTAAATATGTACAGTTCATTAAGAAATAAGGTTTCCTCCCCCATGAATTCTGGAGTTTAGGAAAACTGATACAGATGGGTTTCTGGTCTATGTCTGTGCTTTCCAGGAAGTATCGTAATATAAATAGAAGGGTATAAACATCTGATACATAAGAATATTCCTATGTCTCATAGTATTCCTCTATCTTGCCATGTCAGTGCTGTTGCTACAGAAAAAAGGATAATCAGTACATTTGACAGAGAGACTTGTTGAATCTAAACAAAGTCTCATCTCACAATTGGATTTCACTTTTGGACTTAGCTTCTTCAAAGGATGTCATGGTAATAATTTGCCAGCCTTTCTAGCATAGTTTTGTAAGCAAGACAATTTCTGTTGTCTAAACTTCGTTTGCTGCCTAAGGAATGTAAAATATCTATTAAAACAGTAAAGGAATTTACAACACAAGTGGTGCACCAAGGAAGCAAGATGAAAGTTCAGGGAAGCAGGATAAAAAGATTACCCCTTTATCAGGGCTGGTCTTTGATAGTGTTTTATGTAAAGTCTGTAAAATACTAAATACATTGTGGAATACAAACCAAAGCAGTAAACACTCTGAAGAGTATCAGGTAAATATGTTACTTCCTGCGCCGTAGCTGTAGTTAATTTTCAAACAATTATGATCCATGTAAAGAATGTGGGGGTGTGTGCAGATGTATGCCACTGCCCTCTTACGCATGAAGTGTTTGACTCAGAGAGGCTGGAATACTCTGGTGCCAGCACTGAAAGGAAGAGAATTGCTGTTGCATTGAAGAATTTATTCTTTCTTGCTACCAGCTGTAAGCAGGGAATTGCACTCTTTGGATATCTTTACGTGAGGAGGCTTCACTTATTGAAATCATCCCATCCTTATGCACAGTTCATTAGCTCCTTGTACAACTTTTACTAAGTACATGATGCAAAGGGCAGAAATTCCTTAAGAATACAGATTTGAAAGATGAGGCCCTCCAGTTACTCAGCCACCTGGATTTCTACAGTTTAAATGTCTATTAATATTTATTTGTATTTTACACATTTTTGGCGAATGAATTGTAGTTTTGTCACTGGGTTTCAGGCACACTTTGTTTCTTCAATGTATGTTGTTTCTCTTCACCTGGAAGCTGTTGAGTAAAGGAAGAAGCAAAGGACAATAGGAAGAACAGCAAAAGACAATGTCAGTAGCAGAAAGAACTGGTAACACCTTTTTCTTTCCTTTTTTCTGTGTCTGCATCCTTAGTGCAATAAACCCACTGTGGTCTCTGCACTCCTCTTTCAGCAATACTTTCTTTTTCCTCTCTAGGCTGAACAGCCTAAAGGCCTCTCCCCATGTCTTTAGCCCACTCTGTTGAAACAGTCACACTTTCTATTCCAACTAACTCTTACTGCAATAATTCCTGTTTCTGGCACATTTCCAACTACTCTTAGTTTCTCCTCTGTCTTTAAAATGTGGGAAAACCTATACTGTGCCTGGCTTTGACCAGCGCTGGTTAATTGGTAAGTTGGCAGCTCACAAGAAGAAACAGCAACATCTACTGCACCCTTTGCTGTAAGAGGGACATTCAATATTAGATTATTTTTGTATGACCACTGTTTTCTATAAAACATCTAGAATCATAATATCTTTCCAGATATTCTATCAGATTCTGCAATGAATTATTGGGAAGAGGGGCTAGGAGATGCACTCTGTACTCATCTGCATCTAGTTTCTTAGGAAATGTAATGGATAAGTAGTATGGGATATTTCAGAATTGCACATTTTTCGACATGCAAATCTTCAACATAAAGACTTTTGGTAACTAACATTTTGCCCTAAATACACTAACACACTACAGAACAATACCAGGTCCAATCTTCCTCCTAATCCTCCAAATATCCCTGAAGATTGTTACCCTTGACAGCAGGGATAATCCATGTGCCTGAAAAAGTCATGTTAGCACTATATATATTTAGAGTAATAAAACAAAACTGAGTGCCATGGAGAGAAATGCAGGCCTGCAAGAATAAACATATGAAGATATAATTAATTTATTTGTGAATTCCATCCTGAAAGTCTTCAGATAACTGCAAAAGGCTCAAACATAATAAGACTTATGGACCGAGATGTGTTATGTCCTATCAGAATGAAAACACAATAGTGTCTTGTGGCAGTCATAGTCTGAATTAATTTTATTTGTAGGTTCATAAGCATCTTTTTGTTTTGAGCTACATTTTTGTACCAAAATATTTTTAAAGCTTTTTTTTTAAATTATTTTAGTCAGAAAGGATTGTGGTTTTTTTCATCTGTAATGTCCACATTAGCCTGTCTTTCCCATTCAATATAGATCTCAAGCACAGATCAAAAAGGTTAATCTTGTAAAACGCCCCTTGGAGATATGGTGGCAATCCCCTTCCAAAGGCCATGCAAAATTCCCACTGACATCCCTCTAGTGAGAGTTTACTGCTGATGGCCACACTGATGTTGCTGGTTTTACATTGGCAAGTACAGCACATCACGAAGGATGGCCCATGGCCAAGATGTTCTTCAATGGCTTCATTTCTTTTTCATTAAAGAGTTGATTTTTGTTCTTTTTTTTTTTTTCTTTTTTTTGGTGTGGTTTCATTTTCATGTTTTTCAGGGAAGTAAGGGGGATTGCAGTTTGGTCTTACTTCACTGTCTTGGTTTTTTTGTTTTTGTTTCTTCTTTCAGTTAGTACCAGCTTTAAATCATCTAGCTCAGTTACTGTTGGCAATAATTCCAGCAGCAAGGACCTCAGCATGGTTGATACTGATCCAGTTGGTTTGCTGGCAAACTGAGTTTTGTGCTATCCTTAATGCACTTTCTGGGTTGTGAGCTAGTTTTAACTACATCAATGACAAATGTACTTCTAAGGCTTTTGTATCCTGCCAGAAGAATCTCTGCTGTTCTGGTATTTGTGAGGAGTTTGGAGAAATGAGTTGTGAAACTAGAAGCCCAAATGTACCGACAGTACATTTTTATGCTGCATTCTAGGCATCCAGCTTTCTTGAGTACAGTATCGTTTGTGTATTCGTGTTGTAAGCCAGTTCTCCCTGATAAGGTGAACCTGGGATTGCATATTGCTGCTATTGCAATGACTTAATTTGAGTCACAGGGAGGAAATGTGCAATACAAAAAGTTTCTGTGGCATTAAAGAATAAACGTGTTACAAGTACTCAGTATTTGGGTGAGCTTTTTGTTACAAGACATTCCCACCAGGTTAGTCACAGGAAAATGCTGGGTTTATGGGCGCTTATGATCCCATAACCTAGCTGCATCATTCAGTGCTGTACCTTATGGAAATGCAATAAGGTGCTGGGTTGTGTAGTTGGTCAAGTACTTGATTTAAATGTTCATTATGCTGATGGGAACATTGTGCCTGCATCTCATTAACCAGTAAGCTTGAATTTGTCCTTACTACAAATAAGGTTAAAAGAAAAACAAAGGAGAATGCATGTTTGAAGAAATCAAGCCAGATGGTACAACTGTGAAGATTTTAGAAGAGGAGCAGAAATGTTAGAATCCATTCTTAATAACTTTATTCCAAAATCAGAATATCTTTTTCCTTCTTTGCATACGGCTGATAAGCTGCAGACCTAATCTGTGAGGCTGCAGAACTGGTCCTAATGCTTCTTTGTCCCTCTAGAACTAGTGTTCTCTCCACAGGGGAGATTCTGGTGGGGACAGAGCATACCAGATTATGTGTTGTTCTGCTCTTGGTATCTCCCAGCCCCATTAAGGTCTGATCTCCCAAAGATTTGTAAGTGATTCAGAATGTAGTGTTAGAATTATTGACTGCCCTAGACATTTTGGAATGCTTACATGCTGTTTTAATAGTTTGCTATATTGTTAGCAAATTGTAAGCTATTGAAAAGCTATTAGTATTTTCCCCATTTGTAAGGGCTGCATTCCAGTCACAGGGTAAAGCTTTTTCACATGAACAATAAACCACTAAACATATAAATATTGAATTAAAATTATCATCTTACTGACTCTAGACTGAGATCAGGCAGAACTGTAATAAACCACTTCCAGTGATAGTGAGCTGGAATGACTAAAGTCCAGTTTTATCTTTGAGGAACACCGTGACAAGTGTTTTGAGCTTTGGACGCCCAAATATGTCCAAACCCAAGAAGAGATGAGTTGCAGGGCCCAAACAATTCTTCCTTTTAAATAAGCCAAAATATCGTGGAGGATATTCAACATTCATCAAAGTTTACTTAGTCTTCATTACCACACCTCATTATCAAAGTGTCTGAAAGAAACCAAATGTCTGGAGACTGGATACTTGGCACATATATTTTTTGACCAAATAATTTTTTAAAAAAATTTTTTAAAATTTGCAATTTTACATAGGAGAAGGAATTGCTGTGGAGAGTCAGCTGCATTTTTGCATGTGGGCTGTGGAGAGGAAAGGAGGTTGTGGGTTTTAGGAGATGACCCATCATGTCGTCTCTACAATTCCTAAATTCTGCCTTTTGTTATACTTCATATTTCTAGAAACACACTACAGCTTCACTCTCTAAAATCCTGTGAGAAGACAAAGCTAGTCAGTGAGTTTCATGTTCAGGGAAGAACTCACAATACAGTACTATTTTATCTAGAGGGGTCCTTCAGTCAGATTAACCCTCCAAGGGCAAACATCCATGGCTGAAGCCTTGGGGTCCTCCAATCAGTAATAGGGTGGAACCTCAGATCTATTCACACTTTCACACCAAATAAATTCTTAGAGCTTATTAAGCATTCTTTTCAGTCTTTCTAGATGAGAAATTTTCATGTCCACTCAGAGTGTAGGCTCTACAACAAGGTGATGGGAGAGGATTTTATTTCTCCTTTGGGTAACTGCATGACAACATAATGAAAATTCAGAAATTTCTGCAGGTCTTAATAAACACCTTATCTAAAGTGTCTTTTTCCAAGAGAAGTTATTAGAAGTGCATTTATAGAGGCGTAACTCTTTAAAACCACTTATGCTTTTGTGGTCATGAAAGCTAAAGTGTGACCAATGAGTAGCAATAATGTATCTGTAGTGTGGTTCCTGTTGTTTTATGATGAGTCCTGCAATTCCTCCTACTGTCCAAATCAGGCAATCTGTTGAAAAGCACCATAATCCCTTCACCTGCATCTCTTCTGCAGAGAGAGTTGGTTTGGATTTTGTCCCAGAAGAGTCTGTAGCTGTTTCACTCTCAGACTTAGGAGCAGGGACTGGTAAGATGCTCCAGGATAAATATGTGACATCTTTCCATGTCACATGGATTCATGATTCATGGATTCATGAATTTCATTAAATTCATGTGTTTTTACAGCAAAATCTACAAGAAGATTAAATTCTAAACTAAGTTATTTTAGAATTTGAAGTGCTGCAACAGTTAGTTTGATAGTTTGCAAAAAAAGAAAGAAAAAAGTTGTCATGGTAGTTCTTAAAAGCATGCACAGCTAGATTTTTTTTTTTCAGAGAGATTTATTTCCCTAAAATAGCAATTTCTTACTAAAAGTGCCTGCTGGGCAGAGCTATGTGACAGGCTAGTAGGATTATCAGCATGTTTACTTTTCCAACATCTCTGCCACACTTGAACAGTTCTGCTGTGGTGTCATACATAAACAATGAGATAAGTTGTGTAAGAGTTTGTGTACTAGGATATAAAAAATTAAAATATGTTACAGCATTTAAAGTGCACTACCATTTTAATTCCAAACTAGTCAAAGCAGTATCCTTATACCAAGGGAAAGCATTTTCTTTGACCTTAGTATCCCTTTTTGGAATGTACCCTCAGCTCCAAGGAAAGTTGTAGCCCATTAGCCCAAATTAGGCCTCTTGGTTGTCTGAACGGTACAGAAGCTCCTTTACAGCTTTGGTTCTCTGCATTTCCTGGCACACTTGTGAAAGGATGTAGGCAGAGGTTTGGATGTGATCAGTGTACCAGCCATGTACCATGCTTTTGTCCGTGATAACTTGGAAGCAAAAACCAAGGATTTATGACGTGGCTTGACTATGAAGGAAAGTTTTTAATTACATTGGCATGAAAGTAAGGCAATAACAGGACAAGGTCCCTAGTGGTTTTTTGCAGAATCACTATAATTCTGCTACCACAGTTCTCTATAAACAGAGAAATGTAAGAAAAAGGACCCCAAAACTATCTTTTTTCAAAATAAGATTAAGGAAGTGAGATAAATTTATGGAGTATTCATGGCACTACTTTGGATTCCTTTCATACAGCTTGAGACTTGGCTTCTAAGTCAATAAGGACATTGAGACACAAAATGAATTCTCTGAGGCTGCTAGCACTACAAGGCTATATAATCACTCTGGGATTGCCAAAGATTTATCTTTTTTTTTTTTTAAAGATTTGTGTCACTTTCACTCCCACACATCTGGCAAGAGAACTCTGCACTGGCTTAGCTGAAAAATCTTATCTCATAGATCATTACTAGCAATAAATTCCAGCCTTTGTGCTTACTTATATTGTCCCAGAGCCTGGAGTCACTGATTTTGTAGAACTAGGAATGTGGGCTGTAAAATATTTACTCACTAGCATGCTCCCACCACCAAAAGAAACCCCAATCCCAAAAAAACCATGTCATGCCTCAAAACCAAGCCTCAAGCTCTTTCATTGTGAAGTCAGCTTTGAAAATGTAAATCACATGAAACTGGCTCTTGGGGCCAAAGAAAACAGGCAGCTGGATTCCATCCCCCAGCTAAGAATCAGCTTTTAAATACATCTTAAAAAGACACTTTATATGAGCTACAGTCAAACTCATTTTCAAGTAATGTTTTCCCACGTGTCCCAGAAAATGCAAACAGCAACTCTGTGTGTGGATGGACTGGGGCACTGACAATGGGTAAGTGTGCCAAAAACCTGCAAACTGCTAATGCAGTCCTACCACAATTCTTCTCTAAGGTCACACCTGTGCTGAAATAACCAATGTATTTTTAATCCACATCATAGTCCTTACATACAGCTAAGGCAGCTGTGCTCTAAAGAACTGTCAGCAAATGGCATGTACTAGGTCTTTTCCTGCATACTAGTTCATATTGGTGAGCATTTTTTCTGGTATTGTCTTCTGGAAGCATTCTTATTTATGTGATTTATTGTGCTGATCCTCTTCTATATGACAGGCATGGGGAACATGAAGGCAGAGTTACCTCATACGTGGAAGACTTGGCAACTTGTGGCAAAAAATGACTGGAAAGATAAAAGAAGGTAAGGCAAACAAGACAAGGACTGGCACAGATGCATTTATCTCTACAGGTTCAATTAAATAATCTGCTGGGGAGGAAGCAAAGGAACAATTCCAAGTACCAAACTACAGATCTCCAGTTTAGCAACCTGTCTTCTGGAGTAGAATTAATCCTACTATTAATCCTACTATTAACAAGCAGGATCAAAGTTAATAACAACCAGCAAGTGTTACTGGGCAGCAAATGTATTCTCTGGGTGTGGGGGAGTATGGTATGGAGACACTTGAGGTACAACCTACTCTCATGTCTCTCTATTCAGATTTCAGAGGAAATATTGGCAACTGGCTTATAATAAAACCAGAATATTTTCAAAGAGTCACAACAATCATTCTTGAGTAACTTACCCCAGCAAAAACATGGCAGAATAACCAATCAGCTTATAATGAACATGAAATGCCTTCCCCTTTGTTTTGATAGGACAAATTAAAGTTTTGACTCTAGATAGTGTTGCATAACGTGAAACGTATTAGTTTTAACCAATATAACAGTACAATCCAGAAATAAGTTGTAACTTAATTTTTGGCATTTTAATTTTCAGTTTCCCCAGTGACTATTAGTGAGTGCCTGGAAGTGTTTTTTAATCAGTCCTGATACACATTCACATACCCAGCCATCAAGATTGAGGTTAATGCGTTATAGCTGCTCTGGGAACCTTAACTCACTTGCATTGACTTTAGGAGGATTAAGTCAGAAACAATACTATTTTAATGCCATTTTTTGTATTTACTTGGCAAATACCCTTGTCAATTTAAAGTTTCCCATGGGAGGTGTCAAGAGGTCACTGAAATTCTCCTTGGCAAAGGAGGGAGAGTGGTTGAAACCATGGCCTCCATGCTGCTTCCTTCAGTATTTTTCTTCATGTCATTAGTGCTGTACTCGGCACTTTCCCCTCCGCTTCCATTGGAAGAGGGAGTGAACAAATGTAAAAATGTTAGTGAGAAATGGAGGGAAGAAACATAGAAAAGGCCTCCCTGCTGTTTTATTTGGCTACTTCTAGGCCTCAGTAACAGTAAACTTAGCCACAGAAAATTAGTATAGAATATATTGTCTAGTATGCACAAGAACTCCCAGATGCTTTCAGTGCATTTTTTTCCCCAGTTCATACTATTATTCTACACAGTCTTCTGGCCAACGATCACAAAGCCTTCTGACCTCTCTGTTATCCTATGGCAAGAAAATACAGTTCCCTAAGGCTGCAAAAGCATCAAGATTTCCAGAAATGAGGTACCTGCAATTTCCATGACCATCAGCATAGTTGTGAGCTGCATATTCCTCAGATACAACTAAGACAGAAATGCAGAATACAGGCTTGCCAGTCTTCTGAATTTCAGCTGAAAATACCTGAGTTGAAGTGTCATAGATATCTTTGTTAAAGATAGTGACTGTAGGAAGTGATCTGACCTGTGTCATACTTTGGATTAATGTGATCCTCTAACAAGCCCCCATGGTTTATTGTGTGATAAGGCAGGAAATTACACAATTAGTAAATTATTTCAGTTATACATTTCTCACCTTTTTAACTGCTGTAAGGTAGAATAAAACATCTGTAGGGATTTTGTCAGCAAGTGAAAACAAAAATAGTGCTAAGTAAACACATTACAACTTGATTAATGCAAGATAAACACTATAGGCAACACAGCTTTTGCTCCTCAGCAGGCCTATTTCACATTGTATGTTCATACATAAATTTCTCTTACTAACACTGCACAAGCAGTCTGGCACCATCCTTGACAGATGAGCTTTAGGAACTGTTACAAAGTGGTTTAAGTTATAGCTCCATCTGTTATATCCCATCCTTCTGATGGAGATTGTGTTCACTGTGGCAGAATAAGCAGAATGGAAGACGTGTTCATATCCTCACCAACTGCAGCTCAGAGTCTGGTGCCTTGGCTCACACCCATCTTCTCAGCACTTTGATCAATGACGCTCTGCTTCGTGCCTGAGTATGAGGGTGGGCGAACATTTCCTTCTGCTGGTCCTGATAATCATCAGCAGAGGGAAAGAACAGACTGTGGTGAACAGGAGAAGCTTAACAAATCACAATGGGATCTGACTCAAGCTTTCTTTAATTTCACTGGGAGGAAGGAGGCCTTATAACAGTGCTTGTCCAAGCTCCACTATTGTTATGTACAGCGAGATACTGGGGGTTGTGGTGGAAAGTCTGCCCATTATGGATTTGAGCAAAATAATTACTACAGTATCACTTTGTTAACCAGGTGGTTAACAAAGGTTGTGGGCCAGGACTGAACTGTGCTTCCTTTCCCACCTGGCAATGTTTGACCTCACGGTCTGTGGAGTCAGAATTTGTTGAAGTTTCTGGACAAAGAGGATTCGCCAATGTAGAGAAAGCAAGAGCAGTTGTCTGAGGAAAGGTGACAAAGCAGTATTAAGTGAATACAGTGAATTAAGTTACTCAGGGCACTGTGATCATTAACTAATGTACTAAAGGCCACAGTGGAACTGGATACAGAGATTAGTGCAATCAGGCTTTTCCACAGGTGGAAAAAAAGTGCTATATTACTAAGCTAAAAATCACATCAGGGATATTTTAGAGCCATTGAAATAATTCTCATATACGTAACAGTAAGTACAGGTCTACTAAATATGGCTTTAAACTACTGAGTATAAAAAAAAGTATACTCATATTTCTAATAATTAAAAGACATAAAAGTATGTCCAATGTTATATCCAAATATACTCTTTTGAGAAGCTCAAATGTCATAGACTTCATCTTTTAGGTTCCTCTTACAATGTTTAAAGAAGGGAAATTAAAATACTCCAAATGGCTGTGTAAGTTATCAAAATTAATGTCAGTGGGAAAGGATCAATTCAATGTGCTATAATTATGGCAGATTATTGCATTTTATTTCTATCTTTCAGACATCTTTATCAAGAAATTGTTACAGATTCCCAGAATAAATGAGGTTGGAAAAGACCTCTTGAGATCATCGACTCCAACCTTTGAATATCACCATGTCAGCTAGGCCATGGCAGTAACTGAATGTCCAGTCTTTTCTTAACACTTCCATACAAAGGAAGAAACAGAATTTAGAGGAAATATAACAGCTACAGCAGTTTATAAAAAGCAGTTTTAAGGAGGGCACAAGTTGGTAGAGCTCCACAATAGACACAGTTGTGGCTCATACACCTCAGGTTTTCTGTCCTTTGTCTATACACATCAAATCAACCCCTTCAGAAAAAGGCTACATACCTTAGTTTTGCAAAACTTCTCTGATAGCATTCAGAATGGTTGTAGCAGCAATAAATCAAACAACACTAAGAACATTTGACTGCTGATCGGGAAGCAAATAGGAGGAAAGTATGGCATTCCTTGAGTATTGCTTGAGATTTAAAATTTTTCAAGAGAGATAGAACCACAGTCTTTTAGCCTACAATTTGAATTTAGGGAAGTTTTATTCTATATCAAGGACACAGCCAAAATGCATACTTCATCCCTTCCCCTAGGGGAGACATTACTGTCAGGACTGTGTGCAGGATACAG
This sequence comes from Onychostruthus taczanowskii, assembly GCF_017590055.1. NCBI lineage: Eukaryota > Metazoa > Chordata > Aves > Passeriformes > Passeridae > Onychostruthus > Onychostruthus taczanowskii. The sequence goes on from NW_024498351.1 coordinate 10,162,200, forward strand.
CAAAAGTTAGGGAATGTCAAAGACCCAACTGGTTCTCTTCTCCTCAGAGCATGTCTGCATCAGCTCAAGCCACAGTCCTATTTAAATGTGAACTGTATTTTTTCCTGGCTGACTTCAGTCCCTAAGGGAACATCCATCAGCCAAGCAGAAGTGGATCACGCAATGTCCCAGCCTCACACTTGATACAGTCAACCTCAGGGTGACTTGGGAAAGAACTGTCACAGCCATCCTGAAACTAAGCAAATGCTGGAGTATTCCCACTCTGCAACCTGCCCGTGGCTTTGGCTTGTGTTGTGCAGCTCATGTGAAAAAACTCTCCAAGTCTTTGGCTCTGTGAGTTTTCTAAACTGTATTGTTAAAAAGGAGTGAATGGAATTGGCTAAATCCCGTCTTGGTTTAAAAATGTCTTGGAAATAAAATCTGGAAGAGTGCACCACATCAGAGATGCTCAAGACAAGCAATTTAGGAGCAGCAGCTGAACTCATATATATATACACACACACACATACATACACACATATATGTATGTACACGTCTCACAAGTAACTGCAAATTAATATATCTTTGTGGAAGCAGCTCAATTAAGGCTTTAGTTGATGAAGAAGTGTTTTTAAGACTCATGCACAAGCCAACCATTCTGAGTGCTACAATTTGAATTGATGAACTCATCAGCTCAGCTGGAAAACATATCAATTTAGAAATGCATTTGAAGTGCAAATTGCATTAACACACAAATTTAATTTACAGGAAGCTTTTTATGGGTTTTAAAACTACTACTTAAACTATACAAATTGCTCCATTTAAACTGCTATGACAAAAATGGCAAAAAATGTTTTAGGAATGGTAACCATTGATTTCTATTTCACGCTAAATTTAAGTCTACATGGTTCATGAATGAACAAATGGTAAGATAACACTAGAGAAAGCATGTGATTACTTGAAAAGAAAAACGTTTAAAAGGATTGAAAAGTTAAATTTCTGTATTTGTCTTTGGTTTATCACAGCTAATAAAATTATGTAGAGTGTAGCCTTATTTGAGCTTTGATGTGGTGCTTTTAGTGGAGACAGAAGTCAAATCAGTAATTTAGTCAGGGGCATGCTTCTACCCCAGCCTCTGGCAAAGGGGAAGATTATCCCAAGCCCAAATATACATTTCAAATGTGCTAAAAGTGTGATATTTTATTTGAATTTGCATTTAGTCATTTGGGGAAACTTGACATACCCTGCCATAAAGCTATAAGAGAGCATCCAAAGCAAGGTTACAAAGATGGTGAAGGACTGTGTAGAAAAGCCATATGCGGAACAGCTGACATCACTTGCTCTGCTCAGCCTGGAGAAAAGGAGACTGGGGGGAGACCTCACTGCAGTTACAACTTCCTCGTGATGGGAAGAGGAAAGGCAGGCACTGATCTCTGCGGTGACCAGTGACAGGACCTGAGGGAATGGCCTGAAGTTGTGTTAGGGAGGTTTAGGTCAGATATTAGAAAAAGGTTCTTCACCCCGAGGGTGGTTGGGCACTGAGCAGGCTCCCCAGGGAAGTGGTTACAGAGCGACCAGAGTTCAAGGAGTGTTTGGACAATGCTCTCAGGTACACGGCGTGATTGTTGGGCTCTACGATCCTTGTAGGTCCCTTCCAACTCAGGATATTCTATGATTCTCCTATACTCCAGAAAAAAGACTGTAAAGATTTGTAAACAGAAAAAGAATTGCATCTATGGGTATTTTCAGAAAATGCTCTTGTACAAGGAAACAAATAAATTGCGAATTCCTGTCCCGGCTCAGCCCCGCCGTGTTCCCCCCGCAGGCCCCCCAGCCCCAGGCGGCCGCACCTTTCCCGCTGCGCGGGGCCGGGGCCGCTGCCGCCCGCCCGCTGCCACCTGGCGGCTGAAGGGCCGGCACTACACCCGCAGCCCCGCCTTCCTACGAATCCGGGCAGTTTTGAAGCTTTAGAACAACGAGTGTTTGAGTAAACATACAGCATTTATGCTCACATGAGAGCAAGAGAGACAGAGAAGCAGTAAAAGCTGAAGTAGGAATTACTGATAAATAATGCAGATTTCTCAAGAGCACGAAGAGCCTTGTTAGGAATGTGGTAGACTGGAACTTGATTTAAATCAGCCATTCACTCACCAGACCACAGAAAAACCTGTGCTCTGCTTTGATTTACGTTGCCCAACCAGAAAACACATTTTTCTGAAGTTTCTTCTAGTAGTAATTTCAAATGTGCACTCATCAGAGTTCAGCAAATTCAAGAACAAAAGCCGCTTTAAGCTCTGTTCTTCAAAGGTTTTAGGCATCAGTGCTCCCGGTAGAGTACCGTCTGTACCTGTTCAGCTCAAACCAGCACACTGCTGGGGGTCCTACTCCTTTCTGCTGATGGTTTTTGATTGTTTGCTTTGGTTTTTTTAAAACTTTCCTCAACTGAACTTAGAATTGGTTTCAAGGGTCAAGAAGCAAGTCTGAAGACACAGACATCAGTGTTATATAGTTCACAGAATGTGTTTTGTGTGAAAAACACCATTCCATATCTCAACTAGAACTACAACAGAAAATTCTTCAAGGTGAATGTCATATGCACAGAAGCCAAATGCTCAACTAATTTCAATAAATTGCATACAGACCAATTAATTATCTTGCAGCCCCACTGTCCTTGATGTTATTATAGAATATTAAATATGGATTTAACATTTCAGATGAAAGTATTTCTTTTGCAGACAAACTTATTTACTGTGTCAGTTTTAAGTCAGCTTTTGAGGGATTTCAAGGATATTCAGTCTTGAGTGGCAGGTTTGAAGATTATTCTTAAAAAGCTGTCCACAATCTACATGTATTTTTTAAATTATTAATTGGTAAAAAGCTCTGTTTGTAAATCTTGCAGTCTGCAGATTATGCCATGTTTCTCACCAGAAGCAAGGCAGTACACTGCATAAGAAATGAAGACTGTCAATAATGATACGATTTCAATTTAAAAGAAGTGAACACGGCCCAATCCGTAACTTCAGTAAGACTACCACCTTAAGGGGATTAAAAACAATAGAGAACAGAATATACCAGTTGTGTATTTTGTTGTTTCCATACACTTATTCTGTATTATCTTAAATCTAAAGGTTTTGAGTCCTCCCTTCCTCCAAAAGGTGTGCAAGGTATGACTACAAAAATCAAACCTGAACAAAGAAAATAATTCAGAATCATCCTTTAATAAAGTCTTTAGAGTGTATTTGCTAAAAGTCACCAGTGATGTAGCTCATAAGGATCATCTCTGAATAGATTATTCAGCAGTGGAAAGTGGAATGGATGAGAAATCTCGTAAAAATTTTACTCTGGGAAGTTAAGAAAAAGGAAGTAAAGAAGGAAATGGAATGAGAGAAGCAACATAGCCCAGAACCAACACTATTTCCAAGAATTGATCATAGTTTCTCATTAGATGAAGTCAGAGGAGTTTATCAAAGAAATAAGGATATAAAGAATAATCTATTGAAGGCAATTTTTTATTCTTATTATTAATAATTTTATTCTCACCGCAGATTCCCACGATACTGCTGAACTAGAATAAGTTTGGTATCTGTCTAAAAAAATTTAACCCTTTTCAGTGGGCAAAATTTTAATAATGACACCATAAAGCAATTGTACAAAAAACATGTACATATTCTGACAGTTTAAATAATAAATATATATATATACTGGTTTTTACTTTGTGGAAAAGCAAGTTTTGACAGTTTTAGATTGAGACTGGCTGTAGCTGAAAAAAAAAGAAACCAAACCTATTTTTCTTCAACAGGGCACTTGGAAGTTCGACAGTTCATCAAATTCATAACAAGAGACTTACTGTAACAAATAAACCAGTAAAGATGCAGAGATGATGACTGGAAAACAACAGAATCCCTAATGTCTGCCCTGTATAGTACTGCTTCGACACAAGGAACAAGGAAATGTGTGTCAGAAGAAACCCGGTTTTGCTTGTAGTGCAGTGGAAACCAAGCTGTACAATACAGGAGCCAGAAGATGTGAAGTATTACACAGCACTTGTGGCTGCAATGTTTCATTTTCCCCTGTGGCTGTTGGAGCAATGACTAGAACATGCAGACTTCAAAGGCAAACTGCAAACCTCCCCTTTTCAGTTCAACAGTGTAGTACATCATCATGGACCAGATTACAAAATTCAAGAGAGGTAAAGAACTGGGATTTTTGGGAAGGGGATAGGAAAGGGGAAGAAGCAAAATAAGAAGAAAAAAATTTTAAATAAAGAGTATTCTAGGTCCAAATGGATTTTACAATTCCAAACCCCCTCAGACATTTCAATGATGACTTATGTACCAGTTTGCCCTAATTAAGAAACACCATCAAAATATTTCAGATGTGACAGAAGCCTTCAGCTTCAAAATACAATAAAAGTGAAATGCTTGAACTGGACCACTAGATTAAGATACTATTAAAAAACCACGAGGGTCAATAAAAACAAAGCAATTTCTTTGTGTAGGTGTAAAGAAAAGCTACTTGAAGTCTGTAAGTGAACAGCTAGATGTGAGTACTTCCACAACACAGTAATGCTTTCAACTGTTCAACCATACCAGCTATTTGTTCATATGGCAGAAGTTCTGTTTTAATTATAGGTCTCAGTTTTGCATCAGAATATATACAGGTATTTCTTTGTCTGTTACTTTTGAAATTTGAGAGGTTACAGGTTTGGGGGTTTTTGGTTTGGTTTGTTGAGGTTTTTGGGTTTTGTTGATTTTTTTGTTGTTGTTGTTTCGTTGGCGCAGGTTTTTTAACATTTTGGGCACCTAATATTTAAGGAACACATATGCAAATCCACACAAGAGAACTCTAAAGGTATCTCCATTTAAAAGACATGTTTTTTCTCTTTTTCATACAATCAACATTCTTTTTTGAAGTCTTGCCTCTCCTGCCCCATGTTACATTCTCCACTACAATTTGTTGTTCAGCTGTGCGGACTTCGGACACCGGTGTGTAGTAAGCACTAAGGAATTTCCTGAGTCAGGTTCATTCATCATTACCTGTACAAAGTAGAAGGGGAGAGCAGCGTGAAAAGGAGAGACACACATAGACACAAGTGAAGCTAGGGTTACAAAACAATCTAGAAACCGTAATTCGGTAAGCAATAACACAAGAATACACTAAGTCTGTCACCAGTGAGGTGACCATGACCAAAGCTGCCTTAAAGCGCTACACACAAATATTTGAACACTTGGATTAGTGAATTTAAGATAGTTGCACCTCAAGTGGCCTGCTTCGGTTAGAAAATCCTCTTAGGAAAGAGGAACAGAGATTTTCTCTGAACATTTCTTATTTGAAGAGTATAAGGCTTTTGAGACAGAAGCTCATGAAGATTCTTCTGTCTGCCACTTGTCCTCTATTCACCCCTATTAGCATAGGACTTTTTAATTCAAGTGTGTGAAATGTGTAGAATTACTTTTTATCATTTTTGGATGCTACCACAGATTTGTAAAATATAGAATTAGAACTGAATCTAATAAAAATAGCCACTTGTTAATCAGCATTTTGCCAGATGAAAGTCAGCTCATTTTAATAGGATTCACTCAGACAACAGCTTATAAATTATATGCCAACATTTCAGCAAATTTTCATTTAAAATCACTAGTTTTTAACTATCCTTAAAGCATAGTAGCAAGCAAAAGAAAATGGTGACACGCTAGTAACCATTTTCTTACTATTTTATATTGCCAGTCTTTTGGATACTTGAGAAATGGACTATTACAGTGCATCTTTCCAAATCTGCCACTAAATCAAGAAATTGTGCCTGAATAATATTTTTTAGACATTTCTCTGTCGCACTTCTCTAACACAGCATGAAAACAACATGGAAATGATTATTCTTACCTAGCGGCTCTATATCAGTAGAAAAAAAATGGAGAGAACGTAATTTGGATTAGAATTAAGAAAAAAAAAAAGTTATGTTTTTCTAACTAGTTTTAAGACACTCCCCCAAGTATTCACATATAAAAGTCACAGAAAGCTGTACCCTTATTTGACCTTGCAGTACCAATGCAACACATTTAAAAGAATTTAAAAGATGCAGAAAGTACATATTGGTTAACATGTATTAGAATATTTTTTTGAAAATTGAAATGCATTAAAGAGTGATCATTGCACATACTTTTAAAGCCAATATATAATGTTTCTGATTTCTATAAAACTAATTAAAAGTTTAGATTTCTTCTTTTTCTCCTCTCCAGTGAAGACTTTCACCATTAGAAATCCAAAAATACATAACTGCAGTTAAATTATTGACATGAGAGAAATGAAAAAAACCAGAAGTATTCCATTACTGATGGTGGTCTGTGTGGTTTTTCATAAGTGTGACTCTGAAAGATGGAGCAACATCCATCCGCCCTGTAAACTCTGCCAATCTGGGCAGGGCTCCAGGGCAAAATAAATTATTTTCATCTATTACTGAGACACTAAATAAGATGGATGGTACATACACATCAAGGTCTTCTGAAAAATGCTAATTATAGGATAAAGAGCTCCATGAAATTTCTGAAAAGGAGTGATGGTGCAATCTATTAAAAGTAACATTATAGAAAGCATAATACTATTTTAGCTAAAAGTTCATTCATTCTTAAGATAAAACTGGTTTTGATTCTGCAAGTTTTGTGCTGTATTTCCTTTCCCCATCTGTGAAACTGTTTTACAGAAATTAAATAATTATACTGTACCTTTTGGAGGCCAATTACTGTTACAGTTGACTGTACAGACAGTTGACTGTTACAGTTGACTGCAAATTCTGTTAAATCAGAATGGTCAGCAAAGTTTGACACATTTTGTTTCAGGAATAAAAATAACCTTTGCGGAACATTTTAATTAATTCAGTCAATCAATATACCAAAGCACAGACATGTTCTAAATTATGTGATATTATGATGTTTTAAAAGTGTATTGGAACCTATATTGTTTATGACCACGAAAGAACACAAGACAAGCCACAGTTGCCAGGACACACTGAGATTACCTTCTTGGTAGGCTCCGTCTGCCATTACCAGATGAAGTATTTTGGCATACAGGTGTTTGTGTTCATTTCCAAGAGCACTCTGAACTACAGTTGAACAAACATCAATATTTTCATCTTCATCTTCAAGTATAGCCTAGTGGGAAGAACAAACCATGTTGCCAAAATTAAAATGGGTATAAAATTAAATAGTTCAAATATATTAAATGAAATTCATGGTTAAACCAGAAGATTTTCTCTTTAATCCACTGGCCAGGCATTTTCTCTGATAATATTTTAGTGTGCCAAAACAAATTAAAAGACTATAGAAAAAACCTTTTACTCCAGTTACACGAAGTAATTAGTTAACTGGCATAGCAAACAGTGCTAGGTGCTTATTTCTTCAAACATTTTCACTTGAGCTTATTCCACAAACCTTTATTTTCTCATAAACTTCAATTAATTTATCAAAGCCTATTTCCTGCTCCAGGTTATATCTCAACTCTTCTAAATGGCTGAAGATACTATCACATTCTTCACACTCACTGGCAATCTCTCCATCACTATTATCTAGAAAGAAAGAAAACAACAGTAAAACACCCTCAGCTCTCCTACATTCTTAGTGTTGTTTCTTAATCTCTAAAGGTAAGCTCAGGAGCACTAGATGATGTTGGCAGATGTTCTGACAATGTGCAGAAAATAGGAATAGTCCCTTTTTTTAAAAAAATCCTGAATCCCAAATGGGAAGCATCCAGCTATCCCAACTAAATTCCCATTCTGACAATTAGCCATAGAGGTATTCAACCTGAAGGAAAACAAGGTACGGTCTTAAAGGAGAATTTTAGTTAGCAAAGTAGGTCAAGTTCCATACCACCACTCTATAAATTTCTGAGATGAAACTCATGAAGGGCTTGGCAGCTGTCCCACACAAGGGAAAGGAGTTCCTTAATGAAGCAGGTGTCTTCTACCAAAAAATGAGGACATGTATGTTACCCATCCATTGCTTTCTGCCCTGAGATGCATCTTGCTCCATGGAGCAAAAAACCCAGCACAAATTTAGCTACAGAGTTCCTTGTTCTTTTGTAAGTGCATCTCCTTTGTGTAGCAAATTAAGTATGCCAAGTGGTGCAACAAGATGCAGGAGAGAAATCAAGATCATTTTGCTTATAGGTTTCAGAAACCTTGAAATAGGTTTTAATAGTAAAACATTAGGTAAATCTAATAAAAAGGATGTTTTAAAAAATACAAGACAGAATCCTTATGTAAAATTCCATTGCAAAATGTAGGAAAAATACTTTCTTAAATAAGCATTCGAATTTGGAGAGAACTTGTCTACCAGAGAAAAACTTCATACATTTCAGAGTGTCTAATATCCAACCTTTAAATACTATTACCTGGTAGATCACAGACTTCATGAGGTTGTATTAGAACTCTAGTACTTACAATACTTATATATGACTAGTGTAAGATATAGTCCTGACCAAATCACATCCTTCATTCAAATATCAACAGCCAAATCAATAAGAAAGTATCAATAAAATATAAAGTTGTATATGGGTTAAAAACCCATTAGGTTATTTCTAATCCTCTATTTAACATCTAGATCTTGAGAAGATTTTGTCTCAAGTTCTACCTGCTACCCTTTTGAAGGCTGGCCTGCCTTCCTCCCTGCCCCAACAAGGAAACTTGAAATTCTTATGGAATATCTAGAAGGTAGGACTCTGGTATAACACTAGCACTTACAACAACTGCAGAATCACAGACACAGATAGTATTGCATGTTATCAGTGTATAACATCAGCACTGTGACAAAATTAAAGACATTAACAACGTTTATTTCACCTTAAAATAATTATTGGAATGTATTATTAGATGTTCGATTTGTCAAAAATTTTCTTCAATAAAAATTACACAAAAGCTTTGTTTTAGATGAGCTACTGATTTTCTGTATCTTTTCATAACTATATTTTTAGTTGCACTTCATTTTACAGTAAGAGTAAAATACTTCAAATTCCACAAGAATTGAAAATACAGAAATGAAACTTTAGGAAGTTGTGCAGAGCTAATGCAAAATGCTAAAAGCAGTAATTAATTTATCTGTCTCACTTTTAGTCTGACTGCATTAATACCTAATTTTGGCTAAGGACAAGGTGAACAATTTCATGTTCCTTGTGACTGCCTGTAAAATTACTTAACTATAATTTAAGCTGAATCCCAGATACTCCAGTCATGTAAATTGCTATTTCTTTTTCACACTTACAGCCATGAATTATTCAAGACATACAATGCATTCTGTCTTTGATGTTCCTTGAAGCCAAGTTTTAAACAATTTAGAGAAAAAGGCCCTTACCATCACTACCCAACAAACAGCCAAGCTTTAATTTGCAACATGGAATGTCGCTTAGATGTTGACCTTAACATTCAGAAAGTCTGAATATAATTTGATTTTTTAAATCTATGTGTAAAAATTATCAATTAGAGCTTTACTTTGCTATAAGTTAAAGAAGCTAAAACATTCTGTATCTGAATTTTTAACATTAATAAATAACTTATAAAACAGGTAAAACAGATATTATACCTGACTGCCATTCTTCATTAAGAGCACTTTCACTGCTGGGGTTATTTTCATCTCCTTCATCGAGCTCAGTACCATTTGTTATGCATTCCATGGCATTAGCCTTTAAAGTAGACTCCTCTTCTTCACTCAGTTCCTCACTAGGCTGCTCCCTAAGCAACTGTTCCATTGAATCCCGGAGCTCCTGCAAATCTGTATCTGTCTCTCCAAACATACTAAAGAAATGTGATATGAAGTTTATATAATTAATACTTTGCAAGACAAACCCTGTAGAAAGAGCTAATTTCTTTTGTTAGCAGCAAATTGAAAAGCCAGTCTCGATGGAGGGGGAAAAAAAAGAGACATCCTCCACCCTCCTCTCCCAGCTATTTGTGACCTCAGTCCAACATGACTACAGCATTGATACCTTTGTATCATGCAACACACAGGGAATAAGCAGATCTCCCACAATCTCATATAAAGACAGTAAGTCCTAAATTCAACTTTATGAGTAAGGTAATTTCAAAATCCTTGTGTTTGTGCACTATTATTGAATCCATGCAAATATAACATTTTCAATACAGGTAAAAATGTGTCTGGAGCAAAATAGAGATCTAGATCTAATCAGTCTCGATACACCAGACTATCAAAGCTGTGGGGAATAGTCAATTCCAAGGTCAGATTTTGAGGGACTTGAAGAACATTGTAATTAAACAGTAGAGGACATAAATGAGCAAGATTCCCAGAATATAGAAAGAAAGGAAATATTCAAGAAATTTTTAGTTCTAGAAGAGCAATAGCAATCAACTTTGAGTTGCCTGAGCAAAAGACAAGTTGCAGACACCAGACAGAATAACACCTGGGACAGATTTTGGGAAGGAAATTTAGACAGCTATTGTATGCAGTGTACCCCATTAGCTTCTCAATTCTCTGGAACAAGACAAAGTAAATGATGGTTCAATACAAAATTTTTAACATCTGGGTAAAAAATCCATGCTTGTATAGTGTGTATAACAGTTGTAGCTAACCAAAAACATTCTTGAACTAAGATGCCTGTTAAAATACTTGATAAAATTGATACACTCACGTGTCCTCAGAGTCAGAGGGTCCTTCTTTGGCTTGCTCATCTTCTGTATCATCTGTTTCAAGATTATTTTGATGCTGCACATCTGCTACACTGGGAACATCAACTAAAGTTCTGTACAGTTTGTAAAGATCTGGGAGTGAACATGTTCTCAACATCTACAAAGGCAATAGAAAGCTTGGTTGGTAACAATATTAAAGACAGCTTGAGTTTATAAAAGACTTTAAAATGAGATTTCACTGTTCTTCAGGCTTCCTACTTCACAGCCAGAAGCTGTGCTAGTAGATTAGATCCTACAGGAAAAAATCACTTGGTTGGCAGAAATGACAAGATATATTTGCCACCCTGTTAGGTAATTGTTTATGATGGCAAGGTAGTGATAACTCTAAAAGACTGCACAAAAGAGAGAAAGCAGATGAGGAAAGTTAGGAATGTCTTCATGAACTCCCTCAGTAATGTCTCAGAAAAAGAGTGGAATTCCTCCACAAACACCTGGAACATAGAATATTGGATGGTGAAACCAGAGACTTTCACTGCTGCATGAGACTTGCTGATACCATGAGCACAGTGCAGTTGAACTACAGGGCAGACATAGATTGACAAATACAAACACCTGCTGAAAGAGTTGTGCCATCTTTCTGGACTCATTCAACTTCAATAACAAGGTAAGAATAATACTGGAGAACAAAAAAGTATTTCTTTTTCGTTTTCTAGACTTGCCTTTGGGTCGTTTGCATCAAAAAGTCCTGTAGAAAGTCCAATCAACAATGAACTTTTGCCTTTATTTCTTGCTGGTGATATGGAACGTGAACGAGGTACAAAAGACTCTTCCTGTGAAGACTGAGCTGACAGAACTGGTGAGGCTGTTGGTACAGCTGTGGGCTGTATTACCCTCTGGAATAAGGGTTCAGCTCGCTGAGAGTCACTGGAACAAGTTTCTGATGTGGTAAAAGAAAGTCTGTTACAAATCTCAACAGACTAAAACCCATGATACTTAAGGAAAAAGTAAGTGCTGTGAATATACCTAACTAATTTCTCTTATACAATTTAAGGGAAATGTAGATAGCACCTTAAAAGTATTAAAATATTTGTGATCATTTTATTAAATGCAATTACAATGTCAAATTTTCCCATTTGAACTTGTGGAGAACATACAACCCTCAGCTCTGTTCTCAAGCCTTCTGTTTTCTCATTATCCAGTCCATGTCTGATACTGTGTCATCCATTTTCACCCATTGCTTATCACGTTATACTAGATCTCTTTGAAGTTATCTCAACATATTTTGCCCAAACAGGAGGAAAAACCTATCCAGTTTGCTGAAGCCACCTTAACTAGATGCAAGAGTATCACCAATGATACTCGACAGTATTGACAATGTTTTTTCTGAAGTTACCTCCCATACCTCCAAGAACAAGCAATTTTTCTATGCAATAAAGATAAAAGATTGTCATTAGCACCCACTAAAACATTGAGCTGCAGCTCAGTATTAATTTGAAACGTGTATAAACAAAGCAACACTTCTATTAAGTAAATAATCAGATCTCATAACATCCTAAATAGTCATGTGAAAAAGCTGTAACATTCAGAAAGTTGACGTTCATCAGTACAGGCCACTGTCCTGTTGATCTACACACACTGTAGCTATTGTCTAACATGTTTTCCTCCACAGTGGCAAACACAACACCCACAATTTGTCTTCCTAATCCATCAGAAATTTCCTTTTTAGAAGTAAGAACTGAACAAGCAAAAAACAAAAAACTTGCTCATTTGCGGTTCATGAAGTGAGATGGGATGGCTCAAACACCCCACTCTGCCAAGCCATGGAACATCAGACTGGCACTGACCTGCTGGAGCTTCCTTTTGTGGTTGCACCTTGTTGAGTGCTTCTTTCTCTGAAGATGCCTCATTCATTCCGTCACGTTGTGCCCTATTGTAACACATCACATCAAGGGGAAATGCCAGGTAAAAAATGGTCATCAGTCTAATGAAGTCATCAAGTGCAGTAAAACTAACACAGCAGCAAGCAATGAAGCTTTAGCTAAGTATAATTTTAACTGACATGTCCAAATACAACTCAGTTAAGGCTCAGTTGTTTGAACTGGAGAGAGAGAGGTCAGAAGAGAGTACTTACTCATCCTCTTTCTCTTTTACCCACACTTCATTAACAGTGCTAGGAAACTCCTTATTCTCCTTACTCAGGTGCATTTTATCTTCCATTTCTTCCAGCACCTCTGCTTCCAAATCATCAGGCTCTAAAAGTAAGAGTCATTTACCTTATTAAAAATTAATTCCAATTAGGCAAAAAGATGGGGAAGTATACATTTTAAGATTACACTTAAATCCTTCAGCTTTAATAATTTTCCACATTTCACAGAAACAGAAGTTTTTTAATCCCAGAGCTAAAAGTTTTGGCTTTTTTCTGATACCAGAAGAGCATCTTAAAGCGCCAATGAACTATGTCCTCTAAAAACCTCAGTAACATGCCCCAGAGATCAAAAGGATGCTGGTATCATATAGGAGAAAAGAATCCAGCACAATTGATGGGTAGAAACAAACCAAAACCCCAGCAAATCAGCAACAAAAAATTTGAAGCACTTTAGAATTCTACTTGTACTCTAAAGTTTTCTACAAGCACACAAAAAATGTTTCTGGAAATTTACTGAATACATTACTGAATCAGATTACAACACAGCATAGAAAGCATCTGGTCCTACCTAAAATGTGTTATTAAATACCTGCACATTACTTATGGGAAGATATAAAAGTATACAGGGTTGTTACTTCGCTTTTTGCATTCAATAAACAGATTTTAAGTAGAATTACAGACAAAATGAGTTACCATCCAGCATAATAGCTTTGCTCTGCACCAGAGTGGGTCCAGTTCTTTGAGATTCTTCTGGTACAGTCATGACAGACTTTGTAACACCAACTGGTACTGCAGACTGAGCTCCAACAGGAGAAAAAGCCTTCTCTTCCTTCTCCTCTGATGATGACTGATGATCTCCTTCAAGAAGTTCTGCAGTACCTAACAGAAAATTATTCTATTATTTAAACAGCGATTCACCATATTTGGATAATGAACTACAATGTGGCTGAAAAGGTAAGCTGGGAATTTTTGTTTCTTTAAAGGAAAGCAGAAGGAAAAAAATTGCATGCTTTTAGTACAACTATATAAAGAAGAAAGTTGGAAATATTAAAATCCTAATTTCTTATGTTACATTATCATTAGTACAGGTTTATATTTGGAATAAATGTAAGTCCTTTTTCCTTAGAAAGAACTAAGGGCAGGAGTTGACCGGGGGAGGGAAAAAAAAAAAATCAACTGATATGGTTAAGTCACATGCTGCCAACAAAGTTACAGGAAGCATCTAATGCAATATTCAGATGATGACATCCTTTCAAAAAATAGGATTGTTTCTATTAAAAGGCAAAATTTAAGACTTTTCAGCGAAATGAAGATCCTTTCCTTTCAGCACACCCTGGTTAATTTCTTACCACTTCACTGAGTTTGAAATATTTTGGTGTCCTCCAGTATCAGCTTGTGCTTACATTCAGAACTGAGGCAACACCCAGAAGTAGAAAGCAAGAGAGAATATAAGAATATGCTTCTATTACTTCAAAATTTTTCTCAGTAGATAAACTGTCACTACACTTGCAGTGCAGATAATTACCCACTGTGCGTACCATTTATCTCATCTTGTTCCTCAAGGATGTCAGTTTGCAGCTGCAGCTCTGCTTCTCCTAGGATCCTCAGAACTGAATCTGTTGGGCTTTTGCCCCAGACTTTCCTGTGAGGTTCACCAACATCTAACTTAATTACTTCTCCCAGAGTTTGACCTGTTTGGACACAAACACAAATATGAAAATTTTTCTAAATTAGAAATTTTTATTCATTTTCTGTATAATAAATAATCAAACAAACAACCTCCACAAAACTTAAAACTAAAAAGGTGACAAAGCTAGAATTCATGTCACCTCAGCCCAAATCAGACAGCCTGAAGACTATGCTTATCTAGAGTTTTTCTTCTGCCAATTCCAATCAATAACAGAGTTATTCAATACCAGTAGACATATGCAACTTAGAAGCAGCAGCAGCAGCTCCTTTCAGAAATTCAGGCACTCCAAACGAAAGCAGTATAAGGAATGTTTAACATTGGCATGGAATGGTCTTGGGCTTTACTTGAAATGGTTAACTAGGAAGTTTCTTGTCTTGCTATCTCCTTTGACATTTATTTCTGTTAATTCTCCTTCCAAGGAAAATAGGATACAAAGCAACAAAGAAAAACACAGTAAAAAGTTTCTTGATTCTAGCACTATAAAACTACTATGCAAAGATGCAAGTCTGTTACATTCTTAATGATTATTTCTTTCTACAATGTGAAACAGACTTTGTAAGGTATACTGAAACCAGAAAAAAGGGGTTTCAGCCAAAAGACCAGAGAAGGAAAGTGGAAAATCGGAAATAACAATCTTGATTTAAGAAAGGAAAACAGTAAGAAAGGCTCAACAAAAGTTACAGATCTAAATAAAGAAAAACCCTCAGTTGTTTTTTTACTACTGATAACACAACAGGATTTTCAAGTTGAATAAGAAACTTTCATATATTTTAAATACTTTCTATTCTTTCTGTTAAATTAGTGTCTATTTAAAAGACATGAAGAAAGGAACCACTCATTTAATTAGGTAACTGTTTGTTGTTGCAATGATGGAATTATTTATTGAATCTCCTGCAGGCTGTTTAACTAGTCAGCCTGTTCCTTATTCCTTATTTAAGAGAATACATAACCACCCATTTTTAGAAGTGCATGCCATGTAACTGATAACAAGATGATAATAATGAAGAGTACTTGCTTTATAAAAACACACACTACACATGGCAAACTGATTTACTAATACCATGGTGACAAAAAAAAAAAAACAACTTACACTCTGCTCCAGAGAAAGAATCTTCCATCGACAGCTGAGCTAGAGGAACAACCAACTCAGATGCCCCAGATTCCCATTTTTTGCGATCTCCCAGAAGTGGCTGATCACCTTGTTGTTCCTTACAATCTTCAGATCCAGCTGATTCAGAGGTATTTTTACCCTCCTTTTTTCCTTTCTCATCTTCTTGAGCTTTAAGATTTTGATTTAATCTTCTCAGAATTTCTCGCTTACTCTGAAAGAAGGACCAACATATGTATTAAAATAGAGCCTTTCTTGAAAGGATACTTCAATGACATAATTTGACATACTTGTAATGCAAAATCTGGCTTTTTTAATTCCTCCTCAGACTCCTGGACAGCAGGTATTGCATGTTCGTCCTTTAAGTCCCAGAAGCATGAAATAGAAAGTAGAAGAACATGTCAGAAAAAAATTATCTTGAAAATAGATATAACAAAACCTTTCCAATGACAACTGCAGGTAGACTGAAACCCAATTCTTGATTATTCTGTTTTATTCTGTCCCAAAGACAGAATTTCAAGGGCAGCTTCCATCTTGGAACCAATCACTATCTAAAAGTGATGAGCAAGTAAATCACTCAATTTAAACAGACAAATGAGATTTTAGAGGATGAAACATGTAAAGATAAAGCCAGATATAACCTCTACTGCAAGATAACACCGGAAATTCCTTTGCTACAAATGAGTAATTCTACAAGAGAACCAAAAAAGTGGCAAGCACAGAGGCAAAGATAATTTATGAAGAAAAAAAAAGAAAAGAGACAAATTTAGTGACATGTAAATAAGCCAACTACATATTGAAGGCAAAAATGTGGAATTTATAATCTGTTTACAAGGCTTGTATTCTTCAATTCCAATTACTCTGTGTGCTACTTTTTAGTCTGTTACAGTCACTGTCTTGCATTACTGTGAGACACTGTCCACATGGAAAAATATGCTTTATTAAAACATATTATTTATTTTTCCAGCTATCAACTGACGTCTTTCAGTGTAAAACATTTTATATTTTACATATATTCTTTAGTGTAAGTTTTGCTCTATTCCCATAGCTGTAGCCTTCAGGGCTGAATACAGTATGAAGTACCACACTACACTGAAATTTAGAAACAGTTTAGGCAAATGTACAAAAGATAGCATTCAAATTAACACAGATTGTGTTTAAATTTTAAATTGTACAAGGTTACACTTGTCTGCTCAGTTTCACAATTGTAACATAAAGCAGTTGAGGTAAACATGTAAGTATTTACAATATCAGGACCGAGAACATGCAGAATATAAATTAGGATGCTCTTTTAGATAACGAGACAGCACTAACAGATTTAAGAATCTTAAGCTTTGTCTTCTCTGTAATATTCAGCACATTCAAGCTCACTAAAAACAATCAGTCATTAATATAACATAGTCCTATCATTCAAAATTTATCTGCTCACTTCCACCAAGTAACCAACTCATTAACTCCTCTCTTCAAGGGGCTGATGAAAATGCTGGAAGTTGATGTCTTCTTTGACTGAATATAACTGCCCTGATCAAAATGGAAACTGCCACTTAGGGTTCATCATAAGCTATTTTGCTCAAAACACGAATTTCAGTTTCAGCATACAGATGAGTTTCAACACCTTCCAAGCTTAGGTTTCTTTTTATTTTTTTTTTTTTTATTTCTTTTCCCTAATGAGAAACAACAAACAGCCTTAACAATTTTTTTCTAGCTAACCTATACCTACTTTCTCTAAACATTCTCTTTCCAGTCAGTATTTACTGCCTTTCCCTTCATTTTACCCTCGCCACAAAAGTACCTACCACACCCACTTCCTTCAAAGCAGAAGTCATGGAGATGACAGGTACACCAGGCTTCACTGGAAGCTGTGGCTTAGGAAGAGCTGCCCCAGACTCTTGTAGTCCATTCATAGGATTATGCTCTGTAGCTTCCACATGAAAAGGCACATTAGGATTCTTTACCCCTTTTGCAATCAGCTGTATAGATGCAATAAAAAAAAAATTACATTAAAAATTTACGTCAAGACTTCACATATTAAATACAGTATTATCAATTAGGCTCATGTAATCCTTACAGAAAGACAATAATGCCACACAACCACACAAAGGACAACTGCCCACTGCATGTCAGTTTGTCAGCTTCACATCCTGCTTTTTCTAGTCATAATATTATTAGTTGGATTTGTTCCATAGCACACACAAATAAAAGAAAATAAAATAAGTTTTGGTCATTAACAGATGATTAATAAGATAGTTGGGGTGATCCTAATGATTCTTAGGCATGATGTTCAGAAGTCTTTCTGCAAGCATACCTAAGATTAGGCTTCTAATTAGGGAATTCTGACACAAGATACTCTCTCCAATTTCAGAACTACTTGTTTGAAAAATCACAGTATAGGATTTTATTTATACAAAGATATGGCTCTACATACTTCGACTGCATGTAACAGATTTATTTTCTTACATGCTCTTCCCAGGCTCTTTTCTCTCTTTCATACGCTTCCTTTCTCTTTCGCTCCAACTGTTCCTTCAGAACTGCTGCACGAGCATTTGCTTGGGCCTACAGTAA
Source organism: Onychostruthus taczanowskii (assembly GCF_017590055.1). Lineage (NCBI taxonomy): Eukaryota > Metazoa > Chordata > Aves > Passeriformes > Passeridae > Onychostruthus > Onychostruthus taczanowskii. The sequence goes on from NW_024498351.1 coordinate 10,180,312, forward strand.
ACAAGCAAAAAAAAAAGATCAACTTAAAATCATCAGCAGCCTATTTCATGGAACATTTTAAGAAGGAATATTCTTGGATTACTCATCATCCTTTCTCTCACTATTGTATAAACTGTGAAAGGAGGACTCCAGTGACAAAATCACCACACCTGTATAATAACTGATCATCTATGTTGAAATAATGGCAACTCCTCAAAATTTAATTTCAGTTCTTGATTTGCATGGTTGTATTTTTAGTGTACATAGTAATCTTAAATAGACTAATGTAAAATTAGAAACTCTACTTAAAATTATCTACGAAGGCAAATGCATTAATCAAAAAATATTAAATAGTCAGTTTAATTTTTACTAACTTACTCATACACAAAAAGCTTCACTTGCTGTTTCACCTCTAGTTTTCAGGGTAGGCAAAAAGTTAGCTTGTTTTTACACTGTACTTTGCCGATGGTGGCGGGAACATCATAGAATAGATAAGAGTAATACTTGCTGTGTATAGTATCATGAACTAGTTATTGATATAAAAACACCACTTGCAATAAAGTTCTAATTAAACACTGTATTTCTATGAAATGCATCTGTTTAAAATGTAATTCATCACAAGGTTCTATAACTCACATTCCAATGCACACATAACCCATGTCAGCCCATTTAAGGAGTTTTGCCTTCCTTTATTCTTTAACTAAAATAAAGGTGGTTTCTAAGGTACATTTTCCTTACCCTTTCAGTTTCAAACTGCTGTTTTAGTTATACAAATTGCAATTAGGACTAAAGCTACCCTAGAGATAAATCTCAAAGACTGGGATAGGGAAAATCCTTGACTTGCAAGGATAGACTACATTATGTTTCATCATGTTTTAAAATTACCAAGATAAAGCAGCTGAACAGAGTTGTTTGCTCTATACAGTTAAACTCCTCCCATTCCGCTTGTAGTGGATACATGAACAAACTATTGATAGCAAAATGAAATATAAGAAAATTAATGAGATATAAAACATATTTGACAACAGTAACTTCCATCTCCTCCCACTCTACACTTACCTTCTGCGTTTCTATCTTCTTCCGTTTCAGTTCTGCTTCCTCACTAGAGTCCTGTCCATCAGAACTGGCAGATTCATTCTGCAAAGTAAAAGTCTTCATGGAATTATCATCATGTTTAAAAAAGCTGAGTGACATGAGTGCCTAGCCAGAATATTTGAAACGACTATATAACTAACATGGATCAGTTTCACTAACTCCTTGCTTAAATGCAATGTCTACTTGAACAGAGCTTCATCTCTGAGACCAGTGGGGGTTTTGTTTATTTGTTTGGTTTTTCAGGGAGGATTGGTTTTAAAAGATGTGAAGCTTTAATAAGTCAGGAAAAAAGGAATGTGCCTCTTGTTGCAAGGAAAGTAGCCTGCAATGCTGGGCTCTCACCTGCCACCCCTCATCACTGCTCCATGTTCTTGCAGGTGAGGTATACAAGAAAGGTTTGATGCTCTAGAATTCCAGGTTTTTTCAATATATATATATGCTGTCTAAAATACATGTCTATATAAAACTGCCTAAAACAAAAGTCTTCCACCAGGGGTAAAAGAACACACCACACACTCAACTTCAGAAGTATTTATTTTTAAACCAACCTTATCTCCACGAAGTTTTGCTCTAATCTGTTGACGTTCATTAAAGTTTTGTAGCCGGATCTGTCTCAATCTTGCCAAATATTCCTAATGCAAAGAAATGAAACAAGTTTCAGCTCTATGGAAACTCTCTCCAGTATGGTTAACTTAAAATATCAGATACCGCAAGGAAATAAAATGAGTGAATCACTCCCCAACATTATTGTTACCACTTCACTAGCATACACTAATCTCCAGAAAAATTCTCACATAATTAAAATAAAGAAAATTGCAATGTATGTTTATTGGTGCTAATTATAACTACATTTTACATTACTGAAAGCCAGGAAAGGTTGCATTTATCACAACAGAACTAGGATATAGCTATACCTACGTGTATCAAATTCAAGAACCTCTCAGACAGATTGATGTAAGCAACTACTATTTTGATTATTTTAAAAACAAAAACAATTAAACACACCCAAACTTTAGTACGTGAACAGTAAATTATTTCCTAGGAATTAAGCAAGTCCTTTAATTTTGTTACACAGATGGAACCATGCAGGGAAACTGGGCACAGTCAAGGTCAAAATAGTGCTATTTTTGTGATGAGCAAAGTGGCAAACATGCAGCAAGCATACCTCTTCCTCCTTGTTTCTGGATTTCCTTCCTCTTGCAGAAATGGACCTGCCTCCATAGGTATCTGCCAGGTTTTGCAGTGTACCCTGTTTGCCATTTAATGGTATCAAATTTAAGGTGGCTGGGGCAGTAAAATTATCTGCTTTATGCAATAACTGTTCACTTATAAGAAACCAATCAAAGATCTGCAGATGTTCTGAAGTTAACCAAAAAGTCTTTTTCACTTACATGAAACACATGACAGCAGTAACTAAAAATTCTGAGCAGCCAAAGAGAGACATAAGAGCTCTAAGAATATAGCTGCCTTCTCCTTTCAATTCAGATTTTCTCATGCTACAGAAAATTTAGGTTAGAAAACCTAAATTGTGATGGTATGAGCTTCCTACATCTGGATTATATAAAAATAGTGGCACAGGGTTGGGACTTCTGCCATTGCTGAGTTAAGCCTAAAATAGAAAGTGGAATCTTTTTACGTTCTTAGATTAAGCTTTTTAAACAATGATGACTCAAAAACCTAAAAGCACTTACATATACTCATTACACCTAACAAGCTGTGCTAAATGTCTAATACACATGCAGTGTATAGACTTGGTTAATGTGATGGACTCTGTGACTTGTCACCAAAAGGATTTCAACCTTTAAGAATGTTCTGTGTAGAAGACTACAAGAATCATTTAACTTCATGTTTTCTGCTTGGATTAAAATCAAGAACACTTGAATTATTTTACTAATGACATACCACATTTTTTTTCTGAACAGATTAAAAATTCCTCGATTTGTTAGTGCAACATACAATAAAGACAGCAAGCACACACACATGTGATAGACCTTCTGCCTTATAAAATGCCTGGGGCTTTGGCTTTCTCAAGCTTGTGTATAGAGAACCATCAGTAAAAAACCTCACTCTAGGGAGGTTATTGACTGAATCCAGATATTCTGGTTAAATAATCTCTCAGATGGAGAAAAATTAGCAGCTCAAGGAAATAGCACACTGCTGCACTTCACTGGTTTAGTAACCAGGGGATCAGAGAACAAATTAAAGGAATTTTGTGGAAGAATAGTTCCTATACATTCATAAGGGCCCCATGAATGCTGGTTTCAGCTTGAGCATTAAGCCATACAAAATGTAAAAGAATATTTTCCATATTCACCTTTTCAGAAAATATTTGGTTTTATTTTTAACTTTTAAATTCATGTTCCTGAGCTTTACAAAAGCTTACTGGCACTATTGAAGGAATTTCTTGTTCTTGGTTCTAGCATTGAAGTTATTTTAGGTATTTCCATCACTGATGGTGATTTATATCACTGCTCTTAAGAAAAAAAACTGGAAGCAAGATTTTTGAGAACTGATTTTCTTTATAGATTGTTAATTTTACTCATCTGCCTACATTAAATTTTCAAAAGATAGGACTCATATTTTGCAATGCCACACAGCTACAGTGAAGTAGCAAATTAGGTCAGCAGCTGTCTTAAAAAACAGATGTCTGAAAGTACCATTGACTCAACCACTGAGTCAAATTTAGATTGTCAGCAGAAAATTAAAATTGACAGCAATTATATTTTATAGATGCTGGGTAAATTAGTGCCAGTCGTCAGACAAAAGGCTGACTATTAGCTGATGATTTCTCCTTTCAGATCAACATTGTCCAAACAACAGTCCCATCCCTATATGAGAACAACTGCCAGTTAGTCAAATTATTTTCCTGCACAAATAGAAGGAAGCTGTTGATAACTTCCACTTTCAATGACAAATCCAGAAATGGACCTGGTACTCTGGCTTCAAGTTATAACTCTTAAACATCTGGAAGTTACTTTTTTAATTGTTCAGTAACCTACCCGTTTTTTTTATGGGAACCATCTAAGATTAAAACATTTAGGCTTATTGAACACATTAGAGAAAAGTGAAAAAAATTAACATGAATAGTTGGGTATCTGAAATTAACTGATCTCATAAATTCATATCAATGACAACAAAGTCAAGAACAAAATGGAAGCAATACTGGTACTGCTAACAACTTTCCAAGAATACATGGTACTAACCACAACTTCTCCAAGAAAAGGTAGTGACAAGAATTGCTATTTATTTTTCAAAATTATTTGCTGGTCTTGATGGTTTTAAAAAACAGAACCATAGTTTTAGAGAGGAAAACTCATATTTTACAACATAGATACTAATCTAAGGATACTTCACCATGAAAGCAGTTAATCAAAGCACACAAAAATTGCTTCCTGTAAGTGAAATAATCGCTGACATTAAGACCTGGCTTTAAACCATAATCTGATTATCAGGTATAACTCAGAAGATGCTGCTATAAATCTGCAGTTGGTCTCATCTCACTGCTATTCCAGCACAGTCAATTCAATTTCAGCAGCTGACAAAGATATTGTCACTGAATTGCATATGAATAGTGTGGAGAAGCACTCAAAAAGTAAAACCCTCCATGTTATCAAAACACATAGTCATTTCCAATATAAGTTTTAAACAAACTTTCTAAAGGAATACTGAATTTAGAACCATAAGCATAAAGAATATTTTACGACACTATCTTCTACTTTATTTCTAAAGAGTAAAGGTTTTATAAGAATCAACATTGACAGATATGGATGACTTTATAATACCTTTTCAATATGCAGAATGTGTTTTCTTAGCATCCACCACTATGTCTGATCATTAGCTGTATCAGTTTAATCAAACTCTATTTTCAGTTCAAGCTACTGTATAACACAAAGTTTAATTTAAACCACGACTCCAAAGTATAAATAGAAAAAAAAATGTAAATGAATCTTCTAAAATTGACAATAGCAAGTTAGACACATGCAAACAAAGATAATTTCCTTTGTTAATAAGCTTGAAGTAATGAGAAATCTGCTGCACGATTATGTTACGTTTTATTAAAATTAGCAACAAAATGCAGAAAACTCATCTCCCCTTCTCTGTTTTCTTCAACACTTAAGGAAAATATTTAGTCAGTATTTCACTTATGATGCTACTTCAAAGACTCACAAAGCATGCTGAAACAGTAATACACACAGGAAGACCAGATTTCATACCATGTGTCCCTGAGCTCGAGCTTTGTTTTCCATGGCTTCTCTCTTTCGTTGCCAGAATTCTTCAACTTGCTTTGCTCTATCTCCAGCTATCCATCCTTTTTGCCTGAGTAATTTCAACACAGCAAGATGAAAGTCTCTGAAATATGACACTGTAAACACCACCACCTCCACTGTCCTCACCCCCCGCACTTATTCTAACTAGAACACACTGTGGAAAAAAGTAACTTTATATGAGCAAGACATCTTCAAAAAATGCCTTTCATCAGCCAAAATACAAGTCATACTTGCACAAAATGAAGGAAAATAGGCTTACTGAAAGTGAGAAGAACTATTAAAAAAATAAATCCAAACCACTGTATCGTTGTCCTTCCAGATCCTTGTAATTGAAAGAAAAATGAATGTCAAAACACAATCTCGGTATGATAGTTTCTGGAAGTGTCTCAGCTTGTTTCATTACTGTTAGAATTTGTGAAAAAGAAGATTCCTTCAAGTTTTCCCTTCAGAGACGAGCAAGAACTCATGACATGAGCCAATCAGTAAGGTCAGTACTGTGACAGCCTTTCAAGACTGTCCTATATTTGCAGTAAGAGCTTCTACCACTTAGGGAACTACTACAGTGCTACTGTTCTCAGAGTGTTCTGGCAATTTCCTTTAGGGAATCTTGGGGGAATTTTTTTTTGTTTGTTTTCAAAGGGTCCATGAAGGAATTTTCCTAGCCTAGAATTAGCCATAACAAGATGATTGTTTTTTGACAAGTTTCACCCCAGGTCAGGGATCTGCTTGGGAAAACAAGAAGGCTACATTTAATTACCATAACTGAGCATCCTGCAACTCTACGAGTACATTTATAACATCATAGAGAAACCAGATTCTGACAAATTCGTTGGAAGTAGACACAGAGAATTTTAGTACTAAAATAAAACCAAAACACTTAGAAATGGTTTAAGATATTCTACAAATGGTAGAATGATGAGGCCTTTCCAGAGTTCCCTGAGCCTCCTTTAACTGAGGACCACTGGGGGCTTGGCAAGAGTCAGGAAGAAACGGGAATATGCTGATACCAATAATCCATTAGACTGAGGCAGTTAAAGAAAGAATTATTTTGCAATACAGGAAGCTCTAGTAAATCATTATTAATTAGTACACTAATTAAAATATTCACATTTATTATTTTGACCCTTCACCCTCCAATTAAAAAGGAAATTAATTTTTTTCCACATTCTTGTCTGCTCTGAAAAGGCAAGATAATCTACACAGGTGTTACTGGTAAAGAAACAAACACTTGCCAATCTTTGTGTACACATACCTGATTCTCTAAAAGATTTTTACCTACCTTTTAACTACATATGAACTCAATTGCTCGATCATGAAATCTGTGCAAAAGCCCTGTCATGCAGCTGAAGTCTGTCACAGATCATGAACCTTACAGTGTTGGAGGAGAGGTCTTTCCAAAAACACCCAAACCAATACAGTCCTATTTGTCTCAAACCAAATTCACAGGAACATCTTATCTCAAAATTTTATAAAAATGTTTTTTCTTGCTCTAAAGGCGAGTGGCTCATTTTCCTAAAACATTTCAACTAGGTTTCTTCTGGGCTGCACTTCTGCCTGACACAATTTTTCAAGGTTATTGACACTGAATATATTTAGCTTTATAACAGTGGTAGTACAATGAAAGACTTCAACTTGAACATTTCTCAGCTTCTTCAATATATGCCCTAAACTGACTATCTTTAACAAAGTTCTTGTTACTTAAATTCTTTCTTTGAGTGAAACATCATGAACACTTGCCTTCACCTGGAAGAATTAATGCCAGGAGGGAAATACAGCTAGGCTGGCTATGACAATAAAATTGCTTCCAGGTAACATACAAATTCTTAACACATTTAAGATGCTAAGAAACAGCACCTTGTTTAAGGCTAACAGTAATCCAGTTTATAAACAGAAAAAATCCCTACCTACTTTGACACTTCTAGACAGTCTTTTCATTAATTCATGTATTTGAGAAATGCTGAATTGGTTTCTCTTCCCAATCTCTCTGTTATTTATAATTTGCAGCACTCTTCTATAGTTTCTCTCCATTTTAAATAATTTAAAACAGTTTATCCAGGTATAGACAAATATAATCTAATATTTTCAAATGTATGAGTTAAACTGCTTCCTAATCTAGGCAAGAGTCGCGGATTTTGCACTTTGCACTGAGAATAAATAGAGGAGGAAATATATTTAACTACAACTGGCAAAAGATACCTTCCAGTACTGGGTTGTACCAGGAAGAATTTTAATTATCTCACAACAGTCCAACCTACTATAAGGAATAAAAATATACGTCAGAGCTTTCAGAACTGTAATATCAATGTTAAGCATGATGCTACTGCTGCAACTTTTAAAAAAGCAAAAAATCTATAATTGCAAATACATATTATATTGGAACATAAAATTGAATTAATTTAGTTTACAAGAATAAATTGTTTCTTTTCTTCCTCCATGGAGCAGATTATTGGCTCTGCAGAAGCTTAAATAATGAAGGAGAAAATTTGTGCCTCTAGGAAAGTCAGTTAGTAATGTCCACAGCACTAAACTTCCAGGAAAATGGTATTTTCCCATTTATTAGTCACAACTAAAAACGCAGTTCTTTGGGCAATATTACAAGACCTAAAGGAGAGCAAATAAGTCTTGAAGAAGCTATTTGAAAGAGTGAAAATATTAAAAAGAAAATCAGTACTTGCTTACAATCCTTTTATATATAAAAAATACCCTATTTACAGTAATTAGACTTAGATCTTCTAATTCACTATTTGAATACAGAATTAGAGGTTGCACACCATTACAACACCTGGCATTCACATCTCAATGAAGAAAGCTCCTAGAAGTTTTCCACCAATCAATAAACAGGAGCCAGCAATTCTGGGATCATTCTAGATGCTTTGCAGTACTACAAACACTTAGGTGCAGAGAAGGCAGGAAGAATAAGACGATGGGAGAAAGGAGCATCTTGTCAGGTAACACAAAAAGTGGAATGATGAACATAGCAAAGGAGGAGGCTTATGTTGTTATGTGCAACCACATTAAGCCAACAATTTTGTCTGAAATCTACTTTAGGTACATTTGCTTAATAAACTATTTTTTCCATTATTGGAAAAGCCAAGATCTCCACTGGCTCTAAAAGAATTGTGGTCTGTGAGGGTCTAACACACAAACAGACAGCACAATACCAATGAATAGAAGTGATTTTGAGACATGCTCAACTACTAAATGAAATCAGACACAGAACAAGAATCTAACATGGAGGGACAGATTCACAGATTATCATAGTCCAACCTGTTTGCATTGGCTTGTTTAGACACCTCCTTCAATCTTTTCACTTTTTTCCTAACTGCACCAACATCGGGTAAATGGTGATGACCTGCAGGTCCCTTAGGAACTCCTGGACGTGTTCCAGGTGGAATTCCTCTGTAGATAAATATGTACAGTAACTTTCATTACTTTCATCTAAAGCAGAACACGTGTAGCTTCTAATGGAAGGTAGCCATACCTTTCAACAACTCCTCGGTCTTGTAGTTTTGCCCTCAATTTGGCTTCCCTCTCTTCAGCTATTCTGAAGACATTTTCCTTTTGCTGTTGCATCTGGTCAAAAATAGCATGATAGTGCTCATAGCGTCCTCTGGAAGACACAGGAAAAGGACCAACACCACCTCCACCGACATAATATGGTGCCTGGAAACCAAAAGGGGTAGGGTGGAAATCACAAATACTGCTTTTAATAGGCTCTTCCAATTTTCACCTCTTCAGCAGAGTAATAATACTAACATATTCTGCAACAATTCTAAATTGGTCCTAGTTTTATTCCTGGCAGGCTCCTATTTTAACAAACTACAGCATACATAAATTAATTTTTTTTATTAGCAGTCCAGAATAAAACACCATTTTAGCTTTCTTTAAAAATAGTCCAGTTATACATGAGCCACCTCTCGCACATTTTGGAAGTCACTGAAAATTACTCTGTTGAAGTGTAAACAGAGATAGATAATATTACAGGGCCAAAATCAAAGTTTCAGCAAAAAAAGTGATACAATTCCAACTGAAATAGTAACAAATGACTCATAGCCAAACACACTTTTTTTTTCATGAAGCTGGAAACAGTTGAGCAGAGTTTTAAGTTTGCTGAACAGCACTATGTGCAGATTTATCTGCAAACCCCACTTCCACCCAGCCTGTCACTTAATTTCCATCACTATACTTGAGATGCTTCTCTACTCAAGCTCAGATCAGGGGAACACCTACCACAAGACACTGCTTTGTGCAAACTGTACCTGTCATTCTGAAAGCATTAGAATTCCTGCAGAATTTTCAAGTGAAAATAATGAAAAAGATAATGTTTCAAGCAGCTGTGTACAGTAATAGCCAAGGATGGATACAAAAAACGTGAAACTGGCAAAACGAGGTTAAGGTTGTCAGCACATGCATAAAAATGTTTCCTTTATGCCTGGGCTAAGTAGTCAAATAACCCACGGTAGACAATCTATGGAATTTGTCTCAACAACAGTGTCAATCTACTTTCCAGAGTGGTCTGAAGTATTTAATATAAATTCAGACAGGTGAGTACAGATGTGACAGGTTTAAGACTGCCTGTTTAGAAGTTCTTGAAGACACTATATTAGACAATGGAATTTATCTCATATTCTGAGTTTTGGTTGTTCAGTGCCATCAACGGCTCCCCATAACCCAGACTAGAGTACTAAATCAAGGATTTATCTAGGCATTCAAACAAATATGCAGGTAGACTGTTGGTCTGAATAAAAATAACTATACAAGACTATGATTTCTACAAATAGAAGGAAAAGTCTTAACTTTAGACACTATTCAAGGTTTCACATATCAATATTAGAGCTCAGTTTACAACATCTAAGGAAATACTAGAGAATGATGATCATTCTCCAGGCAAATGATAAGAAGCAGGTGCTCATTAACAGTCTAGAGAACAGTTACAGCACCTGCTAGAACAACAAACCAAAGCCAAACACTTGCCATGTCTTTCTCTACTTTTCCTCAGAAACAGGTGCCAGCAACCAAACTGAAAACAGAATCATGCAGTGCATGATTGCTGTGCCTTTTTAAGAGGCTGTATGGCTTGTGTTATTGGAAAGCTTGAACAATGCTACTCAACAGCACTGTCAGCACTGGATATACCGCTATCATGCTGGGGAAAGGACAAAGATGATTAAGGCAAGAATATTATAATAGTATATGGAAACCTAAAATTATGATAACCTAGGAGCCTGCAGTATGATATGCACTCAACTATCCAATTTGAAGAAGACATCTCAATGATTTTTCCACCTACCATGATGTTTTACACCAGTCACAACTGGTGAAAACAGACACACTCATTTGCCTCAGTTTCCCTACATAACTGAGAATACAGATAATAATGCAGCTGGAGCTACAACAGAACAGCTTGTATGTTCACAGTAAAACTCTCTGAGTTCATCAGAAACACTGTGTTCAAGAACACACTCAGCTCTCATCAAATGTGAGGATGCATGCATACCATGTTGTATGGGGGCTTGTATTGGCGCCTGCCAGTTTGATCTTGAAGGAGAGGAAGACAACATAAGAAGCAAATTAATTTTAATTTTAAATTTTTTCCTTTTTTTCATTAAATCAACACTTTGTAGTTTTTAAAGTCTGGTATGTTTACGTTTGCATTTATATTTAAGCTTTACTTATATGATGTGTGGCACACATCTGAAGATGATACCTATTTTGAAAGGAAATATTTAATAAGCAGCTACTGAAACCTGGTTGGTGTTTGTGTATTCCTCATTTTTGTACAAAGAACAGTAATAAAACCTCTATCCATTTTGACTTTATTGCTCAATCAAATCTTGCTCACAAAAACCTTACTGAACATGTTTATGCCCAGTATTTTCATAAGACTCACTACCACCACAACAAATCTCTGTGTTTCAATCCACTTTCTATTGTCAGATACACTTACCATAGCACTACTTAAATTCCTGCACTGGCTCTGTCTGATGAAAGTACCCAGACACTTATCATCAACTAACTTGATGAGACTGCTTTCCAGGACAGTTATGTTTCTATGAAACTATGACACGCACACATAGGGAAAAGGAAACAGTCATGGGAATCAGATTAAATTACGTACAAAGTGAGTGGCTAAACAGCACACTGCATTAAAAAAAAAAATTAAGATTTACTCAAAAAATTTTACCCCCCTCCTGAACATCTTATTGCTATATAGAAACACTTACATTGCTAAATAACAAGGAATGTTTAGAAACAAGTGTTTAATACTAGGAAAGAGGTCCATTACTATAATATGAAAACCTGGGAACAAAAAAATTCAATAACAAACTTGAGTGTGAAAGAAGCTGCCCATGCATACACTCAGCACACGGAAAGTAGCAAAAGCAGGTATGGAAATAAGAAAGTGGTGCATGAAAACCATTACTAGCAGAGAGAGAAGAGATTCAGAAATTTAGAAACATTAAAAATGAAAATTGCATTCAAAAAGGCTAGGGAGGAGCTGTTACAGTCTATCTCAAATTATCCACAGATAAATAAAGGACAGCCTCAAGAGTTGACCTCCATCCTTCTGAAAAGAGAAGACCATTTCATACAATCAAAGGTGGGGGGAGCACACTGCACCACATTTCTGCATCTGCTGCCAACCTTAACACCACTTCCACCTGAACCAAGCACATTCCTCCATCCTTGTTCCCTGGCTCTGTTTATTCGTTCCATCTGAAGGAGAAAACAATACAGGAAAACAAAATTCAAGGAACCACTAAGTAAAAATTGAACTTCACTCTTAACACATTTTAAACATATTTTACCCTTTCTTTTTCCAGTCTTCTCATTTCATCTGCCTTCGGTAAACTGATCTGAAATGTGTAAGGATTAAACATGTTAAGGAACTGGGAAATCAAACTACTGCATATTCTTACACAACACACCACACCCACAAGGTATGTCCTTAAAATTTCTATGGGGGAATAAAGAAAAATCTGAAGACTCTTGACTACCTGCTCTCTCTGGCGTTTTTCTTTTTCAGGCAATTCTAACCTTTTCTTTTTTGAAGGTTCCTGAAAAATAAGCATATAATTTGGTATTTATTACTGAGCCGTTACTCTGTCAAGTCGGGTTACTGATCCAATTGCTGTGTATGTCCATGTAGATTAAAAAAAAGGAATCATTGCTATATAATATTTGGGAAAAAAGATGAGGAGGAAAGGTTTGAAGGTTGTATGTTGTCATTCTTGCTGTGGACTTGGCTTTTGCTCAGTTTGAAAACAGATGATTTCTTGATACCTCAAACGTTTTCCTCCTTTTTTCTACTGGAGTAATTTTCGTCAATGGGGATGGAAATGCCTGCATGAAAGGTGAAACTTCAAATTAGAGAGCATGATGCCAGAATGAGAGAAAAGTTCTATCAGAAAACATATTCTTAAAGTCACAACTGAGTGTGCACTAAATGGGTTTAAAATACTTGATTATTCAGGAGGTTTGAAGTGAAAAGGACTGCTAGGATATAGGGGTACTTGCTCATCCTATACTAAAAGCTCTTCAAAAGCTGAAGGCAGTGATTTTTAAATCTGTTTTGTCTTAATTTTTCTTCTTTGGTAGTATCACTCTTCATTACAACCTTTTCTTTACAGAAACTCTTTGAGGGGGCCTAGATATTAAAATTCTCTTATTTGGAAGGTTATCCTGGAGCTCTTTTGCTTGGTACTTCACTTGGTTCCAACTCTAACTAAGGTTCTTTTTACCTGTGATAACACAGTCACCACTGAATACCTGCTAAAGAAGCAGCTATGGTTAACAAAATGTGCTGTTTAATCTTCCCAAAAAAACCATCATTACTTTTAAAGATTTTTTTTCTGACCATACTAGAACACACAGAGCTTCATAAGTATTTTCTTTTCACAACATGCAATCCTGTCAAATGGGTAATTTAAAATCAAGTATTGCAGAAGCTGGAAACCTTTAGAGACTTGTAATACTATAATATTAATGCAATATTTACTAAATAAAGGAGACAATTGTTACATGCTTCTCTGAAAAGCCAGCTAAGAGCTGCAAGCTCAGACTCAGAGAAGAAAATTTATATTAAGTTGTAGCCATTGTTTTTATCCCACATCCTATCACTAGGTACAATTCACAAAATAAATCAGCATTAAAATATCAGCATTACTGACTCCTTCCATGTGAGAAGAGGATATTTCCTCAGTCTCTCCCCTGGCACATTAAGTCTCATAGCAAGTTGGGTAAGTGTTGGCTGGTGAAACCCATGACAAAGACTCATAGATCGGTTTCCAATCAAGCCTTAAAACACACAAACCTCGTGATTTCATAAGGACACACAAGAAGTCTGCACTCTCCCTTCTAGCTTTTTCAAACAGTGTTTAAAGAGACAACAAGGCTTGAATCATCAATGAACTTTTCTCTAAACCTCTGATAACTGTTGAACTTCACAGATAATTTGCACCTCAAGGATAATTTTCTATCCACCTAAACTCTGACAGATGGATAGAGGTCTTAGTATTACATTTCCTGAAGTGCCATGGGAGAAGGAAAAAAAAAAACCAAAACAAACCCCACAAAACACCAACATTACATATTCAGAAGAAAATCTGAATTTGCCAGACAACTAGCAACCTCTTGGTTGCTAGTTGTCTGGCATGTGCATATAGCTCAAAACTAGCTCTAGCAAAAACAACTCCTGACCATGCAGTAATTAATGGAATAAAGAGAGACAGAATAGAAGTTTTAAGTAATAAGAAATACAGAGAAGACAACAGGAAGAAAGACCAGAAGTACCCATGACAGTATACAGAAAACTTTCTCATTAGCTCATGGAATTAAATCTGGGAAATTTCTCTTTCAATTACAGTTTCTCTGCCTAACAACACTTTGTAAAATGGCTAGAAAAAGTTTGCCTGTTTTGAAAATTTGAAATTATTTTGGAACTGAGAAAAAAGATGCAAAGGTTCCTATCCAGTGTCAATGATCTTAGTATACCTGACAAGCTTCCAATACCCCTAAGAGTAGTTAACACCACCAAAGCAAATGAAAACACACAAATGTAATTCAGCCTTGGAATTAAAACCAAGCCTAAAGTAGGAATTTACAAAAATTATACTAAAACCAACTAAACAAACAATCAATAACGAAGCAAGCCAAGCATTTAAACTACTAGTTCTAATTTCTCTGCAGGTGCATGAGGCATGTCCACATACCAAGACATTTTGAAAAGGAAGGCATAGTATTTAAAAAAGGTATGAGCAAAACAGCACAATTTACCTAACATAGCTTCTTACCTGTCTAATTTTAGTCAATGGCTTCTTCTCATTAGGCTTTTTAGGTGCACCACAAGACTTCCTGATAGTTAAAGGCACTCCATATTTTGCAGCAGGTTTGGTAATTTTCTGAGCTGGTGCAACTGAAGTCAGTGTTGGTTCTTGAACTGGTCTTTGAGCTGAGAAGAAGAAAAACCCCACAATAAAAAAATAACTTGGTTTTGAGTTATCCAGGCTGGCCAGTGTATGGTATTTCCCTTTCTAAGACTTTTTAAAATCTTAGAACAGCAAAACTAGACAAAAACGGGTGAACTGTGTGTCAGGGACTGAAGTTGCATCTAAGGCCCTGCTATATTTGGTCTGCTCTTGTGCACATCCACAAGACAATGAAGAAAACTTTACTGTATAACTGGTGGGAACTTGACCCTTGAAAGAGAAACAATGCATTGGTCCATTGGTGGGAAGTTAACCTGTGAGAAAGGAACAACACACAATGGAACTGGGAGGTGTTAGCATGCAGGTGGGATCATGAGCTGCTGTGGCCTCATCTCACGCGCTGGATGTCATAGCTGGAAAAATTCCACTCCTGAGGAGAAGCCTTGAGGTGTGGGTCTGGGGTGCAGGGCTGACAAGAACTGGATACAGACTGTGGATCCCAGGCATGCCCTGAAGGTGCACTGCCTGCCTGCCCCCTGCATGAGCACCATGCTCTCCATGTCCTTTGCCTGCCCAGTGGCTTTGCAGGAACCAGTGGTCTGTATGTATTATTTGCTACTGCTAGTAATAAAGGCAATTTTGCTTTGCAGTCACAGCTGGGTTTCAGGTTTTGTGTGCATGGGCATCCTCCCGAACCCGTAACAAACCACTAACATTTCATTCACATAAGCTGATGTATTAGCTTGTCTAAGTTTGATGTTTGATAAGAAACAGAATAAAACAATTCCCATGCTTTTACATCTTAATCCAGGCTGGATAACTGACACTTCATTCAGCTGCCTTGCTTGCACAGTGCTCATGTACACAGGGAAAAGGTTTGCTAATGGAATGGAGAGACAGGCCCTTCTCCACTAATAACACTGGACTGAAACCTGTAATGCTAATGTCACCAGAAGATGAGTTCTAGAAGAGCTTCAATGGCCTTCAGGGATATTGCTTTCCCCACAGAGTTCCTGAATATACACCAATACCAATATTGTGGGTTCGATTCTGGGTCAGCAGGGCTCTCTTACCACAGAATAGGTCAGCAACATCATGAAAAAATACCAAAGCCCTTGCCAGAGCATCAAATAATTACAGGGAAATAAATAACTGGGAAGAAAATCTAGGGGAAAAAAGGCAAACTAATGCAGTAAAATGAAGTAACACCATCTTGACAGAATTAATCTTTGTTATCACTAGCAGAAATTTCACTGAATTAGACTGAAGCCAGGACTTTATCTTGAATTGCTAATGAAGCATCACACTTTTTTTTGGAAGAAATAGCACTTCTCATTAGCCATTTTTCATTACTAAGGGATAAAAATAAGTCATACAATCATAGCATATGAATTGGTTCCATTATTTGCAGTCTACACTGTCTCCTTAAATTTTGGAATTGTAGCATACTGCAAGAGGAAAAGCACACTAATGTATTACAGGTCCATAGCTTGTATTTGCATCATTTGTACCTAACATATGTCCAGCTCCCCAGGGAAGGGGAGGAAATTGCCTCTCCTCTCTTTTTTTCCTGAAAATCCTACAGTCAGGTATGAGAACACACTGAAAAAAACCCTAGTAGAAGAACAAAGCTACATACATGATCTTGACAGAGCTGAAAGAAAAAGCAGTGCAGACACCAACTTACCTGGTGAAGCATGTAGTCCAAACTTGTGGAAAATTTTGTGACTGAATTCTTCTGCAATAAGCTAAACAAGGGGAAGAGTTAGTCAATAATACCTGTGACCAAAGCTAGGAATAACCCATTTTCAGATAAGCGTGCCATTAGCAGTAAGCATCTAACTAAGAGCATTTACTGTAAATTATATGAAAATAAATACTCAACTTTATGCACTGAATCTAGTATTACTAGAATTTAGTACTACCAATATGAAGCTGGAGTATTTTCAAATATTTTTGGCATAATTACTCAAGTAATTTTAAAAAGCAATTTAGTCTGACTTCTGGGTGGCACATGTTATCTCATTTATGAACTAGCTAAGAATCTAGGAAAAAAAATGTGAGCATCAACACAATTTTTATGCATAATTCACTTTAGATTTCTGAGTAGCTGCCAAAGTTCACCTTAATTTCTCATACAGCTAGTGTCAAAAAATAGTTCTTTAAAAATGCTTGCAGTTTTAAAGCGTTGCTATCCTTTTCAAGATAGGAAGATGACCACATATGTGGATATCTGGAAAAACATATGTGGTGTGCTGTAAGTCATATACAATTAGCATATTAAAATATGGAAAGCAATCTTACTGAGATGAAAATTTTGAGACTAGACAAAGAAAATTCAAATATGAATAGGCAATCATCTCAAATACTGTAGGTAGTTCTGAATCAAACATCTCAAAAACTATATAGTAGAAGTGAAAAGTATTCAAGGAAGAGCAGCAAGGATAAATGAAAAGCATCAGTTCAGGAATAGTCTTTACAGAATCTTGAACTATTCAGATTCCTTTGATTTGTACCAGTCAGTTACAATGGATGCTGAGGAGTTAAATCTGAAAAAAACCCCGAAAACAAGAACCAAAGTGCAGACCTTAGGACTCTGCATATAATGGCCAAGCAAAATTTTAATCTGTAGAGTCTGGCATCAGAGATTGTAAGCCAGAAGTCACACAGTTTCCTACACTTTCTTACTAATGGTATTTCAATTATCTTGAAGCTTTTATTTGAGTGGTAAGTTGTAGCAACTGAATTATGATGTTTCCACGATAACACCTTTACTGACAGAAAAGAAATCTGACTCATTAGTATCTTTCAAAGAGCTCCCTCTCCTTTTTAAAAATTGATGCTAATTTAGATCTGCTCTTTAATGCAACTTACTAACTATGAAGCTAAAGAAAAAATTTACATAAAAGTGGAAGATTGATTTCCTGATATTTAAAAATGGGATTTCAGCAACAGTTGCAACATCCTGAAGATGTCAACTATGAAATAATTTTTAAGTTTAGACTAAGGAAAACAGAGGACAACAGCACTAGCCATGGATGATACTGCAAGAAAATAAGCATTACAGCTGTATCACAGAATGATCACCTCCTGCTAAATATAAATGTACCAGACTGATACATTTCCGAGAAGGTGCTTTCTGTGTGGGGATTTTTTGGTTGTTTCAAATATTAGATAACACCTCTAAGTCAAACACCAGTAGTACAGTTGGAAAATTTGCACCTAAATATTCATACTCCATCTAGGACAAATTAGTATCATCATCTGGAGACAAAGACAGCCTATTACTAATTATACTTTGACTGACTAACTCCAAATAAAAATTTCATATCCATTCTAGCTACTGGAAATAAAATCAGATCAAACTATTACTGTTGCAAATGTTAGAACAAACCTAACTGTAAAGATTTATGAATTTTACCTTTCATTGGAACTTGTATCTAAAGTAAGGTGAAAGTCTATTTCGACACAGAAATTCAGAAATTCCAATTATATATGGCCTTTTCAAGACATTTCTTTAGTTGTGAGTTAGAATCCATTAGAATTATTATACTGCACTTCCTCTATGGCCTCTCTCTTCTATATTTACCTTGTATCAGTACTATTATTCACTTGTTAATCTTGATCTCTTTTGATTAGATTCATATTAAAAGGACATTATTAGATATAAAATTATATGAATAGACTTTAAACAGAATAGGAAGCAACTTCTTTGAGGGTATATATGCATGATACATTTAAACCTCAAGAAATTCAAAGATGATTTTACTTAGCATTATTTTCCACAACAGGTTTTCAGGACATTCCAAATTACAAACAAAAATTGAAGAAGATTGAAGAAATTCTATACAGCAACAATGCTGAAATAATTGACAGCAGCATTTTATGAAAAGATGTGTATCTAAACAAATCATCTCAGTGGTGATTCCTCATGATATAGAAAAACACACAAAACAATGCACTTCAGAAAATGTCAATTTAGATTTCCTTATGGAAACTACCAAACACTTAATTATTTGAGACTTTTCTTTACAGTTTATGGTAAAACTAGTTTTTCCTCAACTGACCCTAGGGAGCTCTAGGGAATACCATTACTCTAGCTTTCCATGTAATATAAGAACATTAGAATAAAGAAAAAGGAAAGTCCTATGATGTTTTTAGCAAAGTTAGAATTAAAACTAGCTCCATACCTCTGGTGTGAGAAATTTTTCAACCCGTTTGGCTATAAAGTTTTTCTCCAATATGGAGTTTACTGATGGTCTATTCCTAGGATTCCTTTTAAATAGCTGTGACAGCAGATTACGTAGGTCGTAGGAGTAATGCATAGAAACAGGAGGAAAAGGTCCAGAGATTATCTTCAGGACCAAGTTCTTCATGTTACCGGCTTCAAACTGTATCACACAAGGAAGAGAACAGTTATTCTTATCTCCTGGCCACATGCAAGGCTGCACATACAGATGATGGGGAAACCAAGCTAACAGTGCACCTTCCTTTGCCTCAACACACACATTTTCAAGGTCAACTCCAGCAGTTCAAAATAATCTGTTGCCAAGCATCCAAATTAAAATTCCAATTGGAAATACATCACAATACAGGTATTTCATACTATGGAGACATAATATGCTAAAAAGTAATTGCCTCCAGATCTAGACTGACAATGATATACAACTAAGGAAAAATTAATTATCTGCTTGATCTCCTCTTCCAAAGGTTTTGAAACACAACATGCCTTCTGCCTTTTTTAGCAAACCCCCATCACCAATTACAGAATGTGTGAAGTATTCACACTCATTCAGGGTGAAATCCAAGGAAATGCTCAGACTTCAGTTTAAGCTCAGGTAACAAGAGCACCATTTCAATTCCTTTGTACAATAAAAAGAAAACAATATGCATCACCCAGCTTACAGAAAACAAATTGTTGACAACTCTCAGAAATTAAACACTGTCAGCAGTGCTGCCATATAAAAGATGAAGAAAGAAGAAACTACAAAAGTTTGAAATGAAATGAAATCCTTATCCCTTGAAAATATTTATTTCCATTTTCATGTTATTATAATATTTTTCTTTTAATAAAAATAGCTACTAAGAAGCTCCAAAGAAAACAAAATCTACAAAAAAATCCAAAACAGGACAGGAAAAAACTCAAACATTTTCTTCCCCTCCTAAATGAAAAATGGATGATGAAGACATACTCTTCAAACTATACACACACATAGATAGAAGAAGAAAAAAAACGAAAAAAGGTAACTCTTCCACCTTGTGTGGGAGTTTTTTTTCTAAGCACTATTTCTGTTCTAAACAGAAATACATTAATCCATCTGCAAAAAAGCAGAATCCAAACTCAGATCTTCAATGAAGCTTTCAGTGAATTCAGGCTTTTTTGGGAATAAAGCCCAACCCAACCAAGCAAAACCCCCAAAACCCCAAACAACAACAAACCCAACAAAAACTCCAAACCAACCAAACAAAAAAATCCACAAATGCCCCCCACTATTCCTAGTATCCTTTACTGTAACACCTAACAATTTTTTTCAGCTAATACAATCCATTAAAAACAAAGGTGCCAAGATATCTGAGAGATTGGCATGGAACAAAACACCAATGAAAAGTGTTGGTTGGCACAGGAAGTGGAGATGAAAATGCTGAAGGTAATTTTCAAAGAGCTACCATGAAAGCATTTCATCAACTAAAATATATCTGCATAACATCAGAGATAAATTCTGTTTGAAATCACTATTCTTTTATAGATACAAAGTTTCTACTCACCGCATGTTTAAGTGTACACATTTCATAGAGAACACAACCAAGGGCCCAGATATCACTAAATCAAAGAGAACACATTATTTTAAAACTTAGTTCTAGGTTAACATGGCCAGTTAACTTGTATCTGTGAAGTCTATATCTGAAGAGGAAATGGGTGGATTTTTGAGTATGCACAAGCCCCCATCTATGGACTTCTTTGACCCTGCAAAACCCCAAGAAAACAAAAATCTCAAAACCAATTCATCAGTCAAAATAAGGCCACCCTGAAAATCAGATGAGGCTATTTTGGCTTCTAATTTAGAAGCACCTCAGCCACAGAAATCGGACAAAATATGGACAATGACTTTTTTTGGTTTAAATACATACATTTGCCTGAGGGCTTTGAATTAAACAAACAAAATCCAGAAAAATCTCATCACCTAATTCAGCAAACACAATCCTCAAAGTCACTTTATTCTGTTCAGGAGCGATTAAACCTACCCTCACTCGTTACAGGATTTGGTTAGAACATCATTGGATAATAAACCCCACGTACAAGAAATTAAAGGGAAGGAATTGTAACAATTTTTATCTCTTAAGAAATCCATGCAAATGAGCATAAGGCACTCACACCAGTGAATGCAACAGCAGGGTGCACTGGAAGGGTAACTTACTAACATTTCATTACAACAGTTTAATTACACTGGGGACACTGTTACCAGGTACAGGCTGCTGCCAGGGCTGCAAAGGTCTAAGTGAAATGCCTGGAGCCAGCTGAGCCGCCCATCTATGCACATCATGTGCCCAGATCACCAAATTGGTGTGTTTCATCCTTAACAGAGTTTCATCTGGGTAGTGCATAAACAAAGGCATTACAACCACTGTGCAGACAGGCAGAAGTAGAGCCACAATTGAGGACACAACTAGATCTTGAACTTGGAGCATTAAGCTAAGTCATCTCTCCATGACACTGCTTTCTACTTCAGACTACTAAGGTGCCACCTCTACAGTGAAGCTCAGTACCTACTCAGGTAAGAGACAAACTAACAGATGCTCACCATCATTTGATTAGAACAGCTTTAGATTCCTAAAAGACCTTATTTTCTTCTTTTTAACAAAATTGTTTAATAAAATCCTTATTTGTACCTTTTATTGTTGTAAGGCTTGTTCTGACATATTTCGGGCGACAAATAGTACGGTGTTCCTATGCAAGTGCGTGCCAGCTCTGCAGTACTAAGACAAAAATAAGGATGGATGTTAACTGGTTAACTCACATGAAGTGCACAAATCATGTTTTCCTTGGTCAAAGCAATTTAAATTAAGTCAGAGGAAAAAAAATATGAAAAAGGAGTTACCTGTTCAGAACTCTGGCGATTCCAAAATCTCCCAGCTGTATTGTTCCATCTTTGGTTAAAAATATATTCTTGACACAGAAATTTAAAAAGTCCGTTAATTAAAATATTCATACAATTGCACACTTTTTGTTCTCTACATATTTTGAGAAGAAAGTTTTCTACCATTCAATCCCTTTGAAATCATTGTTACTTACTACTATGGAACACCAGACTTACACAACTTGTACCTCATTAATATGAGAAAACACTACTTCCCATTAGGAAACAATCTTTTCTGTCCCCAGATATAAATACATGAGTAACACTTGTCATTTCATCAAACAGCCCCATCTGTTTGTACAAATATATCAATTTCCTGCAGACTGAAGAAGTGTTTCCAGTATTAGAAATGTTTCCATAAACAAACTCGGAAGATATGAATGCAATCACTTTGAAAGACAATTCAGTTGAAAAATTGCCACCTACATACCTGTGACTTTATGTCCCGATGCAAGATTTTTCTATCATGTATGTGTTTTAGTGCTAAACAGATTTGTACAAACCAATCCAGAATCTATTAATAAAAGAAAATGCAACATCAACTTCATTATTTATCTGAAAACTTCCCCACAAGATATTATCAAATGAGACTTTAATTATAACTATGGATTTTACCTTCCTCCCCCTCTTACCCGCTTCATTTATACCAAAGAATAATTAAAAACTTAATAGTACTGTCACTATAATGCAAACCTTTTAATGAAAGATGCTTATTACCCAAATTTGATATTAAGCTTCAGACTACTATTTTCATTATGTATTATAAACCTAGCAGAGGCTTGCAACATGGATTTGATTTGATGTGCAACTTGCAAATTAAAAGATTGCACTTTTGCTGTAGCCAATACAAGTCTTCTTGCACTCAGTGAAACGACCAGGAGTCCTAGGAAGCCTACTGATGGCTCCCATAAATTTATTTTGCTTATAATAATTTTGTGTGTCTTACCTTCAAAAGAAAAATATTACAAAGTAGATTTTGATAAGAAAAGCAACAAACATCTAACTAGAAGATTTTGGACAAGCCAACAATGCCCTTTTTAGGGTAAATTTGCAAAAATCACAATGTAAGAAGTGACTAATGACAAGAACTTTTCCATGTGAATACTAGTTTTACATTCACTACTTAGGAATGTATACATGACAAAATTATAGTATAATGCAAGGCATAATTTTCACTTTTCCACTGAAGTCCTTGTAAAAGTGAGGTCAAATGAGAAAATTAAAAGTTTTACAAATTATATCCCAAATGTTTCATATACTACTAAGGCTTTCCAATCCCAGGTAAATTGAGATCCTACTGGACGCAGGCACAAAAGCATAGAAACAGTTTATAAACAAAGAAACATGTCAGTCCTAACAAAGAACCCATCCTGAACCCTACATAACTTATTTTTACATAATTTAATCAAATCTGTACTTAAAATCCTCTCATTTATTCCAAACTAGGTCACTTCTCTTTCACTAAAAATTACCTTATAACCAGTTTTGGGGCACAAGAAAATGTATTGGAAGTATATCAGCAGAATATTAAATTTTTATCACTGGCAAAATGAACTTTTGATTGATGCCAACTCCATATTTCATATTATTATACTTACAAAGTATATTATTTCATACTTATGACACAGGAAAATCAGTATTACAATACAAAATCCTATGCCATCACATCCTTAAAAACTTTAAAAATTATTTCAGAGGTTTAAGGATATTCACATTGTCTTTCAGTATTTTTTATGTCTCGGATTTGGTTTACTTCACAAGAGATCCAACTTCTAAAAGCATCTTACGCATAGAGACAAAATCTCAAGTAACATACCCAGGACTTTCAACCATATTTTCTGGTTTGGTTTTTTTTTTTTTTTTTTTTTTTTTTTTTTGCAGTTGTTTTTTTTGTTTGTCTCTTGGTTTGGTTTTGCTTTTTAATGGTACTACATTGATCAACAGCAACAAGAAAGACTGAGAATCTCCTTTTAGATTAAGCAACCACATCTATAACCTGAACCAAAATAATTTCAAATTCATGAAAAAGTATCCTGCAAGAAAACACTATAACAGCAGTTTGCTGTTACCTGATCTTCAGAGAACAGGATTCCTTTCTGGGCATTTATCTTTTTAAATAGATCTCCTCCTTCACAGTAATCCATCACTATGTACAGACAGCCATTTTCTGTAAAGTAGAAGACAAAGTATTTCAAAAAGACAAAAGCAAGACCCTTCTTTACTGAACTTTCTAAATATCTTCACCACAGCCACAGAAAAAGCAACAAAAAATTTACTTTTTCACATGCAGCTTTAGATATAATTTATTAGTCCATCTTCTAAAACTTCAAGCAAAAATATGTTTATTATTTTGAATTTCAAAACCTAATTTTTCCATTTTGGTAACATTGGACTATTTTGATAGGGAGGGAAAAGAATTACATCTACTGAACCAATGTTCCAACATTGTGTTCAAAACCACTATGAAATTAAAGGTGTCATTTTATGAACGCAATATAAAATCAATCTTTCAACTTCTTTCAAACATCCTATAGATCCCCCTAACCAAAAGGGATCTTAAGTTGCCTCTATTTGCCTTCTTTTTTCTTGGAATTTTACCTGGACTTGCCAGAACATGACAACCATCAGCTTTCATACTAGACATGCAGCATATTTCGGTCTGAAGAACAGTAAGAGAAGTTCCAGCAGACAATGGGAGATGGAAACAATTATTTTCTCATTTTTGAATGAAATCTCAGGAGACTTCAAAAGATCCCATGCAAGTTTCCAGCAGGAGGTATGAACAAACATAATACATTTCATTCAAAGTTATGGTTTTCCCCAGTTACTGATGAAAAAACAGATTAGGCAGAAGCAAATTGCAAGTTGCCAAAAACGTAAGAACTACACTACTCACATACTAGGCATGATTTTGAGAAGAGATGAATAACTGCAGAAAATCAGTCACATGCTGCTCAAAAGAAAAAAACTCCTATTTTATGAAAAAGTTAGTCACAACACTTAAAAACCTTTGAATTAAAATAAATTGAATCAACTAAGTCACTTAAATTTCACTCTCATAGAATGTTTCTGAAATCTGCCTTTCAAAACATCAAACCCTTAAAGTTTCTCTGTTTGGTTATTTTATTGTCTTTAATTAGAGTTATTTTAAAAGATGATTCTAGGAGTCTACATTTCTTGCACATCTCTTGCTGAAATAATTTTCTTCTATGAACTCTATGTTGAACGTATTAAAAGATAATGTGTTCTGGCAATAAAGATACAACACAAAGTCTTGTGAATTATGGATTACAGGATCTACCTTGTAAGAAAAAAGCAGTCTTAAAGAACAGCCCTCTACCACAATGAAGAAAGCTGTGTGCATTTATAAACCAGAAGTGTGGCTGTGTAATATGATTATGCCACAAAAATCTAATTTCATGAAAAGACAAAGTGAAAGCCCCAGGCAAAAGACAAAGTCAGCAGAAACGAAGGAAAGAAGAAGAGACCAAAATCTCTAAACAGCAGTTCAAATAATATTTAGGGGCTTTTAATAATATTTTAACTTTTATAATAGGTTTTTGGAACCTTTTTTCAGTTCTTCCTATTTCCGAAGACATTTACTGTGAAGACAATGTTGAATAATATTTCTCCTTCCTTCACTGCCCAATGAAGTAAACAGTCCCATCTATCTTCCCAGCTCTGAAAGCAACTATATGGTTGCATTTACTGAAGACTGCACTCTAACACAACAGACTTGGACATGAAATTGCTCTTGCTAGGTTATCAATATCCAAATTTAGACTGTAATTTAACCTACACAAATTTAACCTACACAAGCATTTAGTTGCTAGGGTATATGCAAGGAGACTTATGCTCAGGAGAAACAAGAGAATATCTTTCATTTAAGCATCAACCAAAACCAATGCATGTAAAGGTACAGTCATGAATATTTGTTTATTTGTTTCCCTTTTTCCTGAATTACAATTATTTTTAAACACGGATGCGAGTTCCGAAAAAAATATGGGAAATAACTGAAGTAAGTAATAAAGGTATGAAAAATACTGATTAAAGAGAGAAAACTCCCTGACTTTTAGACTAAGTGAAGTAAGAAGTGCACAGAGTCATTCATGTTACTTCAGATTCTACTGTATTAGTTCATCTTACCTTCAAATGATTCCCTATACAGGACAATATTTGGGTGTTTCATGTTAGCCAAAACAGCAACTTCTCTCCTTGATTCTTCTCTCTCCTTATTTGACATCTTCAGAAGGAAAATAATGATTTGTGAGAACCGAAGTACAAAAAGAATGGCTCAGGAATTTATTAATAACAATAATTTACCTTAGAGATGTTTATTTCTTTAATGACATACTGTTGGCCATTTTCTTTAGCTTTGACAAGTATTGCTTTCCCAAAGGATCCTTCTCCAATCTTCCTTACTTTGATATATTTATCCATAGTTCTTGTCTTAAGGCATCCTTACTTGAGTACTGGAAAAACAAACCAACAAACACAAAAAAACCATGAGCATATTTAATTAGGTGTACTTAGTGATTTAGCCTGATCAGGGAACGGTATTTTTTTAAAACTCAAAATGTTGATCCATTTGTCTCTTCAGTCGATTTTCTGTAAATCATCTACTCTTAGTCTCAATTCTATTTTGGTACAGTTGGATCATTTTGGGCCAACAAGGGCTGCAAAACTAAAACCTGTTTCATCTTTCGTTTTGACTAAAAAGAATCTGTTTTGTCTCTAAATAAATCAATGAAATCAGTGCCAAGGCTTCTGATCCAGCTGCCACACAAAAATCATAGAGCTATGGCACCTGGTTAAAAATGTTTTGTCCAGCTTTACTTGGAAGAAACACAATGGAGGCAAGGAGAATTCCTATGTATTGTTCCTTAAGATGCACTAAATCCAGCTTTTTTTCCCACTGTAATGAAGCCAAAAATGGCCTGAATTCAACATATCCCCATCACGTTTCAAATAATTATTCAGTACAGAGAGGTGTGGCCTTAAGCTTGACTGAATGACTCTTTTCGCGTTGCATATAAAACCAATAATCACAACATGGCACAAATCCCTATTTTTCGTGTACTATCTGACCACTTAGGCTACCTTTTCAGATTAAAAGGAGTACTCAGGTGAATTTTTATGGTGTTTAAGGTTCTATATTAAAAATTATTTTGGTAAAAACAGGACACTAGGGAGCTGCAAGCAGAAGCTATGGCAATATACAGATGTGTCAGAACAGCACAGCGAAAGGGCAAAACAAAGACCAAAGTGACAAATGCCAGAGAAAATTCACAGTAGACTAAAAGATTATATTTTTTAAAGCAAAAAGAGCTTCCATACCCTGAGAAAGTTTCTGTAAGCGGAAAAAGACAAAAGTGTTCTAAGATTTTCTTCACTTAAGCCTCACTTGCAAGAACAAATAGCATTTCTGCTTTGCTGTACTCAGCTTCCTTCCAACAGGAGATCCTAGTAGCTTAGATCCAAACTTCACACACATCACAGGTCTCACAATCAGAGTCTTTCCTCAATTTTAGATATTTTTTTACAGAATTACCATGTACTATACACAGATGCTGCTTAACATGACCTATACCATGAAAGCAGACTAAAATTAATAAGCCTGATTAGCATTACAAGACAAAACAAGAGAGACCTAAAGTAATCTGTTCTGCGAAAGAGGAGATACAAAGCCTACTAAGACTAAGCATAACTACCAGGAAAGTAAAAAGTTAAAATTACAGGCCTGCAGCGTCTTGGTAAGGTTGGTTTTTTTCTTACAGTACATAAAGATAGTTTAATATAAAGTTGCACTTCTAAACATAAGGTCTTGATACTAACTTCAATGTTCTTTTTCAGGCAACATTAAAAGCACAGCAGGTGGGATACAACTTGAACTTTGCATGACTCTACTGAAGTTCTCTTCCTACCCTACTTTATGAAACAACTAGAGTCGTTCTACAGCTAAAACAGCTGCATTAGGCATAGCTTAGGGTTGCTTCTGCATGCTGCTCCGTGCAAACACAAATGGGCAGCACGCAGCCTTTGGGCGAGAAGTCACAGTTCAGTCACAGCGGATATATAATCCTCCATGAGTTAGAGAGCTTATTTTTCTATGTGGCAAGGGAAAAACATGCGTCCAGAGGAAGGACATCAGCGCTGACAGGGCGTTGTCTTTTCGAGTCCAGGGCAGCAAGTCAGTTCATCGGACATGCAGGAGAGCAGCGCAAGTCACATCCCCAGGCAGCCCGACCGAGCGGAGCGCACGGCCAGGCC
Source organism: Onychostruthus taczanowskii (assembly GCF_017590055.1). Taxonomy (NCBI): domain Eukaryota; kingdom Metazoa; phylum Chordata; class Aves; order Passeriformes; family Passeridae; genus Onychostruthus; species Onychostruthus taczanowskii. The sequence goes on from NW_024498351.1 coordinate 10,208,488, forward strand.
GGGGCCGCGCGTACGGAGAGGGGCAGGGCAGGGGCCGAGCCGGGCCGCGCTCCGCAAGCGGGCCCCGCCAGGCCGCCGCCCCCGCACAGCCAGAGCAAGCCCAGCACCGGGGCGAGAGGCGCGGCCGGGAACAACCAGCCCCAGGGTGACTGGAAGAGACCACCCGCTACCTGCCCGGCTCCCAGAAGGGCGGCCCCGCGCGGCCCAGCCCGCTCCGTCCCCGCCCCGCCTCAGCTTTGCCCGCGCCCGCCCGGTCCCCACCCCGCCATACCTGCCCGCCGCGGCCACGACTGCCCAACCTGGCCTCGCGCCTGGCAAGGCCCCGCCCCCACCCGCCCCTATTGGCGACCCCGCCTAGCAGCTCGGCTCCCATTGGGCGAGCCTGCACCGGGGCGGGGCCGCGGCCCTGCCCGCGTTAGCGGCGCTTCACCCTGGTAACGCGCGTCCGCGGTCACGTGACGGGCGGGGCGCGAGCGGGTGTCAGCGTTTTTGGGGGAAACCCCCCCAAAACAGCTACAAATGTTTCACGAACGACCCGCGACCCACAACACCGGGCAGCCCGGCACCGGCGGTACGTGTCTGCTCCAGGACAGCCCCGGGGCGGGGCTCCTAGGGGAAAGCGTGCCGCGGCGGGGCCGAGCGCAGCGCTTACCGGGGAGGGTCGGGCTGCACCTGTGGCTCCTCCGTTCCCGACTCCAAAGCGCGCCTTAGTGGCACCTATGGGCAAAAAGCCTCGTGATTCACAACGCGCCTTCTCAGTCCGAGTGCCACAGGGCACAGCGCCCTGCGGGCTTGTTAGCCTTGCACATAAGCGGACCGGCGGGCATTTTCCTTAAGAAAAAAAAAAAAAATCTACCCCTTGACTCGACACGTTTTGGTGGAACTTGCATTAGCTGTGTGTTAAGTGGACCCCACACTGGCTTCAGCACCTCGGCTGGCAGTACCCAGGAGCTCCGTGCTCAGCCCGACACCTGCGTTTTCTCTGCAGGAAAAGCAGAGAAAAGCTTTTTTTCTTAAGCTCTCGGGGCCTCCGCAGCGCCTGGAATTTAGAGGCGGCGCAGTTTAGCCCGAAGCCGAAGGATGCAGCGATGTACCCGGCTCCTCTCTGCCTCCTTTACCTGGGAAGCCGCCGCCGCCACCCCGTTCTGAAGCGTGGGACTGTCCTGCCTCCCCCTGGGCCCTCAACCCGCCCTCGCAGCGAGGGAGCCCGGCATGGGCCCCTCCCGGGCCTCCGGGAAGCCGCGCCCCTCGGCGGGAGGGCGGGAGCGAGGGCCGGACCCGCGCCGGGCGGACCGCGGGAAGCGGAATCAGCAGTGACGGCGATGCTGACCCCGGGGGCCCGACGGGCGCCGATTCTGCGCGGTGGGAATCCCCGCCCTCCCCGGGCCGAGGGGGCGGTGCCGGGCGGCGGTGCGGCCGCGGGTCCGGGGGCTGCGCCCGTGTCCCGCTGGCGCTCGGAGGGAGGATGAGCCAGCGCCTCCCCGGGGATCAGCGGGCGGCACCGCCCGCGCAGGTACGGGCAGGGGCGGGGCGAGGCGAGGCGAGGCGGGGCGGGGCAGGCTCGGGTTCCCCGCGGCCCAGGGACACGGCAAGGGAGCGAGCGGGGCCGAGGCGGCGGCAGGAGGGCAGCGGGCAGCCCCCGCCCGCCAGCCAGGCGGCTCCGGCCGGCCGGGGCCGGGAAGGGACGGGACAGACGGGACAGACGTGGTGGCCCTGCTGGTATCCCTCACCTCGTCCGTGTGCCTCCCCCGAAAGGCCGGGATGAGGGGAAATGCCCCGCGTGTTGCACAGAGTAAACACAACATGTTTGCGCCTGTCACCCCGTGCCGGTGTTGTTCCGGGCAGCGCCTGTGCGCTTGGGGAAAGCGGGGGGCTGTGCCATGTCCAGGGTCTTCTCCCCAGGTAAGCAGCGCTGGAAGGATTATTCTGCATGAGTTGCTTGCTTCCTGTTGGCTCACGGGTTTGGCTAGTAGGGCCGCTCCTAGGGAAGGGAGAGAGGTAATGGGCTCTTGTTGGAGCCTCATAATTATATGGGCGTGCAGGTCAGGGAGGTTAAAACTGAATATTGAGTGCATTCTTTCACACTATCTTCCCTGCTTGTCCAAAATTATTCCCGGCCCTAGCCAAAACCGTGGAAATGGCTGTAAAACAAGTGTGTATTAATTCTCACTTAAAATGAATGGTTATGAATGTGACAGTGGAAAATCGTGTGCTGATAGTGATCTGTGTAGTGTAGTAAATTTGCTGTGTCACACTTTAAAGTACTAAACTAGGTAAAATAGGGCCTTACAACCAAATTTAAAATGTTTCTGAGTCTAACTTACATTAGAATAGATGCTTAAATATTTTTGGCAACATACTGGTAAATGGTAGTCATTTGGGTGTGAAGAGTTGCATCTCATTTTTGAAGTTGTGGGACCTCTGAAGGTTCTGGTGCAGTGTTTGTGGAAGAAATTGTCAGGTGAATGTGTGCTTTTTGCTTTTAGATGCTGTTCTTTTTGGTGGACCTGTGAAGGGGTTTATTTTCAGTATCCCTTAGCAACAGAGATACTTCTTTGCAGAAGCTATTATACAGCTATTTGAATGAAGAATGTGTTGTTATGACAGATTTGAAAGCAGATAGTCATCAAAACTGTTTCTGTATTTAAGGAAATGTCAATATGCTGTAATGTAAAATTTTAAAAAATATTTGTGCATTATAGGAAACATACCTTTGTGAAGAATAATAAAAGAGAACTCACCAGCTGTCACTATCACTTTTGCTAAAATAAGTCTTTCACTAACTACTGTAAATTTGATGTCTTGTTTCTTTGGCTGGCAAGCAGATGTAAACTTGCTGCAGAGTTGTCAGAGTGGGAAGGAGTTCTGCTCTGGGAAAACTACAGGTAGCTTGAAACACAATGACTCTGCATCTCTCTGCAACACATGTGAAAACAGAATTTACATGGTGTTCAGAAAAATGGAGCTTGTTTCTTGTTTGCTTCTGTTTAGTATTGGTATGTCAGCCCTAAAAATTCTTTGCCTGATAATGGTAGATGTCATACAGAATGTGTATTGTAATGTTTCTAGAAACACATTTTACTTGTTGTATTCCAAGGTTTTCTTTGCCCAAATTTTTACAGTGTCCTCTTTGAGTGGTTTACTATTCCACTCTTCTCTCTGTAGTGCATACTTTCAAGTTAAAGTAATCCTGGGTAAAATTCCCCCCCTTCCTTCCTCTTCTCCCTTTGTAATAAGAGCAAGCCTATCCAAATTCTTGACCAGGAAAGACACTTGAAGCTGTTGGCTTTTGCTCTTTGTGACTGCATTGCTCTGAACCACTTCATTTTATGAATTTGTCATAGTTTTTCTCATGACCGTGTTTATACTTCCTGTTGTGGTCTTTTGCACACAAATATTTACAGCAAATTGATGTTTGAGTAAGCTGCAAGTGAAAACCCACTGTGCTGGTTACAGGTGGGTCTGGCTGTGTAATATATCTTTTCCTGTTCACTGAATATACTACTTGGCTTCCCCCACACACACTTTGCTTTGGGGTGTGTGTGTGTCTTACCTTGAACAGCAGAGATGCATTCCTTGAGTGTAGAGCACTAAAGCTGGGACAGCTGTTCCAAGTTCACAACCATTGCCAAAAGGCATTCTAGGAACGTTGAGATAGCTAAATAAGAGCAGGAAAAAACTGACTTCATGTGCATGTGAGTAGCTTTAACTGTACAGATCAAGGTTTCAGGGTAAAGTCTTATAATAATTTGGCAGTAGGGATATTTTTAACTTGGTCATAAATTAAAAAAGTAGAATAGAAGCTCTACTGCTGAAGAGATTTGTGCCAGAAGTGATAGTGCCAATTTCAGTTAATTTCCTAATCCTCAGACTATTTTGCACGTTCCTAAATGTCTTGCTTTGGCACCTTGACAGCAGCAGTAACCCAATAAACTCCAAAAAGTTGTCAGCAGTGGCAGTAATCATGTGCCTGGAACTGCTGAGAGTACTTTTGTACTCTCTCTGCTTATTTTCCCAAAAGTAAGATTTCAGCTTAATGCCTGTGAGCAAGTTCCCAATTCTGCCCTCCTTGTTTCATTTGTTCCCTTATGTCATAACCTTCAAGTGCAGGTTCATGTTGTCTGACTTGCTAAAGCTGTTCAGGTGTCAGGTCAGCTTTTCACCTGTGCTTGTGGACGAGGAGGCTCTGCAGTACAGTACTTTGTGCTTGTTTATATGCCATGCTTTGCAAACTGAAGATGCTCAGAACAGTAGAAAGTTGATAATTACAAATTTTTGGAGTTAAATTGAAGTTTGTTTTTGAATTTTGAAACCCTTTATAAAAAGTCAGCTGAGAGAATATAGTCTGGACAGAACAATACTCATTTAAATTGACTATGATAAGAGGGCTGTAAACTTTTTTTTTCCTGCTGGGAAATGTGCTCTGCTTTAGAAACAAAGAAATTGAAAAATGTAAATTGTTGAGATAGTAATTATACTTAATGAACTGTTATTTTTTATTACTGGAGAAGGAAGTTTATGAAGTAATTCATAGGCTTCATGCATAATAGAAGGAATTCTAGACAAAGCTGTTAAAGTGCTTATGAATCTGTTTACATCTGGAGTACCCTGATTAGTTTGTATTATGTAGTCTTGAGTGTATATTCCTGGAAATGAATGTAAAGAAAAGAATTTATAACTTCATAGTGGGTACCAGCAATTACTTTTAATAACTTCCAGAGAGTCTAGTTGGATGTTTTCCCCTTGAACTTTCTAGGCATTCAGCTGATTTTTTTTTTTTTTGTTAAGCATTTTCTTTAGTCTTCTAGTTACAGGATTGGACTGTGCTTACTTTGTGGGGCTAAGGAGGAGTAGTAAATGAAAAAGTGAATTAACTTCAGTCCTGGGGCACAGACCCTTTGATAAAAATAACCTTTGCTGTTATTTCTTCTCCTTATTTTTTATATATTTTGAAAAGTTTTTCTAAAAATTTCAGAGGAGATGAAGTACTCAAATGTGTATTTTGTATGTTCATACTGCAATAAGTACAATGAAGAAATGTTTCCTAAATGAAATAGTAAAAATGGCATTTCACTTCAGTACTTTGTTTAAATTCCAGATAGAGCTACTGGGGTGATTTAATATTTTGACATCCTGCCAGTTTAAATTCAAGTACTTGTTTTCCTGAAAGATAAGTTTGTGTTTGAGTTCCTTCCACTTTTGTCTTCAAATTAGTGTTCTCTGCCAGATTTCTTGGGTTTTGATGTGTTATCTGCAGTTTTTGATCTACTGCAGCTTTTTCCCCTGAGTTTTCCGCTTTCAATTTGTCTCATGTACATGATGTGAAAAAAAAAAAAAATCCGTTCTCCATATGCTTCCAAACATATTCATTTTCTAATTTTGAAAACTGAATCTACAGATTTCCAGAGTATATCTAGGAAAGAAAACTGAAGATTCCTTTAACTGTTATTTGACTTTTTTTGCTTCTAGTCTTGCAGACAACTTTAAGTTACTATTAATCTTACAGACTTAGCAGTTTTCATCTGTTTTGTGCTGAGATGTGAATATTCTTTAACTTGAGTAGTGAAGCTTCTAAGGCACCTGAGAAGAGCTAACAATCTGTGCACTAAGCACTTATGTCATTACCACAGGTAGAAAAATCTCAGTTTTTAGTCCTAAGAAATTTTAAAGAATGTTTATTTTCTTTGGATAGGTAGAGGATGGATTATTTTTAATAAATTTCATCTATGAACTCAGTCAACTGACCTCATCTCTGTGGTTATATAACACATTTAAGATAACTCACCTCCTTTGCAGTCTTTTAGCTGAAAGCCTTTTAGTTAACTATAGGTGATTTTTTTTTTTTGGTAATATTAAAAATCTCACATGAACCCAATTTCTTTTTTTCCTCATGAAATACCCACCATGGGTCTTGTTTTTAACTTGATACCACTATTGAACAGTAAATTTCTCTCTGGACTCTCCTGCCAGAAACTTGTCTACCATTTGTAGACCCTGATGAAATACACACAATTCTGGGAATGCCCTTGCCAATGTTTCAACTAGGTTTTACAGCTGGAGAGAAGAATATTCAAGTGAGGGCAACTTGCTGTGCATTCTGACCTGCTAACACACTTGATTTAGGAAATACTTTGCTTTGGTGCTGTTTGTGCATCTTCACAACCTTTCAATTTTATTTTTTTTTTTATCTCCTTTAGTTAGAATATCTGTTTTTATTAAAAAGCAGGAACAGGCTCTTAACACTCTTGTTTATTAACTTCAGAGATTCACAGGTCTTTCTGAAAAAAAAATTTATACATTTTTTTCCTCCTTTGAAAATTACCAGAATGGCCACTTGTAATGGTTGAGAGAGCTGTTTTTAAAAAAAATGAGGTGGCTTCTGTGCAGTCCAGCAAAGGATGTCAGCCGTGAGCAAGATCCAGGTGTTGATCACAGATCAGTCCTTCCTCACCTCACTGCCTCAACACTGTTGCTTGAGAGGATCCAGAGCAAGAAGCAGAGCAAGTCTTGTCAGCACTCCTGGCCTTGAAGTTTAAATAGCTGTACTTACTGCATCTGTCAGTTTATCACTCTGCTACTGTGATGTCTCTCTCTTAATGGCAAGAAAGCACTCAAGATTCATAAATGCTCGTAGTCAGAAGGAACAACAAAAGTCAGAGGGTCTGCAAACAATCAGAAAGTTTTGTTAGTGCATTACACACTTGGCATGGAAGTTGCTATGTTAGTCTGTATAAGTGCATGGCAGTGGGTTTTGGATAAAAGGATAGGGTGAAAGGGAAAAGAGAAGAAGAGATCACTAGTCTGGTTTTCCAGCATCAGTACAGCTGATGAGATGTCCTGGGGACTCTCCTGGGCTTGCTGGGGGTACTTCTTAATAGCTAGATTTCCTCACCAGGAAGGCAGGTTTCTTGTTTTCTGTGCAAATTACCCATCATATGCAGTCTGTTCTTTCAGACCTTTCTGGAAATGGGCTGGAGAGCTTCAGGGGGCTGGGATAGTCTTGATCCCTCTCTACAGTCTGTGCCCACACCTTGGCCTCATTCCTGTGCTTGCTCTGTACTGTGTTGTGCTTCTCTTTTGGAACTAGACTGAGGATGTGTGTCCTACCTCTGCATGACCCCTTCTCCAGACAGTCTTGTTCCTTATCATGTTAGTACCAACAATCCCTGGTTGGCTCCACAGCCATCCAGTAATCACTATTTGAGACATACACATTAGCCCCTTATCTTCTGGGATTCAGTACTTGCATATACCAAGAGGAGTGCCCAGCCTTTTTTGTTTCTGGTGACCAAAGGCTTGTCACTTCTGACGGAGTATAGGGGATATGTTCCTCTTTATCTGGTATTTTCTTCACTTCTTTGAAGCTGGAAATTTGTTAGTAGGGAGAGTAAGAACCAGGAACCACCAGGGGTCCCCACAAGATTTCACAAATAGCGGTCCTGTTCCTGTGTTATGTTTTGGAGCATTCTATAGGATTCTTAACTTGATCTCAGGGGCTTTAGTGTGTCTCTAAAAAATTTTTAATTCAGACTTTAAAAATCTGTGGTTGATGCTGTTATTGAGAAGATGCTTGGAGTTAAACTGAGGATAGTGGTGCTTTTTCACATTCCCATTTGACAATCCTGAACTATATTGAACTTGAATGGAATTGTCTGAAATATTCTCAACTCAGGTGTGACCCTGAGCTTAGGAATCTGTGCACATAGGTATGGACTGCTCAGTGCACTTTTATGATAAGTTGAAGAAAAGTAGTATGGTTACTGAGAGTTCTGGTGATGTGTAAAAGCTCTGCTCCATTGTATAACCCTCAGATGACTTCAACACAAGTCCACGTTAAAAAGGAGTAAAAGCCTTTAAAAACTGTAAAGAGACACTGTTGTAGTGTTTTTTCAGCAAACAGAAAATTACCTAAGACTCAACAAACAGAAGTTACATTGTCTTCCACGGAAACTGCAGTCAAAGTTCCTGCCCTTCAAGAGAGGAGGATGGGTTTTACCTTTCAGTTGTCTTAAGGAGTTGCAATTTTATTTCTCATCTGAATACAACCACAGAAGGGACACCAGAGATTTTTTTTTTTTTTTTTTTTTTGGTCGAGGGAACTCTTCATCTTTTCTTTCCTGGACTGAATATTTGTAGCTATAGGTACTGACCCATTAGTTTAGAAATTAGTACTGTATCTTACATGTGTTTTAGGCTTGCTCCAAAGCAGCAGCCGTGGATGCAGTTGTTTACTGTGATTTGACTAAGGATCAGTATCTGCCTGTGAAGCTAAAGCTTTTGAGTCATACTTGCTTTCGTACTTAGTTCAGGTTCATGCTAAGGGATTATGTTGTTAGTTTTTCCTTTTTTTTCCTCTCATTCTTTTTAGATAGTTGACTGAAAACCTCTCCAAGACTTACTTTACCACTCATAGAGCTGCTTGTTACTGTACCTGTGTGGGAGACTACTCTTCAACTCTGATAGCAGAGGTTTTTCTAATGTATCAGTAAATTAGGTTAGTTTAGTAAGTTTAAATTGGAGTTTTCAGCTACTCCAGCCAGTTTGGTTGAATGCTATTAAAGTATTCACATTAGTAACTTGGTAAATGTGAAATGTCATTAAAAAGTATTCCCATTAGTGACTGGGTGTGAAAGAAGCAGCCTTCCATCAGGTAGGCTGCTATCTTTGTGCCAGTGGGTGTAATTCTTCAGCTGTCACAATATGGGTAACCATAATCTCTCTGGTTATGACATTTTAGGGAGTGGAGATGCAGTGGTTTTGAATACTTTATACAAACTAGAGTCAATGCCCTTAATGTTAGTCATCATATGACCAGAAGCATGAGTTCGGTATTCATCCGGTAATTAGGCTCTCAGGTTTTAGTTGGTTTTTTTTTTGTTGTTTTCCTTTTTTTTTTTTTTAAGCTAAGGAGATAAAAAGTAGTATCCAAATGAGTATTTATTATAGGTTCTGCTTTTGTGAATATCACGTCTATAGTAATGATATTCTATACTGGTATTTGTCGTAAAAATGAAGAAACTTCTCAGGCTGTTATATTAAGTGTTTTTAACTAAGATTGTTAAGATTCATTAGAACATTAATATGAACACTATGAGGTTTTGTTGCAGTTTTACAGCTAAGACTGTGCTTTACAAGTATTACCATGTTGGGTTTTTTTTAATGCTACAAAGAATGATCTGCCTATGTATTTCTGTAAAGGTTAGCATAAGCATTCCCTAAATTTTAACTTGGAATAATTGAGTATTCTTAAGAATTTTTGTGGTTGAAGCTTCACTGGAAGTGTTAAGATTTTTTTGGTACATTTTTGCTAAGAAATAATCTGCTAGTGGTCTAAAAAATACAGTGAGAAATTCCTCACAGCTCATTCACCTATTTTCCAAATCCTGAGTTTGGAAAATGAGTGATGTTCTCATCCTGCTTAAATATTTTCATGTTGCAGACAGAATAAATAAATGAAAGCTGGATATGCTGAATCTGTAGTAAAAATGGAAATGTCATTTTCATGCAGGTGAGACCAAGAGTGGCCAAAACATGGTCTTTGTTTTAGAACTATTTTAAAATTCTTGTAATTTCGGAGTTTAAAATTTTTTTCTGAAGGGCAGGTTTATTTAATAACTTAAAAATATGCAGGATTTTAAATTTAATATGGGAGGTTTAGAATTTAGTGAGAAAAGCTTAATTCTGCTTTCATTTTTTGGGCAGGTGTTCTGGCATAGACTCCCATACATATATGGATACATGTTGAAATTTTAATTTAAGAATGGGTGTGGGAAGTGTCTCTGTCATATTATTTGTCTGTTCTTGAAATATGCATAAAGTACTTAAATAAGTGTACTTAAATATACTATAAGGATACTTAAAAATAAGATTCTATATATATATACAGAATGTCTGTTTCATAACAAATAGTTACCTTTGAAAGTTCTTAACAGTTAAACCATTTAAAATTCTGTATTATTTTCAGAATTTGTCAGCAAATTACTCTTTGGTTCCTGTCACCGCGTTTTCTCTACTGTAGAACATATTCTTGTGTGTAAAGCTTGTATTGATAATTTTAATTACATCTCCTTTTGCTTCATGGGTGCATAGCATTCTCACTAAGTGCAGTACTCTTGTAGGGTCTGTTGGAAGATGTATGAGAGTTAGAGTATAGATGACTGCCTTTTAGCTGAGTAGCTAGTACTGAAAGAAAAATTGAATTTTACACTGATTTTTTAATTAATCAGGATTCTTAGTTGGAAAAAGAGCTCTTTTGTTAAGATCAGTCATTCTGGTTTTTTATTGGTTTGTGGTTTTTTTGTGTTGATTGTGTTTGCTGGGTTTTTTGTTGTTGGGGTTTTTTAGTTGTTTTTGATTTTGAACTATTTAAAGCAAATTTGTAATCCGGAGGAGTACTTTAAAGTTTTCACTCTACCGCCCTTCTGGGGAAATAACAAGCCTTAGCTGCCTTTTTTGGTTTTCCTTTGAGATACAGAAAAGTGTTTTTATGGGATAACAGAGCACATTCTGGAGATTCACTGATTGCTTGGATCAGCTGTCAGCAAATGTCATGTAAATCTGGGTTTTTACTGGCCTATTTTGTATTTTCCATAGACATGTCTCTGCACTGGAAGTGGTTCCCTCAGCTGACTCCTTTCTGTGCTTGACCTTTTAATTGTAGAGCTTGAAAGAGAGGCAGGATGTCTGACGTTGGAGAGCAGAAAAGTGCCTGTGGTACTAGGCTGCAGAAAACTGCGCAGCCTTACATGCTTTTTCTGCTATTAATGTAGCTGTTTGTTCACTGTTCTCCTTTACCAATGTACTTCCTGCCTACACTGTATTTAATTAGATTTTCCATTATATGCTATGACCAAGTGCTCATTACTTTCTTTGCTTTCACCACTCATAACAGGTAAGATATCCTGCTTTAGCTCTCTGTTCTGCAGTTTGGTTATATTTGTTCTGTATTGCTGCTACCTTTCTGTAACTTGTAGTATAGTCACCATAAAAAATTTTCCCCAAAGCATGAAATACTCTTGTTTTACTTTGATAGAAGTTTCTTAGTGGTTTTTGAATATTCAAATAGGAAATAATTTTTTTTTGTGTACACATACAGGTTATAAAGCAGCTAAATGGAGTCTGAGCAGCTGTTTCATAGAGGCTACTATCGAAACAGTTACAACAGCATAACTAGTGCAAGCAGCGATGAGGAGCTTTTAGATGGAGCAGGTGTAATTATGGATTTTCAAACCTCTGAAGATGACAATCTCTTGGATGGTGATGCATCCATTGGTAAGTTCTTTTCAGCTTAAAAGTTTCTCTGGGTTGTATTTTTATGTGTCCTGGGGTTTTTTTGTTAGTTTCTATTTTGTTTTGGTTTTATATGATCAAATTGGATCCTTTTCTCTTAAGCTGATCTGTCCTTCAGAGTGAGGCTTTCAACCTGAGAGGGGTTGAACATTCTTCTGTGTCCTTGCCTAACAATTGCATTGTGTGGGATGACTTCTGCTAGAAGGCAGATATTAACATGCTGCTGGCAAATGTAAAACTTGCCATCAAATAAAAGGATGGCTGTTCTGCAGCTACCTGGTCTTTCTTCTCTGCAGTGGGATTTTGGAAGTCTCAATGTGTCCAGTATTTCTGTGATGCAAAACTTAACAGGCTGTTTTAATCATTACTTCTAGAGATAAATCTGTTCTGCTTCATTCAGCTTCACCTCTGTAAAACAGAGGCAAAAGCCAAAAGTAGGGGTGTTGTTAGAAGCAACCGAAAGCACAATATGAGCTGAATATTTGACTACATAAAAAGTTGTAAACATAACTTTCTACAGTAAACACTATGAAAGCACTGAAGTAATACAAAGAAGAAAACTGGGAAGCTCCTTTTTTTTTTGGTTTAAGAAAACAGTTCAGGTAGTAAAAATATTACCATTCATTTAGCAATAGTCAAAGAGGTGAACTGAAGGAGAGAAATAAAGTAATTTCTGTTAAAGGTACTCAACTTGGTTAAATGTATACTCTGGTCACTTCCTCTCACTTTGTTTAAAATCAAACTCTGCTTCCTGTATTTTTTGCTTTTTTACTGCCTTTGCCTCTTTTCTTCTCCCACTAGTATTTAGTTGTTTTCCTTCCCTGCAGTGTCTCTTCCTCCATATGTTTTGCCTTTGCTGCACTTAGCAGTTGGCACTGTGTTTGTGCCATATCATTATAAGCATCCTTCTCACCTGTATTCCTTCTGTCTAATTAGATATCTTGAATATGCAGTGGTTTAACTTGTATACCAATACAGGTATCACAAGCCAGCACACTGTCAATCTACATATTCCTTCTGGTACATTACTTTGGGACCACCAGCATGCTGAAGTCCAGTGCTTAAGAGTTGGGAAATTATTAGGTGAACAGCTGGCTTCTGTATATAACTCTTTGTTCTAAGTGTCTGGCACTTCTAATAAAGTGAGTGCCTTGCTTATCTATAATATTTACAACCTGTACTGAAAGTCTGAAGCTACTCTGGTTATTGTTCATATAAATAATTTCTATCACTTCAAGCATAAAGGAGAAATGAGTTTACAGTAAAATAAATAGTTTCAGAGCCAGTGTTTTGCCCTTGTTGTGAAATCAGATCCATAAATTGAGTCCAAACAGATGAGGTGGTTGTTTTGTTGGCCTTGTCAAAATCAGTGCTAATTGCTGCACATGCCAGCAGCTCCCATCTTGTTCTAACACTGATGTAACAGAATGTGGGTTGGTACATAAATATGAATGTATTTTCTTTCCTGGAACTTTAATTTTTTGCTAATGACTTCCCTGCTTGCCCCAGTTCTGGACTCCCTGTAAGAGGCAGCAATACTAATAAGCCCTATTATTTAAGTGAATGGTGATTTGTGTCTCCATACATGCAAAATGTTTTATTGTACAGCAAATCATAATAAATATCTTAGTAGTAGATCAGAATCTTATGTTAGTTTTCTTTTTAGGGTGGTAAGAACGTACTTAGAAAAATGTTACACATAAACTTCCATTCAGGAGGTGAACATCTGTGTTTCTCATTCCTTAGATGTCCAAACGAGTCAGTTGTTTTTTCTTCTGTGTTTTTAATACAACAAATCTCATTGACAAGACAAAACAAGGGATTTCTTGCACATGCCCATTTTGTAATTATTACTTAGCATCAAACGTTTGGGGTTTTTTGTATTATTGTTATTATTTAAATACTCTTGTCCTTTAGCTGTATTTTTGTTCTGTTAAGTTCAAGTACAGATGGATTCAATATGGACAGTATGGAACGTATCTCACCTCCTGAGGAAGGGCAGGACCATCCCCTTAACTGGAAGATTGCCCACTTCTCAGCACTGCAGGCCCTCCAGAGCATGATGTGAATGCAGAGGCCTCAGGTTTAGCTCTGTGCTTTAGCAGATGAACCATGGCAAAATCAGGACCCCCTATTTAAAAATATGGTGTGGTTTAGGTCTGTGGGACTGGAAGAATTTATAAGCCTGGTATCTTAGCAACATTAGCAAAATGGCAACAGTGTATCTGTAATTCAAATGATTGAGGAAATAATGTAGATAAATTGAAAGTGCATAGTTGCAGAATGTAAGTTTTTAGTACAAATGAGCACAGACATGAATTTATGCAATCTGCATAAGTTGTCATGGACAATAGAGTGCACATCAACATTTTACAGTTTATGTAATAAAATATAGAACTGCAGATATTTTAAAAAATCAAGACCATGCATTGAGGAGAAACTGAAGGATTAAGAAATAGTCTAACTTCTTTTTTCAGCTAATGAAAATGGAAACATAAGTAGCACATATATGATGTAGAGAAATGTCTAAAAATATGGAATTTCTACAGTAATTGTAGTCTTTTCCCCTCATTCAGAGGGTAGTAAGTTAACAGAAGAAGTCTGCTTATTTCACTAGGCTTACTCAGTCCCTTGGCTCTCAGGGCAGCGATTCTATAAAGCTGCACTGTACTGCTATTCACATTACCACTCATACTTAAGTACTTAACTGAGGTTTAGAAAGCCATTGAAGCTCTTACACAGTGGTGAATATGCCTTCTGTTGAAAGCATGTGGAAATTGGATGATGTTGGGAAAGAATGCTAACTTCATATACTTATGTGGGAAATTCCTTGATACTATATTGGACTAAGCAAATGAATGTTAACTGGAATGAGTAATCAGAAAGTCCTATCACCTAGACTCTTAGGTTCCTTAAATGTTTAGTTGATAGCAATTTGTCTTTTTAGAATCATCTTATTTGGAAGGTTGTGGATAGTTCTGTGTTGGGTAATCACCGTTATCTTGAAACTGATGCTGTGCAGCAATCTTGCTTTTCTCAACACAATCTGAAAGCATGTATGTGACCTGTCCTTTAGTGTCTCATGTGAGGAAAATACAGAAATTGTGATGATGTAGTACTGTAAACCAAATACATATATATGTATAGTAATTATATGTGTACTATGCCTGTTATGTTTCCCAGTAGCTGTTTTCTTTGCATAAATGACATTTTCAGTGGCAGTGTTATGGAGAACAAGTAGGTATTGTGAAACTGTGAATTCTTTGAGTGTAGTGTATTTTAACATGATAATTACATGGCCATGCATGTGGAGGCTTGGATGGCCTTTACCAAAGTCCTGCCTTGAAGGGTTGCTGCTTGTCATCCTAGAGGTCTCCATAATTTTTCTCAGAATAGAGGGCTGTAAGAGAGGACTGCATCAGTTTTGTCTGTTTTTTATTGAGGTGTAGGGCAAGTTGAGGAGGAGGTGGATTTTTGTACTGTTATCAGACTGCAGTTTTTTCAAGGCACTTCCTGAAATTAGATGATTAAACCTTATTTACAGTAAAAATGGTTTGCAAACAAATGACCTCACTGGTGTTTACATCTCAAGGTACTTTGATCTGTCTGTGGGAATGTGAGTCCTGATTGAGCTTATATTCTTCTCGGTAGCTAAAGAGATCCCTGCTTCAGCTGAAGGAGTTGCTTATATTGTGAGTTGAGTGTGGAGACAGTTTACAATTTGACATATGGTGTTAACATAAAATTGGCAATACTTAACCTTAGTATGACAACCTGTAAACTGGTTCAAATTCAAAAGCTGCTGCTACAGCCGCTACTCTCCTTGCTACTATCTCATTGCCGCTGAAAAACAAAAAAATATGCCGACAGGTCATAGTGTAAGACTCTGTATCTCTCCTAAAACCTCCTTAACCTTGATTTGGAGTCCCTTGCCTAAAGAGAGAGACCTGAACAATCCATTTTCAGTGTCTTAAATACTGGCGCAAAAAAGTCTTATAGTAGTGGACTAATATTGTGGCATTATTTGAGGGACAGAATGCAACTTTCACCAAGTGCAGGCAGCTCAGTATAATCACGACATTTGTACCACAGGGGGGGATCATTTTTTGAGCAGAAGCTAGTTATCTTTTCCAGCAACATGTGAATGTTGTTTCATATGTATGCTTGTTTCTATTTAGCTATTGCTCTTTATAAATAAAAGGAAGAATACAAAGAGAAGAATACAATAGCTTACTGTTCCTGTTCTATTCTGTATATGTGGAAATTGCCTTAACAGATTCTTCCTATTGTTCACAGCTGATTTGAAGAAGAGCCTTTGAAGTAATTTTGCACCATTGGCATTGTTTTTATTATCCATCCATTCCATCCATGTATTATAAAACTGACTTGACTGAACAGTCATTATATGACAGTTTGACATATCACTTTCCTAAGTTACATACAACGTATTTTCCAAGTTAGCAATACTTGCATTAAAGAGCTCATTGCCGTTCTTAAGTAAGGAGTATATTCACCCCCAAATGATGCCGTGCAGATCGAAGCATGAAGAAACGCTGTGATCACAAGGGCAAGCATGAGGCACAGCTAATTTATAGAATGAAATTAAATTGAATTGTCAGTAACTAGTTATAATTTACTTTTCTGTTGGATTGTGGTTAGACTGCAGACATTTTGCCTGTGTTTCATACTACTAATGCAGCTAAACACAGGATATCTGATAGTACCAAACCATGATTTCTTCTACTTTTTTTATTAGTAATGCATGAAGTTGATTTTGCCCATCTCTCTGGAACAGAAATTGTTATACATTATGTTTACATGGGTAACTGGGCTAATTAACAAGGTTCTTCTTCAAGGATTTAAAAATTATTGTCAATACCCCTTCTCTCCCCCACCCACCTTCCCCAACTGACTGGAAGATTCTTAGTTTAAGGAAAAAAAATGTTTTATCTTAGTTATGAGATGTCATAATTGAATGAGTGAATTTCAGTGAGCATCTGTTTATTATTGATTTCTTGAATTCTTGTGTTTGTTTGGTTGGGGTTTTTATTGTCGTTATTGTCCAAAATGTAAATTCACTTGATGTTGTTGGAGTTGAACAGCCTGTAATGGTGTTATAGCTAGATAGTTAGTTTAGGCATTAGGCTTTCTGAGGGATGGAAATTACACCAGTATGTATGTAGAGTTTTAGTAACCAAGTAGTTTCTTGTTCTCGTATATGTTTGAAAACAAATAATTATAATTTCAATATCTCATAAATACCATGGTCAGCTCTTCGAGGACTTGTTTGTCAACTCTACTAGCAGTCCTTGAATGGTCTCACCAGTCCTTCCTGCCAAAGATTTATTTAGCACATGAGCCTGATGCTCTGGAGGAAGATAAATTATAGTCCTAATAATCCATTCTTTCCTTCTTTCTGATATTATGTAATTTTGTTGGCTTCCTTCTGCAGCTCTCCTGAAGTGCTTAAAGCACGTTGGCTTTGTCAACAGATGCTGCTGAGGAAGTTGTTCCCAACTTGACACCTTGGTATAGTGTTAGTATGTGTTTGTCCCTCTCCCAGACAAACGGTGTGAATAGTGTAAAGTGGAGGAATGAAAACAGAGGAAGTGTGATGGCATGTATGTAGAAAGATGAGTCTGAAATGTAAAATAAAATAATTCAGTATAATATGTGTATAAAATCTTTAGGAACTAAATAGACAATTTTTCCTACAGATTTAATAATATTTAATTTATTCATTTTAGTTTTGATTTGTTCTCTCAAGTCAGCCAAAGAAGGCAGATAGGATTTCACGCAAATTGATGTTGGGCTGTACTCTTGTTTTCTGCCTTTGAGAATATTCTTGCTTACCAGCATTTTAAAGTGAAGGCTTTTCATGTGCTTGGATTAAACAGAAATATTATTCTGGAAGAGGATGGCATGACATCCCTGAAACATGAGACTGAGTCAAACCACAAATCTACCTAGCTTAGCATCCTGTCGCTGGCAGAGGTTAAAAGTCAGTGCTTAAGGAAGAGTAATAACAGGGTAAGAGATAGGCACCACAGTACTTGTAGAGCAGTTTTTGTCTAGCTGATGGCCCCTCTTGTCCAAGTGGTGGGTTTTAATTTTAGTCTTTATCAGAGTATTTTTCTTGAACTGAGCTTTTCTCACAAATGCAATTCTTTAGCACCCAAACCGTCCCTTGCAAGCTCTCATCACTTAGCTATATTTTGTGTAAAGCGCCACCTTCTTTTCTTTATTTTGAACCTAAATCCGGTATAAATACTGCTGAGAACAGATATACATGCCAGAGTCTTACTTAGGCTAACACTGGCCCATGTGTTAGCATGGGCTGACACGTGGATCTCCTTGTCACTTACCCTTGTGTGGCATAAATGCTTAAGTTCTCTTTTGTGTTTTTTTTTTTTTTTTTAGTTTTCGTCTGCAGTTGTAACTGCAGAAAATATTTCTGCTGATACAAAAAGTTTTAGGGGGTATTATTAGCTTATTGAAGTGAAACTGCTGTTGATAGGAAAAGGTTTGATATGAAACTGGGACAGGGTGACCTGAAACTAGGATTGTTGTGCCAAATACACATGCCTGGATAAGCCTATCATGCAGTGGCCATATGCATGTAGAAACTAACAAGGATTAACACATGAGTTACGTGGTGCTGTCACTGTTATTAGAACAGATGGTGAAAATTTTATTTCCATTGCTACTCATTTTTTCTTCTCCTCAGTTATGTCTTTTTAGGTTGAGGTCTTCTCATTTCCTTGATCCGACCCTGTAACAATCCCATCCTTTGGATCTTCTTCACTGCCCCTTTCTGAACCCTTTCTAATATCTCTAATTTAAGGGAGGGGTCAGAACTTCACACAGCATTTGGAGGATGGGCATGTCCTAGAAATGGAGCAAATTTATTCTGACCACTACTGAGTACTGAGCCCATAGTTTAATGGAATTCAAATATGCCTGGCATAATGTAGTATTATATATTAGCAACATGCAGAATTGCTGTTGACACTGTGTTCACAAAGCTTATTTATTTAAGAAGATGTAATATTCTCAAAGATGGAAGGTAAGCTTAACATGTGCGTGTGCATATATATATATATATATGTGTGTGTGGCTGTTGTGGTTTAGGAGTGGTACTCCCCAGTTTAGTTCTCCACTGAGACCTTCCAAATTGTACTGCTTGCTCCGCTTTCCCCCCATTCCAACAGTAAACAACCCTAAAACAGAATAAGGGCAATAGAGCAGGTAAGACCTATATCCTTATATGCATCTAGGTATGAGGAAAAATAGAACAATCTCCTCAGCAGAATTTTGGCTAGTCTGAGAAAGGGGAGAAGTGAACTTCAGGGAAGGATGCCAGATCTTCCTGTTGATGCATTGTAACTACAGCTTTAGCAACCTGGAGTGTGAGAACACATATGCAAAGGTGAGAATGCAGCAGTACTTTTTTTCTTAGTAAAAGCCTATCCTGTAAACAAAAAGTACAGAGAAAAAATTTAGTAGTAGTTAAGAGACTCTTAGAGAATCAGAGAGAGCAATTTGTTTGTAGAAAATAGGTTGCTTTTCTTCCAAGTCCTCCTCACATGATTAATACAGAGAAGTAGATATTTCTAATGTCAGTGTCAAACAGATTGATTAAAAAAACCCCAACCACCAAAAAACAAACCAAAAATCAACCAACCAGCCAAAAAAACACCCCAAAAACCAAGAAGAAAACAGCCAACCAAACCAAAAAAACCCAAACAAAACAAAACTCCAAAGACTAAAAAGACTAACACACACCTCTCACATCTGGTAGCTATGTGTAGTCTGTTGATGTCAAGTCTTTCCTTCCAGCCTCATTGGGTTACACATGACGTACTGTTACAGGCAGGCCCAGAAAAAGTGGAAAGAAAACTCGGAGACTAGCCTTGCTTTCAGTGTTTTGGGTCAAGATGTCTAACCAGTCTTTAGGGACCAAACTTTTTTTTTTCCCCCCCCCAGTTCATTTTTGGTCTTAGGTGTTAATGCTGCATCATTATTTTATTATTTCCCCCTTTCTAAGTCTATTTTTTTCTTCTGCCCTGAAGTTTTGCATGGCAGTGGGAAACCTTTATTGCTGTTTCCCTGATTGGCAGTGAAGGTTCAGCTTCCCTGAGGGGAAGTCAGTCTCAGAATTGATTACACAACATGCCTTTGGCTATATGACCTGTTCTACTGCATTCTGTGTGCTGGTTGGGTTTGACTTCACTTACCACCTTCTGTGTCTGGACAGTGAATAAAAGCACCATTGGAAGTTATACAAAGCTCTAGGAGTATAATATAAAAACCTGTGGTTGGCCAGTAAAAAGTGAGTTTATTAGGTGAGAACCTGATCTAAACTTCTCTGCTGGGTGAAATGATTGTGAGCAAAATTAAGTAACAAATTTGTGGGAAACAGGTGATTATGAAAAAAGAAACTGTGATTTTTTTCTGTATAATAAAATACAAATAGGGAAAAAATCTTACTGTGTGTTACTGCTGTGCACATTCTTCTGGTTTTTTTTTACTTCTCTTTTGCTTAAACCCCATCTTCTTTAAACTACTCAACAGCATATGCTATAAATTTGTTTTCTTCTGCTTTTACATTATATTTGGTCTAAAATTTTTTGTTTTATTATCTGTCTGCCTTATTGAAGCTTTTGATGAGGTGGTAACGTTAACAGAGTCTTTTATATATAGCCTGATATACTGATCATGGACAGAATTCTGTGTACTACCAATGAAGAAATGAAGTTCAAGACTCTAATTTACAATGCTTCAAAAGTAATTTGTCCTTGTTTTTTACTGTGTATCAATTTGAAGCTATGTATAACTGTAATTTTTTTCCTCTCTTCCCTTCCTCCCCATTTTCTGTGGTTGCATCTTTTTATATCATCCTGGACCATGTCTGAGAATTAGAACTGAGAGAACAGTGTTTGTCCCTTTATCATCTTTCATATTCTCACAGAAGGCTCTGTGTGACCCATATGAGAAAGTTATATGGTTTTTTGCAGAATGAACAAAGTCAGGCTGAAGGGGCTGCAAGATAATAAACTGAGACATTAAGAGAAGTCAGCCTGGTAGAGGGGTTAGACCTGGGCTTAATTTGGCTGCATGGTTTGAGAAAAGGGTTAATGAAGGAAGAAACTGGGAGAAAAGGTAGGAGAGTAAAGCTGGAGGGAAAAGGAATGAGGAAACACAGAGGGTTTTGAGACATTTTATGTATACTTTGGGCACTCTGTTGTAAATGTGTGCTTCCCCCTGCCGCCCCCCCCGCCCCTCAAGAGAAGGTATATATGAGTTAAAGTCTTTTCAGAATGGTTGGAGATGGTAGCTACTTTGGTGGGTGCTCTATATGTAGCATTTTTCAGGAGACCATTATCTTCTAGCTCTGCTAAAGAGAAGCTTTTGTTTTGAATAATAATAGGAAAGAAAATGACAGTTAAGAGTCACTAAAATCTTTTCTATCAGTCACACTAAAATTTGTAATTATCAGTCACGTTTTTGGCCTCTGTTGTTATGCTGATGAAATCATTCAGCATTGCAAAACTTACATTTGTAATTTCATAAAAGACATTATTTTAATTTTCATTGTCTGGTGCAATGAAACAAAGTTACATGGTCTGTCACCAAAACAAAGCAAATAATTGGGAGAAGCGAGAGCATGTTTATTTTATATGTAGCACGGTGCTTGGCTGTCTTCTTTAACCCTAGCTTACCTTTTAATGTGAAATGGTGGGAAGTGCTACAGAGTTAAGGTCTTCCCTCCAGCTTTAGGTAATCAGACTCTCATACCTCGGTGGTACTTCCCTTCTTTTCATTGGCCTTGTTTTGTCCCTTCAAAACATATTTCCCTGGGTGTAACTTTTGTTATAACCTCTGACTTGTTCTTATATTGTCAGATACTTTACCTTGAACGTGATTCTTCTGTTTCCCTAAACTGGAAAAGACAAAGTGTGGAGAGAGGATAAAAGTCCCTTTTGTCATTCTTAGTGTGCCTTAAAGGTGTGTCACCTGTGTACGTTCCAGTATTTTCAAAACAATGGACTTCTGCAAAGACAGGTGCATCTAAGTTATGGTTAACCACAGCCTGTGCCTGCAGAGAACAATGGGAACACTCGGATGTGTGAAGTTATTTGGGTACGAGGATTTATGGGATTGAGACCTAGTCTATAATTACTGCAATCACATTTGGAAAACAAGCTGCTATACAAACCTGCTGTTTACATATGAGCTGTTATATGTAGTAAATTGGCAATTTGAAGGGGCTCTCAACCATTTAAAATAAGGCTATTGTTAAACTTGCTTTATGCCTTACAACAAGTATTCATAATATTTTGTACTCTGTAATACCCAAAATACACAGTTAGCTACACCATTTCACTGACTGTAATTTTGGAATTTGCAGAACTTCACAACAGAAATAACTGACACACTCATTGGAATACAAAGTTGTCAGTTCAAGCCATGCACTTTTTCAGATCAGGTAGAAAAAGAGTAATTTGGAAAGATTAAATTGCATAGGTGTTTTGATATTTACAAAGGAAAAAGACTGCTTGTCACGTTAGTATGCATAGTATCTTTTTTTCTTAAGAAAACCAAAACAACGCAAGAACTAAAACCACCTTTGATGGTCTTGTAGGAAAGGGAATACACACAGTGATGATGGGTATGAACAATGAGAACACAAGCTACTGGTAACTGAGAAGGGAAAATGACTGCTCTGCTTTTTAAGAGTAGACAAAGGGCTGTATTTGGCAGCCAGTCTATAAGCAGTGACCTTTGAAGAGCTGTCTTTTTTAGTATTAGGTGGACTCTTGAAATTTCATGTAGCAAATATGTCATCTATTTTATACTGCAGACTTCTTGTTATGGCTTTCCCTTTTATCCACAGTTCACCTTTTCCAACACAAAGTGGATTTCAGTCTTGGGCAGAAATTTTGTATTTGCCTTAGTCTAGTGAACAGGTTTAGGCCAACATGTGAGCCATTTCTTTGCTGTGACTGATTTTTCTTTTCAGTTGTAAGACATTCCAGACTTTCGGTAACCACATCAAACTCCTAAAGTAGAGATGATCTTCCAGACTTTGTTAACGCAAGTCCTTTATATCCTTTATTTCGTATTCTCTCAAGTATGAAGTTGAGTTTATAGTGTTGTAATCTATAATCAACATATGATGAATGCACTAATGGTTAATTCTGTAATAATTCTTGCTTCGGGTTACAAAAACTGTTGTATTTCTCCCTGCTGTGAATGACTTTTTATTTAGAACCTTACAATAAGATTACAGATTACTTCCAGGTTCTGTTGAGGTAAGGAGTTAAGAATGCTCAGGGGTTTCTGTTGTATTTCTCTGGAAATAAGGGATATGGATAATTTGAAGTTAAGTGCTTAGGTTTGTCTTTTCACAGGCAAAAATAAATGGTGATAATGCGTAATGGCTCTGAAAGTTTTGCCTGTGCGAGATCTTAAAGATTCTGGGGTTTTTGTTAAAAAGGTTGTGGGAAGTGACTCTTAAAAAAGCATTTGTATAGGTGATAGCAAATGGAGCTGTCTGTGTTTTAGAATGAGTATCGGTGGCTCAAGGGTTCCCTTTGTCTTGGAGATAAGGTAGTTTTTAAGGTTTTGAAACATATTTTGCTATATTCTCATTTTCCCCCCCGCCTTTTCTCATTTGTTTTTCCACCTCTAGAGATACCAGCATTTTCTTGATGTTTGTATCAGAGCCATATTTTTTAACATTTAGTATATTTACAAGCCTGTGAAGTAAATGTAACATTTCTTTATGTCCTACTCTGTCCTCAAAATGATCATTTGCAGTATACAGCTTGTAACATTGGCTTGTTAGAGAAATTACTTCCCTAAGAATATATATGGAAAATTATTTAAGAAACTAATGCATTTGAAAACTAAAATAACTGTCACACTTACAGAGGTGCAAAAACATACACAATAAAATTAATTCCTTGTTTGCTCTGTGAATGAAATGGAAGCTAGCCTTGTGCAGTAGGCATGCGATATATTTAACTTTGCTACCTGCTGAAGGGGAAGAAAAGGAAAAACTATGCATACCTTCCATATGTATTTCATTACCACTGGACCAACTATGGAAATCTCATGTAAAATAGCTTTCTTATCAATTGCTCTTATCAGCAATTGCAAGCTAGGACCAGCACAAGATCATACATTAAACATAAAATAGTATATGGATTCAATATGTAATAGTATCTGCTTCAAATGGAGGCATGTAGTCAGTGTAAGATTTCCTGTCTTTCGATGCTGGCTGTTTGAAGTGCTTGGGCTTTGCCAGTGCTGTAACAGCCACGGCTTGATGATGCATCACATGAATGCCTTGGTTAGCATTCATGTGGGTTGTTGCCTATTTTGAGCCTGTGACTTTTAAGGGACTCAGACCATTTTATCAATGTGTAGAGTAATGCAAGCCAAGTGTGGACTTGTGTTTATTAAATTTTATTCCACCCCCGCCCCAGGCTTTGTAGTGTGAGTATGGATGTTATACGGTTTTAATACCAGAATAATCACACACACACAAAAAAAAAAAAAAAAAAAAAAAAAAAAAATAGAGACACTACTCCATTTAGTTAGATATGCAATTAAATTCTTGGTTTAATTTTTTTGATGACACGTTCAAATCTGTCAGTCACTGCTATACTGCTATGGGACTGAAAGTTCTAGTGAATGGGAGATAGGAGATTGATGAAAGTGAGTTAGCTGGTCCTGTGGAGCAGAGGGGTTGGCTTTTGGCAGGTTAATGTTGTTGTTTCTTTGAGGTAATCGTTTTGATGTTAGAAAAGAGTAAATAAAATGCTTAGGAAGGAGCCTTCTCCCCAGCCCCCAGCAATGCATGAATCTTCCCTTCCAGATAAAATGCGACTATAGGTGTTTAGAAGCGTCAGCAGGCGTGGTTCCAGAAAGGGGCAGGAACTACGGGCAGCTCTTTCTCGGCAGGTTTGCCTGTTTTTCTGAGCCGGGCCCCACCGTTCACCTGTTGACAGGGTGGCAGCTTTGGCGGGCTCCCCTATGCGAGCGCATCCCTCCCGCCGTTCGGCCGGCGGGGCCGGGACCCCGCTCCCGACGGGGCCGGCTGTGCCGTGAGCTGCCGCGGCCCCTCCGCCCTCTCCCTCCGGGCGCTCCGTGCGCGCCGTCGCCGCGCCGCCCGGCCGGAGCCGCGTCCGTGTGGCGGGCGGGAGGCGCAGGTGGCGGGGCCGCCCCGCGCTGACATCAGCGGCGGGGCCGAGCCCGCTCCGCAGAGCCCGGCGCTGCAGAGCCACGGCGGCGGCGCAGGCCGGGCCCGGCCGAACATGGCAGCGGCCCCCGCGGCCGCCCTTGCGTGAGGAATGCCGCGGCCCTCCTGAGCCGGCAGGCGGGCCTCGTGTTCGTCACGTCCATGGATGTGTCTTCCGATCCGTATCTGCCCTACGATGGAGGGGGAGGAGACGGCATTCCGCTCCGGGAGTTGCATAAACGAGGTATGCCGGATTGGCGTTTGGGTTACTTGTTTGCATAGCTGTACGTGCGGGACCGCTGTCCACGTTTGAAACGGGGACGTAAAGGCTTGCTAATTATCGAACTGCTTTTTTTTCGCCTGCCCGATGCCTTTTGTGGGAGGAGAATTCAGTTCTGGCTGGTTGCTGTGTTGTCAGGGATTGTTTTCTCTGCGGGCAGATCAGTCCTGCTTCACATCTCATCGCCCTGTGACTCCATCTTCGATATGTGGCAGGCTTGCCTTTCGCTCCCTGTCGGGTTTTTGTGTGTGTGTGTTTTTTTAATCAGTAAAGCCATCTCGTGCAGAAAAAGAAACCCTCCAAAAACTGTGTTTGTCTTTGACTACGAACAAATTAGCTGGAGTACTAAATAGACTACTTACCTGCCTTCCAATAGCATGAATAGGAACAGTGTTTGTCTGGCTTTGAAGTTTCCTACCTGGTTTTAAGACTTGACCGGTTGTTGCGGCCTTTGATATGCCCAGGGAAAGCTCTGCAATGGTCATGTGTCAGTTCAGCAAATATTGATGAACCCATAAAGAACTGGTACTTTACGGGAGGTTCTTTACACTGTTGCTTGTAAGGAAGCAGATCTAGAAAGAAAAGTATTATCAGTGTTCAAGGGGGAAAAAAATTCTTTTTTGAGCTTACATTTTGTTTCTCACTGTAAATTCAAAGCAGAATACCTTCTGTAAAGATTTGGGGTTTTTTTGAGAAGTTGTAGCAGGAATAAAAGTTATGCCTTCAAATTCTGAGAATATGTTTTCTTGTTTGGATTGGATGGTCACAATGTGGTATTTAAAACAATAAATGTAGTGAATTCCTACTTTTGTTTAAATTGGGCAATCTAAAATTAGAAACTTATCAACATTAATAGCTGCTGGCGTAAGCATTAGAGAGGAGGTAGGCTGAGAATGGAGATATGATTTACATAAAATTGGTTTTTTTTCTCCATGTAATTTATTGCTTTGCATGTCCATACAAACTCATATTTCTGTAAATAAATTAGGTTATAATTTATTTACATCTGACAATTTATCTATCTTTTAGTAGTTTATGTAGGTTTGTTGTCTTTTTATGATTCTTAGAATGTTTATCAGCATATCTTAAGAACATCAGCAAGTTCCAATACAGTTTTTTTTGGACAAGCAAATGTTACTCTGTCTAGCAAGTGCTAGGTAGTTCTCTAAGTCAGATTTTAGAACCACTTCTGAGAAATTGAGGTGAGTGTTTTCTTCAAAGGTTTGCAAAATGTGAATTTGGGATCTTGTCAGGGCCGAATATAAATATCTGAAGGGAAGGTATCAAGAATGTGGAGACAGGCACTTCTCAGCAGTGCCCAGTGACAGGACCAGAGGCAAGGGGCACAGACCGAACGCGGGAGGTGCCCTCTGAACATCGGCAAACAGTTTCTTACTGAGCACTATAACAGGTCACCCAGACAGATTGTGAAATTTCTTTCTTCAGGGATACTCACAAGCCATGTGGACATGGTCCTGGGAAAACAGCTCTAGGCGGCCCTGCTTGAGTAGGGGGTTTGGACAAGGTAACCTCCAGAGATCCCTTCCAACCTCAACCGTTCTGTGAGTTTAGATTTGTAGATAGATTTAAATATGAGAACTGCAAAACAGTCCTAACATGATACTTTCAGAGTCTGCAGTTATAGTTAGACATTGAAATGTGATCAGCTGTATATTCCAGAAAATAACAGGTTTTAGTTGATTTTTACAACACAAAAAGTAGATATTTGCAGTGCAAAGTGGTGTGTGCCACACTGAAGTATTGCTGTTAAACATAATGTTTGCAAATACTGTAATGAAGACTGTGGAGGATTCAGCTAGGTACTTCCATTGTGGTGACACTGCTGGGGGCCAGCAAGACAATTCCCAGTTGTGACTTATCATTTCTGCAGTTCCACTGAATTCTGTTACGGCTTGTGCTTCCCATATTCTAATATTGTATTTCAAAACATATGTTACTTGTGCTTCTTGGGCTTGCTCTCCTGAGTTTAGATTAAAAAAAATCCAAACAACCAACAACAAAACCTGAATAGTGTCACTGAAATCTTTTGCAATTCCGAATTTTTCAAGTGCTTATCAAACCACGACAGTATGTCTCATAAGAAGATGACTCCAGACAAGTTTGTTCCAATAGATGTTACCAAAATTTGTGAGTATTTCTTGCTGGTTTACAACATCGCAGTAATCTGTTATTGTGATTCAGCTATTAAAATAAAGCCCAAAATGCTAGCAGACAAAACCAGAAATTGAAAGAAAATCCTTCACATTACTTTGTGTACTACCAAGATTTTTATTTTCCTCTCACGTAGATTTCACAGCATTGTGATAATAAGCTCAGAGATCATGGGTAAAGATATTCCAAGAAAGCAGACTTAATTATGAAAGGCTGGTGAATTTTTCCTCTTATTCACACACACACAACTCGTATGTCCTGCAGAGTAATGTTCACATCATGCAAAATTGCTGTGTAACATCAAAGCATTTGTTGCACTAATTGTCTGCAGTGGCTCACCCAAAGTAGCTGTACCTCAGCAATTATGAAATGACTGTTTAAATCAGCAGGGGTCTTTGAGGTTTAATTAACGACCTTCACTAATGTTCAGTGAGATGAAATAGGAAGTATTATAATACATTATTATTAAAGGCCTGATCCGTTAGCTTGCATTAAGAAGATTTTTTTCCCCATGCTAGTACACTATGAAACATCAAATGGAAAGATTAAAAAAATAGGTTTTTATTAATTATATTTATCTTTTATATTGATTACTCGCTACTGTCTCTTCATAAAAAAAAAAAAAAAGCTAAACAGATATTATTGAATACTTCTTACCAGGAGCTTCTTTGACTTGTGTTGTCCTAAGATTTCTTTTTATGTCATACTAAATGCATCGTTCCAGACCTACTTATCCCCTCTGACACACAAATAAAAATTCAGGAACACAATTCACTTCTGCTGTCTTCTCTACTAAGTAAGAGTTAAAAATACTACTTCTCAGAAAGGGTTTAAAAGTTCTGATGTAGGATTGCATATATCCCAAGTAACTGGCATGTACATTTATGTAAGAATTTTTCATATAACGAACCATATACTGCAACATATATAAATAAATCACTTGTGTTGCCTTCAGATTTATCTTTGCGTTGTTTTTACTATCTTGACCCTTTTGAAAGGTGAGAATGATCAGTATCTTGCTTGTCTTCCAGCCATTCACATACATGCTCACACTGATGCTCTTACCCCTGACCCTCTTTTTATTATTCCTAAATAAGTATTCATTTTGCCCCACTCTAAAAATTTGAAATCTAAGCAATAGCAGAACATGTATAGTGCCCAGGCTACCAAATCAAGCAAGACTTTAGCAGGCACAAGCTTTGTTGACTCCAGTTATTTTCTGCATATACATAAACATGTCTTAGATTTAAGAAATTGGAAGTCCTCAAGCAAAATTAATGAAATTTTGTTTCACTGATAATCTCTGATAGAGTCAGTATCCAGGAAATGTGGAAACTACACGTATAAAGAACATGCCAGATGTACTGATGGCTTAGTTTTCGTAAACCTAATTTTTTGAGAGATAAAATAAGTCACAATTTCATTTATTGTGCACCAGTCAGCAGCCATGAAGGTGCAACTTCTTTTGCTTAGTCAATACTGATAGTAACAGGGGGAGCCTCTCAGCCACCTGGAGCCTCACTGTTACTGTAAGCTGTGGGGTAGAGAATATTTAATAATAGCCTAGGGAGACTTTGAGTCAGATATATACTGAGCCAGTTCGGATGCTCTTAAGTGATAAAACTTACACTTTGGTATTTTATGCTGTATTTCTGTTTAAGGTCCTCTTATGTTTAAGAGTTAGTAATAAGTCAAAAGTCAATACCAGTGTGACCTTTGAAATCAATGGGTATGAAAGTTGTGTACACATGCTCTGAGCTAGAGCTTGACCCTGAAATTTTATTGGTTGCAGAGTGAGAGTTAAAAAATCATTTTAACTTAAAAAAATTATTTTTAACTTATCTATGAAGCATGTTTCTCAATTTTGGAAATAATTTTTTGGTGTCTTTTCATTTGAGATATTAGAAAGCTAATAAACAGACCAAGATTATGCCCTCCTTGGGCCTGAATGTGGTCTGGTTGGGATAATTATATTAGCAGAATTATTATTTTTGCCAAATCCTGTCTTTGCCCTCTATAACAACATATAAGTAAGTTGTTCTTACGTACATGCAACAATGGGACTTAGAAATCTAATTATCTAAATTTCTGGCATTCTGACTGATGGCCTTCGTCATTGTTAAATCATAGATAACTTCCCTTTTGAAATGCTTGCTTTCTCTAACTTTAGATATTTTGATACCTTCTATTTTTCTCATCTCCTTCCTCATTATTCATCTTAAATATAAGTTATGCATTTAGTAGTGGGAGGATCTCAGTAACTTTTCACTTGCATATCTGAACTCCCTATTCATCATAGACATAAATAAATAAACATAGTCCATCTGCCTTTATGGCTACAACAAAAGAAATCTGTAACAATGAATCTTTTTTTTGGTGGTGCATTATAAAAGCAGAAATATTATTTTCACCTAAAGTGAAAAGCCAAAGCTCAGGGGTTTTTTTGTTTTTGTTTTGTTTGTTTGTTTTTTCCTGTGTCCATTTGTGGTGGACACAAATCTTCAAAAGTCTTGGTTTAACTTAGAGGTGCTACTACTCAACTTTGATTTCACTCCTACTTTTTAAAAGGTTATTTTTAAACCCAGATCTGGTTGGGGGCAGATGAAATGGAGGTTATTATCATGCAGTGCTTTGTTAAATAGTGCAACTTATCCTTGTTCCTCAAAACTTGTTCCTTATCTTCCTGTTTCCCATTTATTAGATTTTTTCCACCTGAATTTTTTCAGTTTGTATATATATAGTTGTGTCAGTTTTATATGCATTTTGATTGCAATGCAGTGACCAATTTCTGTTTGAAAACCTTTGGTGCAGTTAGAAGAGCTAACTGAAGAGACATGCTGAAAATTCATAGTTACAAGTGAAATGTATTACTTGATTACAAAGACTTTAACATCATTTATGGCGTTGTGTGCTGTGCTTCTGATCTGAAACGTAAAAATTGCTTCTAGCCAGGAAAAGGAAATAGTGCTTAATAACTCTTTTTGAGTGGTTACAGACAAATTAAAATAAACTGAAGATTGTTTCTTGTCTTTTTAATTGAATGCCTCATATTTTGAGGTCTGAATATGGTGACAGAAAGAAGCTGAGGCACTAACACATACCTCGTGTATACAAATCTTCTTTGTTACAAGTGTAAGTGATCCTTACAGTGTGTGTTGCACACAGGGTGCTTCCCTGCCTCCACTCCCCTTGGCACCTAATACCCAAGGACACACGGGTGAAGCAAAGCCTTGGATTAGAATCTGGCCTCCAGAAAGCTACAGCCCCTGCTGATTTTAACACTCAGCAGATTTGGATGGTCATGTCAGGGGGAGCTTATTCCAGCCTTTACTCTAATCTGACTAACTTCATTTTCACTCCCAAGGGTGCATTTATTTTTTTCCTTCCTCCTTTCACACTGCTGGGAGTAGCCCAAAGAAGACATGTTACACTGCTGTCAGCCATAAGAACAGCAGCTGAGGCAAATGCTGTGTAGTTGTGCGTTGTTTAGAAAAAGGGATGGGTGAGCAGCAGCAACTATTCTTGCTGTAAGAGTTAACAATTACATAGCTTATAGAGAAATACCTTTGAGAAATTAGGTCCTGTTACTGCTCTGCCATTGAATACAGCATTGACATTGTTTATCTGTTGTTGTTTTCACAACTCTGGAATGTTTCTAGACCTTAGGGAGTTTTGAGCTCTGTGAAATAGATGTTACTGTATAGTGTCTGGACATTAATATTTATAATTTTGAGTTGTTTCCAGCAGAAAGTTATAATTAAAATCTAGCAAGACCCCAAGGGTGCATTTATGTATTTCAGGATAACTAGTCTGACAGTTTGTCAGAAGGGGCTGAACTTGTTGCTCCCCATCTATTCTCTCAGTTTTTGCCCTTGCACTGGCTCTGTTTCTTCTCCAACAGCACAGAAACTTGATTCTAGTTCCTCATAATGGCAGATTTTTTTGTTGTTGTCACTTCGTCTGCTTAGCTGGATTAGCACGTTGGGTTGGTTTACTGTGCAGTCAGATCAAGGGTGACAGAGCTGATCCAAGGGTGAGAGTGAGACTGTGTGACCAAGAAGAGCAGGGAGAAATAGGGAGAGCAAGATCTACTCTTTGTGTAGTCAATTGCAGTCAATTAGATCAGCTCAGTCTTACTGTAATTATGTCCCAAGAGGTATGTCTCATTTCTTTATATGGAATAAGGTAGTATGGGCTCAATTTGAGACAATGGTGTATTTTGTGATGTGCCTTCAGAAGATGGATGTCATGTGCTGTGTAGCATATAGAAGGGGTCTTAAAGCTTTATCATAAGGTTATGGTCGCTTGTTAACTCTGATTGCCACCCTCTTGAGAAGCCTGTTCATGTGTCAGTTCTGTACCTTATTCTCTTGTGGGGGTGTAGCTGTGAGGATTTGTTCTCTAGGTGATACTGGGTAATTGTTCAGATAATCATGTGGTGGATTACCACATAAAAATCTGTGGTGCATCGTTTGACTACGCAGGATGTAGCATTTGTCCTTAATCTTGATGCTTCTCTTCCAGTTATTTTTACGAGAACAGAAGGAACACAGCCTACAAGGAAAGAGTTGGGGGGGATTGTTGAACAGTTATGCATGAATCAGGAGGAGCATGTATGTTGTTAAACCCCTTTCTTGTGTGAAATTAATTAGCTATAAACCTACCAGGTATTTTTCTTTTAAAAACACATCTTTCATCAGCTGCATGTGTGCCAGGGTTACTTTCAAATTTGAAAGAAATCTCCTGAGTTGCAGAAAGACAAAGCAGTATGGGATTGCTGCTGCAGGAGGTGAGGCAGCTGTTAAAAATACTGTGCATGGCCTCAAGATTGCTGTGTGTAACCTACATAAATCAGCTTTCTGTCATGTTTGTCATAGTTCAACATCAATCAAGATTGAATACTGCTTGTATGAGGCACATCTATAAAATATGAAAGAAGAGATATTCCTTGCCTTAATGAGGGACAAAAGGCAGGGAGGAATTCTGATATATAAAGCAGCTTCTGTGAGTATAGTAAAATCTGTAATTTTTTTGCCTAGTGGTTCCATCAGCAGAAACTAGCTAGACAAAGCAGGAAGTTGGATCAGTGTTGGGACACAACAGCCATTGAGTATAACTTCATGTTCAAAGAGAAATGCAGGACAGCAGTATGGTAAGGACTGTTGGGTTTTTGTCAGACATAGTATCTTCTCCAGCAATTTTCGATTGTATTTTTTTCATTCTCATTAAAATTAAAAATAAAAAAAAAAGAAGGAAAAATCCTTCCCTTCTTCAGGCATAAAAGCTTTTTTATGGTGTTGGAATCCACTTTTCTTGTTCTGGTTTCTTTTGTGTAGCATTTTTGTTTTTCTTGTACTTAATTCTCATCAGGTGTCCCAAAGTACAGCATTTAACTACTAACCTTAATGCTTACTACAGTTTTTTCTTTTAACATTGTGCAATTTTTTTTTAACAACTTCAGTTGAAACACTTCTTCAGCAATACCAGAGCTGATTGCTGAAAAAGGATTGTGCTCAAGGTTTGGAATTGCATGCATGGAAGGACAACAAAAGTCAGCTGCCTTTCTAGAAGGTAGTTCATTCAAGACTTGGAGTGACTGACTCCCCCAAAAGAGTTTCCTTTTTCTGAAGAAGCATGTTGCTTTTATTGTCTAGAAGCCTACTGTCTATAAGCTTGCAGTCTGTGATTGCAGCAGCTCACAGCAGTTACATGCTGAGATTCAGGACAGCCAGCACAACTTCGCCAAGGTTCCTGCCTGACCAACTCAGTGGCCTTCTGTGAGAGAGCGATTCCATCAGTGAAAAAGGGAAGGGTTACAGATACCATTTATCTGGACTTCTGTAAAGCCTTTGATGTGGGCCCCCACAACTTCCTTCTTTCTGGAACTGGACAGAGATGGATTTAATGAACAGGCCATTAGATGGATAAGAAATTGCATGAATGGTCATGTCCAGAGGGTAGGGGTAAAGGGCTCAGCTTCTTGATGGAGATAAGTGACAAATGGTGTCCCTCAGGCATCCATATTGAGACTGGTGTTATTTAATATCTTCAATAATGACATAGATGAAGGGATTGAGTGATGCTTGGCAAATTTGTAGATGACACCAAGCTGAGCAGTGCTGTTGACACTCCTGAAGGGTGGGATACCATCCAGAGGTACCTGGACAAGCTCCAGAAATGAGCCCATAGGAATCTCATGTTGTTTAACAAGACCAAGTGCAATGGGGTGTTGGTGGATGAGAAGCTGGACAGGATCTGGCCATGTGCACTTGCAGCCAGGAAAGCCAAACATGTCCTGGGCTGCATCCATAGCAGTGTGGCCAGCAGGGCCAGGGAGGGGATTCTGCCCTCTGCTCTGCTCTGGTGAGAATCCACCTGCAGTGCTGCATCCAGCCCTGGGGCCCCAGCTCAGGAGGGACACCAACTTGTTGGAGCAAGTCCAGCAGAGGGACATCAAGGCGATCACAGAGCTGGAGCACCTCTCCTATGGGGAAAGGCTGAGAAGGTTGGGTTTGTTCAGCCTGGAAAAGAGGTTTTGAGGTGATGAAATTGTTGCTTTACAGTACCTGAAAGGAGCCTACAAGAAGGATGGCGAAAGTCTATTTATAAGGGTGCATAGTGACAGGACAAGGAGGAACGGCTTCAAATGGAGAGGAGGTGTAGATTAGATTCTGGAAGAAATTCTTTACTGTGATGGTGGTGAGGCACTAGAACAGGTTGCCCAGATAAGCTGTAGATGCCTCATGCCTGAAAGTATTCAGGGCCAGGTTGGATGGGACTTTGAGCAACCTGTCTAGTGAAAGGTGTCCTTGCCCAAGAGCTAGATGATCTTTAAGGTCCCTTTGAACCTAAACTATTCTGTGATTTTGCCTTATTTTTGCAAAGTGTGGAATGACTGTGTTTGGTTTATAAGGATTCTTATGAGTTGTACTAAGCCTCTGAGAACATCAATACTGTTTCCCTCTCTCTAGTGACATGAGTTAGTTTGGAATAGCAGTAGTAATACAAGCTCTGTGTGCCACTTTTACCATTAGCTTCCAGTCTCATAAAAACTTTAGCAAACTCATACATAACAAAAAGGCTTTACTTCCTTTACAGCTCCAAAATGGCTTGGGTGTCCTCATATGAACTTTAGAAGTGTTCACTTATTGTAGCTAGAGGCTATACCTATACATCTTGTATGCTAAGTGTTTGTTGTGGTTTTTAAGACCAAAACTGCTTCTATTGTGGTGAAAAGTGTGTAGCCTGAGAAAGCATCCTGAAACTTCAGGACTAGTGAAGTGGGAGAGGACGGAAGGGGAAATACTTCTGAAGGTTTGCTAAGTGCTACAATTTATCTATGTAATGATGATTTCCTGCCTGATGGTTACAATGTTGTGATGAAATATTTGTATTTTGGTAAGGGTTTTAACATTGCATTGAAAATACATTTAATGACACTTTGGAACTGGGAGTAAATAGTAGAATTTGTGTGTTTATGCTGATGAGAATCATCTTCTTGATAGCTGGAAGGAGCATCTTGTTGTGTGAAATGCTAGAGAAGGAAGGGTAGAAAGGGAAATGAAAGCTTGGGAAAATGTTGAGTCTTAGTAAAAGTATATTTCTCTAACATCTACTTTAGAATAGTTGTATACTACATAGATCATAATGCTAGCAGGAGAATGTTATCTCAGAGTTCTGCATCTTAGATACAGAGCAGCAGATTTTGTAGAGTTGTCCTCTAAGGAAGCCTTTCTACCACACTCACTGCTGCCTGTTTTCTCACTTGGTACAAGATTACAGCTATTCAGTTGTTGCATCAGGCACTCATGGCAGCTCCATATTCCACAAAACCTCCTCTTCAGCTTCATATCTTCTTCTGTTTCCCTTCCCCATCATAGAATAATCACTTATATTCCAGTATTTGGTGTGCCAGCAGCTGTTGGCAAAGTAGGAATGTGACATAGTTCCAGTGGGTTTTTTACTGTATCTAGACAATGACCATCATTTGTAATCTACTCCAAGTTCTACTATGGGTCAGGTGCAATTCCTATAGTGCCATCTTTGATTATGGTATCTCTGATAATGCCCTGGTAGGAATTCCAATTTAGCACCTTGTGATATGCATAAAATAATCTTTTACCCTTTGTGATTAATTTATAACTCTCAACTTTCCTTTGCCTTCTGTGGCATAGGATTGCATGCTCCTTGTAGTTTGGTCCTGCTTTATTTATAGCAGGGCATAAAACCAACTCCTCCAGAGCAAAGACAAGCTTTTGCCCAACCCTACTCACTCAGGTTCAGGAAACTGTGTCATCACACTGGAACTTTGTAGGAGATTAATAATTAAGCTGTGGGTGAGGTTAATTTATGTCCCCTTGCTTTGCCAGAGGAAGCTTATTTCATGTAAAAATAATACTCTAATAATGTATTCTATTACTGTCTTAATTCTTAGAGCTAAACTAGTTATCACACTATGAATTTTCTTTCTTCTTCCACAAGATCACCTTGCCCTTTCAGGTATCCAGACATGTATCTTAGACTTCTAGTTAGGAGAATTGGAAATGGCAAGGGAATTGAATCCCTGATCCTAAAGCAAGATTTTCACAATCACCTCTATTAGCAAACCTGATTGAAATTGTTGTTGTTGTTAGCCTTTTATTAATGGAAGCATAGGTAATGCTTCTTTACATCTGCCTTAAGAGAGACTAGCAGCAGCTTTGGGAAGAGATTGACAGGGCTTAGCTGTGCGAAATAGATGAGGGGGAATTTAGTATGGCAGAGACTGGGGAAAAAGGTATTAAGCTAAAGATGGCAGCCAGGTTCACATAAGAGAATGGTATTGGTGTTATTGGGGAACTGTCTGCTACATTTGCATTGTCTTCTGTGCTTTTCTTTTGATCTTCATAGAATTTGTGATAATAGTTGTTTATGTATCTTGAAAATTATAGATCGCATTTTGTCTTAATATGAATTTTGTATTATTTTCTTTCTTCTTATTTTGTCTTTCACCACTAAGAAAATGTCTGAATAAACAATATGTTACATAGTAGGCATCAGCATGACCTCTTAAGCAATAGCTGACTGAGGCACCACTTTGGTCATAGTGTAATGCCAGGTGTCACACTGCTTCTTCTAGATCTTAGAGTTCACATTTGTAAGGGGAAAAGGCACATTTTACTTATGTATAAATGTAATTGAGAGTTATTATGAAGGCTTGGGCTGGTGAACTCAGCATTTGTAGCATTTGGAACTTTACAGGTAGGTCCTTTGACAAGCTTTTTGTTTGTTTGTTTTGGTTGTTTGGTGAGTTGGTAATTTCTGCTGACAGTACCAAGAAGCTCAATTAAAGAAACCTGGAATAAAAAAACCCCAAAAAGCAAAAAAACCCAACAAAAACAAACCAACAACAAAAACCCCAAAAAAACCCCCCACCTGTCTAAACATCCCAGTGTCGATTTAGTGAAATGTGTTTTGAAGTCTGTCTGAACTGATAGAAATCTTGGTCAACTTAGCTTATGTCTTTATGAATAGAGATTTCTGTGGTGTGCTGTATATTGTTGGGCAAATTATTTTTTTCTTAGTCAGACAAGTGGGAACTAAGAAAAAAAGCCAATATATTGCAGAATTTATAACATTTGAAAGCTTAAAAATGTAAAAACTTTATTTTATCACTTTTGAAAATGGAAAAATTCTCACTACACCCCCTCTTGCTCTTCTTATTCTGATCAGTGCAGTAGATACTCGTGGGGTTGTTGCTCTGCAAGCTGCTTGTGAAGAAACTAGCTTGTGATGACAAATTAGAAGATATCTTCTTTATACAATGTTTCCAGTTTTTCATGACTGAGGCTCTGTGATTTACCTGAAAAAACACATAAAAACAAAATATGAGTATTTATTAGGTTTTTTGTTGCTTTTTACATGCACTTACAATCTGTTAATAATGTATTTTAGATTTGGTTTAGCTGTGTAGGAGAGATTGATAATCAATAGAATGTATATTTAGAAATTACTGGTTTTATATGAAGGTACTGTGAACTTTCTAGCTAATTATCCTTGCTTTGTTTTTGTACAAACAGATTTTCCTTTGGTAGTTCATAAACGGAAATAAACTTCAAATTATATGTGTGTCAAACTTGCTCTTTTTTACCACTTGCTTCTATTGAAGTTTTTCTGGAGTCTGCACACAAAACAGAACAATAATTTGACTAGGACATTCCTATTTAACCAATGAAAACACAAAGTCACTAATACACAAATTTAACTTTCAGCTGGATGACAGTAAAGAGGAGTGGCACGCAGCATTGAGAGACCTAAATGACAGTACAATATGCAGAGTATGGAAAGTGTCTTAATTAGTTGTTCAGAAATTTCTGTGCTATGAACATAGTATGAATACTTCATTTATCACAGAATTAATAAATTCCTGTGTTTCTCTACTGCAGGAACTCATTATACAATGACAAATGGAGGAAATATCAACAGTTCAACACATTTACTGGACCTTCTGGATGAGCCAATTCCTGGAGTAGGAACATACGATGACTTCCATACCATTGACTGGGTTCGAGAGAAGTGCAAAGACAGAGAAAGGCATAGACGGGTACTTGAGATAAATAATAGTATTTTTTTCATTGGGTGTTGAAATGGTCTGATTTAGTAACACATACAAATATATGTGTGTCTTTTAAATATGTACATAGTTACCTCAGCTGGAACTACTTGAATGCTGTTTAAAAAACACTGCTTAGTTGGATACCCGCAGTGTTGCAGCATTATTATAACTTTGAAAAGAAGCAGTAATTTAATAGAGTGGGAATAGGTCCCTGTCACCCAAATGCCATTTTTAAAGCACTGCATTTTTTGCATGCTTGTATATTTAAGGCTGTTTTCCAGTGCAGATGTATTTGTAATAGTACAGTAGTAGTTTTAGTGGTACTTGTACAGAAAAGTGAAGCGTGATGTATATTGCTTTTGTACTGACACAAGTGTCTGTGCCACTGCAGCTAAGTGTGCAGAGTAAATAAGGATAAAATAAGAATAGCAACTTTTTCAGTACATTAACTTCAGATGTCATTACTAATAGTTGTCTAGAAGTACTCTAGGGTAGCTATAAATTTTCTTATTTTCTTTTATTTGGTTTTTAGTCTAGAGATAGACATGTTTATATTTGAAGTAGAAGTTTTGGAATTTGAATCATATGAAATAGCTTATTGTTAGTATGCTGACAATTTAATTGAGGTTCAAAAAATATTTAAAGTATAGGAGGGAAATAATGTTGCAATTCATGTGTTAGGTGTATGCCACAGAAAGTATTCAATTATCCTAATAATGTATTTACTGGATTTTAGTTCTTTAAATTAAGCAAATATATGTTTCTCTGTCAGTTGCTTGATGTCTGAATAATTAAGCTGATTTATCTATGTGAAGCACTAAATACAAGCAGAACACTTGTGGTTTCAAGAGAGGGTTTATTTGCTTGCAGCTTGCATCATGCAATTTGTATGTCATGCTGCTTTTTGTTTCATTATTCATATTACAGAACTACATACAACTCTACATACTGATTTCTCTTTGCAGATTAACAGCAAGAAGAAAGAATCAGCATGGGAGATGACAAAAAGTTTGTACGATGCATGGTCAGGATGGTTGGTAGTCACATTAACTGGTTTGGCATCAGGTAAATGAAAACACAAAGCATTCTTTTCTTGTATTTGTCAGCAAGTATAGTTGTGGTTTTCCTTTGTTCTCCACCAACCCAGCTAAGAGCTGGTTCAGTCTACTACAACAATTCCATAAGGGAAGAAAAAAGTTGACTATCTTGATTTACAGGCTTCACCATTTTGAGATGAGGGTTTACTGATCAAATGGGAACCAAAATCCTCACTGAATTTAGAGAGAGTTTCTCAAGTGTTTTTGAACTTCCACCTACTAAACTGTCAATGTTCTTTAATCCTGTGATTGAGATTTATGTTTTCCCTTTCTGTAAAATTTTGGTTTTTACCTGTAGGATTTCTTGTGGAAGTGTTGATTGTAAAAGTAGCTCTGGTATATGTGCAGTTTTGGTAAGCACACTTCCTTGTAATGCATGTGTTTATAGATTAGTGAATTTTAGCTATATGTTTATGTAGTATCTTTACTGAGGTTCTTCCACAGAAAATAATTCTCTCCTTCTTAATGTATTTTAGAGTGGATTTCACAACTGAAAGCATCCAATAGTTTGTGGCCCAGTGGTCAGGCAGTGCTGCTGCTTTTTCTGTTAGTATAGTTTGAAGTGACTAAAACCTGCAGTAAGGAAAGGTCACAAACTCTGTGCCCAGTTTTTCAAAACAAGTTTAGATAGGCATTTTAGATTAAATGTTAGGAGAGTTACTTGTGGAGTAAGGCTATGCCTATTAAGAAGCATGGTAACAGTATAATTGCTGCTTAGGTATATACATAATCTCTTTCACAAATCACATATAAATTAATATATATGCAAAGTTTGTAGCATGTTTATATACTTCTGGATGCAGAAACCAGGAGTGTATAATCACTGGAAATTGTTTATGATAATTTCAGTGGGAACATGCAGTGTAGTGTTTTCAATCCCCTGAGCTGCTGTTTATTAAAATTCCTTTATTCTGAGTAACAAAGTGAGCAAATTCTGGTCTTGAACACTGGTTTTTCAGTCTCAGTTGCCTTCTCTTGTATGTCTACTGGATCTTAAATGGTACAATCTTGAGTTCAGTCACAAGGAGATATTGTGATATTTATGTGTTTTAATAATTTGGTCAAAATTCTGTTCTACTGAAGTACTGCTTTTGACTTGCCAACACATGGACTAGAATCCCTTTCCACCTTTTAGGCAGGTGAATCCCATCTCTTTCCAACAGCCTTGGCGCCATATAAACTGCTCCATCACACAAAAGTAGCAGTTCTCTTTTTACTCTTAACTCCTTGGTTTCAGTGGACTGTTGGAGAACTGTGGTATAAGGGAAAAAAAAAGCAAAAAAAATCTCATTTAACTTGGGAAATATACAAAGTACTTAATTCTTCAGCAAATATTAGTCTTACCATAACAAAACCAGGATATAATCCTGGAAATCAGTAGCATATTAAATGTCTATTTAATTAAGTTAATACTTAATACTTCAGTTTGTACA
The DNA here is from genome assembly GCF_017590055.1 of Onychostruthus taczanowskii. NCBI lineage: Eukaryota > Metazoa > Chordata > Aves > Passeriformes > Passeridae > Onychostruthus > Onychostruthus taczanowskii. Next base: position 10,248,602 of record NW_024498351.1, read on the forward strand.
AGCACATTCCTTCACTTTAGCTGGGTGTGTTATTTCTGTTTACCAGAACATTAATACAAAACTGTTTCTCTAACAGGGGCATTGGCAGGATTAATTGACATAGCTGCTGACTGGATGACTGACTTGAAGGAAGGCATTTGCCTTAGTGCTTTGTGGTTTAACCATGAACAGTGTTGTTGGGGTTCAAATGAGACCACATTTGAAGAGAGAGATAAATGTCCACAGTGGAAAACATGGGCAGAACTAATAATTGGGCAAGCAGAAGTGAGTATTCCTTGATGGTCTTGTTCAACAGCTTGGCTGAATAAGGGAAAAAAATAATGGTCTTAAGGTTAGGATTCTAAACATGAATTTGGGTTGTACTGTCTGTGCCATTTTTCAGCATTTGAATTGATTACTAGATTATAGCGTAATAAATGTGTATTCCATGACCTGCAAGGGGGCTTGGAGTATTGCAAATGTGAGGAAGTTATGAGAACATAGAACTGTTAATAACACGAAAATTTCTATTCTTAATCATAGCTGTATGTAAATTAAATCTATTTATGTGTTCTTTGATAACTAATAGGTTTGTTTTATTTTTTCTACCAAATTTTTTTAAATAAGGAAGATTTCTCGATATTCACTAGATTTTAGCAGCTATTAGCTATTAAAAATATACCTAGTTTATGTTTATTTTTTCTTTATAAGATGAAGTCTTAGAACACTTTCTACCTTTTATAACCCAGTCTGTGCTAATGTGTAGGTGTCATGGCTTTATGGTTTTCAAACAAAACTCTCTTGGCAATAATTATTATGCCTCAAAATGTGTGTATAAAGGTACTTGCAACAAGAGGTACTTCTGGATTATTTTAAGTAGTGATTTTGCTCTTATATCAAATCTATTTTCTGACTTTTTTTTCCTGCTTTTAGGGTCCAGGTTCATACATAATGAACTACATCATGTACATTTTCTGGGCTTTGAGCTTTGCCTTCTTAGCAGTTTCGCTGGTGAAGGTATTTGCTCCCTACGCCTGTGGCTCAGGGATACCTGAGGTGAGGTTTAACTAATATATATACATATTATAGGCGTTTCATATTAATGTGTAGATTACTGCTGCCTTAGTGGGTCAGGGAAAGGCAAGAGGAAGCACCCTGTGCCTTTGAAGAAATATATTAATACAAGCATTCAAAATAAAAACATGTAAAAAACTTTCTAATTGTTTCTAAGAAAATACCCCAAATTTAAAAGATCTTATGGGTTAGTAGATTTTGCTTCTGTTGGGACCACTTTTTAAGGGAGCATTTGGATTAGTATACTTCTGAGGAATGATTTCCAAACCTTCCCTAATCCACACCCTCCCTATGATGATAAGAGAGCAGTGATTCATTGACACAATATGGGTCATTTGATAGAGCAATCAATCTTTTGTTGCAATGGCTTTAGTGGCCTTAATTAGCACAAACCAACTAACAGTCACAATGTGAAATGTGTAGTATCCTCAAAAACTCACTGGTTACAATTGCTGTCTGCTGCTCCACAGAATGAGAGAAAAATCCAAAATCAAATAAATTCTGGTTGGTCTCACTTTTTGAGTTTTTCTGTAAATATTATTTTATCCACCTCTGTTTAAGCCTGGAGTAGTTCTGTGCTATTATTCCATAAGAAATTTCATCTTAAATTTGTTTTCAAATCTAGCTGTCTTTACTTTCTAGACACAGCTGTCCAGTGTTTTGTGTACATCCTATTGATGGACATGTTGTCCTATGGTAGCTGTATATTATTTACTCTGCATGGGCATATTTTCCAGTCTTACAATGTAGCATTTTTAAGCACAGTAATACCTTTGGCAAGTGACATATTTTTCTGGTGGACATAGGCTTATCTTTTCCATCTTTGTGTGAAGAAATCTACTGTTGATTTTTATGTAGTGATGGTAAAACACTAAGAGAAAACAGTGGTTATATTGGTGCAAGTTGGGATCTTGCTACAATAGATCTTCAGTATGATTTTTGCAGATTTATTTTTCGTTTGGAAATTTTCTGCCTTTCGCTCAATAATTTACATCATGAACTAATGAATCCAGTCTTAGACGCCACTGCAGATTAATTTTCTACTAAATGTGATTGATATGTTGTATGTTATTACCCAGTGTTTTAGAGTAAGTTATATGTTATTATCCAGTAATAACAGTTTTATGTTATTACCCAGTGTTTTAGAGTATGTTGCAGATGGAAAGCTTCTGGCAAGCAGATACACTGAGTGTGGCAGTCTTAATGATACATGTTTTAAAGTGTGACAAAGTTAGTAATTTGAAAAGGCTGGCTTAGAAGTTCTGCAGCTAAAATTAAAGGATACATTATTTTCTGAAAATTGAAGAGTGCAGTAACAGATACAGTTTTTTATTTTTTCCAGATAAAAACTATTTTGAGCGGCTTCATCATCAGAGGTTACTTGGGGAAGTGGACTTTGATGATAAAAACAATTACTTTAGTCTTGGCTGTTGCATCAGGTTTAAGTTTAGGAAAAGAGGGTCCTTTGGTACATGTTGCCTGCTGCTGTGGGAATATTTTTTCCTACCTCTTTCCAAAATACAGTACAAATGAAGCTAAAAAAAGAGAGGTAAGTTCTTGAAAAAGCATTTCTATTCTTGAATACTGGTGCATTTACACTGATATGTTGAAAAGATGACCTTTGTTCTCTTGGACAATGTTTAGTGATGATCAATTGTTATTTATTATGTTAAAAACAATGTATTATCCCCGGCATTCTCACAGGTAAATAATTTCTATGGCAGTGTGGGTTTGGTCTCCAGAATGGTCTCCACTTCAGAGACTATTTGGTTTTATTTAAATTCTTTCTGTTCTTGTCTCTACATTTTGGTAATTGATGAGTGTCTTCAATTGCGAGGACAGCAGAGTACTCTGAACCCATGAACAAGGGTTCCGGGTGACAACAGTGTTTTCTGCCCTCTTTCAGCTCTCTGTTGGTAAAGACAGTGTGGTGGGTTAGACTTGGTGCCTGCCTAGCAGTTCTCTCACCCCTCTGTGTTGGCAGGACAGCAGGAGAGAGTAAGATAAAAAGCTCAGAGGTCAAGATGAGGACTGGGGTATTCCTCACCAATTACCATTACAGGCCAAACAGACCAGACTAGAGGAAAGTTACTTGACAATAGTAGAGTAGTGAGAAATGAAAACAAAACTAAATGTATCTTGTCCCCACTGTCCCTTCTTGAAAGGCTCAGCTTCACTCCTAACTCTTCTATCCCAAAGTGACACAAGGGGATACTGTGTCTCTGCTGCTCCTTCCTCTTGATACTCTGTCTCTGCTCCAGTGTGGGCCCCCGCCCATGGGAGACAGTCCTTCACCAATATCTTCAGTACGGGTCCCTTCCACAGGGCACAGCCATTCAGGACTGCCCCAGCCTGGATCACCCACAGGCTGCAGTGCTTGCAGGAAACCTGCTCCTGCTTGGGCTCCTTTTCTCAAGCCAGGGCTCTTGCTAGGAGCTTGCCAGGAGCTTGCAAGGGCTGCAGGGTGAAAATCTGCTCTGCCATGCATTTACTCTGCTCCATCATCAGTGAACTTAGCTTATAGCTAATTTTAGTGAGATTTTGTTGTTCATGTTTACAACATAGACTGTGACAAACCCCCTCACCTTTATTGTTTTCCAGGTGTTGTCAGCTGCCTCAGCAGCAGGAGTTTCTGTAGCCTTTGGTGCCCCAATTGGCGGAGTCCTTTTCAGTCTGGAGGAGGTATGTCAAGAGATGGCACTGAAGAAAAAAATATTTAAAAAGATCTCTCATAGTTTAAACAATTTCAGACTCCTTTAAGCTATGGAGTCTCTCCTGAGAAGGAAATTATTTTTTGACCCATATTACGAAGCCAAGAGTCCTGTTACCAGCAAACTCCTAAAGATATTTTTTCTTTTTTTTTTTTTTCCAGTGAATGTCAGCTTTACTTTATTCTCAATTATTTTATTCTGGAAAAGGGCTGAGTCTGTTAATAATTACAGTTTACATATAGATAGAGATACTTCAGCTTTTCAGTCTAGGAGTTTATTCTGAAAAAAAAAAAGGAAATAGGGCTCTTAATTTTTGAAAAAGGCTTTCGAGACTTATTGGACAGTTTTGTAAAGCAAGTTTTTCAACATTACTTAAAGCTTCAAACACTAAACACAATTATGATAATTAACAAAAATACGATAATTATTACAAGGACAAATATACTATAAAACTTACCTCCAAAGCAAGCAAATTCTCTTCTCCAAAAAATGTTTTATGCTAAATCAGTTTTAATTGTAGTTTTCAAAATACGTAAGAATGCTATTTCTGTCATTGGCATTTTTAAAGACAACTAAAATCCTAAAAATCTCTGAATTGAAAATTAGGGAAGATATTCTTTCATGTGTAATTTTGTTATATTCTTAGGGTATTTTGAGGAATTCCTCAGTTGCCAGAAATTCAAATCAGGTTATGTGGGGCTTAAGAATGAAATTGCATGTTCTGTTTTGAGGCCTTTTAAATTTTCTTTATTCTTTTAGTTTTAATCATACTTTTTAAAAATAACAGATCTGTGATAAACCTTTCAATATAGGTTGAAAGGAGATGAAAAATATTAGCAGGAAATCTGAGAGTACGGCTAGTTGTAGTTCTCATGAAGGTTAGAAAGAGACACAAAGCAGAGCAGCTTTTTTAGCTTACACCATGTGAGCCAGCAGTATTCTAACACATGCATAAACCTGTCTTTCCAGGTTTTTAATTGAATCACTGATAATTCTCGTGTATTGTCTTTTGCAGGTCAGTTACTATTTCCCACTCAAAACTTTATGGAGATCGTTTTTTGCTGCTTTAGTAGCTGCATTTGTTTTAAGGTCCATCAATCCTTTTGGTAATAGCCGCCTAGTTCTTTTTTATGTGGAATATCACACTCCTTGGTACCTTTTTGAACTGCTTCCTTTTATTCTTCTGGGAGTATTTGGTGGGCTCTGGGGAGCATTTTTCATCCGAGCAAATATCGCATGGTGTCGTCGACGCAAATCTACAAAATTTGGGAAGTATCCTGTCCTGGAGGTTATTATTGTTGCAGCAATAACAGCTGTGATTGCATTTCCTAATCCATATACGAGGCTAAACACCAGTGAGCTTATTAAGGAGCTCTTCACAGACTGTGGGCCATTAGAATCCTCCTCGCTCTGTGACTACAGAAATGATATGAACGCAAGCAAAATTGTAGACGATATTCCTGACCGCCCAGCAGGCACTGGAGTCTATTCAGCTATATGGCAGTTGTGTTTAGCACTCATATTTAAAATAATCATGACAGTCTTCACTTTTGGTATCAAGGTAAGTGTGAATGCAGTAGCTCTTATCTTCTCTGTGATCATTTAATTATTGCTTTTCTCATTTCCCATCTCTCAAAGCTAGAAGCTTTGTTTATTTTTTTTTCATGTTATTTCTTTTAAAAAAAGGTCTTTTTACTTTTGGTTATTAAGCAAGTCCTGTAGTAAACAGTAATAACTTTAATTAATTTCAGAATAGCCCTTTGTTCAGCTGAATAGACATGTGCTTTTAAATGCAGTAGGGTGCATAACTGTGTGGATGGATGTCTGTGGGCCTGATTCAGCAATAAGGGATGATTCTAAAATTTTCAAGAGCAAAGTTTGAGCATAATCACTCAGATTCCCTAGTCTTCCTGTTACTTGGAAAAAGGACAGACTGTACCCTTTACACTACTCTTAGTTGGTAATTCTTATACCCACTCCCCTCGTTGTTCACGTAAATCTAATTACTACAGATGTTAAAAGCAGACGATGATTTCTTCTGCTCTATTTTCTAGTATTGCATCCTGTGATGAGAAAGTGGGCTTCATTCATTTGACTGTAATGGAAATTTCATCTCCATTACAAGCAGCATAATTTCTGTTTTTCCCAGTTGTTTCATAGACCTGTTTTGAAGGTGGCTACAGCTTCTCCCCAGTCTGTGACTGTTTTCTGGGTGATGATGTGTAACTGTCATGCCTTCATCATTTTCTGTCTTGTCAGGCTCCCTTAATTTTTTTTTTTTTGCAAGTACATCATAATTAAATGTGTCTTAATGAAAACTTCCTGCAGAATGTTCACTAAGCAAGATTTGTGTTTCAATTTGCCTTAACTTTTCAGTGTAAGTTGCTGTTCCATGTAACAACATGCATAAAAAACCACTTCCTTTCTGTAAGGGTGTTTGATCATTGGAATATGCTGTGCAGAGAACATCCTTGAAAGTACTCATAACCTGACTGGTTGCAAGCCTGAGCAACCTGCTGAGGGTGACCCTGCTTGAGCAGGGGTAGATGATCTGGAGCTGTCATCTTCAACCTCGACTATTCTGTAACTGATAGAACAATGACATCATGTTGTGTTTCTCATGTTTCGATATTTTAGAAGATGTGGCAGGTTGTTATTTGAAGTTATGTTCTACACGTTGGTTGGTGGGTGAGAGGAATCTTAGAGTATGTATTTCAAAAGCTAGTCTTCCTTAGGTCCCTAATTCAGGCAGTGTTGTGTGATGTGACCGCTTCAGTCTGTTTAGTTTTGTATTCACTTACTGGGTTTCATTTATATCTGGGACATTACTTTACCATTCACATGTTGATGTGCATCTGCCTCTTCTGTATGGCGTTGTCACCACAAGGTCACACTGCATATTAGATAGAATTCACTACTTTACAGAATGGGAGAGCTTATACTTCATTTGAGTTTGGTTCATTTTATCAGAACTTCAGCATGTGGAAATATTTTTGTGAAGTTGTGAGAATACATTTATTACTTTGCCAATAGGCAAGGAGTCACGTTGCTGTCATTGATGGAATTGTGCTACATGAATTTCTTGGAAGCTTTAAAGCATGTGGTTAGTTAGAATGTCAGCCAGGATCTGGAGAAGAGGATGTTATTTAATGATATTCATTTGCTTTAGGCTTTCTCTCTAAAAGAAGCAAATTCAAAATAGAAGAAAAAAAAAAGAGAAGAAATAATATTACACTGTCATTTAAATCATTATAAAGGATCCTCTGGGCTCTCCAGGTCTGTTCCTGGAGCTGTAGCCATCTGCAAACACACATCTTCCCCACAGGAACTGCTTTCCTGTGAGGTGAGCAAAGCTACCCAGCTGCTGCCAGTGGGGCAAAGTGATTCCTGCTGCTAGTACTGCTGTGGACATGCATTACCAGGAGGCTGATATGGCAGGGGTTTGGCATTGTTTTGGGTTGTTTTGGTGTTTTGTTTTTTTCTTTCTTTCATGCTTTTGTACCTATACTGTCCTGCTTATTGCCAGTAGAGTCATTACTATGTCTAAATGCTGATCACGGGTGGGAAGGAGTTACAGTTTTGCCTCAGAACATCACTGGTACACAACTGCACTACGAAAGAAGTGGAAAGTTGTGCCTTATATCCTAATCCTTGCTTCTTCCAAAGATGACACATGTGAAACAGAGCAAATCTTTTCCTCTGGAGTGAAATTTGGGCTTGCTCAAAAGCAAGCCCCAGAGAAGAGGAAAAACTTAGCTGTTTCCCTTGCTGCTTCTCTGGAAAGATTCCTCTCCCCTTTGTGATTCACAGGCTTATGCAAACAAATGGACCTGTAAAATCATAATTACAGTTAGACTTGTAACGATTATCTACATATGATGGAAAGAAGAGAAGGAGCTAGTGCATAAAAGTTATATTACCAAAGGACCAGAAATAATTTGGATGCAATTTCCACATGGAGACTGTATTTCTGTTGCATACTGCTAGCACAGGAGGATCTGAGGCAGTTTCAAAAGTTTATTTAGTTACTTTTATATTGGAAATATGGGATTTTTTTCAGGGTACTGTTGTACTGTTCACCAAGAAAGAATTTCATTCAGGAAAAAAAAATAATTAGCAGTTAGGAAGGGGCTTAGATGCATAATTAATTGTGGGAAATAACAGTAGTGGTATAAATGCACAATTTGAATACTAGACAAAAAGGATAGCATTGAATATTACCTCTACAAACACTGAAATATTAGGTAATTCAGAATAGGAATTAAGGATTATTAAACTTTTTCTCAAAACCATGCTGCTGTCTGTTTAACACAAAGTTTGTTTTTCCTTGGTTTGTTGGTTAGAAATTATCTTTTATAGGCAAAATATAAAGGACCAATAATTATAAGCTTTGTTTGCTTTTCCTTGGTTTGTTGTTAAAAATCTTCTTTGCAACCATAAATACCGGCAAAATATAATAATACTAACAACAACAACAATTCTGAAATACATTTCTGCACCAGCTATTGAATACCACAGCAAAAATTTGTGGTTTGGAATTCCACAATACTTAGATTTCACAGCTGTTCAGTACAAGAAAAATTGAGATGTGTCCTGTGACAGCATGAATGCAATATTTAATTGTTATTTCATCAAGATGGGATGGGGTGTATTTAGACAAAGTACAAATTCTACTCCTTTTTATAGTCACATCTGTACCTCAGTCACAGTATAAAATATTTTGATGTTAACAACTGCTGTGAGAAGAAACAGCAGGCATTTACAGTTTAATGAGACATTTAGGTACCAGTATCTTTTTGGAAAGATTGGCTTCATAAGAAGAAAAGATGCACAACAGTTTCTTTATATGAAACTGCTGATAAAAGCAAGTTTACAGGAATATTTTACTAAGCCATGGTTGTGTGACAAGGCTTTAGTTAGTAGCAGAAAAACATTTTAAGTAACTAAACTGACAGTAAGAGCTTCTTTCTTCTTTAAACTACTCTGTTACCTACTTTTTATGGTGGGTATTATCTTGCCTTTTTCTCTCTTGGTTTGTTTAGCATTCTATATACACTCGTTTCTACAGGAAACAGCAATAACAGTACAAAGCCTCTTTTAAAACTCACCTGTTTAGTTAATTTATAGCAGTGTCAGGAAGCAGTTTAGGAAGGCAGTCCTGTTTAGTAAGTGAATGTTGACTCTGAGGAACATGAGGGAATAAGGGAGACAGGAAATGAAAAGGAGCTCTTTCCAGTATGATTAGCACAGCTCACACTGGACATGCACATGGTAGAGAATTGTGCTATTGGCACTGAGTCTAGTTCTTGGTCCTGTATTGGTGGTAGATTTTCTCTTAAACACAGTAAGATACAAACAAACATGTTCATAAAATGGTTTCTGCTAATCAGATCAATCAGAAATATCAATAGAATTCTGTCTACTAACCTTCCAGTGTCACTTTACATGGTTTTAACCTGACAGTTTGAGTGTTTGCATCTCCTTCAGAAAAAAAAAATACAAAAAAATCACCTTTTAAGTGATGTGCCAGCTATGTTCCCAACAGCATGACAACAGTTCTGTTTTTGTTGCAGGTTCCATCTGGGTTGTTCATACCTAGTATGGCAATTGGAGCAATAGCAGGAAGGATTGTAGGAATTGCAGTGGAGCAGCTGGCTTACTACCATCATGACTGGTTCATTTTCAAGGAGTGGTGTGAAGTTGGAGCTGACTGTATTACACCTGGTCTTTATGCCATGGTTGGTGCTGCTGCATGCTTAGGTAAATAAAATAGAACAAAAAAGTATCTGATGTCTTCATATTGCAAAATAATTATTTAAAAATGAAAGGAGATATAAACTTGTGCAGTTTTGGAACACCTGTTTATAGGATCTTCCCTCCAGAATAATACATTCACATCTCTACACAAGACCCTCAAATCCTTGTGATATGAGAAATAATGTAAAATCAAAACTGATGAGAAATATGAAAATTTTAGTAGTGTTAGCTTTCTCTTTTTGGTATCAATAGATGTCATCACTACACTGGTCAGAGAAATCAGTTCCTTGAAATGTATGAAGTAGAGCATTTGCAGTGTCAAGTACAGTTAAAATTATTAGAAGGAAGTGGTGTGATCAGCTACCACATCTACATGAATTGCAAAAAAAATTTCTTGGAATTCATTATCCAAACAAAAGTTTCAGAAGTGTGTAAGGCATTTTTAACAAGTCTAATTGTTGAAAACCAGCTTCATGGAAAGAGGCTTAAATTGGGGACCTAACCTTGTCCTCATTTATAACTTGGTGGTCTTAGAAATTAAACTTAAAACTGTTAGGACTAATTCTGCAAGAAGTAGAATTTTTCTTTAAGGAGAAGTGATTGGGCAATCAAACTGTGATACAAATTTAGGTTTTGGAGAGGTTGTTCTGGTTTTTAATAGTGCAAATTGAATCACTCTTGAATGAATTGAAAGGCAGTTCATATTCTTTTATTGAATGAAAATATGGCATCAGAAACATTAGCAGAAAAAATTATTTGAAATAGTAACAAAAGAGAAATATAATCCAGGCCTGTCTTCTGATGTCCGAGAAAGAGATTTCTTTTCATCAGCTCATAATTCTGTTTAGCTTTTATGATTAAACAAAAGTATTAAATTCCTAATCCTTTGGACAACATAGCTATTGATTTGCTGCGTATGATATTTTTGTGTTAGTTCCATTCTTTTTTCAAATTCTTGCATTACTGGATGTCCTTGCACTTCACAGTACTTTTAACCCTGATGTGGTATGGAGATATACAGTTTTATTCTTAGTTTACATTAAATAACTGTACATATTTTCCAATTCCCTTTATTACCTCCATTTCTGTGAATTTTCCCTAAAACCCTCTTTTTCACTTCTAGAAGTTTTGTGTTAATTTTCTGTCTGCATCTGTTGGTATTACGCAGAAGGATGTTTGTCAGATGACCTTTCGTGTCAAAGGTCTCAACAGGAAGGCAGAAAATTCTAAAATCATTGTTATCTGATACTCATATGTTCCTGGCTATCATTTTCCTTGCAGGTGGTGTGACAAGGATGACTGTGTCCCTGGTAGTTATTGTCTTTGAGCTAACAGGAGGGCTGGAATATATTGTGCCCCTAATGGCTGCAGTCATGACCAGTAAGTGGGTAGGAGATGCCTTTGGTAGGGAAGGCATCTATGAAGCACACATCCGACTGAATGGGTATCCTTTCTTGGATGCAAAGGAAGAATTCACTCACACAACTCTGGCTGCTGATGTGATGAGGCCTCGGAGGAGCGACCCACCTTTAGCAGTTCTGACGCAGGATAATATGACTGTCGAAGACATAGAGAACTTGATCAACGAAACCAGCTATAATGGTTTTCCTGTTATTATGTCAAAGGAATCGCAGAGACTTGTGGGTTTTGCTCTAAGAAGAGATTTGACTATTGCAATAGGTAATTAACTTTCAGTATTGCATTATTATGTACACCAATTTAAATTGTTTGATATTATTTTATATTTAAAATAGAATTTACTCTGTACGTTTGTAGACTTCAGGTTGATTTAACTATATGATAATATATCTTCAGTAGCAGGCTCTGAAATGAAGAAAATCCTCATCTCTTTGTCTCTTGTAAAAGCAAAAGTTGTCATACTCCAGTGGGTCAAAACATTATCTAATCTGGTATTTTTTTAGTTTTTTGAGGCTTTTGATAGCATCCCATTTCCTCGAGTAATGCTGTAGTAACATTCTTCTTCAAAATTGAGTAATTCTCATTTTTGACCATCAGTATTCTGTGAGAATTACTGTCCAAGTAATTTTTAAATGTATATCCTATTTCTTTCTAACAGTGTGTTAATTACTTTTGTTATAACAAGGTTGTATTATGGAGAGATAAGTACAATGTTAATTATTTTAGGTTTATGTTTTTCAATCTATTTTTTTAATGAGAAATTTGTCCCTGGGCACATGAGCACAAAAGCCCTGTTTGGGACATCTCTTTCTGGTGAATATTAGTGCTTGTGTGATACTTGTGACAATGCTTTGTGCACTGGCAAGAAAAATTCTGTGGATTTTGAGGCTACTATCATAGCCAAAGGAGGAAACACGCTGTTATGTAAGAAAATGTTACAAAACTGTAACATTTAGTGCATGAAATAAGTGATGGAAGTTGCATCTTAAGCTACTTTTTTTTGGTACATATCTCTTAAACAAAGACACTTGAGAAAGGGACACAAGTCTCCAGAAACTTTTTTAGAACATGTTTTTGAACATAATACTGTTTACTTCAGTCAGATTTTTGCCTGTGGTTATACTACTGTGTATACCATGGTATTACGTTACATAGGATGTGTATGAATGTACAAAGCTTGGAAATTCTTACCGACGCCATACTGGTTTAATTTTGCATTTCCTTGAGTAAATGGGGGAATCGCAGAACATTCTTCTTAGAAAATGCTTTCACAGGTGAGACTCATTTCAGCTGCTCAGATTATACAGTGAAAGTTGCTTAGTCTTGGGTTCTATCTGTCTTCAGAGTCATTGTGCCCTGGCAGCCAGGAGGGCCAAGTGTGTCCTGGGGGCATCAGGCACAGCATCCCCAGCCAGGCAAGGAATGGGATTGTCCTGCTGTGCTCTGCACTGGGGCAGCCTCACCTCAAGTCCTGTGTGCAGTTTTCGGTGCCTGATTATCAGAGGGTTATAAAGCCATTAGAGATCATCCAAAGGAGAGACACAAGGACAGTGGAGGGCCTTGATGGGATGGTGTATGAGAAGTGGCTGAGGTCACTTGGTCTGTTCAGCCTGGAGAAGACTGAGGGGAGACCTCACTGCAGTTCCAACTTCCTTCTGAGGGCAAGAGGAGGGGCAGGCACTGATCTCTTCTCTATGGGGCCCACTGACAAGACCTGAGGGAATGGCCTGAAGTTGTACTGAGGGAGGTTTAGGTTGCATATTAGGAAAAGGTTCAGGGGGCTGTCAGTTGAGACTGGCTTTTCCCTGGCAGTTTCTTCAGGAGCTGAGTAGTTTGTTTTTTTAGCCTTTCCACCTCTTTTAGTAAATTTGAGTGAGAAAATTAGTTGAATAATGACTAAAGCTGAATGGCAAATGGCTTTTGTGATTTTTGCAAAACCACTTCCTGGAGATAAAGCAGTGGCTGTGGAAATATATGCGACAGTGTGGTATTGTTGATTGAGCTGTATGTCTGCATTAACATCTTAATCCAAGAATGTAAATTCTTCCTCCTCTGCTGTTTTTCCCCCTTCCCTGTCTTTCTTAAAGAAAGTGCTAGAAAGAAGCAGGAGGGGATTGTTGGCAGTTCCAGGGTATGTTTTGCCCAGCATACCCCATCACTTCCAGCAGAAAGCCCTCGACCTTTGAAGCTCAGAAGCATACTTGATATGAGCCCTTTCACCGTGACAGACCACACACCAATGGAAATAGTGGTGGATATTTTCCGGAAGCTGGGTCTGAGGCAGTGCCTTGTAACACACAATGGGTGAGTAAAGTGGCAGCAATGCTGTGCATTTCTTTAGATACAGTAATTTTCACTTCCAGGATCAGAGTATTTGAACCAGGATCTACACCAGGATCATGGTATTTGAAGCTGTAAGTTTGGTATTGCAGCTGAGGACCCCAGCTGTTCATTAAGAACGGGCTGTGCTGTAGCACCTCTCTGAAATTCTTACGCCTTCCCTGTATTCCAAGTAAGCTGGTAGATGATTTCAGTCATTTTATAATGTTCTGTTAAAAATTTACTGCCATTCAGCAAGCTTGGTCTGTGTAAATTGCTTGTGGAGGAGACACAACTTGTCTTGCAGAAATTTAGTCTTGTGTGCTGCAGAGTCTAAGGCCTGTATTTCTTGGTTATTATCTATTGTCTGGCAACATGCAATGTATCAGCAGTTACTGAACATCTACAAATACTGGGTTCAAAAAGAGTAAAGGAGAAAATGGTCTAGTCAGTATCTCTTCTTCTGGAGTCTAGTGATGGCGATTACCACCAAGCTTTGGTTTTTTTGGAATACTAACAACTAAACTGCTGCTAGTTCTGAAACTTCAATCTGCAACTTTTGTTTCTACAATTCAAAATATTTCAGGAAAGTAGCTTTTAAGTTTTAGAATGTTTGTAAATGAGACTGTTGAAAGTTGTCCTGTGATTATCTACTAAGTAAATCAGCCCCCGGCATGGAAACTAAATGTTCATTGTAATTGCCTCTTATCTTAACTGCGCCTTGTTTTTTTTTCACATGATCTTTTCCTGTGCAGCTGTTCCTTTAACATTCTGCTTTTCTGTATCTCTTGCATTAAACACTTAACATGCAACATTGAAGCTCCTACCACAGTATCTTGCTTTCCCTTTAGCATTTCTTTTAAAGCACCTGGGGAGTGAAACGTTGTCTGCTCATTCACGTTTAGGGTTGATCAATGTCCTTTGGACAAGAAGTCTGAAATGCCTGGGACTTTTAGTTTTTCTGTGGGCAAAAGGTCTGCTGCTATATGTGGCGAATATTTAGATATTTCATTGGTTTCCAAGTTGGGTTTTTTTCAGATGTATTTTAAAACAAATTTATTTAAATGTTCTCCTCTCTGTTTTTTTGGTGGTTTTATTTTTTTTCCTTCAATGCATCTCTGTATGGAATGGCAAGTAGTGTTTCCAGAAGCCTTTCTCTGGTAGGGAAAGGACATAATGATCTGACACTGACACTTAGAAGTTAGTGTGGGCATACAGTTATTCTTGTTTTGGGGAGGGAAATTGGAATCTATAGAACTTGACTGAAAAATATTTACTATGATTTTTTTTCATAGTTTCTGTTGTGGTTGAGTGCTCAAGCATTGATGTTGATGCTAAAATCTTCTCTAAAGAAAGCTTGATTGTGCAAAGCTATGTCAAGCTCTACTATAAATTTTAAACCATTTTATGATAAAGTAGCAGGAATGGCTTTAATATTTATTTTATCCTACTTCAGTTTACAAATTTGTGACATTCCACAAGCACACTGTCCATTACAAGAAGAGCAGATCATAAATACTAGTAGTGATGGTGTTTAGCCATGGCATATAGCATTGTAGACATCAAGGACTATTTTATATTTTGGCTGGCAGATTTCCTGCCAACTGAATATACTTATTTAGAGACTTACATCAACATACTGGTTCCAGTCCAGACTGGATTGTACAGAAATTGGTGCAGATGACAAAGAGAAGACTGAGCCTTACTCCTCCAAATTTGTATCAGAATATCCATTCCAGGGAGTTGCTCTTGATTTGTCCTGTCAAATTCTGACAAGAAATTTGTCTGAATTTGTCTGCTTCTAAGGACAGATAGCCCAGCTCTGTAGGGCAGCTTTGAATCTCAATTGCTATGACTTTACAGAGTTATAACTTTGTTCATCTACTGTGGCTTGTTAAAATGTCAATAATTATCTGTATATGTGAGGAGAAATAACTATTAAATTAAGGAAATACAAAGTAGATATTAGTTTCAGTACCTTTAAAACCCAAAAATATGTGAATTTTGGGTGAGGGGATAAAGTTTGCTACCCTGATGTGTACCTGATACAAGAAACATACTGCTGTGGCGTGGTTGAAGAGCCAATTGTGTTCAGCATTTTGGATGAAAAAGGAAAAAAGCAAAATCTGGGAAAGGGTACTGACTTTCAAATAAATTCTCATTTAATTATCTCATTAGCTTTCCTGCCACCATTCTTTTTTTTTTATTTTATTTTTAGTTTGCTCTAATCCTTTCTCATTATGATTAGAACTTTTTTTTTCATTTGATTTCACACAGTTATTAGCATAACATAATCTGTTGCAGGATTGTCTTGGGGATCATCACAAAGAAGAACATATTAGAGCATCTCGAGCAACTAAAGCAGCACGTCGAACCCTTGGTGATTAGATATATCAGATCTCATAATTAGACACATTAGAAGTCAGGAAGCATGAAACTTGTGAACTGTTCAGGGCTCTTATGGTATCGGCTGAACAATGAAATCTTCTAATGCTCAAAATTTGTATTAAACATAAAACAACGTGCAAAATCCTTTTGTAGAAAAGAAGCTATAAATGTGAACATACTGTTAGTCACAACATTAAAGGAAAGTAAACAATAAACTTTCTGATATTTGTGTTGATGAGATCACATCGATCCAGCTGGTTGATCTCTTGAATTCCCCAGGTGGGAAGGCACGCAGCTAGGAATACTTTTTCCCTGCCTAATGCAAATTAAGATTTTTGTATATGCCAATTTTTTCTCTGATTTGGACAGCTTTAAATAGCTGTTAAATAGCAAAGTATCACATCTTTTGAGAAGCAGAGATAAGCATGTTTTAATTGCATCATTAGATCTTCCCTGTAATCCCCCTTTACTAACACAAATTTTTGAAAATATTATTTTTTAGCAAAGTCCTGTGATTTTATGTAAAGTCTGTGATTCTGCCGCTGTTACCTACAGCAGTCAGTGTAATCCTTTACAAAATGTGCAGTGATACCAGCCACCAAGTGGCCTGCTACCATGTTGACTGTTGACTTCAGAATCTAGATATGGTTTTAACCATGATGTTGTGAACTAACCCCTTAGATAGGTGGTACACTTTGTCTTAATTTGGACATGGGTTGCTAGTTCCATGTCTACTAAACATACCCACCATGTTTAGCTGCTTATGTGCAAAACATGCTAATTATGTTCTCATTTTATGCTAATATTTCACAAGTATTTCATGCGTCCTTTAATATGACAAATTGAAATGTACTAACCAGAATAACAAGGGCAGTAGCTCATTCATTCTGCTCTTTGCTTCTCTTGTGATATTATCCTTTTGGACAGTCTCACTCTATTTGATGTTTTGCAGTTATAGTTTTAAAAGATCCTGTCATAAGAGCACAGTATCTAAATTGGGAAATGAAAATTTTATTATTCACAGTTTATTTTTTTCTAAAGCCATGAACTCCAAGAACTAATTAACTCTTGTTTATTATACAAAAGTTTTGTGGCCAGTACAGTGTGCTCCTATGAATACATTCAATCTGAGCCAGTGTGTCAGAAGGATCCTTCTGGTTTAAAAAAGGAGGGAAGGGGAGTTTGATTTGCTTGATTTGGGGCCATCAAGCAGTACATCACTTCTGATGGCTAGGTTGGAACATGCCTTCCTTATGAGATGGGATCACTGTCACTTCTTTTTCATACCTCTCTTTTCTTTGTACCCCTTTGTTACTTTTTTGTTGGCATATGCTAATGAAAATTTGATTTTTGTAGAAACAAAAAGTTAAATAAAAATTGTAATGGGCTCTACTTGTATGACTTGTATTTCATTAAAATGGGCTACAGCTGTCAGAGACCATTTGATACAGTGTCTCAGCATTGCTGTGTTTTATCAAACTGGTGGTTCCTTAACATTTTGATAAATAAAATGTTTGTTTAAATAAGAAAATCAGGCTGTTTACTTTTGCTCTATTCCTGTCAACAAAAAGGACTTGGCTACAGATTTGTTCTACTTCATTATTTTCCTGCTTGGATTAATATCAGTCTTCCATTTATCCTTTTCAGGCGCCTCCTTGGCATTATAACAAAAAAAGATATCCTCCGTCATATGGCCCAGACGGCAAACCAAGACCCCGCCTCCATAATGTTCAACTGAAACCCATAGCTGAGGAGAGAGAGGAAACGGAAGAGGAGGTTCATTTGTTGAATAGCACAACACTTTAGTCTGGGGAAAAATTCTAAAATCAGAGACGAGCTGGGTTTTACATAACAGTGCTGCTGGCAATCAGGAGTCAGTCTGGGGGAGCGTGTGGCGAGGAGGAAGGCTGATGGGAGTGTGGGAAGGGAGAGCTGCTGTCCTGCACTGGATGCGTCCCGAGACATCAGGTCTGCCATGATAGTGCAGTGGGTGAGCCATGCAAAGTGGTGCCATTCTCCAGCCCAGCCTGGTACTTCAGCATTGAAGAGATGTGTTATTAATCCCTGTTTCTGGAGGGATCATTCTGAATTGAGCCATCTTGTGGAGACTGAAAGGTCTTGCCCTTTTTACCATTGAAAACTGTTGTGTTAACTCATGAAACGTATTAACTATTACTTGTCACCTTTCTACATTCCAGAAGAGCTTTATTTCTCTCTCTCCTGAGCCGTAACAAAGCCTCTTTAAAATTGGTGTGCCCTTTTGAAGCAGTTGTTTCTCATATTGAGATGTACTGTGAGTTACTGAGGTGTGATCACAAGAAGGGAGGTTTTCCTTGTGCCATTAAATGTGTAAGTTCGTACATCACTAAATGCTTGGGGCAGTGCAGATCCACTGCAACAAAACCAGATTGAACAGGTAATACTTTTCAAGAACCACGTGAGACTTCTTTCAACCCATGTGCTGTCATGATATGAGAAAACTAAAACCAGGTGACACTAGTATTTTAAAGAAAGATACTGGTTTTGCTGCAGAAAATATCAATAATGTGACCTGGTCTTATGCAATTTTTGTATTATTGAACACACTATGATATATACCAATGTTGTGCAGTATAAGGAAAAATACTGCTATTCTACTAGTTTAAGAGCTGGAACAATTCTGTATACATGTATCTGGTAAAAAAATGCATGCTTCAACACTGGAGATCTTTTCCCCCCCTGTAAAATTTGCGAATGGTCATTTTTATTTTTTCTCCTCCACAAAAGACGTTCCACTGCTGACATGGTAGGAAGAAATGTAACTCATAATTTGCACTAAATGTATATTATTTTTCTTGAAGTTTTACCATTCTTTATTTATATTTGTATGGATTTAAAAAATCTATTAAATATGAATCAGTTAATATCTCACATAACTAATTACCTTTTTAATGTGATTTTATAGAATAATTCATAATCCTCTGCAAGTAACGGAGGATTAGCAAATGTTTACAGCTAGATGAAGGTTTTCAAGAAAATGGCTTCTTTATGATCCAACATACATACAAGATCATTTTCAAATGTAACTTTCACTGCCGTTACCTTGGATTTCCTTCTTTCTTTACTAACAGATAACTGGAACAGTAATAGTAGGGTTTTATTTAAAAAAACCCAAACCTGTAGGGTTTCAAAAGTAATAGGAGAAAGCAACTATTAGTTGCTTTTGACTCTTCTTTTCTCCCAAGTATACAAAGGTGTAAATTATATGTAGTCAAACCTGAGCAGCAGGGCAGAATTGAATCCAGTACTTGAAACTTTGGCAGGACTTTAAAATTCAGCAGCAACACACACACACTTGGAGAACTGACAGACCCCTAACTTCTTTACAGTACTTTGTTTTGTTTCCTATTCATTTCACCAGACCACCACCAGAACTGCATGCAGAGGAAAAATGACAATATGCTATAAGCCTAAATTAGGAAGGAAAAAAACTAAATCTGGCTGACAAAAATAATGTTTTGTAATATGAGGCTGGATAGAATTTCTTTCTTTTTAACAATTATGCTCACAAGACTGCAAAAATGGCAAGAACATAAACACTAAAAGTCTAACATAATAATCTTAAATATCTCTTAAGGCATTCATCACAGTTACCTCAAACATCTTTATTCACGAAGTAGTTAGTATGATTTTATCTTAAGTAGAGTAACACAATGAACCAAAATTCTGGCACTTTAGCTGAGCTGCACAAAAATGGCTGTGCAGAAGTAAGTGCATTGTTGAATTTGAACTTATTTTTCTTAGAAAAAACTGCCATCTACATTTTGTCATCTCAGTTCCAGTAGCAACTGGAACCAGTAGAAAGTAAAATGTGCCAGGTGGATCACAGTGATCAGGCCCTGCATTAAAAACAGGTTTGGAAATGAAACAGGGAATTGGGCTATATAAAAATGGGAGCATGGCAACAACCAGCTGTACTCTTCCATGTGAAGTCAGTGCTAGTTGTTAAAAATTTGTTCTGTTAGATTACATAAGCTTGAAGAAGAGGAAGCTTCACAAAGAGCAGGATTAGGCCCATTTACAGAAGGCAGCTCTGGAAGTTGTCTCTGACATTGATTTCTGTTCTCTGATTTTCTTTTTTACAGTGGAAGAATACAAACTCACCACACATACAAAAGTCATTTTAAATCAGTTTGAAATCTCTGCCATGTCTGGTGTTATTGTAAAACACTGCCGTGTGTACTGTATTAACTTGCACCTAATTCTAGAGACTGCTGTCTGAATTAAAATACAGTTCACACTCCCGCTGTGTTTCATTTCTGTGTGGATCCCGAGAGCTGCACGTAAATTGTGCATCTCTGTTTACTCTTGGCCTGCTAAGCTTTCCCTGTTGACATTTAAAATGTCTTCTGGTAAACATGCAGTAGAGGTTCTGTTAATGAAGTATGTGTGCCTGTGCTGTGCAACAAAAAATTTCTAACGTGAAATTTGCAGCGCCTTACTCAAATTATTAATCAAAAAAAAAAAAAAGGTGGGGGATGGGAGGGGGAAAGTGTCAGCATTTTTTTATTTTTTAAATCATTCAGATACTGGTTCATGAAGAATGCATTCTTTGTTAATCTGTGATGTTGCCTAGAGCTGTATTTAATATTGATCTTAATGTTTTTATTTATAATAGTGTGGTAGAACTGCATATCATTACAGTAAAAATTGTTATTACTGTGATGATTTAATCAAGCATTAAAAACTTCTGTATGACCATTTATTGTTCTGTCATGTTTTCTTATTGTTTTCACAAACAAGATTTGTGTTGATTTTTGCATTTATTTCCCCTAAGAGAAAATTAACAGCTGGGAATTTCACATACAAAACTAGTAAGAAGATTTGACAAAAAGAATGGAGTTTAGGAGATGCAGTATTTGCATTGTCTAGCATTTGGCTAAAAATTAGTAGCCAAATCTACCCCATCAAACTGATCTGCCTTAGGTGGGGTATTTTTCCAGAATAAACACTTAAGATTCTGTTTTAATTACAGAATTTAAACAAAATCCTTTTGATTTAAAATACTTAAAAATGGATGATCCTTTTATTGTCTGAAAACCGTCTGTTGATGATGTACACGTCATAGAATGACTTGGCTTGGATGGGAGCCTAAAGATCACCTCATTCCAACCCTCCTGTCATGGGCAGGGACACCTTCCATGAGACTGGTTGCTCAGAGCCCCACCCATTGAACACTTGGAGGGACAGGTACCACCCTTCTGGGCAACCCATTTCAATATTTCACCATTCTCATAATAAAAGTCTTCCCCCTATCTAGTCTGAATCTACTCTTTTTTAGTTAAAACCATTACCCCTTGTCCTAGCGCAGCAGGCCCAGCTAAAAAGTCCGTCTCAGTTCATTCATACACAGCACATCAGTCATGCTGCAGCTGCTCTAACAGATTTCCTTCTCCATCAGGGGTAAATACATGAATATGGATGCCCAGTCTCAGGTCCTCATTTTTGCAGATCTAAGTTAATATTTAAGTAACAGTTAAAAAGCTGAATTTTTAAGGTCCCCTCCAACTCAAACCTTTCCATGATTCTACTGTTTTAGTACTTGTGTGATTTACAGGGCCTGTACAGCATGATATTAAGGTCTCCTGTACTTGAAACAAAAAGGAGATGGAAATGAGATGGAAAAAAACTGGTTTTTATGTGCAAAAAAACCTCTAGGCCTATGAATGAGTGCGTGTTCGTCCGTGCTTGAGTAACTGGGACATTAATATGCTGAATGAAAGGGGTAAAGTTGTAAAATTTGCACTAGCAGCTGTGGCATGTGAGTACCCTGTGCATTTGAAACTCACAACACTTTTGCAGCACTCTAACCTATATTGTACCTCCACTGCTCCCTTCTACCATGAAGTAACATGTAACTGACAATCCTTTGCTTAAAAGAGTATGAATTGCTTACATTTTAGCATGGTGCTACTGGCCTATAATCTTTCAGTAGTAATTAGTATTGCTGTCAATAGTACTAATGTGAATTGCTACAGTGGAAGTCAAGTCACTGGATGGTGGCAGGGCTGTTGAGTAAGAGCCAGTGTTATTTCCCATTGTTTTTGTTGCTTTAATAGTCAGAGAATAAACCTCCAAGTGCAGTAACAGAAACACAGAAGTGGGGACTAAGGACCTTGAAAGCAATTAATTTGCGCCTTGTACAAAATCACTTGGGTTTAATTTTAAAATATTTAAAACTGGAGATGGCTTCTTCTTATTAGCAAGGCAGCAACTGCAGTGGAATTCCTAATTTATCTTGTAATGTCAGTTAGCATTTCCTTCATCCCATCAGTTTCCTCCCACCTGAACCAGCTCCAGCAGTGCAGGAACAGGGATAGTGCTTTGTCACAGAAGGGAATGCTGCAGTAAGGGAACGCTTTACCTGAGCGGTAGGACACAAGTGGAGAAATGGAGAAGGGCAGAACCATCACGTGGAGCAGAGACGTGGGGATCGGTTTGCATATGGCACAGGAAGGGGGTGGTGACGGAGCCCCAGCGGCTCCCTGCGATGCCCGCAGGAGCTCGGAGCGGCGCTGTGCAGCGGCCCGCCCTCTCCGTGCTGCCCTAGCGCAGCAGCCCCGGCCGGCTGCGGCTGCCGGGGCCTGCGGGGCAGGGCAGGCCGCCGTGTGCCCCACAGCCCCGCCCGTGCGCAGCTCCGCCCCGCAGCTCCTCAGCCCCGCTCCCCGTCCCGGGCCCGCCGTGCGCAGCCAGCAGCGGGAAGCAGCGCGTTCCTTAGAAAACCTTTACTGACCGAGGGGACACCGCCACCGAGTACAAAAAGACCCACAGACACACAGACAAGGCCGGTCCGGGCGCGCAGGGCCGCCCCCAGCCACAGCCCCCGTTCCCGGCTCAGGGCGCCAGCCGATCCAGGCCCTCCTCCCGCCGGTTGCCCAGGTGCTGCTCGATGATTTCGGCAAAGAGGTTCCTCTTCAGCAGGGTGTAAGCCAGAGGCAGCAGCTGGCCCACTGTCTTGTGGAAGTACTGCAGGAGAGAAGCGAAAACAAGAGCCACTCTCGGCCTCAGTGGCTTTCTTAATTCCGGGAGCGGCCCCACCTCCTGGCCCTGCCCCATTCACGCTGCGCCCTTCAACCCCTCCCAAAACGCCTGAGCACATCCTCATGCTGCAGCTGTAACAGCCACAGCACGGGCAGACAGGGTGCCCGAGCTGCTGCAGGGAGAGAAAGCGAGTGTTGGCAGTGCAAGAAACGATGATCCTACTCACTACCGCATCCCAAGCTGGAGCCTGCAGGTGAAGTCCCCGGTCCTGGTACAGTCCCATGTCTTGTCCCACCCCACAGTTTGAGCGGATTACAGTGGTACTTACAGTAACCATTTAAGAACTTCAAATGTATAAACATCAGAGCATATTTAGCATTTACAATCATTACTGTACATGTAAGTCCATTGTATCTCTCAAACAAAGGGGATGATTCAAGTTCTTCTCTCTGTCTTTGGCTACAGATAAAGTGTCAGTGTTTCTCTGGCTCTGCAAGCAAAGGGACAGGAATGCTCCAGTCAGAACTGGAAAACAGCTCCAAGCAGGAGCTCCAAGACAGGCAGGGACCTAACTGAGCAAAACATGTGTGCAGCCACTGCTTCTTCCATTTACTAAACTAGAAGATGAAGGTTTCTAATGCTAGAAAACAGCTGCAAAGTTACAGGTGTTACAAGCTGCAGTATGGAACAGACAAGACACATGACAGTACTGTAAACACAGTTTTTCACTGCAGGACTTTGTCAGTGGTTAGTCTCATGTGCTGAGAAGCACAAAGCTTGGAAGATGAGTATTTGCTTCCACCTACTCAGAAAAATGGGAATAACTGTTTCCTTCACTGCCCTTCCAGTTGTAGAAAAGTTTTAAGCAGCTGAAGCAGCCTAGTCTCTGAAAGAAGGTTTCTAAATGAGCACATTTTCAGATACTGCATGGAACTTAAAGAGAGGAGGGCATGAAATCTAAGAAACACATTAGTAATTTAACAGTGTATGGCAAGAGCAGTCAGTTTTCATACATTTCAATGGCTAACTATTTTAACCAGTAATCAGCACAGCTCTTTTGGGCCTACATTTCGTATCAAAAACTTATCTTTCCCATGATAGTCTGGAGCACCACTTAGCCAATACTAGTTTTGCTAGAAGCAGCTGTTTTCTGGGGTGTTTCTGTGATGATCCATTCATATTAAGCTGATGTTGAAACTTCATGTGTTATTTTCTAGCCATTGACTAATTACAGCCATGACCCTTTTCATCAGCAGGCCAGTAGCTAATACAGAACAAAAAGCATTAAGTACGAATTAATAGCACATCAAAATCAATCCCCTTACTGACAGGCAGCTCACCAGGCTTCTCATTCTTCCAGCTGGGGTTACTACAACCACCAGGCTGTTTCTTGGTCTGGTTGAATATGGGTGCCTATACAAGTAGCTGGGAACAGGAGACTCCAGCTATTCAGTGTATTTGAATCTGGTATTTCACACTCTGCTTCTGGATTGCAGGATTGGGCCTTCATACACACAATTTTAAATTCAATATGGAATGATGTTGTGTGACTTTTTAACAGTCTTCATGAATTAAGAATATTCTCGTAGACCTCTACAATTCCTAGGGATAATTAATCTGCAGCAGAACAACTTCTAGCCCATGCATGATATCATGAAATTTGATTGTTGTAGTACTCACATGTGATCCATAGCAAAACAGGTCCATGCCCAGCTCGTACCCCATTCCATAATCACATTCATCATTAGCAAACTGAACAAAAGTCAGCATTTCTTGAATGGGTGCAAAGGCCTTCACTCTCTCCTCATCAGTCGGTGCATCAACAATGGCCTTGCAAATTTTTTTAAGATTAGCTGCAAAAAAAACAAAAGCAGATATTTAGATGCTTAAATAAAGAAATTTAATATTGCACAGAAGTATTCTGTGGCAAAACTATACCCATGCGCCACACTTACACATAATGTAGGTGGGCACACCCTGAACTGCTGGTGAAGCTTCCCCCTTTCCTTGGAAGCTCATTCTTGCCCCATGCCCATCCCTCTCAGTTCCTCACAAAGGGAGGCAAGCACTTGTGCGCTGACGTTTCATCAAGACACTGATTCTGGTTAAAATGACACTGGAAGAAGAGGGTGGATAAGAAATAAACCCACACATCCCTGAATGTAGATCAGCTTTTTGCTCTACTTCCTGCATGGCTTTGACAATACAAAACAAAAGATCATCTCAACTCCTTCTTCAGGCATTCTCTTCTCAGATTTAGCATGTTTCACTGAGTCTCATATGGTTCCTTTAATGACAATACCTTGAGGTCAAGTGTGATGGTTAGGACTTCTACATTTTACTCCCCTCAGTCAAATTTTTAAAGTAGAAAACATTAATGCAGTTTGTTTTTTACTGAGGGGTGTTTACTTCAAAAAAGCAGAGGGATATAGTAAACAGGATGTTTACCATTTGTTTCAGGAAGTTCTCTGTATCCAACATCATTTTTGTCTACAGGAACAACTAGGCCTGCTCCATGAAATGCTTTGGTCACCACCTGAATAGAGACAGAAAATGGAACATAGCACCCTAAGACAGTACTGTGACCTAAAAAAACCTCACCTCATTAAACACTAACACCTGACTGCTGGTGCTGAAACCTAACATGGTGTCCTGCCTCCAGGACATCAACTTAAGTTTCAAATTATATTGCAATTAATTTCAAGTACTGGAAGTTTGAAATAACTGGAAATGCCATTTCAGGGAAATTCTGAATTCTAGGAACCCTTGTAGTCACTTGTGTTACATTGTACCATATTTTTTTAGTCCCCTCCTACCATAATTATTTTTAATAGGTAAGCAAAAAATCTCTATCATCCATATCATCCTTCATGGTCCTGTTTCTAACAGATCCAACCCCACTATTTAGAACAATCTTCCATTTAAAGTTTTCTCCATGGCATCTATTTGTTCCAGTTTTTAGACTACTGTGCTTACTGAGGTTTTTTTTGGTGGTGATTTGTTCTTGTTTCGTTTTTAATTGAATGCCAAGCTATGATTTACAAGAGTATAGTGTTTTTATTAAATCCTATTATTTGGAACACACTTCTAGTAATCTTCCCTCTTTTGAAGTTTTATAGAGAGCTGATTACCTTTGGAAATTCCTAATGTAGTATCCTTACTGACTAAAAGAATGGAAAAACACAAACAGGAAGTAAA
Organism: Onychostruthus taczanowskii; assembly: GCF_017590055.1. Classification (NCBI taxonomy): domain Eukaryota; kingdom Metazoa; phylum Chordata; class Aves; order Passeriformes; family Passeridae; genus Onychostruthus; species Onychostruthus taczanowskii. The sequence goes on from NW_024498351.1 coordinate 10,274,467, forward strand.
TGAAAAAAATTTAACAGAACTTAGTTCTCTCCAGTAGATGAGGAAAGCCATACTTTCTTATCTCTCTGTTTCATCTTCACAGTTTTCTGTTCCAGAGAATAACCCAGTTCTTTTGCTGCTCTTGTTAGCTTTTCATCTATGTCTTTCAAAACAGCATTTTTCTTTTTATCAGCCACTTCCTTAAGTTTTTTTGACAAAAATAATCTGCAAACAGATGAAACATGTCAAGAAAACAAAGAAAAATTAATAGCTTTTTAAATGTTAAACCTCTAGATCTTAACAACAAAGATTAGCAGTCCTGTGTTTCTTTATATAGAGACTTGAAAATGCAAGCCTCTTAAGAGGAGGCAAGAAAATAGTTTGGCACATGTAGTACTTGGGCTTTTCTTATCTCTACCTGCACTACAATCTAGCTTATGCAATCTGCAGGTGCTTAAATTTCTCCCGGCCTCAGTAACTGTTCATATTTCTATCTTAAGAATTCAGTTTGCTGTTCCCGAGTCATATACACCATTTGTCATCCAAGTCATGCACAGAAATACATATTTATGAGCTTCCCCATGGTACTTTCAAAACAAATGTCCTTGTTTAACCCTGCAGTGCACAAGGGCTCTTTTGCAGAAGCCATTCTTCAGTCTGCTTTCACTGACTGACGCGTGTCTGTCCTTAGAGAGCTTTCCATTTTTAACCGGCAGGGATGAGGTCAGTTGTTTACATTCCTGACGCAGGAACATGTAAAGTTCCATGAATCAGACTGAACTACATATCCACATCAGTGTTATCCTGCCATAGGGCAGAAATGGTACTTCTTGTAGATATTAATTATATACAAAAATAATGTATCTTTATGTAGACAAGAACAAGAGCCAGATGCTATTAATATACTACGATACTCAGATTTCCTTCACCACTGTTTGAGATGGCCTTTCTCTACTTACAAAATTATTTTAACGTATCCAGTGCATATTTTTTCCAATTTAGAGCCTGTCACTGCCAATATATTTAAGGAATGATGTAGTTAACACTTATTTATTTTAGTTCTGAAAGGAAAACACTGTTAAAAAGCCTACAAAGGCTTCTGAGAGAATCTTAAAACTTGACAACAGGGACAGAAAGTAACTGAGGGTTTCTTAAGAAAGACATATAATAAGCTAGCTTCATTATTCCACATCCCACCTCCCAATTAACAATTTCTCTCTATTCTGTTCTTTGTAAATAAAAGTAAATATAAACCTTACTTGACTGCAGCAAAGACATTATCACCGACTTGTGAAATCACACAACCCTTCTTCGCTTCATTTGCACCAACCCACACTGGGAGCTCATCTGGCACATCCCTATTGATGAAAAAGTACACACGAAATAGTCAAGCTGAGTCCTATTTCAAAGCAAAACTAAATTTGCCTCCTCGCTATGCTGCCGTCTCCTTCAGAACTCCACCAAGAAATGCTCTTAGATCTAAAGCTCTAAAATCTTACAGCAAGCCTTGAAAAGAGCTTGCATCCATGCATGCAGAGAGAATACACATTTCCTTTTGGTAATTTGATTTTCTTCTCAGTATCATGGCAAAAGTTAAAGATTAGTGAGTGAAGGTGCTCTGGATGGCTGGAGGAGCTAGATTAATAAATATTTAAATCTAGTCTTCAACTCCTGTTCCTGCAAACTTTTTTAATAAAATGATAAAGCCATGTGTTAATGTCCTACTACAAAAAAGAAAGATTCTTGCTTGGTGATAGCACACAAGTTATGTTTCATGGAAAAAGAGGACAAAAGCTACACATAGTTGTAGAGCAGCAAGAGCACACAGGAAACAAAATACCTGAAATATCCCAGGTGATATTGTGTTCTGCTATCCCCAACAAGTACAGTCTGAAATTCTGGAGGATCATAGAAGAATCTCCAATGAAGATTGAAGTTCACATCTGTTGCTTTTGCTTTTTTGTGTTTTCCAGCAAGAATATCATATGGTCCAACCAGTTTAAGTCCAACACTTGACACAAGTGCATCTGAAAAGAAAACCACGAATCAGGTGCACGTCTAGACCAGGAAGTTCCGGTGTTGCTCAGGTATCAAGTTTCCATAAATTCAGTCAAACACTATTCACTAGACAAGGAAAGCTAAGAATTGTTTTGTCCAGATAGTTTTTTTGAAGAGCTATTATTACACTTTAATAAAAAGAAGCCATCCAGCCACAGTCCAATGTCAGGATGGAGATCAGTGATGACAGTGTCCCTCAGGGCTCTGTACTGGGACCAGTATTGTTCAATATTCATCTTTATCAATTACATAAGACTGGATCAGCAAACCTCAGCAAATCTGCAGGTGACACCAAGCTGTGGGATGCAGATGCTCCTGAAGGATGGAATGCCATCCCAAAGGATCTGGACAAGCTCAGGTATTGGGCCCGTAGGAATCTCTTCCGGTTTAACAAGAGCAAGTGGTCTTGGAAAGCAAACCCTGGTATCAGCACAGGCTGGGGATGAACAGATGGAGAGCAGCCCTGCCCAGAAGGACTTGGGGGTGTTGGTGGCTGAGAGGCTGGACATCACTTGGCCATGAGCACTCCCAGCCCAGAAAGCCAAACGTGTCCTGGGCTGCATCCAAGGCAGCGTGGCCAGGGAGGGGATTCTCCCCTCTGCTCTGCTCAGACCCCACCTGCAGTGCTGCATCCAGCTCCAGGGTTGTCAGCACAGCAAAGTCATGTATCTGCTGGAGTGGGTCCAGAACAGGGTCATGAAGATGATCAGAGGCCAAGAGCACCTCTCCTATAAAGATGGGCTGAGAGGGCTGGGGTTGTTCAGTCTGGAGAACAAAAGGCTTCAGGGACTTTACTGCAGCCTTTCAGTACTTTAGGTATTGAAGATAAGGACAAACATTTTAGCAGGGCCTGTAGCAAGAGGACAAGGGATAATGGTTCTTAACTAAAACAGGGTAGATTCAGACTAAATACAAGAAAAAAAAAGCGTTATGATACAGGTGGTAAAACATTGGGTGCCCTGAGACACAGTGGATGGCCTAGAAACATTTAAGGCTGGGCTGACCCACCTCTGAGCAACCTAGCTCTGTTGAAGATGTCCCTGCTCAGTGCAGGGGGTTCGACTAGACCACCTTGAAAGATCCCTTCCAACCCAAACCATTCTGACTCTAAAAGACACAGTCATTTCTAGAGCACACAGGGATGCCACATTCTGTTACATAATAAACTTGAAGAGTTTGAAATCCAGATTTAGTAGCGCTTACACTGAGTTAAAGTCTTTTCAACTTCTCATCCCACCAGCGAGGAGGCTGTGGGTGCACAAGAAGCTGAGAAGGGATGCAGCTGGGACAGATGATCCCAACTGACCAAAGGGATATTCCACAACATATGGCATCATGCTCAACAAGACCTGCTTTCTTGGAGATGGCTGAACACCTGCTTGCACATGGGAGGTGGTGAATTAATTCCTTGTTTTGTGTTGCTTGTGGCTTTTGCTTTCCCTATTAAACTATCTTCAGCTCAACCCCCATGTTTTCTCACTTTCGCCCTTTCAATTCTCTCTCACCAAGGGGAAGTGAGCAAGTGCCTGTGTGGTGCTTAGTTGGTGACTGGGATTAAGCCATGACATGTGAGGAAACTCGGGTTCCACACTAAACATTTTAAATGCACCTGCGAGGAAAGCAGATTTAGACCACATTTAGTCCCTTTACATTGCACAACTTCAGTAGTTACATTTTAGAAAGCTTGAAGTGTACATCTTGGTGATTATAGCCAGTGTTTTAGTTTACACTCATGCAAATATCCTCCATCTCAAGTGAAAAGCTGAAGCTTCATTAAAATGCATCTGACCAACTCTAGCTGACCTGCTTTCAGGAGCAAAAGTTAGAAGAGGCAAAATTTAAAACCTCACCACTTGGTTTCTCAGGGTCTAGTTCCTCACAAAACTTCCAAAACTGATAGAAGTCCTCAGGCAGTCTAAGCCGATAGCATGTTTCTGCTTCTTGGCAAAGACTGTCAGGAACATCTGCCTGGTTTGATCTTCTCTTCTTGACAGCTCCATTTTTTTCACTCTGTAGATTAAAAAAAAACCAAAAAAAACAAAACAAAACCCCAAACAGAGTTAATTTAGCTGCTTTCTCTCAGCTCCACCGAAAGAGTCTACAAAGCTTTTATACTCATAGAGGAACAAGGATAAGATCCATTAGGACATGTTTGTTAGTTAAAGCAGCATATATACTACCTAGAACATCTGTTTTGGAAAGAACCCATTAAAAGTGCAGTCTGACAAATATACTAAACATGTCTGCAGTAGCAAACTGCTACTTTGATATTAATGGGTTAATATAGTCAACAGAAGCACTTCTGTTAGTTAATTAAGCAAAGCAGAAAGCAATCCTAAAGTTTAATCGAATTCTACATTGTTCTACAATGACCATTTCCAAGCACACTGCAGACAGCATGCAATATGTTTGTGTTTTTCAGACAGCTGAAAGTAGGACTATTTTGTCAAATTAATACAGCAAAAATTCTCTGGTCTCTACTATTTTAACTAATGCGCTATTCAATATCACAACTACTGCAGTTTTCGGTGCAGCATTTTAGATGCAGCTTAGAAGTGGAGCTGCTTTTAAAAATTATGTTACGTGAGGTGAAGCAGGCTAGGAAATGATCCATAGAGACACACTCTACTGGGGCAGCAGCCTCAACCACCCCATTCCCACCTAAATCTCCATGAATTCGTAGGAAACGCTACTCCCTCATTTGCAAGAATATAAAAAATAAAATAAATAAATAAACAAGCAACAAGTTTTCTTTCTTGTTCTTAAGAGAGCATCCCTGAAGCAGGGCCGCTGCCAGGAAAGCCGGGTCGCGGCGCGTGTCTCCGTTCCCAGCGCGGTCCCGCCGGGATGATGCGGCGGCCGCTGGGCCCAGCGCACCTCGAGCGCGGCGGCCCCGCGGGACGGCCGGCGGAGGAGCGGGTAGAACGCGGGGCCCTGTGACTGTCCCCAAAGCCACCGAGCAAACCACAACGAGGGGCAAGGAGACAGAGGGCCGACACACAGCACCGGGCACCCGCGCAGGCCCGCGGCCCTCGGAGAGTGCCCGCCGCCCCGGCCGCGTCCCGCCGCCCCCGCCCCACCTGCTCTCCGGCCGGTCCCGCCGCGCCGCGCGGCCTCCGCTTCCCGCCACCTGCCATGCGCTCCCGCCGCCCGCATCCCGCGCGCCCGCCGCGACACAGCGCACGCCGCGCTTGCGCAGCTCCGCGCCAGCGCCGGAGCCAGCCCCGCGCGGCGGCCGCGAGGGGCCGGGAGCGTGAGGGGCGCTGAGGGGCCGGGGCCGCCGGCACCCCCGGCTGTGGCACCCCCGCCTCAGCGGCGAGCCAGGGAGCAGCGACGGGGGACGACAAGCAGTGCAGTTCACCCCGCATGGCGAATGTGGCTGGTGCTGGAGACAAGTCGGGAAGTCACCGCCATGTTCCCTCAGCGGTAGATACACCGCGTAGATACGCTTTCTAGGCTAATTTTTAAAAAATCTTGGTTACGTATACGTGCAAATTCCTATAATATGAGTTAGGGTGGTGTATTGGGATCATACAGAGGAGGAGACGACCTGAAATGTAATTAAAGGCATAAGAGAGAGGAAGCATTACAGGTTTTCAGTACAAATGAAAAAAAAAAAAAAAGGGCCCAATCCCCTAATCTTCTGCTTTAGCAGTTGACAGCTGCCAGGAATATAAAAGCAGCATCACAGCTTCTGTTCAATGAAAGAACCGAGGCGGCCGTGTGTAACATGCCACAAGTGGGACGCGTTCCTCAGTTCAGAGCGCCCATAATCACATTATGCAACATCCGCTTACACCGCTCGAGTGCTTTGCATAGGAGAGGGCCTGCACAACCAGCGGCACCGGAGGCGGCAGTGGGAAGCTGCTTATTTATAAACCTTCACTTTTTTTTTTTTGTTTCAATGAGTGAGATCGCAGTGGGTTTATTTAAAGAAATTGTATGTGGTTAAGCTACAGGAGTTGGTGAACTCACAGCGCCTACCAAAAATAAAGATGCACCTATGGCATAAATAAATACCATGAGATCTTTATATCCTGCAGTCTGTTAAGGCTGGAAATACTTGCTGTGGTATAGATTGTTAGCTTAGGTCTAGGAATGCGCTGCAGTGCGTTTCAGCCACCTGACAGCACTATGACTCACACAAAAGCTCGATGATGTTAAGTCAGATTGCAGCATTCGCTTTTAAGAGTTACACACAAGTCACGGGAAACTTGATCCTGACTGATGGTACTGCCTGTACATCAACCAGCAAGGTTTGGTATGATGGAGATGCAGAACAAAGTCTGCATCAAAGTCTCCTTTCTCAGATGGAAAAATTATTGTCTAAATCAGCATACCTGTTTGCTTACCAAAATCCTGCATACACAAGGAAGGAATATTACATTTCACATCCAAACCTTGTTTAACGATTTACATTTCATTGCCTGAGGTTAAGCAGAAACGAGACACGAAAGCTTACTAAGAAACCACAAACCTAATTTTCTTTCTGAAAAGTGTCAAGAGTACTAGCCTGAGGTTTCTTTGGGAAATGCTTTCTAAAATTGAATTATGAGTCTCACTCATAATTTCTACTATACAAAACCTTCTCCTTAGTGGAGGCTAGAGGAAATGTCCCCCAAAGGAAAAACAAGTAAATAAGGTCAGCATGAAAGCATCTACCTTTACTTTGAGTCAAGAAGAAAAAAGCAGCTTTTCAAAGTTTTCCACCTTCAAAGAGATTGACTTTTGCCTCCTACAATATTTTTCATTACAGTATTGAAACAGAAGTAAGCATCAAATAAATTGTAGTGGCCCCCATTTTAGATATGCCAATACCTCACAAGACACACTTATACTGTAAAGAATGCAAACTGACTAGAAAAATACTCCTATACTGACTTAATGCTAGTGCTAGGTGTCTAAAGCCTAACTTGGAGTATTTTACCACTAAAGATACAGCTCATGAGCTTTATTGATCAATCAATTTTTTTTTATTCTTTTCTCCACACAAGCTATTAGAGACTCCAAGAGCACCTCTCTCCTAGAGCAGCCCACAGTTTGGAAATCACCCATGAAAGAAAAAAGTGCTTAATCCAGGGAGGAGGATGTGAAATGTTCTCCATCTGAGAATCCTGTATCTCTTACGCTTTCCAGGCAGGTACCCCAGCCACTAGATTATTGGTTAAGAGTACCAGTTTTCGGCCATACTCAAGAAAATGTGATTTTAAAAATACTTTTATGTGTGTATGTATATAGTGCAACTTAGTCTTTTTATAAGTACCTTCCAAACAATTTTGGAATGAGTACCTCAAAAGAAATAGGTAATTAAATGCTCAGTTACCTCATCCTGTCTTTTCAGCCTCGGAATATGAGGCAGGTAGCTCAGTTCCATTAAGATTGTGATGGTGGTTGTGTTCAGAAAAGTAACTTTGCATGGCTGGATAGATAAAAAGAATATTTTTTGGTTTAGATGTATCTAGTCCCAGGTGGCAGCTGATGAGATCTTTTCCAAACAGCAGTTTGGAACCAAAGTACACGCTTTAGATTCAATAAACCCTTTCAGTTTCACCTCAGTTAAGTCTACCCTCAGCAGTTCTTCTCTGAAACGTGGAAATAGATTGTGGGATGCCACTGTAGAGGCCTTCAGACAAGAAATGCTAAGATACTGAATGATCATTCTGTCCACCATAGTAATTTTTTTTCTCTGTGAACAAGTGGTAACTCTTTCTGCATGAGAAGTAAGAACAAATTTTTGGAGGAGGACATGAAGTCCTAGATTTGAAAAGAGTATATAATTTGATATTGGTAGTCATATTTTCCTTCATTCTGGTAACAACCTGTAAGGCTATAGCAGGGAAGACTTTTTACAAAGGATAAATGGCTACAACAGAACTCATAATACAGTATTTTATAGGCTCCCTTTCAAGCTAGAAAACATAGCCTCCTATGCATGTAGCGCCAGACTTCTGAATCAGGATAAACTGAGATTTTCTCAAGATAGTTATCTGCACAGTATCTTTATCAAGCTCTCCAGTCATCAGTATGATTATTCCCACTCTGAAGTGGGAGTTGCTTTTTGTTTAGATTGTTTTTGTTTTGTTAATTTATAATCACAGGAAAAAATTTTGTGAGAAACTACAGAAGTGAAGCTGTTTCCTTGAAACAAAGCTTTTCAGACCTGCCTTCTCAAAAGCTATTGTAGATACTTCCTGTGTATACACACACATTTCCTGATACATTTTATTTACCTCTTGAGGTTAGCAAGACTTCAGTGTCCTATAAGTATTTTTCCTCTTTCATGTTAATTTCCAAGTTTATTGCTTAATATCCAAAGTTATCCAAAGTATGCTCCATGATATGCAAAAAAACCCCCAAAAATCAACCCTCTCAGTTTTCAGTTTCAGAGTTCTATATGTATTAATTATTGTGGAAAAAGCTTTCATGATTCAAAAGCCAGAACAATAAATTTTATCAGCTAGGAGGTACTAGAAAGAAGGAAAGGAGACTTGCAGAATTGTTGAAATCAGTTTTTTTCCTTCCTCACAGCCATTCACTGACTCTTTCGTGCTCAGAGCTTTCCGTCAGAGTTCATTGCTTTCCTCCCACCCCTTACAAGGTGAAGATTTGCTCACCTGTGAAAAACACCACAAGTAAACTAAGCTACACTGATCAAGATATTCTGTGCTGAGCTGTTAAAGATCCTTAAGGACAGGGATCTCCAAGACAAGATCTCTATCTAGTCTAGACTGCATTAGTAAATTAGATGGAATGCTATACATAAGGTTCACAACCTATTTTTCCCTACCCTTCATCATGTGCAGCTGAAAGGAAACTGTTTATGGTACTTATTTTAGGTAGTTTCAAAGAGTACCTGAACAGCAAGGGATACATGTGTTCAGTCTCCTCAGTCACCACAACATACTGATAAACTAGACTATGCAGTATAAATATAGATAAAATCTAATTTCTGCTCAAGTGACTAGATTTTTGCCAAAATGATACTGCATTTCTCTTGACACAAGAGGGAGCCATTTAAATTCTTTTTATTAAAAACGCAGTATAAAGAATGGAGTCCAAAATACCTTAATATACAAGTGGGCACATTGTTGTCCTTTCAGTGTGAACATCTTATTTCTGAATCCTAGATAATTTTGTCTTATTCTAGGTAATCACAGTGTATGTAGCAGCTGCTGGATTTTTCTGTGTACACCTATCACTTTGGGGATGTAGTGAATTCAGCGTGGCACAAATGCAGTGAAATTATTCTATTTTAAAATAGTTTTAACACTGCAGTTTATGTGATGGTTCTTACTGAATTGCTTTACAAAACTGCCAGCCTTGTTCTCAGGCTAAGCCTCACATAATCCTCAGATCACACAGAGCCTCTTGTTCCTTGGGTTATTAGCTTCTGTAGGGCAGCTGCACATTTTCAGGTTCACTGAAGGACACATCCTCCCTTTCATCAAAATAAGGATGAGCAGGAGCTGTGGACACTTTTCAAGGTCAAAGCCAAGACTTGTCTCTGGGAGGGTTTGGAGTGAGTGGTGCAGCAGAGCTCAAAGACACACAGTGCCTCTGCTGACTCATCACCTCACTGCTGCTTGTGCTGACAGGTTGTGCTGGATCCCTGCCAGCTCCCCTTGCAGTTCTGCAAGGAATGCTACATACACCAGGATAACTGAAAGAATACAGAGCAGAGGGGAAGTCATAACTGGGAGAAAATTGATCAGGACATGTATTTCCTGAGACAGCCTAGAGGCTTCAGGATACTTTGTCTTGTGAATGTTTAAAAAAGAATATGGTTGAAGAAAACACAGTAGTCCTTCTGTGAAGGACTTGAAGTAAGACAATTATTTTAGAATATAAATTAATACTATTTAGGCATCAGTTCAGTGAGCTTTGCAATAACTGCTTTTGACAAGAGTGTAAACTGGCAGCTTGATACTGCTGTAATCCAGCATTTCAACAACTATTATTTAGATCTGGCAGCTACCAGTAGACTATGATTTTATGGTGGCAGTGGTATTTTACTGCAAGCCAAACCCGTTCTTTCTGCTCTAATTTGAATACAGGGAAACCATTCTGATCGCATAAATTATGAGTGCTTGGAACACAGATTCTGCATTGAAATTACTTGTTAGTTGTGTGGTTGTATGGAACTGTAATTCATATAGGACCATTTGCCATAAGCACCAGTTAAATTTTACGGATGGCCATAGATGTACTAAGTTGCCTGGTTTACTTGGAAGTACAGCCATGTATGCTTGAAGCACAGTGAGGCACAGTTCACCTGAATGCATTATCCCAGGAAGGTAGGGGAAGTAAGAATGAATCTACTCCTATAAAAGGGTTGCTAATGTTAACTCCTATTGAAAACAATGTTTTCCCTTGTGAAAGTAAACCACAGAGTTAGTAAATCTAATCCAGTTTTATTTCTGGTCAGCTATTGGGGCCAGGAGAGATTGAACCAGGCAAATATTTTTTGGGGGCTATGTTTTTTTGTCATATATTTGTATTCTGGTTCTCTTAATCTATAATTCTCACTTTAAACTCTTGCCTGCATGTGTACAAAATACTGCATACAGGTAAGGAGGAAAGAAAAGTACCAAGTCAAGTTGGTGCCACTGGAGGTAATAAATGGAAAAAAAAAAGTTTTTGGTCTGATACATAAAAATGAAAGTAATCTAATAGCAAGTAAGTTACAATCAATGACTACTTTGTAGATACCCTTTTTGAGGTTTAATATTTCTGATATGCAAGAAGAAACACTTGATCTACATGTTTACCAGCGAGACAAACCCTACATGCATTGTTTTACCATTAGTAACTCCAAAGACTGGCATGTCTTTCATATTGTATTAGTACACACCACCTCCCAGTCTTCAGCGTCAGAAGCTCAGGACCCTGTTTTCCTGGGACAGTTTGCTCACATTGAGAGCAAGTCACATTCTGCTGTAACTGGATATTCACATTGACTGTCACCCTAATAATGAAATAATATGCATCCCCTACATTCTGGCTGATACTATTAACATTTTATCTAGTATGTGTGCTTTGGCTTCCTTCCCTGGCAAATAAGGTGGTGAGGAGGTAGAAAATTGTGGCTCTGAGTCACTTCAGCTTAGGATAGAGTGAGTCAGGAACTCAGCAGCTCACTTGGGAGAATTGATCATATTCCTATTATCTGAGAGACACAGAATTGCTGGCTGTAACTGACAGGCAAAATTCTTCAGGGGCAGGGTAAATCCAGTTTTGTGTTTTAACATCCTGAGGGGTGGTAGTCTAGATTTTCCAATAAACGATTTGCAAATCATAACTTTTGTAGCTATTATTGCTGTGAGAGTCCCTAAACTTGAGGATTGAGTATATGGTTTAGGGTGAACAATCCAATTATATTTAGCAACTTCTGTAAGAAACCTTTCTGCTTGCATTTTTCTGGGCACCCTGGCAAGCAGAAAACATTAAAAGCAACAAAAACTGGGTTTAATGCAAGTCTTAAAGACAGTACTAACATATAACATCAACTTTAGACTTGTGTTCATATTTAAAATTCTTCCGTCAGACCCGATCAGATGTTTCCACTCCATATGGCTTCTAGTATAGCAATACAGTAAACTTCTGCTAGCTAGTAACACAAAACATCACATATTCTCACCGTGCCATTCCCAGCTAACAGCTTCAGTGCCTAGGGCTGTGTAGCATTAGCACAGTCTGTTCCCAAATAAGTTACCCTTTCTGTCTATAAGCATGACTAATTAACTCAGGTGCAGCACTAAAGCTGCCACAGCTCTATTCTTTCCAGTCTGGAACCAGTCAGCTGTGATGCTCACCTGGAATTGCTATGCCATGGCATTGCACAACACAGAGAGCGTTGAGAAAACATCCTACTCTACTTTCTGTGATCCCATTCACCTTTCATCTGCCTTGTTATTATAAGCTAACATGAACAAGCACCACAGCAGGAAAATCTATCTAAAGCCCTCACCCATGGTTAAAGCATATGCAAAGACAATGACTCTGGCTAAGGCAGGCTTATGCCCAGTATTGGGAAACAACCCTTCTCACGGGGATGGGGCTGGGAGACAGCAGAGCCTGCCATTTCCCCTTGGTGCTGTAGTCTTGGGCTTTCTGCTCCTTTCACAGAGCTGAATCTGCCATTAGTGCAGTAACCCAACTAGCATAGATTCCACTGGGAAGCTGCAAATACAGTACACCCAAAAGACATTTCACACCACAGGACGGTCCTGATATGCTTCCTCAACTTCAAGGAGCCTACTTAACAGCCCCAGAAGGTAATGGGTACTTTTTTCACAGTAGGATATTGTCTTTAGCATCATCACTGTTTCTTGTTGAGATTTTGTAAGTTTAAACTTTGTTGAAATATGCCGCAAATGCACACAGCTCTTAGGGATATTCTTGAATATAATCAAACTGCATTTGATCACCTACTTATAGTAGTCTGACAGCTTTGTATGCCACTAACTTAGTTACCAGCGCAAGCCAAGCTTTAAGCACTCTTTTTTTTTTCCATAGTGTACTGACAAAAGTACACAGGCATTGCCTATGTCTGGCGAGCTCATACGAAACCCCTCCTAGGGACTCCTCAGGTAACATTCAGTAGTACTGGCTAGCTAAGATGGCTTTTAAAAAAATACCACATACCTCCCTCAAAGAAAAATCCTTAAAAACAAGAAAAAACCTTAAACAGCCACAGCTAAGAACAAGAAAAAAACCACCCCAAAAACAACAGTAACACAAACAAAACCCCCAAAAACCACAAACCAAACCCCAAACAAACCGTACCACACAAAAAGCCAAAGTTATCAAGAGTCTCATGCAGGATTACACAGATGAAAATCTTCACATCCAGAGAGATCAGTTTCCCAGTTTCGAGACCAGCAACTCTTAAGTTTACCAATGTCACCTTTTTCAACAAACAGGAGAAGAATATTCATGTTGCATTGGTGAAAAATCATAGGACAGTCTGTCTCTTCATCCCCTTTGCACGTTATTATGTATTTACACAAGAAAACAATTTGATAATTCCCTGTTCTATTTAAAAATATGTTTTAAGCTTAGGAACACCACATACAAGATGCCTCAGGGCACAAACAATTTTGTGTTTTGTTTAGAGCTAAATTGTTTCAGTTCTACCAAGTAACCCAGATCTTCCCAGTCAACTCCCTTATATTTGACTTCTTTTTAACATACTTTGTAGTACTTTATCTCAAGACAACTTAACTAGTACCTCTGCTAATCAGCAGTTGTTGCTTTCTCAGCAAAAAGATAAATACACCAGCTATTGTAAGACAAGCTCCTTATTCTCAAAGCAAAATGGAATAAAACCCTCTTATTAAATTACACGTGCCAGAAGATTAAGAAAACAACTCCCAGTGAAACTTCTTACCATTGCAGGTCACAAAAACAAAGCAAACAAAGCCAAAGTAGGTCAGAAAGCTGTCACTCTATGACAAAAAGCTGTATGCTTTCTTACTAGGAGCCTTGTTCTCTTTTATAGTGTGCTCATTCCAAGGTATCAGCACTGGCTGTTGAGTTGCAGGGTCTCAGCTGTACCTGCTTCCTGGCCATTTAACCCCTGTCTTTCTGGTCTGAGTTTTCAACAGATCTAAATGCAAAAAATTTGAATTGTTCGGTAGGACAATTGTTCAGTAGCTTAAAGCATTTGTAGTAGCTCACAAAACACAACATAACATAACTGCTTTTCTCCTGCATAATTTTTTTTCCTTAATTATTCAATTTTCTTTTTTTACTTATCTGCTCTCTCATTTGTTGCCTGTCAGAAGAGATAAGAGGTGTAAAAGTTCATATGAAAAAGAAAAGGAGGAAGCTAGGCAGGGACCTCATCACAGAAAATGCATTAATTTATATGGGAGTTACAACTCTGGTTTTGTTTTGTTACAGTGACAAGGCTGGCTTAAAATAATAGCAAAACTTCTTACATTGATTCTATCAGTCAAATAATTCTGTGTAACTAGAGGGAGCTGATTAATGAAAATGGGAAGAATGAAGACCAGCAAATGGGGATAGATGTTACAAGAAGGATTTGTGGAAACTTGTTGAAATACTGCTAATTGTGCTTTCACTATAATTGGACCATAATGCATTAATAGTAAAGAAAAAAAATCTTGGATGTTACTCAAATGTTCTAAATCCCACTCCTTTTTAATGCAAACATTTTAAAATCTCAGTGTCTTCATAGTGCCACCTACCCACTTAAACACCTAAATATACCACTTAAGCACTACTGATTTTTTTCAAATTGGTATCTATTAGGTAATCAGTTTCTGTTGTCAGTTGTGTATGTTCAAGTTTACAGAATTTTGTAAGGCTTCTCAGAAAAATGCATTGAGTTAAACTAGTTAATTCTAACCTATTTTAAGACATTGTATTATATAATTTACTGTATGTGAACATTGTGATCAGTAATTATTTTAATTGTCTAAGAAAGAATGTAGGCACCTGTACTTCTAGAAGGTTCTAGCAAGACCCTTTGTTCAGTTGTGCAAAGTGCTGTGGCTTTCAGCTGACCACCTGGCATTAAGCCATTGAATGAAATAGGCTACAATCTTTGTCAAACACCTTGGTTATATATAATTGTGTAATTGCATCTCAAAAACCCTGTAGAAAAGCATTTGCTGTCTAAGTGTTCTTAAAGAAAAGGTCAACAGCATTTCTTTCATATAATCACAGAATGGTTTGCATTGGAAGGACCTTCAAGATCACCTAGTTCCAGTCCCCATGCCATGGGCAGGGACACCTTCCACAAGGCCAGGGAACTCAAAACCCATCCAACCTGCCCTTGAACATTTCCAGGCATAGGGCATCTGCAGCATTTCTAGGCAGCCTGTGCCAGTGATCATCACCCTCACAGTTAACAATTTCTTCCTAATACCAAATGTAAACCTACTTTCTGTCTATCTGAAGCCATTCCCCCTTGTCCTATCACAACATGCCTGTGTAAAAGGTCCCTCTCTGTCTCTCTTCTAGGCCCCTTTTAGGTATTGGAGGCTGTTCTAAGGCCTTCCTGGAGCCTTCTGTTTTCTAACCTGAACAACCCCAACTCTCTCAGCCTGTCTTCATTGGAAAGGTGCTCCAGCCCTCTTGTCATCTTCATGGACTTCCTGTGGACTTGCTCTGACAGGTCTAAGTCCTTCTTATGCTGAGGAACCCCAGGCTGGATGCAGCACTCCAGATGGTATTTCAGAAGAACAAAATGGGTGGAATCAACTCCCTTGATCTTCAGGCCACTCTGCTTTTGATGAAGCCCACTATGTGATTGGCTTTCTGGGCTGCTAGCACATGTTACAAGGTCATGTTATGCTCCTTATTCACAAACACTCCCAAGTCCTTTTCCTCTGGGCTGCTCTCAATCCATTTTTGCCCAGCCTCTACTTGTGCTTTGAATTGCCCCAACCCTAGTGCAGGACCTTGCAGTTGGTCCTACTGAACTTTGTGGGGTTCTCACAGGCCCACCTTTCAAGCCTGTTCGAGGTCCCCTGGATAGCATCCCTTCCCTCCAGCCTGTTAACTGCAGCACACAGCTTGGTGTCACAAGCACATTTGCTGAGGGTGTGCTCAACAGAGCATCCCATAGAGCAGGCAGTGAATACAGTGGAAAGCAGGCTCCATGCTCAGTCAGCTATGTGAAAGGTGACCATCTGCTGGAGTCAGAAGAAAATGATATAAAATTTGATTTGTACTTTGTAACAAGCTATCATTTAATTTTGCCATTGTCTTCTCTCATATTCACACCATAAACATCTTAGCTTTGCTTTGTGATATGACTAATATGTTTTTCCTTCCTTTCAAATTCCCCCTGAAAGTGGGAATTTGCAACACTTAACATTCTACGTAAAATAGTTTTTGATTTTGCTTAATTTTTGGGGCAAAATATTTAAAAATCCAGAATAAATCAAATGAATCAGCAGAAATATAATTTGAAGAAGGCAGTTATTATAGTGTGTACATACACCTGGAAACAGATACAAAGCACAAACTACCATTGTCATCATCCTACAGCTGATGGCACTCTCATCATCTTGTTATAACCTGATATTGGTAACCAAGTGTTTTTTGTAGTATGAGACAAAACCCAAGATGTCAAGATGTCAACAAAATGGAGAGCTTTATCATGAGAGATATTAATAATTGAAATTATTTTAAAAAAATCTCTATTTTTGTTTCTTTAAAATATGGAAAGATGATTTAGCCACATGGCTACTAACAGTAACAGAGGCAAGCAGTTAAATTTCCATAAATCAGAAAAAGCATTAACCTCTTACAGTTTCATAATTTCATTTTTTCTAATGCAAATGAAATACTGTATGATATGGCTGCATTGCTGACTAAAAATAATACTTATCAGCAGTGCTTAAATCACTCTATAATCACAAGATTGGTTAGTGTCATAATTTGGTTGTTTATTAATTAAGCAATTTGCAGCTAATTGCTAACTCCTTGCGTTTCTCAGAAATCCTTCTCCAGGACGGTATTTGCTGCAAGAGGGATGCATCACAGCTGGTGAATGAGTCTGTGTGCTTTTTCAAAAAAGGAGGTGTTTGGTTTTTTTTTTTTTACCTGGTATCTGGCACTACTTATATTATGTACATGTAGTTGGTGCATGTGATCTTATTTCCTTGCAATTAATTTATTTCCTCTCTCCCATTCAGTCCTGGCAACATCTTTGGACTTTACTGAACTGTTCCACAAGTGAAAAGTGGATTTCACGTTGTAGAAGCCTTAATCCAGTGGAGAATACAACATGTGGCTAAAGAAGTTGGGAATCCCTTGTGAGTATCCTTCAGAATAGACAGAATAAGATGGAAAGTGAAAGTTCATTGCATCTTGCTTTGAACCAAAATGTGTTCATTTAAATGAATGGCTTTACTTGGTGGCCATTGTGAGCAAAGAAAGTTGTCATGGAAACCTTGATAGGATAATAAATACCTGTTATTATCAGGTAGTTATTAGGTCTATAAGGCCATAGTGTGTAATCAGGTTGCCATTTATTCTGGAAGACACGGGTTTACGGGTTTCTCTCTAGTAAAGGAGAGGTTGGTTAAAATGAATCTGCTGTAGTAGGATCCAGTAATGAGATACAGACATTTTTTTCTTGTCTATCAAAGACAATTACTGGATGGCACTCTGATTTACCCACTGGTAAAAATATTCTAAGGCTGTTTAGAGGAGCCCAAATGTGGATGCTAAAGAAGCTTTTGTTTCGGAAGTTAATTTTGCACAAAGTTCTCCTCCCTTCCACATTGTTGCACTCTTGTTGTAATTACCATGATTGTGTTCTTTCCTGTTAGGCTGGATGAGATCTGTATTGCACTGCATTACACAGTGTACGCATAACCAAAGTGCCAATTACACCACTTGAGATAAGTGCCATCCTGTACAAAAAGAATGTGCTTAATTGGTCTTGTTTAATTTGAGCATTTCACAGTGCAAGTGCAAAGGGCTAAAATAATCACACAATTGTAGTTGCAAATGTTTAAAAAGTACTTGAAGTACTTTTGTGAAACAGATGATTGGGAAGCTTATCCAGTCCTCTGAGTCATACTACTCTGGTTATCCAGGAATCCAGAATTAAAGTTGAACGTGGATACTTCCAGATAGTTTTTGGAGCAGTTTGCAGAATTCATTATGTTTTTATGTAGTTACTACAAGAAAAAGAAGATGGGAACTAAAAAAAATGGCTTTTTTTTTTCTTTTTTCAGACTGGATACTAGGACTCCGAATCTCTCCAGGATCATGTCTTGCCCTTTAAAGCTATATAAGGTAACCATTCAGAAGCATCCACTTATTTACATTGGCATCATGTTGGAGATAGTTGTGTCTTAGATTGTAGACATCCCTTGTAGGATGATTAAAAATAAAATTGCAATTCAAACCTACTCCCCCTGAGTCTCAAAACTGTCATGAAAGCAATCTGTTCACACAGTACTGCTATACAGCAGGACTGGATGCAGTCAGGATGTGAATAAGGGGGCTGTTGAACAGCATAACACATCCTCTGTAATATGACATGGAGAGCACATCAATCTGTGCAGAGCAAATGGGGTCGAGCAGGAACTGTAGCTCCTTTATGTGCTCCCTGGTAAATATGTCCTTCCTCTGAAAGCAAAAATACTAAAAATATATAGGGCTTTCAAAAGAAGGGATTTTGCTATTGGGTTTTCAAAGCTAATGGTTACACAATTTTGGTCAAATATCTGCATGTGTGAGGCAAATCAGTGGATCCAGTTCAAGTGGTTAGTACTCTGTTAGACTCCCTAAATAATATTCCTTTAAACAGATATTTACTGAATAGAAAAAAATAATGTATGAGCAGAAAATAATGGAGTGGAGGACCATTTTTGCACAGGTGCTGAGGAAGAGCAAGAAGAGAGTCTGCATTTACTTCTGTAAGTAATATTTCTGCAGGGAGTAAAAGATTCATGAAACAATCTCTGTGATGGTTGAGTGTAAGGTAACTCTGCAACCACAAATGTAGCCAAGTAGTTCCTCTTTTGAGAACGTTGGTCTGCGTACAGATGTGTTGTATCTCTGAAGAGAACAAGTAATCTAACAGGGTGTCTAAAGCATCTGTAAGACCCCTAGATACTTAGATAATTAAATGAAAATCTAAGTCTTGACTTCACCTACAAATTGATTGGATTCCTGCTGTTTAGCCTTAACTCAGGATCAATGTAGAGTCTTTTTTTTTTGCTATCCTTACTCAAATACATGCCCCTTAAAGGACGAACCAGTTAGAGCTTTTGAGGTGGTATCTTATTAGTCTCATCAGAGCATTAAAAGCAGCAGTTCACTACAGTATTTAGTCCTGCACATGGAAGGTTTACGTGTTAGAATGGATGACTGTTTCAGGTTACGAACCTGTTTAAAGACTGCTTTGTCATCTGAATGAGCTAAAAGCAGGCATGTCTTCTATATAAATTGTGGTAATAGCCCAGCCATGAAATAAATGTTCCCCAAGATAGATCCAGCCACTGAATGATTCTAACTGCAGCATAATTCACTAATGTGAACAGAGTAGCAGTCATATAATGACTGAATCATTACTGTGGAAACCTATACTGCTATTTCTACCACAAATCCTGTACTGGTTTGTATGTCTTAAGAGACTCTGTCCTTTTGGAATGTTGTTCTATCTGTATTCATTATTGTATTTTTAACCTTTTACTTGTATTCACTATTGTATTTTTTACCTTCAACAATTTAAAAAAAAAAAAAGTAGGGGATATCCTTATGATTTTTTTCCCAAAAAAGTACTATGTACAATGTTGGCCTGAGACAATTTCATATCTATTTACAAACTGGGAAGGAATTATCATTTTTCTGAGTGGTGGGAGAGAATGAAGAAAACATGTAGTTTGAGTTTACATTTTAAGCATTGCAGTTGTGACACTTCTGCATAAACCAGGTCAAAATTATTTGGGTGATAAGAAAGAACTCCTTAAATTGTTTTTCACATTGGTAAGTCCTAGAATGTAGCCTGTCATTTTATTGCAGGAAATCAGTTGCTGTCTTATACACATCAGGATTTTATATTACCTATGTTATCTTTACCGTGTGTTCAAAAAAAACTTGTGATGGGCTGGGAATGTAAAATAATTTTCATAATTGATTGTTTATTTGTCCAAAAGATTTACGTATTTTTGTCTTCCATCAGTATTTGTGTAGAGGAGATCTCTCTTGTTTATTTCTGTCTTGCAAAACTTGATTGTGTTTGTAAAAATTCACATGGCCCTCTTCTGGCATATGGTAACTGAATAGAATTTGCATAAATTCAAATTTTATTCAGTCTCTCCAACACATTCTAATTCCTGTCTTAGTTTCTGGTGACCACTATTCTAGGAAGGGATGTCCTTTTTAGCTTATGGAGTTAGATACAGGAATGAGGAAGCCCTGCAGGAGTATTCTGTGGGAGTTGATACTAAAGAAA
The DNA here is from genome assembly GCF_017590055.1 of Onychostruthus taczanowskii. Classification (NCBI taxonomy): domain Eukaryota; kingdom Metazoa; phylum Chordata; class Aves; order Passeriformes; family Passeridae; genus Onychostruthus; species Onychostruthus taczanowskii. Next base: position 10,294,454 of record NW_024498351.1, read on the forward strand.
CATGACTCAAGGAGTGATACAGCTTCATATTTGTTGAACTCCCTATCAGTAAGAAAGCTGTGACTTTTTTCAGTTTTAAAATATGATGTGTTTTCATGTTTGAAATATGATATTCATCTTACAAAGGCTAGCTTTTGCTAAATTAAATTCATACTACTAGAGTAGCTCTGAATTATGATGTATAGTTGAAAGATTCTGTCACTGTCAATATCCAAAAAAAGCTGTGCTAAAATTTTATTCTTTCTGCAGCAGTAACTTTATGGTGGTCCCCGGATTCAATATTGCCAATGGAAATTGTTAGCAATGTAGCGTTAGGCTTTGACACTTTGATTATCTGAGATAATCTGGATAAATTATGGATATTCTAAACTTTAGTCAATATCTAAGGAACTGATGAATAGTCATGAATTATTAAGCTAAATACTTCCCAAAAAGTAGAGTAGTTGGGGGAAATAGATACTTCTATTGCTGCTTATCTATTTTGTGCCAGTCCTTACCACTTCTGAATTGTAGAAATAAATGTTGACTCAATTTGTAGTAAAAATCATCTTGCTTGATTGTCTTGTATGCCAGCAGTCAGGTCCTCTTCCCATGGACTGTGCTGTTGCAACATACCTGGTGCATCCCAGCTGGGAAATAAATCTTATGCAAGGTTAAAAGTCTGATGAAAATTTGTGTTGTTACAATAACAGTAGGTAAAACTGCACTTTTAACTTCATTTGTTCTAGAGCTTCTTTCATTTTCCTTTCAATCCTTGATAACATTTACAGTGTCAAGATCCATATGACAATGTCCTTTTCTGTCTGCAAACCAGATTCTTTAGCTACCAGCATATGAAATAAATTATTTGATCAGTCCAAGTGCCTTTGGATCTCTGATATGAATGACCTTTGCCCATTTATATTCAGTCATCTGAAAGCAGCCTATGAAATTGTGTTTTTCAGAATCTGTTAGTAACATAGTGTTGCCACTCTCCTCATTCCTTTCTGCTATATGGTGGCTCACAGTGTAACTGGCATTTCATAGGTACTTGGTTTCTCACCCTGAATCCTAGGTTCAGCAACTCTGTACTGATGAATTCATTTTTTTAGACTTTGATAGTGTTAGTAACTCTTAGAACGCACCAGTTCTAGATATTTGGGTTATTGGTATGTCTCGGGGAGTGATACTTTTCAGACTTGTGTTCTTATAATCTTTTTACTGTGACAAAAAATATTTGTATTCCTTTTATCCTTTTATATAGCAATATGAAGGCAGTCATGCAAAAGTTCTCTGAATTCGCTTCCACAAGACATCAATAAAATTATTTTAGCATTACTTTGCATTATATATATATATATATATATATATATATATATATGCGCAATAATACGTATGAAGTAGCGTATAGTAATCCACAATTTGCAAACATTGGTTCTCTAAGTTTCCCATGATTAGGAAATAGTCCTTGAATTGGAAGGCCAGGTTAAGCACATTTAGGTTTCTGGTGCTAAGAGAGAGAGGAATACTCTGTGATTGTCCTCCAGACCATTCCTTTAAATGTCTTCCTCATTGGAAACAATACACACAAAATGAATAATGCTTATGCTGGTGTGGACCCAGGCACGTGCACTTGTACCCAGGAAATAACAGATGCTCTCAGATCCCATGACAGGCAGAACCACAAAGGCCAGAACAGGTTTAGATTAATAAAAAATGTATTCTGCATCTGTAACAGATTATCTGTAAGAAAGCATGTTCCTCAAGTAGCTGATTTTTCTTTTTTAATAAAAAAGTTAAACTGAAATAATTTTATTTGTAAAGAATATTCTGGCAATACATGGAAATTAGACTAATTTCATTTGCCTTTTCATTCCCTCTTTCCTGATGTTGAAAAGGCTGGATTATTTTCATCAGTAAAGATTGTAAAAGGTGCTAGTGAAACATTGCAAATGATCTTTGAATTTACAAAGACGGTAATTTAATTTTGTTGTCATTACTTATTGTTACTGTTGGGATAGCATTTTTTGTGCCATCTAGCTTTCTGTGCAGTGAACTAAGTTCAGAGCTAGAAAGAATTTGCCTTCACACAAAACTTATTTATTTCAAAGTGTTCCTGTAATTTTGTTTTTTGTCACCAAGCTATAGAAAATGGTAATTGATGGAATATATGTGTGTTCATTCAGTAAGGTGATTTGAAATAGGCTGTGACTTCTGGGTGGGGGAAGAAACAAGTGTTAAATGTCATCTGGTGAGAGGTACCCCTTTACCTCACTTAGTTGACCAGTCAAGCGAAGTTGTAAGAACAACACAGGTGTTTCTTTCATGGCTACGCCAACTATGATGACAAGCATAGTCCGTAATCTCTCCTGTAAAGTGGAACATGTGCATATGTATGGATTAATTGTTGAATAGTCATAGGAAAATAGGAAGAAAAGAGAAATTATCTCTGTGTCACTAGGTTTAGCCTTCAGCTGTTTACAGAAATCATATCATAAAACATATTATAGTCCCTTACATGGACAGCTTAAGATGCATTTTGAAGTGAGTGATATTTGTAGTGCTCACTACTTTTGTTGGAAGGCTCTTGCAAAAATGCATTTTACTGATTAAACGAGGAGCCTCTTCATAATTCTGGCCTCAGTGGCCATTATGAATCCATTTGTCCTTTTGCCAGTATTCTTTAGCCTAGATTAACCTCTCCTTGCTGGTGCTTTGCTATTTGATGTTGCGGTGGGTTGACTGACTGGATGCCAGGTGCCCACCAAAGGGCTCTACCACTCGTCTCATCAGCTGGGAGAGAAAATGTAATGAAAAGCTCATGGGTCAAGATAAGGGCAGAGTGAGATCAGTCGCCAAATAATGTTGAAGGCTAAACAGACTCTACCTAGGGAAATTAATTTATTGCCAAAAAAATTCAGAGTAGAATAATGAGAAATCTTACTAAATCTTAAAACAACTCTCCTGAAACTCACCTGTCTTCTTGGGCTTGCCTCTGCTCCCCATTTTCTTTACTTCTCCCCACCAAAACAGTGCAGGGGGACAAGGAAATGGGGGGTGTGGTTATTCCTCACATTTTTTCCCTCTTCTGATGTGAGATCCCTCCTAGGAGAAGACCCTCCTTGATCATCTCCAATGTGAGTTCTTCCCATGGACTTTGTGAACTTCTCCAACATTAATCTCTTCCACAGGGTGCAGTCCTTCAGGAGGAGACTGCTCCAGCATGGGTCCTCCACAGGGTTACAAGTCCTCTGAGCAAAACTGCTTCAGTGTGGCCTCCTCTCTCCATGAGTCCACAGGTCCGGACAGAAGCCTGCTTCCCAAGGGACCACAGCCTCCTTTGGGCATCCCCTTGCTCTGATGTGGAGTTTTGCGTGGTCTTGCAAGTGGATCTTTTGCTCCACCATGGATCTCCATGGGTTTTAGGGGCCCAGCTGCCTCACTTGCTCTTCATCACTGGTTGCAGAAGAACCTCAGGTCTGGCACCTGCAGCACCTCCATCCTCTCCTTCTCTACTGACCTTGGTGTCTGCAGAGCCGTTGCTCTCTCTGGCTGCTGTTTTTTCTGCCGAATTGTTTTCTTCCTTTCTTAAATCTGTTATTCCATATGTGCTACCAACATTGCTGACAGGCTCGGCCTTGGCCAGTGGCCTGTTTGTCTTGGAGTTGGCTGGTCTTGGCTCTGTTGGACATGGAGAAGGTTTCTGGCAGACTCTCACAGGAGCCACCCTTATAGCCCTAGCACTAGTAAAATCTTGCCCTGTAAACCCAGTGCATATGTGGTACCTTAATTTTATTTTTCCCAGTGTATGTCAGTGTCTCTAACTCTTCCTTCGTTAGACAGAGAAGCTTCTATTCCTTTGATTATCTTTGAAGAATTCTCTGCACCTGATCAAGTTTGTATCTTTTTTAACATAGACTTTCAGAAGTACAGACTGCATTTGTGCTGCCAACACTAAAAGTGCTTTCTACAATAGCATTTATATTTTCTTTTCTTTGCTGGAAATAGTTTTCCCTATGCATCATATGATTTCAGTTGTCTTTTTCAAAGCTGTATCAAATGGGTGTCTTGGGTATTCTGTGATGGCCATCCTTTTTCTATACTATCTCCAGTTGTCTGTATTTCATAGCAGCCCTCAAGTGCTTGACACTGTGTTTTGTGGTATTAAAATTTAATCCAGTTTCTATTACTTCAGTCCTCAGGGTCATAGAGCTCTTTGTGTATGATATTCTGGTCCTCAGCCAAGACTGTTGCTGCTTTACAGTTTTACATCAGCAAAGAGTAATTGATGCATGTAATTTTTTGTGTCTAGGTCATCAGTGAAAATATTAAGAAAAGATTCATCCTCAAATGGATCCTTGAAGATCATCTTTAAGACTTACCCCTCAAATGAATAGTTCTACTTTACATATCACTATGTTCTCTTGAGGCCATTTCTTACTTACCTTGCATTTCTTGTGCTTGTTTTCTTCATCATGTCCATGTAATATTCCATGCAGGTCAGTGTTGAACGTAATTGTGTTCCTTGGAGGTGCATGCTTATCTTTTCAATACCTTTCTGAAGTACAGATGTAAACTCTTCCACTTCCCTTGGTTTTATTTAAAATACTGAAAGTTATTTAGGGAAAAAAAAAACCCAGGCAAGATCATGTTTTGTTAGAGAAAAGGAGACAGTTAATAGATCCTTTTCTCTCTGTGTGCATCTGTCAGTGTGAGGATGTGGGTACAGAGAATGATGGGGGGAGACTTCCACGTTGGAATTGTTGGTGTATTACCCAGAGTCTGAGCCTGTAGGAGCCCCAGCCTCGTGTCTGTGCAGCTGTCTTCATCACTGTCAGATTCACATGACATCTACTCCTTGTTTTCTCAACACTGGAAAATCATTGTGCTTGCATGGCTTTGTATTTTTTCTCTTAGGATCTGTAATCTTTCCAAATATTTATGTGGGATCACCTAGGGCCTTAAAATATTATCTTTTAATAGTGTTTTAGTGTAAGAAATATTTTGATGGTACTCCATTTCTTGTGTCTGTGATATGTTGCCGTAAGTCAATGATGCTCAAGTTCAGTTTGTCCATTCACAAAGGTTTATTATTTTCCCTCCATACAATATGAGACTGACCACAAGCAAAGGTGCCATCCATGGTTGGCCTGATCTCAGAAGAATGTTCATAATTAGATAACAAGTTTACTTTGTGGGTTTGTGCTCTTTTCACTGGACATCTCTTCTGGTACAAAGTAGTACCCTGACATTGTGGTAGGCAGTAGTCCGATGGTGTCTTGGTTCTTACCATATGCATCAGTCTTTCGCTTAACTTTCATATACATAAATTAGTTACTCTCACTCTGTGTCAGCCAGTATCATCTTCAGTCAGATGGTGATTCTTAAGTCTGATCACTGTCTCCTCCTTCTAAAGAGAACTAATTTACATTTAACACAATACTGTACTGAAAAGATATTTTCTGTCTCAACTATATTCAATAGCAAATCTGTGCTTTTCAAATGGAGATGGAGAGAAGATCATATGAACTACTGCAAACCTGCAAATGCTTCTGGTAGCAGTAGGAGCTGCCATCAATCAGTAACACACCTAAATTTAATGGGAAGCTTGTGCTTGTGCAAAATTTTATTGACCGGCCCTTGGAGCCAGCTAGACCACCAGCATGGATACTATAAAAGCCTTTTCCCCCATGAAAGAAAGTTCCCTATCCTAAAATGGAGGTGCTCTGATGTCCATTCACTTTTAGCATTTCTCTGTTTCTGTCTTGTATAAGCAATCTTATTCAAAAGCTTTCTTTCATATTCTAATTATGAAATGCCAAAGGGACTCTCATCTCAGATGAGGTCTTTAAGGGCTATTGATAATGCGTATAACCTTTTCCAGCACGAAGATCTGAACCCAAAGTTAGCGGAAAAAGGCAGGAGCTGAAATTAATGTTTTTACCAGTGTGTGTAATTAGCTAATGGAGCAGCTTCTGGTAGGAGTAGCTGATCCACAGTCATTAAAATGTCAAAGACTTGCTGTGTTTTTGTTTGTTTCCTTGTATTTAATGTGAGCCACATGGCAATGAACAATACTTCATTTTGAGTGTCCAAGAAGGGGAAATCTTATTAACAAAAGCTTTATAGTATCATGTGTGAAAGAGAGCTTTCATTACACTTGTAGGGTTAATTTATATGGGGTAATGTTTGGTCTCAGTAAATCCGTCTGTCCAACATTTTAACAATATTTTGATGAAACTTTGAGCCAGTTGTCAATGTAGAAAGAGCTGCCTATTTTCACCATTGATTTTCAGTAAAGTATTGAGGAATGAAAAACTAAAAACCTAACTCTAAAAAAGAGGAATTACAATGATCATCATTGATTTTAACAGGGTCAGCAGTTTATTTATATTAGAACAACTGAAGTAGCAAAATAAAAATTGATACATATTCAAGATTACCTTTAAGCATATAAGAGGCAGTCATTGTAAAGCCTGCCACTCTCTTATGCATAGTGGCTTATAATGTTTTATAGTGTTTTATAATACATACCCCCCCCCCCCCAAAAAAAAAAAACAAAAACAGAAGAAAACAACCTTTGTAAAAGATAAATTGTGTCTTAACTGCCTTCCTAATTCATAATAGTCACAAAGCTGGTCCCACACCTGTCATTGCTAAATGAAAACTAAAATGATACTGATAATTTTTAGCCCTTGGACCAAAAAGTTTCCAGCAGATATTAATCTATGTTCATTACATACAATTCTTAACTGCACTGTGAATCATTCAATTGACTACTGCTGGTGAAGGATCTTAACAGGATCTTGGACTTCAGTGATATTTATGGGTCCCTTCCAGCTCAGGACATTCTATGATTCTATGATCAGGGTCCTACTAGACCTTAATTGTCCTGACAACCTCCCGTTGGGCCTCTGGCTACACCTCTGTCTATGGGCCAGGGAGCCTGATTCCAGCTTAGTCCAGGCCTTCAGTCCCTGTTTGAGCTGTATCAGAGACTGCTGGTTTCTAGCTCAGCCACAGCCCTTCCTGGCCATGGACTCTGTTGTTCAAGATCCTAACTGAAGGCTGCTTTCATGGCTTGACCTCTGACCTGCCTCATCACCAGGAATTTTCCTGATGATCTGCACTCTTGGTTGAGTTTGGCTGCCATCTCTGGGTCTGTCCTGCCCTGTTCATCTTGCCTGGGTACTGTGGGGCTGGGCCTTTGCTGGCAAGACACCTGATCTACTGGCTGGACATCATGCTTGGCTTCCACCTTGCCATGCCTTAGGGAGCAACCAGACCTTACTGTACATTGCTGTAACTGACGACAGAAAGATAGAAAAACTTGGATTCAGCTTCTGTTCCAGTGGACAAAGGGATGTTGCTCATGAATGTTGGGATCATGGCTTGAATCAATCTCTGAAATATTAAAAAGAAATCTGAGGCAGAGTAGTTTAACTCTGATAACTAAAAATATTTTGTTTAATGATTACATTTGTGAGTCTGTGGTTAAGGATTTGTTACAGAGCTGAACTTGGCCATGGGCGGCAGAGAATTGAATCTGTTTGGGACTGTACTTAGCAAACTTATAGATAATACTCAAATCTATTACAAAACAAGAAGCTTTTATCAGGCTGTCATTTCTTAACTTTAGAATAGTTAGGCATCACATAACTACCTCAAGTGGCTGGGTGGGCAATTCCTGCATTCTTGATTTACTGAGTCTTTAAAATGTCACTGCTCTCAGGCCTTCGAGTGCATTTATGGCCAGATAATCTTTTTGTTTCTGTGGCTTTTGGAGGCACATAACTTTTACTTACCCTGCACAGCATTCCAATCCCACCCCCTCTCCTTATTATGTGTGTAGCATTTTTTGTTGTCAGACTGTTACATCTAGCAGTACATGACTCATGGCCCATTGCAGCTCAGTCAAATGTCACTGTTATGAATATATTGCAAGATGTGCCTGCCTTGCACGTCTTTGGCGCACTATTTATTATTCAGCTCTTGCTGGAGTGAGTGGAAAGATACCCATGAGGCTGCAAAGACATTTGGAGCAGGTCTGAGTCTGCCTTTAGTGTGCCTGACTACTGCGCAAGAACAAAAGGCCTATTTTTATACTTGGTAGTCATCACTTTTAAAATTTAAATGTAGTCACTACTGTTGACTCAAATGGAAGTGTCAGTGTACTCTGGTTTCAAGATTTTACACACCCAGGACCTCTGAAGAGCTCATAGATTTTCACATGGGCTAACATCCAGTTACATTAAGAACACCTCATCTACTTCTTGAACAAGATTGCTGTAGCAGAGGCCCACTGCATTGTCACCCATGATGGTCTGCCCACCAGTCCTAATGTGAAAATTGCCTGCTGGCTCATGTCCATCTCTAGAGTCCTGTGCATTCTCACTACTCTCAACATAAAGGGCAAATTGGTGACCTTCCCAGTCTCTCCTTCCTCACCTTTATTTCTGAATTTTGCTTTACCCCTCATTAATGGCATTTCATTACTCTTGTCTTGAGTTCTTTTGTTTGTCTACTTTCTCCTGCCTAGGCCCACAGTGGCTTTCCCCATATTCCCTTGTCCCCACTCTTTTGTGTTTCTCTGTCTTCCTTTGTCAACACTTTGAATTCAGTATCTTCACATCTGTAGCTATCTGGGAATAGTGGAAAACACCTCAACAGATGCACTTTGTTGTTACTCTGTCAGTTCCTCAGATGTTGTACTTTTTCCTCTATTGTCTTCCATGGCCCTCAAGACTTACCTTTTTCTAAGGTAATACACTTGAAACAAAACTGTTTTCTTATGGTCTCAAGGCATTGTTATTACTTCCTTATTAAGTAAAATTGTGGAGGCACTGATGCTTTCTTAAGAAAAATCTGTGTTTATAATATCAGATGGGATAATCTGTGATGTGCTAGTTTATTGATGATCTGGGTAAAGGGACTGAGTTTACCAGTAGCAAATTTGCAGATGACACCAAGTTGGGTGCAGGTGTTGATCTGTTGGAGGAGGGCTCTGCAAAGGGACCTGGACAGGCTGGATAGATGAGCCGAATCCAACACTATAAGGTTTAACAGATCAAGTGCTGAGTCCTGCACTTTGGTCACAGCAACTCCATGAAGCACTACAGGCTGGGGATGGAGTGGCTGGATAGCGGTCAGGCAGAAAGGGAGCTGTGGGTGCTGGGTGACAGCAACTGAACATGAGCCTGCAGGGTGTCCACATGGCCAAGAAGCCCAATGGTATGCTGGCCTCTACCAGCAATAGGGCAGCCAGCAGGAGCAGGGCAGGGATTCTTCCCCTGTACTCAGCACTGCTGAGGCTACACCTTGAGTACTGTGTCCAGTTCTGGGCCCCAAAACTTTGGAAGGACATTGAGGTGCCGGAATGTGTCCAGAGAAGGGCAGTGGAGCTGGTGAAGGGTCTGGAGCACAAGTCCTGTGAGGAGCAGCTGAGGGAGCTGGGGTTGTTTAACCTGGAGGAGGCTCAGGAGAGACCTTATCACACTCTGCAATTACCTAAAAGGAGGCAGTAGCTGGAGAGGGAGAGGGGGTCAGCCTCTTCTCCCAGGCACCCGGTGACAGGACAAGGGGACACACTCTTAACCTGCACCATGGGAGGTTTTGGCTGGGATTTAGCAAGAAGTTCTTCAAGAAAGAGTGATTGGGCATTGGAATGGGTTGCACAGGGAGATGGTGGAGTCATGATCGCTGAAAGTGTTGAAGAAAAAACTGGATGTGGCACTCACTGCTGTGGTACCACTGCTGTAGTCTAGTTGACAAGGGAGTGTTAGATCATAGGTTGGACTTGATGACCTCAAAGGTCTTTTCCAACCTAGATGTGAGGTGTGATTCTGTGATTCTGTGAGGATGAATAGGATTTGGGCTTGGTTTTCATGGAGTTCTGTTTCTTTTAGACAGGCCCGCCTGACCATCTTTATATACAGTAAAAGAAATCTCATGTGCAATTTGTCGTGAGAAATATGGTTAAAATGTACCTTTTTAAAAAGTGTCAAGAACGTTTCATATGGTAACATTTGACTTATGCCAGTTTGTGTGGGCTCACTCGTTTGGCAGAGCTCCACAATAGCTATGATATCCCAGCAGGTTGTTTCCTGGATATCACAGCAAAACAAGAATTCACTAGCTCAATTTTAAAGCAGGGGAAAGAAAAAAACATAGAAAAATTTAAATTATATACAATACAAATGATGTAAATGGTTGGAGTAGTCTTCATATGCATTTAATCCCTGCTTAAAAGTCTTCTACTTCTAAAAAAGTAAAACTGGGTAATATTGATTTTATATTTTCTCTTTGGTCTGACATTTATTCATTTCTACTGCAGGAGGTGCAAATTCTCTTAAAATAGTATTTGCTGAAAATACATTACTACAGCCCAAATGAGTATTTTGAATCCATTGCTCCTAGTTAACTGGTATTCTTTGCTAAGCCTTGAAATTATCTAATTAATTCTTCATTGGGGCTGATGGGAATTAAGACTACTTCTGCAGAAATAAGTGGAAGAATAGAAAGATAAGAGAATGGAGAAAAGGCTCAACATCTCTAGAGGGAGGTGACATTTTTGTCTTAAAAGACTGTCAACTCTTAGAGTATTTATGACTGATTCTCAGAAGACAAATGTCTAAAATTAAATGCTTCAGATTTGCAAGTGACAAATGAGTCATGGGTAGATGCAGAGAAAAGTAGAAAAACCAGCAATGACAGAATGTGGGTGTTAAGAATAATAAAAACTAAATCTGAGATCTGATAGCAGAATATTCATAACTGATCTCATTCTGTTTCAAATTTTTAGAAAGATACTATTTGTATTCCATTAGCTAGTTTTTCAACATCAGCAATCCCAAATAAGTTGAATAATTTGTTATCCAAAATAAGAAAAATATTCAAGTTCAAACCTGAAAATCTATAGTACATGTGAAAATCAATAATTTTAAAAAATGTTTTGCTTTTTGGAAGGAGATCTTGTGTGTTTCTTAATTGTAGTGGGTTCTGATTGTCATGACTTTATAGCTATTTTTTTAAAAAGTATTAAAAATAGTTTAATGGAGTGCATCTGTTCTTCATTATTTCTCCTGGAGCCTTAGTTTGATCTTCACAGTACTCTCAATAAGATCAACTCATCCAGATATCTGGTTCCTTAGTCTGATACTAAAGTGATAACAATAAAATTGGTCATGTGAAACCATGGGATCATATTCCAGTGCATATCTCCTCTCCTGGAAAGGCTGTAACTGGCAGGCATGTCTCCAGGGAATCAAAGAGGATGCAGATGGGAGGGGTGATGGCAGCCGTCTTTGCAAAGATGTCACTCCCTGAGGTGAGAAGATGAGACACATGAACAAAGCAATTTCTACATGAATGCATCTTACTGCCCTGCAGTCAGGTTCACTTTTCTGTCTAGAAAGATGTGCCTAATGAAATTGCAGGTAATAGCATCTATGTATTTAGTGGCTGATACACTGAGAACACATTTCACAAATTGTTGAATTTTCACAAATTCAGAATACATTTTTTAAAGAAATTAAGTTTGAAAACTGGTCATCATACCAACATGGAAAAAAATCACACTCAACTTCTGATGAGAAAGGAGAAAACAGACTCTGCTGTTAAACTTTAGTTTTTGATTATAGACAAAATATCTTTGTCAGTATGATTTCATGTGTGCTTTGTTAATTGTCACTAAATATTCTGACCCTGCTTGACACAGGAGTGCACAATTCCTAACTTTCATGTGTTAAATGTTCAAAAGTGTGCAAAAGTGTACCTTCTGTCCCAGGTAACAAGAAGAAAACTTGATTTTCTACATGTAATGTGAAAAGGAAGGAAAATACCTCTAAAGAGGGTAACTTACTGTGTCCTGTAAATCTATGCCTGGCCTTTTGTTGTGACCTCTCTATGCTGCACTGAGCAGTTCTCAAACTAATTGAGAATGACCTGAGTCAGGAGGATTCCTCTGGAATAGGTCCAACACCAAGTACTGTGCCCTCTTCTTCCCTCTTTCTTCTGATCTTTTCCCTTACTGGTTAGTGATTGCAGCCTACTTGAGATCATTTATGTGGAGAATATGAGAACCCTCATCTTAGCCCTTAGTAAAGGTGATGAAAAGAAAAGGGTGAAATGCAAAGGGTAAAATGAAATTCAAGAATTAAATACCATCATGTGTTTAAGTAAAGAAGTGTGTCCAGTGTGACGGAGATACTCAAAGATGGGTATCCCTCAGATACTCAGAGATACTCATAGTGCGTGTCCCTCTTGCCTGCATCACTGGAATTCAAGGCTGACTCCAACAAGGACCAGTAGCATAACAGGTGCTAAAAAATTAAAAGGACTTGATGAGTCCATTTAATTAAAAATCCACAGGACTTGATGAGTCAGTGGCTGGTACTTAATTTTCTTAGTTTAACAGTAATATGAGTGCTCTGCATCTGTAGGTGGGTTAGTTCCTTTTCTCCCTGCCAGCTTTTTCTGCTACCACTTCTTTGATTGTATATCGCTCTACTGTAAGGGAGTTTTCTACTCTGAGGGATTTTTTTTTCCTTAGGATTGTTTCTTCCTTCCCCTTCTTATGCTGTTGTGGAGACTTTCTCTCATAGTCTGTTCAGGCTGTACTGAGTAAAAGTGCTGTTTCTAAAGATAGTATCAAGAAGTTAGTTTTTTAATATTTAACATAAGAATTTGCTTGGAGCAATCCTTGGAGAGTTTGAAGCTGAAATATATTTCCTCACTGAAAGAGATTGCCCTACTACTGTGTGAGCACAGGCTCAGGTATGTGTGCTACTTACTCTTCCAGCTTAAAGCTGCCAGTTCCAGCCTGCTGCTAGGAAGATGGTGTTGGTGTTGGATTATTTTGGTGGTTTTATTTTGAGTTTGGTTTTTGCGGTTTTTTCACTTGAGCACTGAAGGTCTTTCATTTACTGTCTCTTCCTCATTTAAAAGAGAGGTGGTTGTGGTTGATTGAAGACCTGGGAAGAGATCAAATTAATTCACAGGCCATAGAAATTCAGTGTTCTGTTAATTAGCACTAAAACCACTGGGAAAACAAACTAAACAAGCAGCCAGATGGAAGGAGGTGCACAAGCACATCAAGATAGATGTGACTGTAAACCGATGACTACAATCAGTTTCATCGGGGAATTAAAATAATGTTCAAAGTTTCAGTGCTTCTGAAGTATTTTCCATTGGGCTTCTTTAGGTCATTCCAAACCAAAACACAAATGATCTGAAGAACAGAGAGTGATAATTCTTTAAGCAATGTTGCTGGAGGATTGGACTAGTCCAGGAGGAAAGGAAACACAGCTTCTCAGTTTGACTGTGCTTCTCCTTTATAATCCCATAATGCCAGCCGCAGTGTAAAAGCATCTTCTACACTTCACAGCCTCTCCTGTTAATGTAGGTGCTCTCATAATCATATTTGTACTTAATTATTGAGAACTTGATCCTTCAGTCTTTGCAGGAATAAAACTGTGTGGTTTCAAATGCAGTACTGAGACAACAGATACAATCAACCTTATTACCAGACCACTGTCTGTGTTTGTAGTAAAGAATGTTTATTGCTGATTAAGTTCACCCTGTAGCCTTTAGGCTTGGTGGTACATCTTTCTTCAGACCAAAACTTCTAACTCCCATATACTTTTCTTGGTGGCCGTTTCTTTCTCTTCCATTTCTTTTATGCTTCTGTGCTTGGGTCAAACTGCAAGACCATGCAGGACCATGACCATAAATTCTCACAGACAGAGCTAAGAATTTCAGAGAGTTAATCAAGTTTGAGTTTCCTCTAATGAATACAAGTTGTAGATTTAGGCACAGTGTCAGTTAGGTCTTTATCAAATGGGTGAACAGTGCCTGGTCCTTCAAGGAAAGTTGTAAGAGCTTGGCAGACTCCGGTACTGAGAATTCTGATCTCTATTTAGAGGTTGGCCAGGTTTGTAAAGTTGCCAGTTTAATGACCTTTCTAGGATCCTTATCAGTCTTACACTACCACCTTTGGTAAAATGCAAATTTTCAGTCTAACAGTGGCACATTGGTAGGTACCTGGCAGACTTTGGCCGTAAATTCTTTGGTTTTATTTCTTTAAAAATACAATTAATCAGCTGGGTGTTTACTTTGTTTTTGTTTGATTGTATATGTCATTATTCTGTCACAAGTCAGAGACAATAGCTGCTCAGTGTTTCACTCATTATATGCGTTATATATTTGATGTCACTTAGTATTCCCCTTCCTGATGTAAGGTACAAATCCTTAAAGCATCCCATCATCTTTCTTTGTCAATAGCCAGACATTTCTCATTCTGATCCATATTTTTAGAGAGTAGGTGTTCAGTGCTGCACAGAATACACCAGATAAGACTTTACTGTTTATAAACATAAAGACATTGTCTCCAGGTTTTTTTAATGCAGTTTATCTTGCTTTCTGTAGTAATATGCGGGTTTCTTTGGATACAATTAAACTTCACAGGTGGCTTATCAAATGGTTGAACATATTTCTCTGTAATGTGTATGCTCTTCAATGTGCATAATAAGTACTCAATTATACTATCATGATGCTCTGAGATATTTTAGCACTTTCCAACAATATTCTCTGACACTGCAAACTCAAGTAACTTGGTGTGATATAACATTTTGCCACCTTACAATTTATTTATTTTTTTAATACAGCACAGCACAATCCCTCTGGTAATTCAGTAACATTATATATAAACTGCTTCTGCACTCTCACATACACTGTTTAGACTTGATGACTCATTGGTTTTAAACTATGAATTTGCCTTTTCTTTCATATCCCTTTTTCTGACACTACTTCTTTTTTTCATTCTGTTTCTGGCCACTGGTTTTCTAGTGCCTGGCACGTGGATATTTTTTATCATACATTTGAATAATTTAATGAATGCCAGATTCATGTTCAAGCATGAGGAGACAAAATACAAACTGTTAGCTTCTAGCAATGTCCTCATCTGGGTTTGCAGAGCTGTGCTTCCATGGTTTTGAATTTCTGAAAGGAAGCTCATAAAAACTGTCAGACAAGATTTCATTGCAGATTTTATATAAGAAATCCTCTTAAAATTTAACTTGAATGATCTGGATAGAATTTAATAATCTGAAAAAATGTAATAGTTAACAGTTTAAAAATGCCAATAAATATTATCTGTTAGAGTGTCCAATATTTCTACAGCCAGTCATCACAAAAAACAAAGACAATTATCTACTACATTGCCTTAAAATGTACCCATTCAGAATAAACTTTGGTACCTAAAATACTCATCCAATAGTCTAAAGGAATATTAGAATTATCTACAGGATTACTTTGAAACATTGACACTATGAACTGAAGAGAAAATATTATTTGACTTTGGGAATAATTCAATTTGGTCAACAAAATGGGAAGAAAAATTTCGCCATAATCACAAGGGTCTTCAGGAGGGCTAGAGACGCTCTCTTTCTTAGTGTCTAGTATTTTTCAGTAGACTAGTGAGTCAAAAATAACAAAAAAAAATAGCCCAAATTTATAGCTTGGACAGTATATTAACAACAAAAAACTATTCAGCAACAGTGACGGGTTTATGTAATTATGCGGAACTAGTTGTAACCTGGTTGTATTTTGTATTGAATTTGGGCTTGTCTTTGGCTGTTCAGTGAAAAACTGGAATCTTTCTGTATAACTTGCATTCTCAAGGAGCTGAACATGGAATACATTACCATTAGCTGCCCCTTTCTGATTTTCTTAATTCATAGTTTTGAGTTAATATAAGAGAAGCAACTGTTTCTTTCACACTTCATAAAATAGGAAAAACAGTTGCCTATGCACTTACAAACAAGAATAATGATTTAAACAGCACATAGACAGTATTTTCCATAAATGCTCTTTTTATTAATGGATTGTTCTAAGTGCAGTTTTGGAACAATAAGTTTTTAATATGTAATCTAAGTATCTAAATTGAACAAAGGAACAGATTATTAGCTTGCTGCTTCAGCTACTATAATATTTTATAATGTATTTTTTCACCTATAGATAGATTTTTTTTACCAAATACAGATTAAAGATGAGAAATATTATATATTCATCTTTTTTCTTCCAAAGACAACCAGAGCTTCTATTTCTAAAAGACCCCGAGCATCAGAGTAACTTTTTATACTATATAATTAACTGTAGCCTGTAATTAATTTTCTTTTTCAAGCTCTGCCATTAAGCACTGTAATACATATCCATGCTCTGTGTATCCTATAGAAATGTATATGGTTGGGTTTGAGTGATTTATTTTTGTCCGTTTTATTTCCACTTTTGTTAACCTAGCATGCTCTTTGCAAGAAAAATTAAAGGTTTTGGTAAGGCAAAATGTATTTATGAAGAAAAATTTTATTCTGTCCCAGAAATAATGATTCCTTCTCTTTCCACTGTGTAGCCATTGTTGTGCAGGCATTCAACCATTTCCTGTTCCCTGTGGCCAAAAGAGCCACCGACAATCACATCCTCCTTCTATATTCACGAAGGCAGGTCTAAGAGGGATCTTTACTAGTTGTCACCAAGTACTTGTGGCAACTTATCTCTTACAAACTTCAAGAATTTCCAAGACCTGCTCTTCACAGCAGTGTGATATTCCCAGGTGATGCCTGGGAAGTAGAAATCTCTCATTAGGACCAGAGTGACCAATCCAGAAATTTTTTCTAATTGTCTATAGAATCGCTCATCACTGCTTGCATCATGGTTAAATAATCAGTAGCAGACGCATCATCAGTGTGGGCTGTACAGTAAATAATCAGTAGCAGACACATCATCATCATAAAGGCTCTACAGTCAAACCTTTCCCTTACCTATAGTGGGACATCTCCAGTTTGCCTGCCCACGTTCGTGTGTTTGAAATAGAAAGTACTGGTTGGCAATGAAAGAAGCAGAAGTACATAAGGAAAAGGGGATAAGGGGATGGGGAGATGATAATGGGATGTCAGGAACAGAACAGTTGTTTCTTAATAACTCATTTGATTTTTAATATTTCATCGTTGCTGCTAAAATTCTGGCTATTCTGCAAATGTTGTCCATTGTCTCTTATTACCTAAAAAGTCTAAAGGGTATTTGGAGAGGCTTGTTTTTTTAAATGCTTTGCAATTTAAGATATATAATAATCTGCTTGCAGCAATTCACTAGACAATGCTGTATGCAGATGTTTTTCAGAAAAAGGGTTCATATGAACTAAAACCCCACAATGTACTCCACTTGAATCAGAATTTAAAGCCTTGGAGACAATGCCTGAAAGGCATTCTTGAAGGCAAAACTGGAATATTTATGTAGGTTTACTAAAGATGGTAGATTCTAAGCCTGCTTTTGGTTTACGTGTCTTGCTGATATCAGGTATTCAAAAGTAGTGAACTGAGCAAATTTTGAGCACAACCTAAGACTCCTAAGTGAAGACATTCTTCATGTTTCTCATGATTCTGATGGAATGTGAAATGATGTTTGAATGCAGATATATTTATGCAGTTTAGATTAGTGACATTTGCTATCCAGGCAGCCCATTCCTACCTGTGATTTCAAAAACAAGCAAAGGCCTAATGTCTCACATGCCTCACAAGAGTGTGCCATAGCTACAAAAGCTTATGTGAATTCCATCAGGAATTGTAAGTTGGACTGATTGATGTAAAGCACTGAAAAAGAAAAAGGCAGTATGAGAAATATACAGTGTCACAATAATTTAATGGAAAGGGACAAAACCCCAGTAACTAGAAAGTGAGAAGATTGTTGGGCCCAGTGAAGACCTTGAATCTGTGAAATGACACCTTGTACTCAGCTGAATAAAAAAAAATACAAGGAAGGTCAATAGAATACGAAAGAAGAGAAAACCATCCAAGTTGCCTGGAAGTTTCAAATTGGGTATTGCTTTAGAAGACAACAAAAGGAATATGGATAGAGGGGAATTTATAGATGTTGTATGGAAACTTTCATATGCCACTGAGATTAGCTGAGCTAATTGTGCAGATAAATGCCAAGGTCGTAGGTTTGATCCCTCTATGGGCTCTTCATGTAAGAGTTGGATTTGATGATCCTTGTGGATCCCTTCGAATTCCGAGTATTCTGTTATTCTGTGATAACTCATGAGCAATCAAATAATAGGAAGAAGGAAAAAAAAGAGGGTTCAGAGGGTTTTTATTGAGTGGGCAGAGTTTTATTTCTCCCCAGTATTAGGTGAATTGTAAAATGGAAAGCAGGATGTAAATAATTCACTACAGTCCCAGCTAAGTGAAGTTTGCTGTAGGAGAATAGTGCTCAGGGCCTGTGTCTGTACACAGTAATATCAACACTCCTGGTCAGTTATTCCCTGACTTTAGAAACTTTGGGACTCCTTTCCAGGTAAAAAAGTGTAGTGTTGTGTATCATTGGATGCAGAAATAGAATAACCTGGGTAAAAAAAATCTCCCTAAACCAGATAAATACATAGATAGATAGATTCCCTGAAATATCTACATGGAGAAATCAGATTAAGTGATGAGTCTAACCAGCAGTTTCTGGCCCAGAGATATAAAGGAAACTGTTTTACTTCTATCCAGCAACAGGCAGTAGTACAGCCTCTCATTAGTCACACCCCCCCAAGTGGATTGTAAACCATTTATACTACCTGCTTTCAGTCACATGTTTTATTTGGAAGAGCTAGGATTCTCCATTTACTATAAATTGTTTAGATTTGCTACTGCTGAAAGTCTATTAGCAGAGTAAAGGGGCTAGAAAATAAATAATGCTACTGCCATGCTTACGAATTCATCCTTCAGGCAGATTTTCAATAAATGATGAGAATATGAGAGGCAGCAGCATGGAGTCCTGAAGAAGTGCCAGTTTTGCATTAAAGAAAAGGAGAAATACAAAAAAACAAAAACAAAAAAAACCAAACCAAACAAACAAAAAAAAACAAAACAAAAAAAAAAAAAAAGCATTAAAGATAACCTGCTCCCTGCTCAAAATAGTTGTTTTTTGGCTACCAAAGCCATTTTTGTAGAAACATTGTGCTGAAGCAAAGATGTCTAAGTAAGCATTTACAAATCAGTCCTAACTAGCACAGAGATTGAGATACAATTTAATGTCAAAACTGATTTCACACTGGATTTTTTCATTTTCATGTAGTATTTTATTCTCTTTCACCGAGGACCCAAGTCAGAAAGAGGACTGT
This sequence comes from Onychostruthus taczanowskii, assembly GCF_017590055.1. Lineage (NCBI taxonomy): Eukaryota > Metazoa > Chordata > Aves > Passeriformes > Passeridae > Onychostruthus > Onychostruthus taczanowskii. The sequence goes on from NW_024498351.1 coordinate 10,313,589, forward strand.
GCCTTAGAAGTGGCTGTACCTGATTGTACCCCATTTCATAACATTTAGTTATGAGAATTTTGCTATTGACTTCAGAGGAACTTGGGCTGGGCACTTAATGCCTGGTATGGAACATTTCAGTCACATTGTTGTGTTCCAAAATATCAAGTTTGGGTGGTTTTTTTTTGTTTTTTTTTTGTTTTTTTTTCTCCTCCCAGTGCTAATGTTCCCCATCTTTTGTAGAATTTGTTCCATAGCACAGCTTATGTGTTACTGGCACACCACCAGAAAAGTGAAGCACATTGTTCCTACTTCAGTATGCATCTATTGATGTTTTGCTGGCAGGAGGGTCAAAATGTGTTCCCTTTATGTGTCATTTTGCATTTGGTGGGCGGTGGGAAAAGAATTACTACACTTTGAGTCTGAACTGTAGTAATTAGAGACACTGTTATGCATAGCATAGCACTGTATTCAGATGTGTGTTCACCAGTGTTTACATATAAAGTGGAATTTTATTCTTATTTGCATTATTGAGAGCTATGAATAACTTAAGTAAGTTGATTTACATAAATTCCTCTGTTCCTCTATTTGGATTAGAAGCAAAGGTGTTAGACTAACTGCACAGCCTAAGAAACTCAGTGTAGGAAGATAATTGGATTAAGTTTTTTGTACAGCAGTTTTTATGATCCTTCAAGAAACCAGGAAACCTTCAGGAAACTTCAAGAAACCTTGCTTCCTCTGCAAGCCCATATTGTCAGTGAGTAGCTAAAAGACATTGTCTCAATGTGGCATAAATTATTTTCACCTTTATACTTTCTCAGTAGTGTTACAACAGTGCTGTCTATCTGGGATGTTTGCCACATTTAAGCACCACCAAGTACAAAATGTTAATTAGAAATTTATTCTGCCTCACAGATCATCAGTGCCACACTCAAGCTTTATTTTTCTTGGGTAAAATTCTCACTGGATTTTGAATTATATCACTCCTTTGACTTCGGTAGTCAAAATTTTCTATCTTATATCTGAACAGCCAACTAAAACCCTTAAATGAATGTCATCACTAACTTTCTTTGCTTGACACAATGCAGCTCTGTATAGGTAAAACTCAAATGTTCAGATGTCAGAGGTGTTTTAGGCCTGTTAGATGTGGCACAAAATGGCCACAGAAACTAGACTGACACAAACCTCCCTGTCCTGCATCTATATATGCAATTTCTATACCTTTACCTTTTCCTTACCTTTTCTACCTCTAATACCTGGTAGCATATATGGTTTTAAAGACCTATGTGGAAAATACTCAGTCAATACATTTTTTTTTTTTTTCTGGAGAGTAAGATGAGAGCAGAAATCTAAGGTAAAGGGTAGAGGTGGTCAAGTTGATTTACTCAGTATGGTAAAAGCAAATACTATGGTGTTCAGCCACAGCCATATGACACATGGTGCTGCTGCTGATCCAAACTAAACCAGAGCTGCCACACTTAGAGCTGCACTGATGTAGTTGCACATAAAAGAAGTGCGGGAAATGAGTGATAATGTTAGGGAAAATATTTACAAAATGATGAAGAAAATAAGTTATTTTTTCACTTTAGTTTCCTTTAATTATGTTTCTTTTTATTTATCTTGTACTTTTATCTTTGCAGTTGTGTTGAATTCAGATAAGGATTTTTTTGATGCAGTTCTTTTTGGACATTTGCAAATTATTCTGATCAGTAACAGTGAATTGTGACAGCCCTTTGCTAAATTTTAGTAATACCGGGTACCTCATCTATGCCCTGAGGACAAGAAGCTGCAGTTTTAGAATGTAACAAGATGAGCAGTACAAAATAGGCAGTTTTACTTTTTATCAAAAAGTTTCCATATTTTCATTACATTTTGATGTATCTTTGAAAGCAAAAAGAATTATCAGGGCTGACTAACAGCTTATATGATAAAGTGGAATTTTACAGTGTTGATGATTCAGGAGGCCAGTTAGTATTGGCAAATATAATTGTGAAGGCTGCTTGATAGATCGAGAGAGCATAAGCTGCAACATTTTAATTGGACATTTTATTGAGGTGTTGTAGGAGATGGACACATAGAAGCAATGCTTCAGTTACCACTAGCTGAAATTGTGATTGAATAAAATTTCCATGTCTCTCAAATAACTCTCATTCTCTACCAAAACAGAAAGCTGTACAATGCCATTTTCATAAACAGCTTTCTCAATGATGCACAAAGCTTAGCAATAACGGATATGGGTTACTGAATTAAGAATAGCTTACAATACATCCAAAGGAATAACAGAGGTACTTTGTTTTGTTTTTAAACAGCTTGTTTTTTACTGCAATAGTACAGTAACTGATGCTTGGAAAAATAATTTCAGTGAAAGAACTGTAAATTCTTCACACAACTTTAGTGTATCTCCTAAGATTTACAGTACAGTCTTACATTCTTCACTGGAGCTGACTGGAGTTTTGTCTAAGTATGGAAAAGAGCATGGAACTTAATTGATACAGCATAATGATTCATTAGTTCCTTTTTTGTTCACTCATGGTTTTCAGTTTTGTTAGTGGTGTTGAGTCAATTACTCTAATCCTGATGTTTATAAGGGGAGTTGACTTGGAATTACTTGCCCAAATTTGATGGAAGGCTGTCACTTTCCCAAACAGTGACTACACATTACAGATATATAGCACAGTCCATAAACATATTGCAAAGAAATAGTAATTTTGAGTATTGTCAGTTTGTATCTTAAATCGCCATCTTATCTAATTTGTCACATTTTCCTTAAATTCTCACTTTGGATAGTGGCATTTGAACTGATTTGTTACCAGATGCAATAGTTCTTCTATCAGTTATTGAGAGAAGCACTTCCTAATTGTGGGACCTATGCAGGAACCCTAGCTCCATGCTGGGATGAGACTTTATTGCACACTCTCTCCTCTCTGTGTCAGTTTTCAGTGGAAGTGAGCCCAGCTGTGTGAACTAGGCAGGCAGCCCCAGCGTGACTGCTGGGGTTTCAGTCTGTAAAATCTACTTGGTTTATATACAGCCTGGAAGTGTTTGTTTTTCATTAAAGAAATCTCCTGGCCGTAGGAACTGTGAAGAAAGAAGATTGTGAAGAAAAGCTTGAAAGCTTGTGAATGTAAATGCCCTGACAGCAGAGGGGCATTTAAAAAAATATCAAAAATCTGCTAAGTTTGAGGTTGCATGATCTTTTTTTTTATGAACTGGTAATATTTTCCTTTTTTACTGTTCTGTTTGGAAATATATTTTTAATTTTCTTAAGGGTGTCTTTCTGTTTGCTATGGTAAACATTGTAGGGATGATGCTTGTCAAACAGATGAACCCCTTGTGTAATTTCTTTGGCTTCCCTGGAGCTTTTCCCAGTGCTATTTCAGGAGAATCTTAAATGGTACAAAAATGCTTTCTCTGATTGAAGCTCTTCTTGTTCTGCATACATGGAAATGATGACTGTAGCTTGGCCTTTAAGCCTTTGGCTGTTTGAAGAGCCAAGTTCCCTGCTCAGCTTCCTGGTGTGAGTCATGGCATTAAATCTAACAGTGATAAAGACACCTTATGTGTCACGTTATGTGTCTCACAGCACTCAGCTCCAAAAACAGGGCTAGAATCAACTCTTCATCCTCTTCTGAGGGTGGTAAACATGCTGAGCTCACAAATGGAAACACACACCTTTTTTAAAAGCAGACTGCGCTTGAATGTCAAAAAATACTGTCTTTTAATTAAAACAGTTTTATAATTAATAGGTTCAAGTCTATTCTATGAACCTCTTTTTTTTTTACATGAAGGGAACAAAGCATTTTTTCCTTTTTGCCTTTCCCCATATGACTATTTACATGTTTTACTTTAAAATTAAACAATACCCAGCTTCAATAGAATATATAGAATCATAGAATTGTTAAGGATGGAAAAGACCTCTAAAATCATCTAGTCCAACTGTTAACTTAGCACTGTCACCTTCACCACTGAAGCATGTCCCTAAGTGCCACAACTAGATGGTTTTTCATTCCTCCCACAGACAGTGATTCTACTACTTCCCTGGCCAGCCTGTTCCAGTGCTTGACAGCCCTTTCAGTGAAGAATTTTTTTCTAATATCCAATCTAAACCTCCCATGGAATAACTTGAGACCATTTCCTTTTGTTCTGTCACAGAACAACGTACTTTGCTCTCCTAGATTTCTCGTCTCCATCTCTCAACTCAGAACTGGTATATATATCAAAGATAAACAGTGACTTTCTTTTTTTGATTTTTGAGATTTCCATTTCAGAACATTTTTTTATCGAACCATATTTACACGTAGCTGTAAGGAAGAATAGCCTTTCCAAGGTGGCAGAACTTCCTTGTTGGTTTCTGTAGAGAAGACATGAATAAACAGGCTAATGTGTTTTCTTTTCTTCTTAGCTTCCAAGACAGTAGATGATTTGGTACAGTTAATTTCATAGATTTATGCCCACTATTTATTATACACAGGGCAGGGGAAAAGTGGATCAAGAATCACATGGATTTCTAGGGGCGCAATCAATATTCATATCCTGCATCAAAGCACATTTTAATTGTGGTACATACACATGGATTGTAAAGTCACATATATTTCTGGAGGATAATTTTTTGAAATAATATTTTTATTGGATTTGTAGTTTTGTAGTTGGCTCAGTTTCTATTCAAATATTTACTGAGATGTAACAAAATTTTTAATTGTGACTTTAAAAAGTATCACAAATGACCTCTGAACAAAGTGATCTCTGAACAAGGGGATTAGCTAGGCAAAAACCTGAGAAACACTTTTCATTTCAGACCTCTGCTCTCTTCAGGCACTGTCTGTGTGAACCTCTTTAGAGAAATATTGAAATTCAGCAGATATCTGTCATTAGTTTCACAGTCTCCTGCAAAGACACTTAGTGTTCTCTTTCCTTCTCTTGTAATCAATTAGGATACTGTTAAATGACAGGAAATTCAAGAAGTATGGTTAATGCTAATAATGGAATAAACTGCCTGTCAACTCTGAAAGCAACATATAAATAATTTTGACTGCTTCAGGAAAAAAAAAGCCCCACAGAAACCTCAGACCGCCCAAAATAAATATATTTTGTAAATATAAAACCCAAGTGCATTGAAAGACCAGTTTTGGGTTTTATCTAGTGCTGACTAGTGGCTGGAAATATGCAGCATTTATCAAGATGTTCAGGATCATATCAAATTAAATTGAATTTCATTGCAAAACATGGTTTCAGGAGCTTATAGAAGCCTCTCGTAATATTCTGCCACTAGGTGGAATGGCAACTTTTTTATACAATGAAAGAATTAACTTCACTCTGGTTACTGACAAATAATTTCTGTCAAGAAGAAGCATAGTCCCACAGGTAAAGTCCCAAGAAAGAAATATTTGGGGGAAGTATTTGGAATGAATAAAATTTCACCAAGACTAAAGTATTAAAAAATTAGTATGAAGAAAGATTCAGATGCAATTGTAGGATACTCTCTTACCATGTACTGTTTAAAATAAAACTAGTTAAATCCAACAGCTGGTTCATTAGAGACAGACAATGGGACAGAAACAAAAATTCTTGGATCATTTTTTGTTCCTAGTGACTGTTTAAATCCACTGACATTGAGGATGGCCATGTTTGCCCTGATGGGATGTCCTGGAAAGAAGTGAACCTTTTATTTCTGCTCTCGTGGGCAGCCCCTGTGCTGACTCAGAAAGCTGTGCCATGTTACAGACAGCTCAGCTCTGTACAATACAATATTTAGCCAAAGGCCCACCTGGGCATCAGTCCCTCCATCAAGCTCCCCACCTAACAGTGCCAGAGGTCTTTTTAGGGCAGAGGTTTTTGGGTATTCGTTTTACAGAGATTAGTGTACGTTGCTCCACAGAGTAGGATATTAGAATTATCTCTTCATTTTATTTCACTGCCAATCCTACTCTGTCATACTGCTAAGTCCCCAAGGACTCCTTTTTTATGTTTGAGTGCTTTGATAATTCAGGCTTTTGAAGGGCTCTTTGCCATGAATGTGTCTCTGCTGAGTTGGGGACAGAAATATAGGACCAGCCTTGGCCATCTCTGATTGCAGCACAGTGAGAGCTTCTAGCCTGTCTGAGAAAAAGGGATCACACCCAGAGTAAAAGATTGATAATTACAAAAGTGGCCACATATGAAACTCTGTTCTTTCTCTATCTCTAAGACCATCAAGTAGTAGTTAATTTTTTTCAAGGGACTTTATCCTTAATTTTATCTGTATTTTATTTACTTGCATTTGAATCATTCCTATCCTCCCCTAAAAGTGCCTGCTTTTTCAGTGAGATCAGAATTTCTCATCTTACAGCTCTATATATGAAGATGAAGTTATCGATTAAGGCAGACGATAAAGGTCTAGGAAAAAGTGGTCTCACTGGAACAAATGTTTCTTCATCAGACCACCTCCATGTCTTCCATAGTGTTGTTTCTTATTATAAGGAAGTCAGGACCAGGGTGCTCAGTCTAAACACATTTTGGTGAGTCATTCTTTTCTCTGAGGAGGTTGCCTTGCCCAGTTCTTCTCTCTGACTCACTGTAGCTGTAAATGGTGGGGCATGTATTTTTCAAAGGGCACATACTGAAACCTTCTTCAGAACAAGTTCATCTGCTTTTACTACTAATTTCTCTATAAAGTACATTTTGTTCTCTTGTAAACTCTGATTCCTTGTATTAGCAAGTTCTTAAAGGCTGGACTGCAGTCACAGAAATGTGAAAAGTGTACAAGTTTAAATAACTTAACTAACACTTAGAGAATTCTTTTATGTGTATAAAAATAGATTTTACTGACTCAATTAAAACTATGAACTTGGATATAGAGGAAAATTACATTTTTACCTATGATTAAGCCAGAGGTGTGCACTGTTAATGGTATTGCACCATCAGGACTTAATGAAAAGTCTTTAATTTGGTGGATTAATATTTTTTTCAAACTTTTCCCATTCTGATTATATCATCATGTGAAATTGGGATAAACTTTTGCTGTCTGATGCAGGCAGAACATATTTTAACATCTGAGGTGCTTTCTCTGTGACAAAATGACACTTGTTTGTCCCTGGAAAATGAGTGCCTCAGCTGTAGAAGAAATTCTAGTAGATAAAGGCACTGAATTATATACATAATGTCAGGTCACATATATCACTATGTACCTTCTATGTTTTGCTGTGGCTATTCTTCTAGAAAAGGAATAAAAAAACCCCCAGACTTGTTTTTCTGTGCTGTTAGTTTAGTGACTCATAACTGCTCAGAAATTTTTCCTGTGGAATGGTGTACCCTACCCTTACTCTAAACTCATGAGTGCTTTCTAATGAGCAAATTCAACAACAACAAAAAAACCCAAAAAATGAAAGCAATAGCTATTGTTTTAATCCTAAGAGGAAATGTTACAAGCCTTGGAAGAAAAGCAATGGTATGTTTGTTACCTTTCACTCATAAAGACTGTGCTGGGGATATTTTCAGACATGACATTAGGCAGGCAAAGTTTGACTGGCAAATGGAGCATTAGGATCCAGACTTCATTGCTTGGACCTAACTCCAGTTCATAATAGAATTGCATTATTGTGTTAGCAGTATGTTGTAACTGGCTTTCCATGACACTTTTCATGGATAGATCATCTTTTTCCTTTTTATGGATGATGGCTTCAAAAGTGGAGGATTTTAGTCTATTCACCAGACCAGTTACAAGGCTCAGATTTTCTAAATTGCAATTCATTGCTTTGTATTCCACTCTTCTAGAGCTGTGGCATTCAAGCTGAGTGCTTCTGCTTTCAGGAAGCATTGGAAAAGTTTGAATTGGTCATGAAGTAGAAATTTACACTTTATCAGCTGGTAAAGTGTTGCCTTCATTCCTGAACAAGGTTAGCATATATCTGTAATCACAGCCACTGAATCTGAAGCATGAAGCACTATGTGCCATAGAGCTTGAGCACACATTTCTGTGGTGCACAGAACAGAGAAACAAATTGTTTTCTCAAATTTTACATGGCCACTCAACTTAAACCACACTGAGAAGTTTCTAAAGTTAGTTGATAAAATTTGCAGGAAAGAATTGCTAATCATTGCTTGCCCTCAGCAGAATGACACATGCTGTTGCAGAACAAAATTCAGACTGTGCCTAATACCACAAAGTTTAGGAATAAGGAATAAGGAAACAGCTGTTTTAATTTTTAGCAATTTCCGTCATGATATATGAGAAGATAGAATATTAATAGAGGAAATGAAAACATGGTCATCAAGACTAAAGTTCTACATGCTACAGCTGAAGGTCTTCTTGACATAATTTCTGCACTGACTGCCACATTTCTCTTTGAAAATGTGTGTATCTCTTTAGAAATATACCAGATGTTGATCTGGGATTTCTAGGAATGTAAGCCTGAATATGTTCTTCCAAAATATGTTCTGAAGCTTCAGTATATGTCCCTTAAAATTATTCCTGCAATACATACAGTGAAGCTATCAACAAATGAATATTTTTCCCAGAAAAATTCAGTAGGAATCAGAGAAAAATCTATACAACATGTTGTGAAAGATATTCATCCAGATTAGCAGCATTTAACATATTATTTAGTGTAACCATTTTATTCTGTCATTCACATCCCACAACAGAGGTCAGCTTTATTTTGCTGGAGCTCTTGTTTTATTGTTGTGAATTTATAGCTTAGCTCAAAAATAAAAAAGTGTTAAATCTATATGTCTACAAAGATTATTATTATTATTATTATTATGTGTAGTTACCACCTCTTTGTGATTCTCAGAGAATTGTATGGCTGTAGGTATTTTTATTAGAGCTGATTGGCAAGATGTCAGGGATAATATTGACTTTGGAAGTCTTTAAAAGGCTAGTTGTGTCTATGTTAATTTTGAAAAAAAAGTTTTGACACATTTAGAATAATAAGTTTTGTTGGATTTTTGTGTTGTTATTTGGAATCGTATATCTTTCTTATCTTCTATTTAAAAAACTCAAGAGCGAAAATGATGGAGCAGAAATGTGGTGATTATTCACCTTAAATAAAATTGTCCTGTGTAGAATTTTGAAAATGTTCAAGGGCTTCTTCCCAATTTGAAATATCACCATATCTTGTTAGGCAAAGTTATTTTTTTCCATCCAGATCTAGTCTTTATTGCACACTTGCAATTGCTGTCTTCTTCCAATAGCTGCTAAGCAAGAAAACTTTGGAAATGATCTACCCAGCATGACATGTGCATGACAACACATGCTGGTAAAGCAGGAGACCCCTTGACTCCAAAGCCACTTCCCTGTGTGCCAGATTTGGCTATGGAGGTCAGGTCAGCTTAGCCCATATTCTCTTCTAGTGCACACACCTCCTATTTCTCAAGAGCTGAAATTAAAGACCTGGAGGTGTGGCTGTCCACCCACCAACCTGTCAGTGTCTGTCATAAATCAGCAACGTGAAATGATCTCTTTCTCAAAAGGCAACCAGCAGATATTAACACCTACAAATTACTAGGCAAAGCCACAGACTGGTTTTTTGTTTTTTTTTTTTTTTTTTAAATAAATATCAAACGGGCATTAAACTGCTCTGAGGTTGTTGGACTAAGTTTTTGAGGTAAGTATAATGTATATTGTACTGTATGAATGACATATACACTGTCATAAATAGTGTTTTCTTCCATACTGCATACAGAGTGTGTATGTAAGGAATGTGCGTATTCTGCACAAAAGTATATGCAACCCAAAACAGAGGAAATCAGGCAAGAACATCAGGAGTTCTGAACAGGGAGCTCCTGGACAAACTCAAACACGAAAAGAAACCCTGCAGATCAGGAAAGCAAGAACAGGCAGCCTGGGAAGAACACAGGGAGATTGAGCAGCCAGGAATAAGGTTAGGAAAAATGAAACCCTGAGAAGGGTCCCTCAGGGGTCAGTATTGGGACTGGCACTGTTTAACAGCCTTGTTGGTGACATGGACTGTGAGACTGAGCACACACTCAGCAAGTTTGCTGATGCCACCAAGCTGTGTGTTACAGTTGACATGCTGGAGGGAAGGGTTGCTATCCAGAGGAATCTTGACAGGCTTGAGAAACAGATCCATGCAAACCTCAGGAAGTTCAATGAGGCCAAATGCAAAGTCCTGCACTTGGGGTGAGGCAATCCCAAGCACAAGTACAGGCTGGATAGGGAATGGATTTAGAGCAGCCCTGAGAAGGACTAGAGGGTGTTGGTGGATGAGAGGCTGGATATAAGCCAGCAAATGTGCACTTACAGCCCAAAAAGACAACTGTATCCTGGGCTGCATCCAAAGCAGTGCTGCCAGCAAGGCAAGGGAGGGGATTCTGCCCCACTGCTCTGCTCTGGTGAGACCCCACCTGCAGTGTTGAGTCCAGAGGTCCCCAACATAAGAATAATGTGGACCTCTTGGAGTGAGTCCAGAATAAGTCCATGAAGATGATCAGAGGGCTAGAGCACCTCTCCTGTGAAGACTGGAGGAAAGGTGAGAGCGAGGGTTGTTCAGCCTGGAGAAGAGAGGCAGCCTTCCAGTATGTAAAGGAGACCTGCAGCAGAGCTGTATATAGTAGGCATATAGTGATAGGGCAAGGGAAAATGTCTTTAAATTGATAAGAGGGTAGGTTTAAACTAGATATTTGGAAGAAATTCTTTACAGTAAGAGATGTGAGGCACTATTGTATTTGCGGGGTTCCCAGATGAAGGGAGGAATTATGAATCTGACTCCATGTTCTTAGAAAGCTAGTTTATTATTTTCTGATACTATATTACATTAAAGAATACTGTACTAAATTATACTAAAGAATACAGAAAGGATACTTACGAAAGGCTAAAAAGGTACTAAAGAAAACTCGTGACCCTCTCCAGAGACCAGACACAGTTTGACCCTGATTGGCCAATAAGTCAAAACAATTCACATGAAACCAATGAAATAACCACCTGTTGGTAAACAATCTCCAAACACATTCCAAAGAAGCAAAACACAGGAGAAGCAAATCAGATAATTATTGTTTTCCTTTTTCTCTGAGCTTTTTCTCAGCTTCCCAGGAGCAAAATCCTGGGCTAAGGGATTTTTCCAGAAAATATGACTGTGACAAGGCACTTCTCTCTGAACAGAGAATTTCTGTCAGTCCCATCCTTGGCAGTGTTGAAGGCCAGGTTGGACAGGGCTTTGAGCAACCTGGTCTAGTGAAAGGTGTCCCTACTTATGGCAGAGAGATTGGAAGTAGAGGATCTTTAAGGACCCTTTCAACTGAAACCATTCTGTGAGTCCACGGAAATTCTATGAAAAGTATTTTGTGTTGGTAAACAAAGAAAGAATGTCAGCACCTCTGAATGGTGTGCAGCAGGCTGGGCCTCAGTCCTCCCTTCTGCCATATATGTTCCATGTCTCCCTGGGTACATGTAAAATGTAACCTTACCCTATGTGTGCCAGTGAGGAAACGTAGCTGCCATTTACTAGCATAACATCGTAATCTTATGCCTCAACTGCACAATGTGAAATGGGTGTTCTGAGTTTTCCTTTTCCCTGCCAATTTTTGTGTCTTGTCCATTTAGCCCTTAAGTTCATTGCTTTCTGAAACAAAGATGATGTTTTATTATGTGAATATCTGTACTGCACAGCAGGGACATGCATCTGAGTTGGAGCTGAAGAAATAAATAGCGTAATATAAATAAAATCCAGCATCAGCTGATGCATCAAAGGCAGATAAATAAAATGAACAAAAGACAAACATGTATGCTTAGAAACGGTGCCTTAGATCAACCTTTTGCTGTAGACTTGGGATTTTTTTTGTGATACAGAACCATTTCTTTATTACCTTTTGAATTGGGCAATGAGTTTTCAGCTTGGTTTCTGTACTCTTCAGAGATTAATGTGGGATTCCACCCTTGCATGAATATTTTTACTTTGTTGGGTTAAACTTTTGTTTGCCTGATCAGTTCAACTGACTAAACTAAATCAGCTAGTCTGAGAATACACTCATAGCAAAGCATCTTTATATGGTTTCTCTCATAAAAATTTAATGCAGTGTATAATTAGAAAAGGTTGAGTGCTTCCATTAATTCTGCAGTGTTTTCCCACTCGTTTATTCTGATAAGCCCAATATTTTGCTGACAGGATGAATATAGGCTCAGTTAAAGGTGTACACAAATAAATATTTATCATTGTACCCCAAAAGCAACATCCCACAGGAAGGGAAACAAAGCAGGAGTTTCATGAGGTTCAGATGACATAAGTGTCTCAGAGCTTTAGGGATGATGGAGAGCTCTGTGGGAACATTAAAGTCTGGGAATTCCAGTTACGTGGTTAATGGAATTGAGTGATGTGCAGAGCAGTAAGATCTCCCCAAGGAATTGGTGCCTCTCTGTTTTTGCCGCATATCTCTTCCCCTAAGAGCACAGCCTGGGCAGAAGCCATGATGTTGCCATAGTTGTGTAGCAGCAGCAGTAGGACAAAATTTGTAAGAGTTAATCCTACTTGAACCATCATTAATTCCTAATGGGTGTTGTGGAGAATAATATTGTAGAGATCCTCTCCTGCTTGAAATCCCATGCAGTCTAATCCTTCAGAGTACTTACAACAGTAGTGATGGAGAGCTATGCATGGATCTGTTTTTTTGTCTTCTACTTTGCTCTCTGTTTATCTCTTTTGATTGAAACATTGGCTAAAATTAGGCTTTCACAGGAATTTTCAAAATTATTTTTCCTTAGGATTATGACTTCAGGATCCTGAATATTATATATATTTCTCCTGCACTTTGTGATTATAAAAGTTTCCAATAAATGTTTGAGAGTAAATTCTTACCAAAATAATTTTAATACAGTTTCCAAACAGCAGTGTTATGTTCAGAAAAATGCTAATATAGAGCAAATCAGTCTGTAAATGTGTCTGTATTACAGCATTCCCACCTTCCTTTTTTATTGCCAATTTCAATGCAAGATTTCACTAGAATGCATACACTGCCGTATTTTAGTACACAAAAATACAAGGTGTCTTCAACACAGACAGCTTTGATCATCTCAGGGACATGATTTCATAGTCTCTGTTGGGTGGCCTCATAATGTGTGTGTGTGAATTCTTGACTCTTCTGAACACGAGAGAAGAGAAGAATTATACCTCTACTTAAAATGCTTCAGAGTCCTTGGCAAAATAACGCTTCAGTGATTCCTGAGCTGGTAAATTGGCTGCTGCAGCAGTTCCTGGCAAGGTCAGTACTGCAGTGTGTTGTAGGTAATGGAAGGCAGCTCTTACAGTGAGTGTGTCTCCTCCTCCCTTAGAACTATTCCTCTCTTGTGTGCTTGTACATGGGGGTGGGGGTGCATGCATGCACTTGCATGGGGAGCTTTCCCTCCTTAGTTTCACTTAGCTCATCACTGGACTATGAATATGTGAAAGCTAAAAGGCTTCGTACCTTTAATAAAAATTCTTAATAAGCAGCCATTAAACATATGGTCAAATTGTTTCTGTGCTCCTTAGTGCTTTCAAAGATGCCTGTCCTGCTCTCTCTCTTATTCTACTCTGTGCACATACAGTAGGACAAAACTTATGCAACTGAAGTTATCTTTCTTTAAAAATACTTCCTATTTTTGCCAGAAACAATAACTATATTGCAATATCGCTGCAACAATATAATCCTGTTCCTTAGACATGCGCCCAGATTTTCTGTAGGGCCAGGGAAAGAAGGCAGCAAATAGTCAATTCTCTTCCTAAGAAAAAAGTTAACAACATTAGCTAGAAGAAGTGGAACATTAACCCACAGCTGGATGTCCCAACAGCTAGCTGTTTCTGTGGTTCAGGTTTGTGAGCTTATTCCAGGGCTTTCCATTTGCTGCAGAGATCCAGCATGTAGGCTATAATAATCTCTGCCATGGTGCCACTGATATTCTTTAGGGATCTCAGGAATGGATTTGGCTCCACTGCTTGTTGGCCTTTTGTACTCTGTCAAAAAGATTTTTTCCATTGTCTGTTTATGAAAACAGTTGTGTCTTTCTGTAGGCAGCTGTACTGGGTCCAAAGGAGTGGCAACAGATGCCTCATCATCCTCTCCAATTAAAGAATTTTTATAGGCAAGGAAATCCTGCCATGGTGCCTGAGTCACCAAGCTAACATAAGAGACCAGAATCTTTTTCCCATTGCATACTGAATTAATACCTCCTGATATAATTAAAATTTTATCACTTTTTCTTTTATTACCAATGTGGAAAATTTTTGTAGACTGATTTTTTTTTGTAAGACTTGGTTCCTAGTTGCATGGTAGTGGGTGTCTTTTACTGAAATTTTGGATAGAAAATATGCTTTTTCAACAATTTAAGTGAAGCAAATTTTTTGCAACAGGTTGCAGAGGTTTGTTTCTTTTCGATTTTTTTTGCTTCACCATGGTCTTCACCATGGGCTGCAGAGGAATCTCGGCTCAGGCACCTGGAGCATCTCCTCCCCCTCCTTCTTCACTGACCTTGGTGTTTGCAGAGTTGTTATTCTCATATTCTCACTCTACTCTTCTCTGTCTGGAAGATTACAACTGCACACAAACTTTGTTTTGATTTCTTCTTAAATATGCTATCACAGGGACATTGCCACCATTTCCAATTGGTTCAGTTTTGGCCAGCGGCGTGTCTGTCTTTGGAACCACCAGGGATTGGCTCTTCCAAGACACGGTGGAAGCTTCCAGCAGCTTCTCACAGAAGCCACCTCTGTGCCCCACCTCAACGCCCCATTACCAAAAACTAGGCCATGCTAACCCAATTATTTAAAAAAATGAAAGGAACACAAAGTAAAAAAAAAAAACCTTAAATTCCTAAAGCTCTATTTACCATGATTATCAGGAAAGACTTAAAAATCTGTCCCATGCTTGGTTATACAATGCTGTTCAAGAATGGCTATTTCTGAGTAACTCCATATGTGAGTATTCTTTTTCCACAATTAACATGACTCTCATTTTTGGCTTAACTCCTTTTCAAAGTGCATTAGGTTGAGCAAGACCATATCCGTTTGGTAAAGAAACTGAAATGCAAAATGAGCCTCCTGAAAAATGCCTTCCTGTTTTAATGTAGTAAGTTTACAGGGTGCTTTGAAGATGGGAAAGATCATACCAAGCCCACTGTGAGCCCAAAGTGGTGACACTCTTATCATGATTGCCCTATCGAGCTAGTAATGAACTACATAGTTATTTTTTATGATAAAAATCTACAAATATGCAACATGGACCATAAAATTCAGTTGAGAAATGCTATAAACTGAAACATGTAGTGAGTCATCAACAGGGAAAAGAAAGAATTCTACCCCTTGCTGATAGAAGGGGCTGTATAGTGGGTTGACCCTACTTGGATGCCAGGTGACCATCAAAATGGCTTTGTCACTCCTCTCCTCAGCTGGACAGGGAAGAGAAAATATAATGAAAGTCTTTTGGGTCAAGATAAGGAAAGGGAGAGATCTCAGCAATTACCATCTGGGTCAAAGCAGACTCAGACTGGGGAAATTAATTTACTTTATTGGCAATCAAATCATAGTAGAGTAATAAGAAATAAACCCAAACCTTTAAAAACCTTGCTGTCATTGCATCCGAGGCTCAGCTTCACTTCCAGTTTTCTCTACCTCCACCCTACCAGCAGTGCAGATGGAGGGGGAGTGGGGATTGTGGTCAGTTCATCACACATTGTCTCTGCTACTCCTGCCAGGAGCCAACAGTCTTTCCACAGCATCACAGCCTCTTTTGGGCATCCACCTGCTCCAGCATGGGATCCTCCATGGGCTACAGAGACAGAGCTGCCTCACCATGGGCTGCACCATGGGCTGCAAGAGAATCTCTGCTTTGGCACCTGGAGCACCTTGTCCCCCTCCTTTTCCACTGACTTCAGCCCATCTTGGAGTTGGCTGGCCTTGGCTCTGTGGGACACAGGAGACATTCCTAGCAGTTTCTTGCAGAAAGCCATCCCTGTAGCCCCTCTGCTATCAAAATCTTGCCATGCAACCCAATGCATGCTGTTAAGTATAGGCAGTCAAGCATAGAACATGATACCTTGTCTAGCAAGCAGGTCTTTTTCCACTCCAAGGGAGTCAAACAGTGCTTATTTTAACAAAGAGGAAATGGTCAACTGATAAGGTGGAAAAAAAAAAAGACTTCTGATCACTGGCTGGATTTTATATAAGAGGTGGCTTATAGATGCTATCATTCTCCAGCATGGTAAGACGCTTTTTAATGATTGTTACCCGAGATGTCTGTGTCTCTAAATGAGGGAACCATTTGCAAGAAAAATCTGCAAACTATTCAACCGTGCAATGAAAAAAGAGGTGTAGGTAGAAAGATGCTTTTATGTGCATCTCTAACTTGCTTTTTGCTAAGAGTGATTCTGAAGTAGCTGTGTAATAAGGAGACATTTCACACCCAGAACTGTGGTGCCTCTAAAGCCATCACACCTATAGGCTAGGGCATCAGAGATGTTGGAACAAGTGCCTGCGTGTTTTGCAGTGTATCCAAAAGGCAGCAGGTTGAGAGCATGGATTACTGGTGTCTAGAGAAGAAGAAAGGTTTTCTGGTGGTGGGTTAGAGTTGATGGCAGAACTCACTGACAATCGGAAAAATACTGGAGAGCACTTTTGGACCCTGGCTGGCTCAAGGGGAGTTCACTATAGTCAGCAACTGCTGTCATCTGGCACAAATTGCAATTTCAGCACCTCTGATTTGCCAGAGCTGTAAAAAATATAACTATTATAAGGCACAAAAATACAGACCCCACATCCCAGTATGCAGGCCTCACAAGAGTGGTTGTAGGGAAAACTTAACCCCCAATACACACAACAGAGTTATGTAAAGCACAGGGAGACATTTGGTTAACCTCAGTGGCTTTATCAAGCCTTTGGAGACTCTGTAATGGTTTTCATGGGTTGAAGCAATTTTCTGCTGAAGTGTTAAAAATAATAAGTGGAACTTTTGAGGAAATAACACAGTGAAAAGACTCTGAAAAACACTAATCCTTAAATTTTGGGACTCTGTACTTCCTCTTAATGCATGAAACAGAGAAGGAGTAAACATTGCTTAGAAGTGAGGAGTTTCATACAGGAGGAGATTTTATTTTTGTTTCAGTTTGTTCCTCTTTAGCATATTTGACTTTTATTACCTTTTGCTACTTTCTTTCTGTTGCCTGGAAACATTTAGTAAGTTGTTAGTGCCAAAGCATTAGCTGACTTAAGATTCAACTCGAATGAGCTCTAACACAAAAGCTTATAATCTGCATTTTTAAGATATCCCATTAATATCGAATTAAAGGGCTTTTTGAGCAACTAGAAATTAATTTTATCAGGATAACAGCATTGAATATACTTTTACAGTAATATCAGCTTCTTGTTCTTGACCTTGTATGCCTTGCTGAACCAAAATTTCTCACCAAAACCATTATCCCTTTCTCTGAGAACCAGACTGATGATGTTGTGTGCATTACAAGTCACTAATGCAATACAATTATTTCTTTAAATTGATCTTTCAACTTTCAAATTTCTTTCCTGATTTTAATCTCAGAAAGCTGAGAAATCTGCTATGTGGTACTAGCACTTTGACTCTGCAAGGTTGTGAACACCTCCCTGAGTTTGCTGCTAGCTCCCATTAGGGTTCATGAAAGTGTTTGACCAGCACTGGTGTTTCTGCTATACTTACACTGTAAGTATAGCGGGCCATGGTGCACCTTCACACTCAAATCATCCAGAGTGAACTTTCACCATGTTGGGCACATCCGCAGAGTTCACTTCTGGAATTCTAGAGTAAATATCGCAGCAGCACTTACAAATGCCTGGTTCAACATGTGGGAATCTCCAAGAGGTAGTCCTAAGCCAAAAGCATGATAACTGAAATTACTTGAATATATGACATTATTTCCAGGAGAATTCATATGAGTGATCAGTATCAGTTAATACCTAACTGTAAATGTTTATTTTACTTATGTTTGAAACATATTGTCTTCTCACCTCAAAATACACACTACTGCTCATAGGTGAAAGAATATTAAAAGGTTCACAATATCACAGAATCCACACTATTTAGTTTTAAGTCATTTTGTTTTAGAATATTTAGTGCATAATGTCACAACTATATTGTAACTCCAAAGCCTTCACTACTTCTTCTCTAATGGTATTTCCCTAACTAAATGAGCTACCAGAATGAGCTTCCCAAAATTCAAGTTGAACAAGCAGGATATCCATCAGTTTTTTTGATACATGTTAATTGGTTGAGATGGAAAGCGGTGCTGAGAACTGTCTGCCACCTCATTTTAAACACAGTTGCCTGTGTATTTCATGTCTCAGTTCATCTGAGACTCCACTCCCCTCCATTCTGAGCATGACCATATACATAGACTGTACCTGCTTTTGAATTTACAGGAAAATCTTGAAAAAAACAGAAAGGCCACATGCAGGAATGGGGAACAAAGAGGCAATAGCAGGAAAAAGACTGATGGCAAACACTGGGAAAGAGCCTGCATCCTGCACTGAATGGTACTATTCATATATATAAATCACGTGCTCATGTGTTTTTCTGGATCTGGGCCTAACTGCACAACTTTCCTTCACTTACTTGTGGTTTCTTTCAAACCACAAGTAAATGCAGGAAAAAGCAGAATACAGGCATAGATTTTTTTCATTGGAGGGCGTAGTTCAGGCCCACAAAGAGAAAGCCATGGACTGTAAAGGAAAGATGAAAAAGATATGGAAAAGTGAAGACAGTAGAATGCTACTTTGCACAGTAGTAATTTAGTGTTAGTTATTAAAACTGAATATGCATATTTGGCGAGTTTGAATGTTCATTTCCCATCTTCTGTTAATCTTTGGTTGTATTTTAAGAGAATGGGACTGGATGTGGACTAAAGTCCTTCTGAGGTAAACAGCAAGGCTATACTTTGGTCTCTGAGAAGGATGCCTACTATTTCAGTGCAGAGTAAGGTTTTGAAAGCTTTTGTAATAGTGCATTATAAAACCCTGAGTTGGTATTGGATGGTGACTGTGAAAGATATCAAGGGTGTGGGGTGTGGTAACAGATTACTGAATATCCTGAGTGCTGTGCAGTGTAGAGCTGAAGTGCCCATGGGTCACAGCAGGTCCCCTTCAGATCTGAACAGTATTAATATGCAGAAGGCAGTATACAGCCTGTTCGTCTGTGGGATCAGAGATCCTGCTACCTTGCTTAATCTGTTCTTTTGTCAGATGGCCAGCTGGCAATCTTAACTCTCAGCCATATATATTCTTATTTTTAGTGTTTGTGTGTGGCATAAAGTAAAATAAAAGTAAAGTAAAGTAAAGAAAAGTATGAGAGGGGTGGAAATAAAACTGCAGCTTGGTCAGCTTCATTTTGAAGCAGATCATTTGAGTGGAAAATCAGTGGCTATTCTACAGTCTGTGTATTTTCCTCTACACAGATATGTACAGAAATAGCAAAAGTTTGTATTAATTGATGATGATACATTAATGTCATCTAAAGATGTGGTGAAACAGGAAGATAATTGGATTAATGAGTAAAATACAGAATTTAATCCCTAAGATCTAACAGATGTGACACAGTGCCTTATCTAATGAGTGTAAATGGAATCTCTCATGAGATTGGAGGACACGGTATTTGTACTGAATAATCTTCAATTCCCATCCCAACCACACAGCCATAATCATAAGTCATTAATGACAAAAATCAATGATCTTAGTTTTTCTGACAGCTTCTGTTCACTGTTCCTAGGAACTGGTTTTTATTTTTCCTCAAGAGGGTATTTAGAATTTAAGCTCCCTCTCTCTATTTGTTTATGTACAGTGCTGTTCATCTGCCAAATGACCATAGTGCCAAGTTCCAGCTTGGCATTTGTGGAACATTTTCCTTTCAGCCCCTTGAGAATGCATGCTTTGGTCTTTCCAAAGCCAGCAAATTGTCAACACTTACCAAGTGGCAGGGCCTAGACTGAAGTGGACAGAAAAGTTATCTGCATGTGTCTCATTTTTTTTGTGCCTATAGTGTGACACAAACTACAGAGTTATTGATGATAGCTTTTGAAAGAAAAATTATGAGGGGAGACTTCTCTTTTTATGATTCTGTATTTCAATAAAATTTCTCTAATTGCATGGGTAGAACAATAAAGTTTTGTAGTACATATTATATCCTATATACTGTTACAAGAAAAGAAAAAATGTGCATCAGCATGCCAGGCTTGTGAAAGATTGTGTAATTTTGCAGTAAAATTGGCTTTTTACAATCCATTATATGGTAACTCAGTATAAAGTCAACAGACCTAATTTACAAAATGGGAATCCTTACTGTAGTCACTTTCCAAACAAGGTACCCGATCAAAAGCATTTGCTATCAATTCTGCTAAATGACAGCTTCTTAAAACCTTTTATTGTGTTACCTGGAGGCAAGCTGAGGACAACCAGCATCGCTGAGAAAATATTGATTTTTCTAGGATATCCTGTCTTTGTTCTGCAAATAGTGAATAGATACAGAATAGAGTTTATGTCATGGTGAGAAGAAAATGTTGTGATTAAGTCTGGAATCTGTGTTCTCTTAACCTTTCAGTACTCAATTTTTGCAGGTTAAAAGAAAAAATATAGAACACTCTGTTAAAACACAGCAATAGGTCATGTTGTACTTTGTTAATCTGGCCAGCATTCTTCCATTACAGAATAAGAAGATGAATAAACACACAGGGCTTAACCAGACGGAGGCTTTAAATCTATTAATTCATCTTTATGTGCCTAGCTTTTGCACATCCTCCTTTGGAACAGAATAGTCAGTCTGTTAGGTCTCTGAGCACCAGCTTTTACATGTGTGCTGGCAAGTGAATCTCATGACTTCTCATAAATTAGTAATAGCAAGAGACAGGGCAAGAAGAGCCACAGCAAACATCTATTAGGATTAGACAACATTGTAGCTGCTCAATAAGAAGTGAAAACTAGTTCATCAGAGCTAGAATAGGTAGGACAAGGAGCTGTTGCTGAGCTGCCTAAATGTGATATACTTCTTTGGAGTAGAGAAGATAGGGACAGGGAGTTGATTTTGCTGGAGGTGTTTTCCAGTAATAAGTAAGCATGGGACGGTCATTTTAACTCCATGTCTATTGGACTGTCCTAGGCTGCCTCCAGAACACTCCCACCCACCTGTTCTTGTCTGCACTAGGTTTGTCCAGATGCAGAGCATCACAGCCCTTTTCCACTTGAATGCTGGCAGGCCTCTGGGAGAGTCTTTATCTGGTGCAGTACAAAGGTAAGCTCACATTTGCCAGTACAGCTCTTTCCTCAGGCATTCACAGGGTCTTCAGCAGTTGTCTCACTGAAGAGCCCATGTTTAATCCCCCTTGAAAAACAACTACAGTGTAGTTCTACAGCAGATAAGGAAAGTGTGGGTACTTTGGTCACAACATCAAGCCAGAAGGAAAGAATAGGGTTCTCATGCAAGGGTCTGACTCCACCATCACAGCACAGCCTTTGGTGATTCTTCCAGTGCCCATCTCTAGTCAAGAAAGGGGCTTGAGTTTCAGATGCAGCACAATCACCTGAGCAGTCTGGGAATTGCATCTGGAACACTGTCCACAGTCTCCTGGATCCTGCTAATTCACATGATCTATGACAACATTTGCCTCTTGACAGTATCACTGGTTACCCTGAGAAGTGTCTGGAGCTACTGTCTGACAACTGCCTATTGGGATGATCTTCCATGCTGCAGTGACCTCCTCTCTTGGGTGACATTTTAGCTCCTGCATCAATTTTGCAAGGTCCCCGATAATTTCCTACAGTTTTGGTTGGTTTTTTTTTTCCCACTGGAAAACATGTGAAATGTTAGGTCGTTCAGAGGCTCTTACTCCCTGCTTCCCTGATGAGGAGAGATGTTTTTTTTCTGAAGTTTTTATTCCAAAATTGGTGTGGAGTAGGAACATAGTTCTCAGTGGTGGTGTATCTTATAACATTTGGCTAATGCTCTGGGGCTATTTCTGGTAACTGCAACAGGAGTTACAGTGCTGGGCTAGGTCTATTATATGTTTTAATTAAATAACTAGTAGTCTGATGCAGTCTACAGGAATAACAGAGATTTGGATCCTTTCACCTCATTTGGGGCACATATATTAAAGAATGAGCTCTGTGCTTAAGATAGATTACATGGGGATTATGAAATGTAGAAACTGTAGTTGCAAAAAACAAATTTATTCAGCAGCAGATTACTGTCATTTTACTGCATGAAAACTGGAGTTTCTAGCTAAACCCAGATTTCATTAGCTTGTAAATATTAGCCTGTGTAGAAACACAGCATTTCAGTTAAAAAAAAAAAAAGTGTGAAAGCATTTATCTATTAATTTGAAATTAATATAATTTACACAGTGTCCTGAAGCTGTCTGCAGTCTTTTCAGAAATATTAGATTTAGAGAGGCCCTTGCACTTGGCCAGCTGTCCAATGAATAAAACAAACCAATGAAGGTAGTGGATAACTGATGTTTCGATCATCCACTGATGGGTGATCAAAATGTGCTATTCCATCCATGATGGGAAAAGAAATGTGTTAAGGCAGAGGTGTATCATATATGACTTTTTTCAAATGAACACACAGAAGAACATAACATGCCCATAGACTCACTTATGAATGATGACACTTATTCCACTTGTGTCTTGGGAATTATGGATTTCCCTGTTCTCTTTATGCTGTTTGGCAAAAAAATCTGTTGCAGTCTAATGATTAGTTTATCCTACACCAACTTGGGAGTAATTAATTGTATGCCTGCATAATTAAAATTGAATTATACAAATAGGTGTGAACAATCCTGCCTGAAAAACAGGCAACTGAAAAAAACCCACTAGACTCCTCTGATTTATTTTAAAATGTGAAGAATTTTAGGGCAAACAAAACAAAATCCAAGCAGTAGAACAAAACACAAAATAAGCTTTTTGGACCATGAAAATGAAAGAAAAAGGTAAAACTTCAATGCAATATTGGTTTCTTTTTGATCTCACAAAAGGAGATTGTACAGGGTGGAGAATATTTAACCAAGAAGACAGCAGAAAAGAAATACACTTCCACTAAAGCCATAAAGAAGCTGTCGTCACCAAGGCAGAACCATAAAAAGCACTGAAAATATGTTCCCTGATAAAAGGCATTCTAAGAGAACAACTGGGAAATATGTTTGCGATAATTTATTTTGATATTGGGAGTGAAAATGTCTTTGTTTTTAGGAATCTCCTTTTTCTTCACTTGAGTATGTTTATGGTAAAAAAAGTCAGAATTTAATATACTTTGAAGATAAATCACCTCTGGATGTTTTCAGTAAAATAAATCACCTCTGGATGTTTTCAGAGCAAAAAAAATTTCCATGTTAATCTTCCTAAATTTCTCTCTATTTTTTACTGCTTTTTCCTGAGGTTGTTTACTCTGCACATATTAGAGAGAAGGATAATAAAGCATTTTAAATAAGCAAGATTTGTGTGTGTCTCCTTAGGACGGAGCTTCTTTTTCTGGCTGGTATTTTTACTTTGTTTTTTTTTTTTTTTTTAATTCTGTTTTCTGACTAAGGTACTGTTCACCAGCAGGAAGAAGTTAAATGATACCCAAACAAGTCAGGAGCTCTCTGTCAATCAGGGCTAATCTTGAGGCAGTAGCATTAAGAGGCTTCAGAAAGAGGGAAGTCTTTCTGGCATTCATTTCACTTCTTGGTATTTATCAATTGAGAATGACTGGATCTGAATTGTTAATAAATACAAATGGTTAATCGTGTGGTAAAATCAAAACCTGTACAAAAGAATGCAAATATATTTCAGAAGGCCCAGCTTCAACATGAGATCTCAAACTCTGTGGCTCCACAACAGGACAGGGTGGTAGTCTGTGAGTGGCATTTGATACATAGCTAAATAGTCCTGAAAATATTTTTTAAAATAGCAGATAAGGGAGAGAAGGCTCTTTTTTTAGATAACTCTGGTACTATTGTCATGCTTAACATCCTTAGCCACATAGCAATGGCTCTGGTTAGAGTAGATGCAACAGGAATCTGTTCTCAAAATAGAAAATGGCTATAGAATGGCAAAATGATTTGATAGTGATGCTGAATTTCTAGCAAATCATAAACCTGTATTCTTTATGCTATAAAAGTAAACCTGTATTCTTTATGCTATAAAAGGCTAGATTTTCTTTTCTCATTTTTGCCTTGTCTTGTGGTATGAAATAGCTTCTCATAACATGAGCGTCCAAAGTCTGCCACATTTATAATTTGTTGCCATACATTATGATTTTGAATAAGAAAGTGGTAACTTAGCTTCAGTTTACATTACTGTCTTTGCCCAATTTACAGACTTACATATGATACCACAGACTCACAAGTCAGCCTTTACTGGAAGAGTAAAATGACTCAGTTTGGTCCTGGGAGCCAGAGAGCTAAATATAGTATAAAGCATTAGAGCCTGGTACAGCTGGGGGAAAAAAAAATCCATTTGGGGACTTATAGAAGGTCAGTTTGGAACAGAGGTGCCTGGGGTGCAGAAACACTTGCCCTGACAACTAACTTCATTCTGTTCCTCTTTGAGAAATGGCACAGCAGAGCTGCTGGGGATAGAAGAAAGTATAGGAAGGTAAGACAGGGAGAGAAAAAATGGACATAGAAACGGTTTGAGCTGGTTATTCCAAAAATTAGTACAGGATGTATGCTATTAAGTATCCATTTCTGTGGGAAAGTGGTGTTGTGGCACTGTAAATATCTTGTTGAATGTGTACAAACTCAGTAGACTCTGTGCAAATTCTTTATTGAAACAATGATCAATGTACAAGCTATATCACATTTCATTTTGCCACTTCAGCATGAACTTTTCTCTTTGTGGTTTACGGCCATGACCTATAAAATCATAACAGTTAAAATACAGCAACTGCTTCTCAAAAGAACACATTCATATTTGTCTTACATTTCTTGTAAAATCAAAAAGGTTTTCATAATAAATGAAATATAACTTACAAGACTTTAGTGCAAGCATTTCCTTTGCATCTAAGAAGCTTTCAGTTGTCCCACTAAATATGGCATACTCAAGAGGCCAACTCTTAAAATAGCATGCTGCCAAGATATCCCATGAGAACTTTGAAAATCTGACACTGTTAACACTTTCTAGAATTAGTTAATCTGACCAAACTAAAAGTCAGAAAGCCCTGGTTATATGTTACAGTACTTTTGTCAAAAGGTAACTGCAAATCAAGGAACTGATATAGTATCTACATTAGAATAAAACAGGCACTGATTTAAAAAAAATCAACATCTGCCTGTATATGCCATTTTGCAAGTCTTATGATTATACAGTAATTTTTAAGCACAGCAGTGTACTTCTGTGCCTTACCAAGTACCAACAAACCTGCATAAAATGCTGGTCTATGGGTTCTTTTAAATTTTTTATATGATAGACAAAAAACCCCTGAAGGATAGGCTTCATCACAAACATGCTCAAATCAGAGAACAAAAAAAGATCAGCAGGAAACAAATGCTGCTCAAAAATAAAATGTTGAGAAAATAGTTAGTGAATACTATGTTTAAGTGGTCTGATTAGTATGATCTTAATTTACTGAGAAAAGAATAATAAGCGTGAAATTTAAATCCAACACTGGTTTCTTCTGCTGCAGAATCTAGTAATCGTTCATGAAGTTTGGCAAAAATATTTGAAAATGGTGTAAATAATTATGCAAATCTCTTGGTGTTCCTTTGCTTTTAGAATGCAATTTCAGTTGGACTGGATTTTCCAGATTCTGAGTGTTTTAAGAACCATTAGTGTTTGGTGGTACAATAAATAGAAAAATGTAACAAAAAGTGTGCATAGTCCAAAGATGGGAACAGATTAATGCCCCTGAAGTGCTTAAGGTGCATGAAAATGTATAACAATGCAAACATTAATATTTTCTTAGAGCCATTATTAATTTTATGTTTGTTAATTGTGTTTTTGGACAATAAAATAGCCATTTGCTAAGAAATACTGCAAGATACAATTGCATACTTTATAATAGCACAGCCAGAAAGTTTGGAACAGGAAAGACAGGTTTGGGTCTTGCTTCCCATCTGTCTTCCACAAAGGAAGTTTCTGAAAGTGTATAAAAAGCTTTAGGCTTAGAAGTGTCATATAATGTGTGCATAAGACACTGAGCAGCAGACACAAAACCACCAGAAAACCACATAAACCAGACCCATTGGTTCTGTATAAAATCTGTATTTTCTTCAGCTACAGCGCTGTTCAGTTTTTATTCAGATGGTAATAACACAAAGCTAAATGTCCAGACTGGTTGGAGCAGTCCTACCTGTGAACTCTCATCTCTGAGTGACTCCAGCTCTAGAAAATTCAGGGTTCCCTCTGACCTTGCAACAGCAGGAATCCAGCACTCCATGTATTGCACGTATCTAATCCGAGTACCGGTTGCTTATATGTGGTTTGCCATGTGCGTTTGTGTGTACTTCAAACGTGCCCTTTGTGGGCAACCTCTAGGGAAAAACATCATTTGTATCTTCAAGGAAGTTTACACAGTGATACTGAAGAAATCCATGGGGATTGTTTGCTCTCAAATGTTTCTCAATAAATAAAGAATAAAGAGGCTGGAGGACAGCCTGAGAGAAGCAGGGTCAGAACACTATAGAAATACATGAAGGAGTCTGATCTCTACTGTAAAAAATTCATGGTTTAAAAAGATTAAAATTAAAATACTGTAATAAATATTTTTATAACTTTTTTTAAAAAAAAAGAGTGTAACTTAAAAGTTATTTTTATGCTTTCAAGGAGAACATCCTTGCTTATCTGTGCAATCTTAGTTGGGCACCAGGTAGGTAACTTTAGAATGCATGGGCATTGTTTGTAAATGCTGGACAGGCAGAAACGTCAATGTACCTCTTCTCAGGAGGTTAAGGTGAATTGAAGGAGTTTAGTGCAAGTTCCTGCTTTTGTTTCTGCCCTTGCTCTTTTTCATATCAGAAGCAAATCAAGTAACTTGAAAAACTGATGTGAACACTACGTAGAAATGTCCTTTGGATTCAGACAAGAAGTTAACAGTTTGCACCATACTATTGTTAATCACGCTGGTCAGAAGTGAGGTTCTTTATGGTATTCTTTTAAACTAACTTCTGTCTTACATATATATTGCTTCGCTGGAACGCAAATATTTCCAGTCACATTCCTAATGGGACTTTGCCCTTGCATGTTTCCTTTTGGGCATGTGCAAATGCATTTTGTGTAGAAACGTGCCACTGTGGTGAGCACAAAAAGATGAGACATCTGAATGCTGCCATTTCTTACAAATTGGTTGTAAAATCTGAAATCCATTATTAAACATGTATTTTTTTTTTTAATAACCACAGAAAGACAAATATGGAGCCATCTTTGCATCACCTATGTAAGTCATGGGGTATTCCTGTATTGCACTGCTGGTGAGGCTCTGCACTTTAACATGAGGAAGTTGACACAAGACCTCAGTTCATTATCAAGGATTCTTTTATGTATCTGCAACACTGACTTTGTCTGGTCTTGATTACCTGTGCAGTTAATATAACTGATTGCCTCCAACAGACACCTTATGAAGATGTGGCTGCTTTCTTAAAATGTCCAGAGAGCCATCCATGGATCATCTCCCCATAGACCTAAGAGACTTCTTTTTCTACAGTGTACTTGATTCCAGATTTATTTTAAGTATCTGTATTTATAACAATCCTTTTTAAACACTATAAGGTGATAATTTGTTCATTAGTTTCAAACTAAATGCGTCAGGTAATTAAGTAATATGCTATTAACCCTACACAAACTCCTTGTAAGTGCTTTCTTTCCAGACTCACTGCAGAGAAGGTACTTTTTATTGTCTATCTGCAAGAGAAATTATTACTTCCCTTCCACTCCTGGCATTTTCTGGCAGAGATGTTGATCCTTTTTAATGCCACAATTGCTACGATCATTAAAGCTTTACTGGGGTAGAGTCACATGTACTCGAGCAGTGAACATCCTACATGTAGGAGGTTCCCAAAATCTCAATGCCATTATATCACATTTAACAGTTACATGACTGTCTTTGTAATTTTATAGGACACTTGATTGTATTTTTTTTTTCAGTTTGGATAAAACACTCTCAAACTGATGCTTATATATGAATTTAGGATTGATCTTCAGAATATCAAAATTAAGAAGCCAAAATAAAGGGTATTTTGCCATTCAGCCTTGTTATCAACTTCATTTGCAGGACTGTTATGGAACCTACAAATCTTCTGGTAAGGTAGTACATGCTTTCAAATTACTTCAAAACAAGACATCTTGCATATTTGCAGCTGTTTGCCATATAAACTTCTGGCAACATAGAAAATGCTCAAATGTATGCAAAAAAACCTTGCAGAGCTGTTGAACTGCAACTTTCTGATGGCTTTCCCATCTGTAATATACCCCTCAAAGTTGTTTCTTCATGCAAAACAAACAATTGTTGGCATCTTCATTCCCTGAAAAAGGGAAAACTATTTCCCATGTGGCTAAGCAGTGTGGTCTCAAATGAAATGGAAACATTTTAACTTTCTTTAATAGCCCTGTAAATCACAATGCAGCTGAGCAAACAGGCTTTGTAAATGGGATCTATTAGGATTTTATTTGGCTACTGGAGTGCTGCCTCTTGGGCAATATTTCAAATTCACAAGTTAATATTTGCAAAAATGCAATAGATGGAAATAACGAGAGTGAAAGAGGAAAATGGAAACCAGTTTTATGTTTAGTAAGTTCAAGTGTCCTACACCAAAGACTACCAGTGACTTCCAGGAGCCACTACAGGTGACTCCAACCTAGAAACTGCTGAGGTAAATGTTTCTTAGAAATACTCCTAATCAAAAAGAGCAATTAATATTAATGTAATAGCAATTACTCTGCCATACATCATGGTAAACTAAACTCAAACTGAGAAGAAAGTGCCAAATAATCCACTTACATGCTTTTGCTATGATAGTCTCCAGATAAGGCTTAGCGGCAAGTACAATATGTATTTTTAAAAGAGCTCCACCTGATTTTCCTGCTATGCATAGATTCAGGAGTAACTATCATACATGGCTTTCATATATAACGCATGTATTTTTGTCATTTGCCAATGCTGTGTCATCAGAACTGAGTTCAGCAGAAGGCTCAGGAGGGGGCTCCGCAGGAAGTGCTGGTGTTTGAGGAGAGTCTTCTTCCTTGGTGTCCAACTGCATGCTTTCCTGTGACTGACCATCCATGCAGTCCTTTTTGGACAATGGGTGAACTGACACTTTTATTGCAATCTGTTGAGGTGGCTCATGCAGTGACGATGCATCTGAGTCAGCTGTGGGAGATTCACTGCGCGTCAAAGCATTTGGGATCATATAAAGCTCATCTGTTTCAGTGGTCTCCTGGCCTTCTGCCGCCTGCCGTACAAAATTCTGTCCTTGCTCCTCCAGACCAACAACCTCCATAATTTCTTCCATTATAGTCCTGCAGTTCATGATGAGAGGTGGCAAAGGTACACTCCGAGCAAGCTCTTCAATATAGCGAGCAAATTCCATGGTCTTGAACTGGGTTACTTTGGCAAGCTCGAGCGTTTTGGCTGATGTGATAATTGGGATACGCTTTGCAATCTCAAAGGCCTTCTGAAGTTTCTCTGCCCCTTCTGTTCTGAAGAATTCATTGATTGCTTTCTCGGTTTTCTTCAGATGACTGCTCATCATGCATAACCGAGTAATGTTCAGTATCATAACAATGGTAAAAGCCACAAGGCAGACAATCATGTAATAGATTCCCATATCTCCAGAGGTAAAAACAACCCTCAGCGTCACAGTATTGTTAACACTGCCGTACGCATTAGATGCAACACACGTGTATTTACCTCTGTCTTCAAATGACACGCGGGTAATGTTTAGTAGCCCATTGTCAAGAAACCACCATTTTCCTGTTGGAGAGGAAACAGAGTAACTTAGAAGTATTTTGTCACATGATCAGCATAGTCTTAAATATCAGCTTTATCAAACTGGCTTCATGTTTTGGAAGAAGGAAATAATGTTCACAAGAAGACAAAGAATTTACCTTCATAAAGGCCTGGGATCCTAGCTATGTTACTACAACTGTCAAATCCCTGACATCAACTCTGGATAGTCAGAGCATGCCCTAAAAGGGTCTCATAGAAAATGCTAATATGCATCCCATCTATCTCAATCTTGTGGTCAGTTAAGCTACAAACATAGGACTACTCCAGAGAGCCTCCCAAACACAGGTCACACTTCCTCAAAGAAGTGAATTGAAGGAGTCGGATCCTTCAAGAAGGATCAATGGGATTGTGAGGCAGAAAAACCTACTTAAACCCTCCTTGTTTTGTTCCCTGAAAATGCATTTGTTTAAAATTGGGTTATTTTTGGCATTTTGTTACAGTATCTCATATAATTCTGTTCATGTAAACTTTAAAACCCCTAACATTTCAGACATCATAGACTACATTGCCTACACTCTGAGGTGCTCAGAAACTGATTTTGAAGTATAATTTTAAAGAGAGGTAAGTAGGATAGGAGAAGTAAAATAGATGGAAAGGAGAAGAGCCATGACAGGGAATGCCTTGTTTGTTGGTAAGAACCTCTACACACCACGACAGAACTTCTTTTACATTTAAAAGTAATTTCTATCAATGTAATATAATTGATAACTTTGTCTGCTGCATGGACATATACATTTCATATACATGCATGCTTGATATTCTTTGAACCTGGCACAGTAGAACAGTTTAGGTATGAAAATGCATTTGAAACATGTTAAAAACCCATCACTCCTGTCACTGCTAAAGTGATTCAAGATTAACTCAATTACTGTATTTGCCACTTAATTAATTGGTAATGAATTAAGATTTTTAGTTCCTCAAAGTTTTTCTAGTTAAACGTGGCTTACCCAAATTGTTTCACATTATCTCCAGTAGAAGCCTACGTATAAAGCATTCCCACAAGATCCCTGCCTCAGTCCATGTGTACAGACAGTTCTTAATTATGTCTTTTTATCCTCTTACTTAGAAGTTTTAACTTAAATGAAACAATATTTTTTTACCCTAGCATATTTCTTGAAATCAGCTGAATCATTTTTTGCCTGAAATTAAAAAATGCAGAATAAATAAAAGCTCAGTCTAAATCAGACCTTCACATTAAAAAAAAATTACCCCAATCTGCTAAATTTAGGCAAATTCAGAGGAAAACTCCTTTACAGAGGAAATATTAGAATCTGTAACAGACGACACTTCTTCCTCCACCTCCAGCATAACAAAAAATGCAGAGTATTTGCTGCTCAGTATTTCCTTGAATTTGAATACTGGTCCTTTTTGCAAAGTAGGTTTCAATTAATTGTGAAACAACAAGGTGCCTTGTGATGTATCCTGGCTCCAGCTGTTATAAATGATATAATGGTATTGAACTCAGTGACTGGGTCCATGCCAGTGGATCCTGACAGACATATTGACCCATATAAGAAAATGATTAGAAAAGGTATCATTGCTGAGTTTTGATAACAATTCAATGCCATACTTAACACCACAAAGAAAGGTCTCAGGCTAGGAAACATTTCTTACAGAAAGACAGTCTCTTAAAGGAGGTATTGCACTGCTGAAATTCTAAGTTAAAGTAATGTTGTCTTAATACTACATCTGCACTTTTTACTGATTTGGTCAAAGTTTTTGCTCATCTACCTAAATGTTTATTTTAGCTACCTCTCTCAGCTGACTACACAAAGACCTAAATTTAGATGCCTTACTAAAGGGGAAATTTTCTATTAGTGAACCTTAGCAAAACACTCCAGCACACTAATCACTGTATGTCGCCACAACCACACAAGTCATGTTTGAAAATCTGCTTAGTAGCTCAAGTAGTTCCTTTCTCTAGCTTAACTCAGAAAATGATAACATTCTGTACTGTAAAACATAACCAGTTACACAGTAAGCTCTTACAGATACACACTGCTCTTTCACATCAAGCTGGGTCAATTGTTACTCCTGTCACAGCAGAGTTCGCTGTCAGGTCAGTCATTAATTAGGCACATTAAACTAAGAGTTTATTTCATCATGCTGTGAACAAAGCAGTCACTATGGAAGGATTACATAAGAAAAACACCTTTAATATACTCACACTCCCCTCAAACACTCCCTAGAAGAATAACTAGGATTATCACCCAAACCATCAATTTAAGGAAAATAAGCTTGTGTAATTATGGTCTCTGGCAAACGCCACTGAAGAGTCTTAACTAAAGCCAGGAAGGCTCAAATTTGGCCTGTCCTTCTGACTGCTACCCTGTATAGGTTTTGCAGCTGGTTGTTCAGGGCATCTTCTGTTTCTCACACTACCATGGCACTGCACATAAAGACAGCAGGCATACCAGGGAGTTAGCTGTGTTTACGCCAACAAACTATTCTCATATGTCAGGAGAATCCTCCTTTGAGTTGGGAAACAGCTTTTTAATCTTTTTTTGGTGCCAGAGAAGAACAAAGGAGGACAGAATGAGAAACAGAACAAACATGAAGTCTTCCAATGAAAAGAGGCCTGTCTACTACTTCTGTTAATTGCTTCAGCCTCTTGCTATGAGTTGCTATAAATAACACACAAAAAGTTACTGTTTTCTTCCAAGGTGTGCATAAAAAATTTATAACTGCCACCAAGCTTTCATTTATTTTCATGCAGCCAGGCCATTAAATTCAGGTTATTTGTCAACTTGCTGAAATCAGAAGTGTCTCTGGACAGGCTACATCAGTGCTATTCCTAAGATCCTACCTTTATTCTCCTCCTCTTGGAGCAGGCGGCCATTGGAATTGTACCATCTGTAACGTGGGCTGGGACTCCCTTGCACATTGCAGTCGATCAAGGCACTACTGCCCTCCTTGACTATGATGTGGTCGATGTGGGAGACCACCACAGGCGCGGCCCCCGTGTGTGTGTCAGTGCGGTTCAAAGTGCTGTTACTCACATCCTCAGCAGTGGTCAAAGCTGCTAATAAGATGACAAGGCGTGTGGTAGGCAGAAAGTACAAAAGGTGGCGGCTGTTCAGTATGTCCATTTTCCTTCAGTGGTGTACACGACTGGCTGGGAACTGATTCTGTTGAGTCCTTGAGGTGAGCAGGTCACAGGAGTGTTCTACTTTGATCTGTGCAATTTTATGCTTAAAATATCCTATAAAATAATAAGTACAGTGAGACGGCATATATAAACAGTCCATTAGATATGCTCTTTTAAAATAGTGACACATCCATTAATGCATTTCACAATCATCAGCGCACTGTCTTGTCTAAATGCTAATGTTATCACAGTCCTTATCCTTACTGGAAAAAGATGCATACATTTTCCTGACAATGGTGTTGTTCAGAGTGACAGGCGTAGGAGAAAGCTTTTATCACCTAGACACTTAGCAGCAGTTTAGCTACAGTAGCAGCTACAGTTTTATGCCAAAAGTTCAACAGATTTTTTCCTTTCTTTTTTTTTGTTTTTAACCATTTGCAAAATCAACAGGAAAAACGGAGGTACAGCACAATAAAAGCTGTCACTACCAGTTTGGTGCTGCAGCTCTATCACATGCATGGTCTTAGATGAACATGGTGTAAGAAAGAACAATTCCAGGAAGGGTTTTTGGATCTAATGCTGGAATCTTTGATATACACATTTTTTTTCCCAAACACAGCAGCACATACAACAAAACATCTCAGACCATTCACTTTTCTTAAGCTACTGCTGTGTGAGATAAAATATAGCACGGGAAGATTATTCTTAAAAGAGGGTATTTCATGCTTGATAAAGTAATTTCAGTGTTGTTATTTTTAGAGCAGATTAGTAAGAAAGAGTACTTGCTAGTAACATAATAATGATTAATGTTCCTTTGAGATACAAATGAAGTTAGGACTTTTCCTTTCCTTATGTGGCATTAAGCATTTCGCCTGTGTACTTTTTGCACATTTACCCTCAGTATTTTCCTTCAACTAATCACCCACAATGAGGCCTTTCTGAAGCAATGATTTCAGTTTCTGGACAGAGGCGGGGGGGTTTACAAAAGTGCTCTCTATTGGCCTCATTATGCTCCCAGTGAACACAATTGGCATTCAGTACTGACTGAAGGCACAGTGTTGGCCTCAAAATGAGCACCTTGGAAATTTCATTTAAGAGTCTGAAGGCCACAAATCATATTAAAATCACAGACTATCCAACTATACTGGTTTTGCTCATGTGTTTCTAAGATAAATAACTGAAACATAGTGAAATTTATTAGACAGAGGAATCTATCTGGAATCTGAATATAGGAAACTATCTAACCAACTTTCCCCAAATGAACAATTCCATTTCAAAAAAGTTTCTATTTTCTTAAATATACATTTGACTCATGGTAACTCATATGCCTTAGAACATTTAGTAACTGCTGACAAGATCAGTTCCCTAGATCGGTTCTATATACAAACAAAACACTAAAATAAAAAGAAACAAAGGAAAAATCCCCATCCTTATTTTCTTTTGTATTCAAAAAGGAAAGAAAGCAACATTACCATCTTTCATACTTGATTTAGGTTGTTTTGTTATGTATCCTCTCTTCTCTGTAAAACAATGAACTTGCTTTAATACAAATAGATACAGTGTTATTGAAAAAGCAAATGAATTCTTCCATTTTACAGGATGAATCATTAGAAATGAAAACTTATGTTTTTTTCGATAATCTGCTGGCATGATGTAGAGGTCTGTCCCAGCTTCAAGCCTGTCCTGTTTTTTCTCTTCTTTTATAATTACTGATTGTCAAAGTATTTCTCTTGAAGAGACAGAATAATTTTTAACTTTAAACTAATATACAAATGTCATTTGTCATATAAAGCTATATAAACAATGACTTCAGAAATCTACTTCCAATTATGCAAAGCATGTAGAGTCTGTGCTTTTCAAGGTACACTGTCTGAGTCAGCAGTTTGGGAAAAAACCCTTCAGTTCTGCCTATTCACTTCAGTAACTGTTCACATCTCATTTCTACTACTCCATTAACCTTGGACACTGACATTCTTCATGATTACATATATTCAGTCTATAAAATGTTTTTGTACAGTGTCACAGATCTGCATTGCGCCATACAGAAAAGCAAAAATCACACTTCCTGGCAAAAGAGCAGGAACAGAGACTGGCTGGATTAAGACAATGGGAAGGGCAAAAGATAATATAAACTGATTAAGCTGTGTGTTCCAATTGCTGTCTGGGGCTTGTTATTACTGTATTTGGGTCTATCATATATTTTTACAGCAGAAAAATCAGTAGCAATCAAAAAATGTGTTTATTGTGGAGAACAATTTGCACTCCGGAAGAAAATGAAATAGCATCTCCACAGAGGCTGAACAGAAAACCTGTAAGGAAGGGACCAACAGTGTATCAGAAAGCTGATCAAGGTAGCTGATGACCCACTGATTGCACAGAGCACAGGGATGTGGGTGGAGGTTTGCGAGATGTGAGGCAGTAAGGCGTTGCCTGTTCCATATGTTCACTTGTTTTGAATGCAGAGCGTACGGAAGCAGAAACGGTACCTTTGTGTAGTGATGGCAAGTGCGACTGGTCCACAATATGGCCAGTCTGAAGGTAACAGTGACTCCTTCACTCTGGCCCAGAATTGAACCACAAACAGCTGCAGTAAATCTTAGGAAACAGAGATGAATCATTTATGTCTACATGTAAGATTCTTACCTACTCCTCCTTACTCCTGGGAATGTACGTTAATATTTAGTATTTTCTTAAATAGATATTCCATGTATGTTCATGGAATGTAGAATATTAAGAAAATACTAAATATCTTTGTAGATACATTTCTATTTGAAATAACTACAGTTTGGTGGCTAACATGAGGAATAATCAGACAGTAGGTTTAAAGCAGAATGTTTGGAAATGATGGTTGCTGCTTTCATATGCCATCCAGGGAAGTGCCTGAGTATGTTTGAGGAGACAGGGAGAGATCTCTCTGAAGAATGGTGTTTTAAGATACAAGTTTAGCCAAATGTTCCCAGGGAAACTAGGAAGCAGTAGGCAATCTGTCCTTTGGTGTGCATCTTCTCCAATGTTATCAGGAAACAAAAAGAGATGGAAGAAACCAAAGAAGGTTTTCTTAGCCCCAGCTGACACAAGAAAGTTACAGGCTGGCCATGCTGGGACCTGAATGTCCTTTGTCCTCTGCAAACCTGCTGGGCATGACCAAAAATGCTAGAGTCAGATTAGTAAAGTAGAGAGAAGCAGAGAGACAATTTGAAAGGGTAGAAAATGTGCTCACACCAGACGCTGATGCAAAGGAAGATTTGCTGAGAGTTCCTGTCCTCCTGCTTTGCCATAGGCGCAAGAGCAGCCTGAGTATATCAGAGAACACAGATCTGGGAGCCAGCTGCTTTGCTAAACATAAGTGATGTAACAAGTTATGGTTTAATCACACAACTAAATGGGGAGAAGACTGAGACCAAAAGAGGACTGCTACTGATATCTGGCAAAGCAGCAAGAGAATCCAGAGTATTGGAGAAGTGGGTACAGTGTCGCCCAGGATCTCGGCCACGAGAGGCAGCAATTAGCTGTGACCTATGATAGACTTGATGAAGGCAGCCAAAACTGTAACCTTTTAATCTGACCTAAGTTAGAGAAAGCTGAA
The DNA here is from genome assembly GCF_017590055.1 of Onychostruthus taczanowskii. Taxonomy (NCBI): domain Eukaryota; kingdom Metazoa; phylum Chordata; class Aves; order Passeriformes; family Passeridae; genus Onychostruthus; species Onychostruthus taczanowskii. The sequence goes on from NW_024498351.1 coordinate 10,350,134, forward strand.
TTGACTAGACTAAAACAAAGATTCCTGTAATAACTCCTTGAGACTGAGAGTAACACAGTACTCTGAAGAAGGAGGACATCTGCAATCCTGAGACTCGCACTGTAGGAACAGATTGAGTCTCAGAGCATTTTTGCCATGAAAAGGTCACTATAAACAAAGAGCTAATTTCTGGTCATGGAAAGAATGTAATCACCAAAGCATATGAGCTACCACTAAAATACTTACAAGAAATAAAACTCTATATAATATAATTAATGTGGTTACATATACTTTTTTTTTTTAACTTTTAAATTCGTGGTGTATGGAATGGAAAAAGAACACTTCTTACTATTCTGAGCTATTCAGGCTTGCCTCCAAAGATGGAATGAAAGGAATTCCCAAACTCTCCTCCAGCAACTAGAACATGTATATAGGAAACTTTCCTGCAGTATTGTATCTGGAGGAACATTTACCACTCAAAAATGCTTGCCAGTGGTCCATAGATTAAATAGTTCTGTTTTTCCATTCCCCAACACAAATGGTGTAAATTGAAAAAATTAAAATAACAGATTTACTTCTTGTGAGATTAACTTCCAAGGAAAGACTTGAGCCACATGAGAACACACGACAAGCTTTTCTTTTAAGTTACATGACAGCCAGCTCTAGCACGCTCTCTACACATTTCTATCCAGAAAAGTCCCCTGGAACGGGGACTGCAGCATGAAAGTTTTACTCCTAATTAATGTGAAAACGTGGACAAAAGCTACAGTTTAAACTTCTCTGTCCAAGCTCAGGCATCAGTCTAAACAGAAGACACATCTAGGACTGACAGACACATCTAGGAACATTAATCAGAGACATGTTCTGACTGCCCATTTATTTTTTCATGTCATAGATGTGTTTGCTTCCCATACTACTGCCACCAAAGAAAATGACTATTGGGTCATGCTTGTAAGTGCTGCATTTGTGCAGAACAACATGATGACAGAGCACAAAAGAATAGAAAAGGAGGGCAGTGATGCATACTGTTTCCTGGCTTGCTCACATCTGTAAGACTGGCCTGTTCTTGTTCTTGGAATAATGTGTAATCCTATTAACTGTGAGGTTATTCAAGTCATAAGTGAAGCACAAGAAGCCAGCTTACTGCATAATGCATAAATTGTGCTCCTATAGCTTTAACATCCCAATGCTCTCTTCCTTGGCGTGTAAGTGACCGAGAAAATTATATTACTTTCATTCTAGCTCTCCCTTGTCTAAAAGAAGTATAAAGGCTGATGCTACAAAACAAAATTAAGGCTAGTTTTTTATTATTTAAATACTTGCTACTTTTCCTAGTTTCCATAGGCAATGTCTTTTAAGAGTGAGTAAAAGTAAAAGTTAAAGGTGTTAGTGAAACAGGAATGCAAATGGAGGAACTTATGCCACACAGGTGAGAAGCTCACTGCCAGTTCATAGGCTTATGAGTGAGAACCACCTATTGAAAAGGTCTAATTATTAGGATCCAGACATGCAGAGGAAAAGAAATGTCACTCACTTACAACTAGCAGAAAATTTCTGACTTATTTTTCTACTCATTTGTCAGTTGATAAAATATTAATGCTTGGTTTCAGAAGAGCTGCTCTTCATTCTCCTGGAGTGGGGGATTTCAGTCCTTTGTAGTTTCATGGCTTTCTGCTTCCCTGGCTATGTTGAATAGGTGATCTGCTGGTGGTGTTTGTAAGATGAAGAGCTTCCTTCTGCACATCTAGTTTGGGGCCTCCCAGCTGGGCAGCAGCCCCCAGCTATATGCTTATTTAGTCTCTTCAGCTGCCTTCAGCTGCCTGGGAACTTTAGGAAACAGGGCTGAGCCTCTCAACAGGGCTGAGCCCTGGCCATATCTGCTCAGTCACCTGGTGTCACACTTGCTGCCCTCAACCACCTGATGGGAGGGGATAGAGAAGACAGACATGGGCTCCTCTGAGAGATGTGCTGTGAAAGGATATGAGCCACAGGACACATGCTGCAAGAACAGAAATTATGAATATGAAACAATCATTTATGCAGGAGGTCAAGCCCTGCAATAGGTTGCCCAGATGGGCTATGGAATCCCTATCCTTTGAGAAGTGCAAAACTTGACTGAGCTCGTATACACCGGCCGTACTTTGAAAAGGCTGTTGAATCAGACAGCCCCCAGAGGCAGCCCCCCAACCTAAAGAAACTGTAATACTCCAGAAACACAAATACAAGAATTGCCTTGGGGAAGACAATGGGAAAGATATGTCTGATCTTAAAAATTGCTATATGGAATGCTGGGAAATTGTCTTCATGAGCTCCTTTGTAATTTTTTGAGTAGTAGCATTTTAGAATAATAAGACAGGCTGAGAGTGTTGACTACAGCCTGAAAAAAAGTATTTGGCCTTCTGCATTGCATTTACCTGATAAGAACGGTACATCTCCTCTTTACCATATAGAGGAGACTCATTTCCCACCAAGGGAACACAGAGCATCTTCATTACCCTCTGATGGACTTCCTTCACCCTGTCCACGTCTTTCTTGTGCTGAGGATCCCAGATCTGGATGCAGTACTCCAGGTGGGGTCTCACAAGGATAGAGGAGAGGGGGAGAAACATCTCCCTCAAGGTTGTTGCCTCGATTTCTTGACACAGGATAAAATAAGGGCTGGGAATCAATGAAGATTCAAGAGAGACTGTATATAATTTACAAGTACAGATTCATAGATTATGACAAGTACAGATTCATAGACTATGAGGAATGTGGGGGCTTAATTTCTGTATATGCATTATCCTCTGAGTGTATGACCCTGGGCAGTGAACAGGAAGAGCTGTCAGTATGGCAACCTGGAGATCTTTTCTAGCACACCTGTCTTAAAAAAATTGTAACAAAGAAGGCTATAAATTAATTGTATGTTTTGCAGGCATTGGTAAGTTCTTACAGGCAAACATTTTTCAATCTCTTTTGTAGGGTAATAAATGATAAATAACAAAAAAAAAAAAAAAGAAGGAAAAATCAAATGATCAAGTGCTGTAGCTTATTCTACCATTAATGGCAGAACCTGATCAAAACTTAAGTTATTATCAGTTTTTGTCTTCTAAAATTATTTTGGTCTGAACACACACAATACTGTAGGGGGTAACAAAGGAAAGAAGCATTATAAGGATACAACTGTCTTAGTTTCAGGGTTCCAAAGTGTAATAAGACACTGCAGCAAGACAGCAGAAAGCAATAAAGTGTAATTGAAAATTAATGTAATATCCAGACTTTTCATTTAGGGAAAGAAGCATATGCCCTTCTATTCAGCAGCTGTACAATGGAAGAGTTTTCATGTTGCCTTTATCTGTGTGCAAATGTTTTAGAACTTTTTTACTGTAAATTTCTCCTCCTTTATCTACTTCATGTCTCTATTCTCTTTACCCTACTTCATGTCTCAATATTGCAAAACTAGCAAGCACATGGCATCCTAGAGCTTCACTTTAGATATCTGAATGGACCCATTGATTTAACCACGTCTTTGAATAGTCTGATGTGCACTCTCCTGATGTCAATGAACACTCAAGAGATGCTAATCCATTAACCTAAAAAAGAATGATGACTGTCAGTGGGTAAATATTGGAAAGGTTATTTAAAACCACTAGGGTGTAGGTACCAAACCTCTGGAAAATCCCCTTTTGATGCCACAGCTCCTGTAATTCTAGCATCTCTGATGTATCAAATCAGCTTTTCACAAAATACACTGAAGCAACAAAAGCACTCAGGCAACTTCTCACTAAAAAGTTGCAATTCAGATGTGCCCTCTTATATGCACTGAGAAATCTGTGTTTTCTTTCTATGTGGTATTTTAATGACTGCAGCAAAAGCACTGCTCTATATTTAGTGGAGAAGCTTGCTGTTTTTCATCAAGGCAGGTACTGTCATGAAAATGTCCTACTGAGTTGTACGTTACCCAGATCATAAAGCAAATTCAACACTATCGATAGTGGAGATTTTTCAAGGCTCAGCTTATGTGTTATTAGACATAAATTCTTTGAAGAATTTTATTCTGAGAAATGAAAAAATTGTTTATATAGATTATCTAGATTTCCTCTGTGTTTGTATTTATCTGGAGGCTGTACAATTACATTTCAATATAGTTTTGTATACAAAACTCTTATTCCAGAAACATTGTATGGCTTTAAGAGTCCCTTGCTTAACTCCTGGCAAACTTCCAGCATTGCTGCTGGTTTGCTGTTGCAGTAAATGCAGATGCATCAATGCTTAAGAGTTCCCTCTGTTGAGAAAGGAGGAACAATGAAGATGCACAGAGACTCCCTCCCACACTTCCATGTACATCTGAGCTCTGCCTGGCCTCACCAAGTTCTATGTATCTTTCATTTTTTTTACACACCTTGTATCTTCTATTTATTCCTGCACACTGTAAGCATTATTCTGTCAACAATTTAAATAACCAAAGTCAGCAAATGCAACAGATCTCATATGCTCTTGGCAAATTTTGTGAGATTCATTGCTAAGAACATAGCAATGCAGAATGCGGCTCAGCTCACTTCCTTCCACTTCCTCCTTTGAGCTCTGCCTGTCAAAGCTAACCATCCTTTAAGTATGTCTAGTGGTTTTCTTTGTCCAAAGGAAAAAGGAAAATTCCAGATGTAGGACCTTTAAATATAATACAAAACTAAAAACTAAGTTTTGCTTAAACAAAGATATGAAGGACCTTGCAGGCTAAAAATTCTATCTAAACTCTAAATTTTGATCAACTGAATGTTTTCAATACACTGATATAGCTTATATTATGCTGTCTTAACAAAAGACTCCCATATTATTTGGAACATAAAAGAAAAAAGAATAGGACAAAACAGATTTGAGTATGACTATTCTTCCCTATCCCTACAGAACTGTAAGATGGATATAATTTTTAATGACTGGCTTTCATGTTTATTGGTTGCTGGGATACAGGGCAGAGAGGTTACACATAGATGCCATGATTAGGACAGGATTAACCTTGTCAGAGGGGAAATTTAAAGGAATCTAAGTGCTCATGACTGATGGCAACTGAAAATTATTATTTCATGTTAAAGGTGTCTGTGCCTCTTTCCTCCACAAGTAACAAAGGGGACAGAAGATGGGTTCAAACAAGTTTGCCTTGCACCACGCAGCAGCTTAAGTCTTGCTTGTACCCAAACAAGATCGATTCAGCCCTCTCCAAGTGTGACTGTATATTGCCATGTGTATGCAATAATTTAGCTGAAGGCCCTCAAGAGCTTACTAAAGAAGCTCTATAATTTCAGACTTGTGTGCCAGTTACGTCTATGCCACATTGAGAAGCGTAACAGTAAAGGCACATAACTTTCTCAGCATCCAGTACTGTGTGTATACCACACAGTCACACACACGTAGGACTGGGAACCACACACACCCCCATGTAGCTGCAGTCCCCTGGCCCCTGCGTGACTTAAAAGTATCAGCAAGAATCTTTTCTTGGACTAAAACTCTCAGCATGGCAGACACATATCAATTAAATATTAGGCCTGGGCTAGGTAGGTTATTCTTAATGCAATAATTAATTCCTTTCCACATACAGTGGCCCTTTTCCAAAATAAAGTTATTTATACACATATGTATAGAGGTTGTTATTTCTGATAAATGCTCTAAAATGCTGCTATGGATAATTTTAATCACAGTAACTGGTGAAAAGTGATAACCTCTCCGTTGTCTTGGAAATGATGTTTCTACGGTGGGTCTGTATATGGGCAGAAAATTACACTGTCAAATGCCAACTGTCAAAACTAAATAACAAAATTAAGGGTACAGAGAGATATTTGAAAAAGCCCACAAGTTTGCATGAATGGATGGCAGCTCAGAATCGCAGGAATGAAAAATTTCAGGAAGTATCTAAGACCTTGGTCTTACACCAGTCTTCTGGTGACTATTATTGCAATCCAGGACATCTCAAAGTAGGATCACAGGCACTTGTGCCTGCAAAGACTTCTAATAAAAGTGCAATTTGCTGGGAGAGAAAGCAGACCTTGCTAGCTGAGCTTGGTACAGGTTATTTTAGCTGCTGGCAAGCTCACTCTCCCTGTTGTAAACTGCATCCACATCTCGCTGGTGCCTTACACTGGGCAAGAAGCTTAAACTAAAAAAGAAATGCCAGCTCCACATTCCAAACTCTGTAGACAAGAACTGAAACGGAGATTGGTTTTTTTTCCATTTAAATCATTCCCCAGAAGCCCCTGTCATTGTGTCTCAAATGGGACCCTCTGTTGGCTGGGTTTGGGTTTTGTTCCCCTGGTTAAAGGAATGCATGTGCTTTGGCCAGGTTCTGTGCCAACTTCATCCTCCTCCTCCAAATTCATGCAGGACCTGTCCAACTGCAGGGAGGCAAAAGTGATGGAACGGGGTAGGAAGGCAACTGGAGCTATACAATATAGATCACTTCAGAATTCACTACCACACTTGCACTATGTGTTAAATGTTATAAGAGTAACTGATTTTATCGCTAAACTTTATGAACCTTCAGGACAGGAAATATGCAGTGGACACAAAACATTTTTTTTGTTTGTTGTGCTGTTTGTCCAGGCCTCTGAACACTCCGAATTCTTCAGAAAAAAAAATTGGTGCAAAATGTGCACTCCAGCTGTGTGAGCTGCACTCAGCATCAACTGATGTTGATATGCTGCAATCTCAGACAGATTTCTAATAAAAAAGGATTTATAGTACAGCAACCACAAGTATATCAATGGTGCTGTTGCTACTGTACACGCTAAGCCAGACAAAGGATTCCTGCCATGCAAAACATCATCTCCACTGAAAAAAGATCTGCTGTAGTCTGTCCTACTGCAGTGAAAAGACAAAACACTTTTACAAGATAATGTCTCTAAAGAATGAAAATGCTACATTTCCCTCTCCTTAAATCCTTTGTGCTCCTCCTTTTGAAATAATTTTGCAGTCCTTCAGACAAACATGTACCAAATGAGGTCGCATTTAGGATTTTGCCACATTTGGTACTTTTATTTTCCCAAGCAGGGTTATCAGGGTAGCTGCATTTGAGATGGTTCAATTTAACAAATGAAAGAGGGCTGTTAGGAAGTGTAGTCTCTTACAAGGCTCTCCAGACAAACGCACTAGAAAAGTGCCTGCTCAGTAGCGCTCTTGTGTTCTCTTAAGCTCCCTTGTCCGACACTGGTGGAATTGGCCCTGTTCAGAAACAGGACTTAAAATATTATTTCAAGACCACTCTGTACAACAACTCTGAAGTGTTAGATTCTAGTTCCCTCAGTTCAGTTATGAAACTGAGTATCTTATGAGGCTAGCCTGTGAAGTAAACGGGTAATTAAAGCAAAATATCAGGAGGCATCTTTCATTTTAAATTTAAGGCGGCACAACTTCACCTCTCTTTGAAGTCAGCTCCATCGAAGAGGTCTGTGCACTGAGGCGTCACCTCCCATTCCCCTTCTCAGGGCGGGATAGCAGCGAGCATCCTGCGTGCAGGAGCTGGAAGGCTCCGGTAAAGCCTTGAGATTTTTTTTTTTTTTTAATTTTTTTTTTTTTTTTTTTGCCTTACGAAACCCACTTTCCTTCATGACTCGGTGCTGATTTGAAATAATCTCCTGAACTTTCATGCTGAACACAGCATTACTGCGCTCCCGTTGCGCGGGCAGATACTGCGCTCCACGCCGGGCTGGCCGCGAGCGAGCGAGCGAGCGACAGCCGCCGCGGGAGAAGCGCCGTGCCCGCCTGGCCGAGCTGCAGCGCTCCCCCGGCACGGCCACCGGACCCTGCTCCGGCCCTCCAGGCTCCCCCCGGGGCCGCCGCGGGACAGCGCGCCCGGGGCTCACCGCGGAGTTCCGCAGCCACCGCGGTACCGGGGCCAGCTCGCGGCTCACCGGCAGCCGCGGCAGGTGCCGGCGGCGCGGGCGATGGAGGCGAGGGCGGGCAGCGCCTCCCCGGGACCGCCGCCCGCCCGCTGGGGTACCGCGGCGCTCCCGCCGCTGCCGGCTCCGGCGGGGAAAGTAGGTCAGGGAGGCACTGAGCATGCTCGGAGCCCGGCCGGGGGGCGGCCCCGGGGCCCGCGGGGGACGCGGGGGGCGGCAGAAGCCTCGGGCGCGGGGTTGGGACGGGGCCAGGGACGTGCGGCTGCCGCGGGCGAGGTGGGGAGGCCTGAAGCGAGCGGCGGCGGCGGGGCCGCTGTGGGGAGGGCAGGGGGTGCGGGGGGTGCGAGCCCCCTCTGCCCGCGCGGGACCGGCGGTCCGGAGCAGCCCCCGCCGGTCATCGCATCCCTTCTCAGAGACGCTTGCGGGAGCAAGTGCTGCAGGAAAGGGGTAACACCCCAACACACCTAGATAATCTTGAGAACCAAAATGCTGCACTTGAGAGTCATGGCACACGTGCTTTCCCCCAAGGGCTTTATTCCTAACGGGATTGCAGCACCCAGCTCCAGTTTAAACTCAATCTGAGGCGGTCCCATCCTGTGGGAAGCTGACACTGACTATAGATGTCTAAATGCTCTGTCAACAGAGGGTAAATCTGTCTTTTAGCTTGAGCAAAATGCTTGACTTTGGTTGGTGCTATTTGTGCAGTCTGTGTAGCTGCCAAAAAAGGGATTAGGATGTAGGTGCCCAGCTACAGGCAGGGATCTGGCAGGGATCTGGTGTGTGCCGACGCTGTCCTGTGCCACTCTCCCGTGCTTCCTCCCTGACCTTGTGGCATCAGAAGAGGAGGACGCAGAGTGACCTTCAGCTGAGTGGCAAGGCCACTCAGTGGGTTAAACCATGGAGGTCTGTATTTCCAGATGTTTGTAGTACTTTTATGGCCAGGCTTGGACCTTGGTCTTGCTGTCCTCTTCTGATTGCTTCCAGGGAGCAGTAGCTGAAGCTCCTCTGCTCATGGAGGAGCAATCAGATGAGAGAGCGTTTGCTGAAACTGACAGAAAAGCTTGTGTTAGGAGTGCATTTCATTGCAGGGGGAGGTGTATGTGAAGTACACTGTGGTATACATCACGGCAGGTCACTAGTCTGCCCAGGAGAAACTGAAGAGGAATAGCAACAAAGGATTCAGAAACAGGGAGGCAGACCCACTCCAGGGAGCTGAGCTAGTTATGTCAAGGGCCTGGGCTCCTGGTCCCAGCATGTAGGAAGTGCAGGGGTTGAACATGGGTGCATCCAGTGCTTGGGAGTGGTGCAGGCGCTGGTGAGATCAGGCTGTTGACAGCCAGGGCTTCTTGTGTTCAGTGTCTTCAGAATGGAGAAAATTGAAGACAGTGGGGAAGATTCATTTGGTGTTGTCAAACTTGGCAGTTGAGGGAATCAGTCAAGGAGTTTTCTTCTTACTAACTCTTCCAGCAAAGCATTCACTTGGTGGGAGGAGCTGTTTAAGTCATAGGTCCTTGTTGGCCACTGACTTGTGATTTGTGCTAGCTTGACCACACTAATTATGAACTTGGTTTTCCTTCTTCCTATCTTGAAGTACTGGTTTTGAACACAATTGAGTAGAATTTATTTATCAGTTAGTGATGGAGCAAGTCAGAGAGCTGAGTCCCAGTCTGACAAACTCCTTTAAGTCAGGTAACACTCTGCCACTGTCTGGATGCCTGTCAGTCTATGTGTGATATGAGGCTGAATTTTTGTATTTGGAAAAGTCACACATCTTTCCATCTGCAAGGGTCTATCCTTTCAGGCTCCTCAGGTTTCGGTGAACATAAGCCTGTGTTGCTGGAGCCAGACACCACATTACTTTCTCCATGCCCTTTGCTGGGTGATCACTATCATCTGTCAGGTGAGCATGTGGACTTAGTGAGGCATTTTTCCATCCCACCTTCTAATAGTGCTTGCATCAGCTGCATGCAGAGGACTGGTCTGCTGATTTGAGCAGGAACTATAAAAGGTCTTCTGGGTGTATATCCTAGCTCTGGTTAAGCTATAAAAAACTCCCTAGTTTACCTGTGATTAAATAATTGTATAATATTTTTCTAAATACATGAAAATGCATGAATGATAAAATTGGCAATGTTGTTTTTTAAAAAATTTTTTACAATACCTGCTGTAGGTAAACCCTGACACTTCATACGTAGTGCTTCAGTGATCAGATTCTATTCCTATGAAACTATAACATCATTTGATTAAAGGCAGCCTTTTACCTTACAGCAAACAGAACTTTGGTATTGCTAATAGTTTTATCTGAACAGCGTAATCAGGGAAGCCTTGTAAACATGCAGTTAAAAATCTAAGATAAGATTAAGTTGCACATTTTGTGTGGTTATAGTCTCTCCATCCCGTAGGTGGAGTGACATACAGGAATGGCTGAGACAAGCTTGAGTGCCACACAATGAAAGGTAACCACAGAGAAACTAAACAAAAAGGAAGTTTTTAAATAGTATTCAGCAAACCAGCTGTATTAATATGCCATCAACATAAATATATGAGGGGATATTCCATTTAGAAATTAGCTTGCTGTATTTCTCATAAAGTAAAAAGGAAATTTTGATTTTGAGAAATGACTTGTTTCAGTATGGTGATGTTACTCTTTTGTTTCTTTTTAAAAAATTCTAGCCTCAATTATATTGATGATCTTGCATGAATACTGATGAAAAAAGAATAACTATATTTATTAGGATATATATCTTCAGCATGCTAATTTACCTCATTTAAATTGTTTTCTAAAATACTAACAGTGTTTTAGTTTTAGTTATATCTATTACCCAAGATTGTTACTTTAGTCATTATAATCTGTAATCACATTATTCTGTGAATATCTGAAAGAGTGAAATTCCAAGCTAGATCATCACTGCTTTCTTTGTTGAGTACCGTCCCATTTTTTGGGAAAGATATGGACAACTGAAAGGCTTACAAGTGATCTTAGGATGGAGATGGAGAAATCATACAGTCCTGGGAACTTCTGGCCTGCACCAAACATGCCAGAATGGTGTGGGAGGAGGTGCCACAGGACGGGATAGGTATTCCTGCCTTGAAGGAGACAGCTTGGGTGTTAGTTCAAAGCACTTGATTTATTAATTTATTTTAACCAGCATACGTTCTTGCAAAAAGGACACCCTTCTTTTGGTACCTAGCTTTGTATCAGTCCTTTCAGAAATATCTTAGTCTGATGTGCCCCAGAACACTGTGGCTTGTGTTTTGTTCTTGTTTCGCCTCCTTACCTTTTGATACAATTCAAAATAAATTAAAAAAAATATTAGGCATGAACCTCATGAACTTGGTGGTTTTTATTTATACCTCATAATAACATGCAGTGCTAACTATTTCTCTTCTGCATTTCTGGATTTGTTATTTTCCTGTGGTGGTTCCTTTTTTTATCTTCTACAAGTTTTATCCTCTACAAGGACAGGAACGACCAATTACATTTTATTCCCCTTATGCTTTATTTTTTAGCACATGGGGTTACAAAGGTAACTTATTTTATGCCTTTACTGCGACTCCCTCCTTTGCTCCTCCCAGAGGAAGAAAAATTCTCAGCTTATTTGAAGATGACATTTTCTGCTGTGATCCACTTTTGTTACTCATTTCTGGGGGAAAGTCTTTCCTAAAGTATGTCACAGACAGTCTGTAAAGGAAACAACCCACTGATTATGTGGTCACTATAACATTATCTTATGTAAAAGCATGTACGATTCTTCTTGAAATTAACAGCTTATTATGGTTGAATTTGCTTTTTGAGGTTCTTCTTTTGAGGCTTTGCAGTATCTTCTCTTGATGGAAAGGTCTCTCCTGGTTGTGCAGCATGTGTGTGGACCATTTCTGCATGCGCTTGTATCTGTGTTGAAAGCGTTGTTCTCAGGCTCGTCAGTGACGTGTGCTGCAGAAAGTCTAGCTGTGCTGATGTGCTAAGGCAAGGGCAGATATGTCTGCATAAATTATTGGCTGAGGAAAGGGTGAAATCCACACCTCTTGTGATCTGAAGGGAAAATTCCACAGTGATGTCACAGAAAACTGGATTCAGAGTGTTTGGCACCACTGTTAAAAAGCTACCAAATTTTTAGGACATGAAGAAATAAAAGAAGGTCTGGTGAGAACCTCTCTATCCCCATCCCTCCCCCCAGCACAAAACTTTCCATGTATAAGCTGAGGTTAACTGAGAACACTTCATACAGATAAGAGTTTTGGTTCCTCTCTTTTTCTGCATCCACTTCCCTGCCTCATGATTTCCTGTACATTTCCTTCTGGCTGCTGAAAACTGGAGACAGTATTGCTTCAGAGAACACTGATGAGATGAAGCTCAAGGCTAGAAATGAAGTCGCTGAGCCAGACATAGAAGAATTTCAGTTCTCTGTCAAACCTGAGAGAGCTTTTGTCTTTAGACAGATATATTGGTTGGGGGATAGTGGGGATGCTGGATGAGCTAAAGTGGGGATGCTGGGTGAGCTAAAGGCCTAAAAACTGTTACCTTAATAATGTCAGATGCATCAGACTCTTTAATTCTTTTCTTTTCTTATCAAATAATCTTATTTAATTCAACTTCTTGTTGTATGAAACAAAGATCATTTCTCAAATTACCTTTGCTGACCTTGCCTGGCCCATGGCTTTCCAGCTGAATAAACAGTGATAGGGCAATAAACAACAAATCTTCACCACTAATTAGCTTTTGAAACATCAGTGTTTACCATTCACTCTGTGAACTGACTATCAGGCATTACACCACCATGAAAACAGTCTACAACTGCATGTCATGAGTGTAAAATAATACAAGGCACAGGGTACAGTGCTGAATTGCAACTGAATGAAAAGATACTGGGCATGTTGCATGACCTTCAGCAAGATTCTGTGTTTATGTCAGTGAGAAAGATGAGCCAAATTATTCATGAGGCTGAAAGAGGGAGAAAGGACATGTGATCTTGGAACAATTAGAGTTATGTTATTCTTGGGGGGAAAGATCAAGATGATTATGTTAATATTACCATTTATGTTACACTCTCAGTCAGAGTTTCAGGAATGTGTCAAGCTCTGTGTGTTTTATCCAACTGCAAAAATACAATAGGATTTTAGAGAATCAGTCAATACTGTTATTATTTCTTTTTTGTTTTCTTTTTTGTATTTTTTATGAAGCAAATGCTTTCAGAAACAAGATGATTCAATAGGTGCGAATCATCAGTAAGGTAGCTAAAAGATGAAACTTTTAAAGAATGTAATATGTTCAGGCATTAATATGTGAAAGCAAAAAAAAAAAGGACAACAAAATATTAAGGACTATAAAATGAAAGCAAAACTCAAAACTGTTTTCAGTGATGTAGCTATGTTCTTTATAAATGCTATACATTTACCAGAGGAAGTTGAGTATATTATTACAGTAAATTATAGGAAATGTGTCTTTGAAGATACTGTTTATAATTAGGAATGAGAATTCTGCTTTTCAGCATGGTCTGCAGCTGAGTAGCACTGCACAGAGGCACTAGTGCAATAAATGCAGACTACATCCTGACAAGAGAGGGTGTCCCAGGCTGGGCCTTTTTACTTTCAGAAACCACGTGTCAGCAGCCCCTCCATTTTCTTATTAGATATTCACAAAAGTAACTATTTTTTATGAATAGATAGAGTATTTCAGCTAATCTTATAATTCCACAGTATAATAGTGAAATTAAATACGTGAGTAATTTCAGTGAGTCAAGTCAAAACTGGCATACACTAAATGAGAAATAAAAAGTATTGGGTGTCTGATGTCTGAATATTTTCTGTCAAAGAAAACATATACAAGGTAGGGTGGTATTTTTTCACTGCAGCCATTTCATTTTGCCTGCAGTGTACAGAGGTTTGACATTAACAGTTGCCAAAAATGTTCTCAGACCGGTGTTGACACAAACAGAGTGACCACATTTATATCTATCTCATGTAAATTATCTGTCCTTCAAGGAGGATAAAACCATACAACCTTGGGACACTTACAAGGGAAATCATTCACTGGAGTCATTGTGTTTAAAATTCGGTGGGGCACATCTTACAGCCCAGGCTGGAAAAGTAAATTCAGACAACTGTAGTTTTAAGAAACTGAAACCTCATCTGTCATCAGCCTCAGTCATACTGGGCTGAGTTTTTTGGTTCCTGACAAGTAAAAAACCATTTCTGAGATCCTCATGGTGCATGAGGCTTTTCTCCTGGCTGTTTTTGATGGGAGTCCCAACCTGTGAAACTGTTCCCTACCCTGCTGAGGTCATGATTTCTCAAACTGACAAAAGAAGTACTGAATTCCCTTAATGGGGTGCTCATTTTTGCACAGTCCCTGAGAAAAGGCAAACACTACGCTGTCCATCTGAATTGTTTTTTTGTCCTGAAAACCACTTTTGCTGATCAGTAATATTTTCAAGGGCTTTTTGCTTTTCTCCTGACTGTATTCTATGGCTGCTAACTTCAGTGGATTCTCATTTTAAATACTGTGGTTTGTGTCATGTCAGTCCTGTGGTATAAGGGGTTATCTCAATGAAACTAATTTTTAACAAAGTTCATTTTTAATACTATGTTGAGCTTTAAGCTTTCACTGCGTTAAAATATAATTTCTGCATTTCCAGCATCACATTCTATCAGTTAATCCAATGTGTATTTATGTCTTTTCAGATATTAGATCATTCTGCTAATTAAATTTACTTAACGAGTAATTGAACCTTTATCCAGAAGCACTTTCAACTTCAGACTTTCAGCATTGTCACAACGTAACCCTGCCATCTACTGGAATGTATTTAGTAATGTTTTTTGTGGTTAAAATTGGGGTGGTTATGGCTACAAATTTTACGTACAGAAAGGCCGCCTCTACTTTGAAACACACAGGCTGATTCCCTGTTGTTCTGTGGAAACATGCATCTGAAATGCATGGATTTACATGGAAAGAGATCAAATGTCTAGTAAACAAGTGATTTTCACTCTCAGACAGTCAACATTTTTGCCATCAAAAGTTATCAGATCTCTCATCCTCCCCTCCCACTACATTTTGGGTGGTGTCCCAGGACTAGGGAAGTTGGCTGGGTAGTTCCCTGGCCTCATTGTTCTCTGCATGATTGGAAAGCTTGGAAGTGGGCAGTCGAGGGGTGCACAGCTTCTTTGGTGGCTCAGAGATTTTGTGTGTGAGTCTGAGCGGGCAGCTGTACTCTCAAGATCACCAGGTTTTCATCTGGAGGGATGAAAGAAACAAGCGTTTGGAGAGACCAAGTGTGGTAGACCAGCTGTGCTAGAGGACATATGCGTGTGTCAGTGGTGTCAAGGTTGCTGCTCTGCTTGCAGGTTATGCTGTGGAATAGGCTCTGGGGCTGCTTGGTCCTATTTTGTCTTCTTCTCTGTACGTTACTGGTAGACTGCTGGCATCTGGAAATGCTGGGTTTAGAAAAAGACAAAGGTTCTTGGTTTGCAGAACTCCTGCTTTTCTTGCCTTCTGCTTTTGTGCAGCTGAGAGGTGCTAAGAAGTTCATGTGGTTCTGGGAGCCTCTTGCCTCAAAGGTATCAGAACTGATATCTCTAACAATCTCTAATTATCACTCCATGTCATGCTCTTTCTGTACTCGTTCTTCCTATACCCTTCCTATACCTTCTTTGTGGATGAGTTTTGCTTTAGTTGTTCAATAAGACATCTCCACAGAGAGACAGGGAAAGAAAGCCCAATGCAAAACAGTAAAGCAAATTTTGCTTCATAAAAGAGTTGAAGGAATTAAATAAGTCATCTTGCATTGGTTTGTAAGGACTGGAGGCTATGTCCCTGTATTCATTCACAGCCAAAGCTGTCTGTACAGGGGTCTGTACCCCTTAACAGAATATACAGACAACTTCACCAGCTCAGGTGCAACCATATATGTTGCATAACACATGTTAACACATGTTCAGTCCCAACAAATAAATCCAACAGCAACTTCAGCTGTGCTGAGCAGGACACAGTGCTTGGTCAGACTGATTCCCAGATATCTGGGGTTGTGTCAGTGGATGTGGCTCCCTGCAGAAGGAGCTAGGTTAGGTGTGCCAGCAATGCAGCTACGCCTAGTGAGAGCTAGCGTAGCAACGGTGACAGCTCCCCCTTAGCAAGCAGAAGTTTCTCCAGAATGACTTTTCAGTGGAAATGGCTGCAAATGAAGTATATTAAGTATCTGATTCAGTTTTCATTTTAAGACTAGATTAAAAAGCAAGATACAACAGATGAGTAATTTTAAAGATTATCGCATAATAGCAATAGCAGAGATGCAGTCAAAGTCTCATTAATGCTTTCTTTCCTCCATGTACTAGTTTTCAAAAGAAATTGTATTTCTTGGTAGGAGACCTTTCTATTATGGAGGAAATTATGCAACTTTCTCTTTGATAGGAGAAAAGACCAAAATTGTTATCTAGTCTCCATTAAAATTGTCATTTTACAGCTCACCTCCCCACAGAAAGACCTTGAATAGGGTTCATATTTCTTCCAGATATCAAGAGAAAAAAAGTAATTGGTAACAGCACATTGTCTGGATGTTAATAATATTTCAGTTTTACCTTGTTGAAAAAATAATTTATTCCCACCATATATTAGAAGGGAGGAGATTTGGCACATTCATAGCCTTACTGTGATTATGTGTAATACTTGCATTTAAGCTCAAAACCATTTTAGGTTATTTAGTTTTATAGAGGATTTTCTCCTGCACTATAATAGATGGCAAGGTTTTAGAGCCCCAGATACAGGGTATCACTTACCTAGACTGAGATGGGATGAGATGCAGAAGGTACTGCACTACAAATAGGACTGGTGGGGCCAAACTCTGGTCTTAGCAGAAGAATCTTTGCACTAGGCATAAACAGGGTAGTTTTAGAGGGAGAGGGCACAGGAAGTGCTTGAGCTGTTAGTGATCAGAAGACAAGAAAAAAAGATATTTTGTGTGACTGCCAATGAAATAAGTTCTAATTTTCTGCTCCAGCACTGAACTAGAGCTGCTTGTCCTTAGGCTAGGAGATGGGTGGGACGGAGTGGGACAAGTTACTGTGATGTTGCTGTACCCTCCTGTGAACATCGTGTCACTTTCTGACAGTTAACCAAATGGTGTGGGTTGGGTTATCCTTTTCCTCCAGCTACAATATAAATCTGCATATTAAATTGAAGTTTTTCTTGAACAAAAGAAGGACAATTTCAGTCATGGCTGAATCCTAAAGGGAACCAAAAATATTCTGGTTTAGCTTCTCCTGTCACATCATCATAGACTGTGTGGCAGTAATAGGAAAAATCTCTTCCACCTACCCTGCATTTCATATCCTGAAAGAACAGCTCCTGTTTACTCTATTCAGAAGACACTTTTTTCACATACATACTTCCTTTTTTCTTCTGGTAGGTTTTAAGAGCTCATTAAAACTGCTTCTTCCCTTTTACAGGACTCAGATATTTATGAATTATAAAACTTCCCTTTTGTCTATAACACAGGTTGATTTTACTGCCTACTTTCCCAAGCCTGAATTAATGAGACACTCCAGGTGAAATCTTAACAGATAGATTGCCTAGAAGGGAGAAAATGGTATCATCTACTAGAATAAATAAACTTGCGAGAAATTCTAAGACTCATAGCCTGCCAAAAATATTAGTTTTTGCAGAGTTAAATAGGATTATTCTTGTTTGCAGAAAGCTGTCTATGGTCTTTTCAGAATAGACACTTACTAAATATTTTTGAAAAACAGGAAGAACAAAGCAGAGTGACTGCCCAGTCTTCCGCCAGTAACCCTTCCTGCACTGAAGTGGGAATGGCTGCTATGAATACATTGAGCATGGTCAGGAAAGGGTGACCACAATAACTCCAGCTGGAAGAACAAACAGGGTGTGTTTGGTGTTTTTTATGTGCTCTGTAGAATTTTATTCTCTTACTTTCATTGGTGCCAAACACGCATTGCCTTTAGCACTTGTGCTGAGTAGCAGTGAGTTCTCCCTCCACTCTGAACAGGGGGATGGTGTCAGTTCTTGCTTACCAGAGAGACACCTTGGAGGGGACAAATGCCATGGCAGGGGCAGTTCATCCTGAGGTGTTCTTTCCCCCATTCCTCATGCACTTAGAAGCCAGGAGTCATCTTAGGTAAACCCAGCTGGTGTGAGGCATGTCCAGCTACCTCACAGGTCCAGTCAGGCATCTATATTCAAGTTATCCATGTCAGGTATTTGGTGGGAGATAACTGCATTTCAAGGACATAGGCAATTCAAGATAATTGAAAGAGCAACAGGGGCACGTGGCTTTCTCTTCTCTGCACTTGATAGGTGGGTAATTGGTTTTTCTTTGCATGATATATATATAGTTCATGTACTGATGACAAGTAGTTGTTCAAAATATTTGCAGCTCTGGAGAAATAAAGAGCTTCCACTGTGGGTGTTTGTCGTCTGATGAAAAATACATCATTTTGTTTGAGGAGTTTATTTCTGGAGTCCAGAAAACAGCTTAATCACGTTAGAAGGCTAATTTATGAAACTGCTGAAAATATCATAACCTATAGAGTAACTTAACATGTGTACAACATGGTTTATAAAATAAAACAATATTTAAGAATAAAAAGTGAGAGAATGATTTGATAGACTACCTATTATTAAAAAAATATAGAGAGGAAATGAAGATGTATTAGAAATAAACAGTGTTCTTATTTTATTTGGAAAATATAAATTGGTGGTAAAATGAATTAGCTGTAAAAATTTATTGATTTTAAAGTCCACTGAGATTTTAAAATATAGAAATGAAATGGTTATCACTCAAATACTATTCATTCTCATAAAGCAAACTCAGTTTATCTGAATGGGTTTCCTATTTTTGTTTGATTTGTAAATAGTTTATGAAGACATTTTCAAAATTACATTTTCTTTTGAAGCACTTTCTGTGCTATGAAAGAGATTTACCTTTGACAACAATTCTTTATGGAATGTCAGGCTAATGCATCAGACTTGCTTAGGTCCTGTGTGGAGTTATGTAGAGGTGCTGCTGGATGGCTTCAGGCTGCTTTCAGATTTTACATGGAGAATATAGAATTCATCATTTTGAGTCTACTCTCAAAATTTCAGGATCTCATTGTTATATATAAAGGATATGAAGCCATTGGGTTTTTGGATCCGTGTTGTTCGGTGTGACAAACCTTATGGCTGACAAGGAAGTGACACTGCTGAGCAGCCAGTGTATCTTCTTGGGCCTTTTGTTGATGAGCATAAACAAACTTATTAAAAAGGGAAAAAAATCATTGTGCACTTTGGTCACACAAAGAGCCAATAATAATCTTAAGTTACATGTCCAGGAGGCTGGATGCTCTCAACTCATGGGTTCTCAGGAGGGTATGGTGTATCCCTCACCAAACTGCTTGAAGTCTTTGCTCTGAGATACAGCTTACACACCTCCAACAGGGGGGTTTGTATATTCATACAGGTTACAGGGATTCTTTCAGGAGATCTTTGCTGGTTGTTCTGTTGTTTGCATGTACTGTGCAAAGTATTATTATTAAGAGTTATTGTGCAATTCTTGATAGTTACTGAAAGTAAGATTGTTACTTTTATTGGTGTTGGAGTAAAACTAGACACATAATTTCCATGCATCAATAAATGCAGGTTTCAAAAAGTGCCAGTTTGCAAGAGAATTTTGTTTTGATCACTTAATAAAATTTCTCCCACAGTTTCTCACAGTGTCCTAAAATCCTGCTGTTGATAATATAGGAAAAAAACGGATAAAACAAGTGTCCTAAAAGACACTGAAAGAAACTGGTGGAAATACTGTGCTGGAGACAGCATTTTTGAATATAAGAGTGTTGTTACGCAGATTTTACTGGTTCATGGTGTCCTGTTAATATATTAATGCTTCTTCTAGAGTTCCACATATTTTAGTGTAGAAACTGTAAAACTGTTGAAAGTTCATGCCCTAGTCTTGCTCATCTTGTAGGTGAAAAAGATTCATACAAAGATTCACCCATCCTGGCACTTTATACATTCTGGCGAGACAAGCATTTCTCTTTGTGGACATTTTCCCTGTCCATCACATTTAAGGGAATTTTATTATATTACATTCCCGAGATAAATAACATGCAAATATTGGATCAGATCCAAACCATCATAGTAACCATGTGATTTCCCCTTCACAGCCCTTGAAATTTTATTGTCTTCTGAAAGAAAATGTCACTTGACTCATAGCATATTCAGAACATCAGAAATTCACAATATAGGTAAAACTACTTGAAGAACAATTTTTTTCCCCAAGCGGACAGTTTTTACTCACCCTTGTCTCTGTGGCTTCTTTCATGATCAGCTGGGGTGTTTTGAATGTTTCTTTATTTGTAATCCTTGAAACCATTCCAATGGAAGGGCAGATTTTCTCTGCCAAGCCTGGCAAAAGAAAAGATGTAAAATCAATATTTTATTGATCCTGCAGGTCTCCAACACTGTCATACTGAAAGTAGCTTCAAGATGGGCAAGATCTCATCTGCAATATCATGGGTATATTACTACAGAATTTTTTTACCCTAATGTTTTATGAGATGACCAAGCAATTCTCTTTTTCTGGACTCTGGGCTCAGTTTGCTTTTGTCAGTCCATGACATTACAAATCAGTGATGTACACAGTTCGGCATAACTTAATCAATGTTTGTTTTAAAGTAAATGTTTTAAAATAACTGAAAAAGTATATTTATCCTCTATTACTACCAGATGTATACTGGTAGAAAATGCAGAGAAATGCAGCAATGCTATTTCATTTGAACTTATATTAGTCGTGCTAATTGGCTCCTTTTCTCCACAGCATGTCCATGTGTGTATGCAGGGGAGTGTGTGTAGACCCTCTGGACAAGTACTCAGAGTCCAGCAGCTTGGTACATGGGCTATTTCCATCATTGCATGGCATGATCTGTGCCTGCTGCTAAGTCGTTGTATTTGCAGCAAATCGTGCTGCTTTGCCTTGTATTTCACTTTGAAAGCTGTAACCCTCTTGAATCCCCCATCCTTTCAGACATCCAGACAGCTTATTTGCAGCTGGCACTTTTCAGTGGGGGCCTGCTAACTTCATTTGCTATTGTCTGCTTTCACAGAAGTGGTGGACTGTAGGCTCATTGACAGATCAATTTTTTCATTATCAGCATATGCAGCTGTTTGAATACTTACTATTCCCTCATTCTTGTCCATTTTCTGCTCATTGTCAAATAAACTAAAGTGTTTAGTGGAAAGCCCAGCTTCCCAAGTCAATTTTGCAAGGCAATTTTTGTTTAAATAAAACAGATAGCATCACAAAAAACCTTCTTGGGAACATACATGTCTTGTATAATTACCTCTGAATAAAATTATGCTGTGAACATAAATCTGAACTGCAGAGTTGTTTGATGCAGTCAGAAATCTTTCTAAATCGCTTTAATATTTATTGCAGTTCTTAAAAAGGAAAGTACAGCATTTTTAGCAACAAATACCTTGCATAACTTTTTTACTCCACAGTTAGTGACTACCTCTACAGTTTATCAGGTGAAAAAATATTTCCCTAGAGGAAATACACCCATTTTAGTCTTTACTACTTATATGCAAGCTTGTAGTCTGCAAGCTAGTGGGCTATTGCCTTAGCTGTGCACTTGAGATGCTGCTTATCACACAGAACAACTCTGAGTGAAGCAGCTGTTGGCCCAAAGGCAGCAGGACAGGCACAAAACTTCTTCACTGCATGAGCTGCTAGGGTTCTGAATTACTGGTGACTTTCTCTGCCAAAATCTGTAATCTGGATTTGAAAAGAAAATGAAGGTCTAATTAGCTTATGTTTTGTGCTTTATCTGAAAGCCATGACTTACCTACAGAGAGGTGAATGTAGCAAAGCACAGTCACTTCCCATTACCTGAGTGACCCCGAAGTTTGGTCCCTTCCATTGCTGCTGTCCCTGTGAAGCTCCTGCTGTTTGCAGTGTTTTACCTCCTCACTAAGCTGAGAGACAGCAGGACAACCCTTGGCAATGCCCAGGGTGATTTGCCTTCAGATTCCCATGACGTTCCTGCTGCAGATGAGTTGCCAGCCTTGTGAGCACTGCAGACTGATTTTACATGCCTGGGTTTACATGCCTGGCTCCTGCCTGCAGACTTGTCTGAGAGCTTCTGGTAAAACTGCAGGTATCACTTATGATCTGTGACCACTTGGGTCACTGAGGCTCTCTGCTCTTTGCCTCTAAGCAGCCCACATTTTCCTGTGAGGAGTTTACTGAAGATGCATGGCAGAGTGTTCCTTTCAGGATGGGCTCCCAGCTGAAATCTCCCTAACTGTCATGTTCAGAAAGGTGTGAAAATTTTCCTGGAGTTCATCTGTGTGTAGTCCTTCTGTAGTGTCCTTCTGTTCTTCTGGAGTGACCTTGTGGTCCAGGTGAAGAGGGGCTTCTCTGTCAGGCTGATTTCTGGTAGCCTGGTGAGGTGTTACTGTGAGTGTGACCCATAAGTTTGAATCCAGAGATGATCATGCTTATTTAAACATTTTCAGTTTGGCTCCATGTGTGTCTAAGTGTTCATACGCAAACTCTCATTTCCAAAGACAGGCAGAGGCTGCCTCACCTCTTTTCCTCATTTGATTACGTGGCTCACTGCTACAGCTAACAGATTACATTTTCAGCTATTACCAATTGCTCTTAGATATAATTTAGTCTTGTTAGTGTAGGAAGAAAATAAAACAAAATAGGTCAATTTGTCATCAGATCATAATAGTCTTGCCACATAAAACCTCTCTGATCATTACTTTTACATTAATCAATAATGCCTTCTGAGGCTATAATGTAAGTGGAAACGTGGCATCCAGAGTAATACGAGACAGTACATGTGCACAGCAGACATTGTCTCATGTCTAAAACATCACTGTATCCCTACTGCAAGAAAAATAAATTAATTTTCACAGAAATTCCAATAAAATCTCTGATTCTTGTCAAGCTCTGAGCATCCTGACATGTTTGAAATTCTCTTGGCACTGCTGCCTTAATAAAAGGCTCAGTTTTCAGCAAGGTAGGCGAATATGAAAGTGCTCATGGCTGTATATTTGCTTCCAAATTAAGGCTATGTAGCCTTCTGGAAGTAAATAGTTATGCATGGAATTAGAGGTTGTTTGTGTAAATTTTTAAAGTCATATTACAATTAACAGGACCTGTTAAACTAAGCTGAGAGTTGGTGTGAGCCAGTGCCGTTGGGAAATAAGCTCTGAAAAGGGAGGTTGGATCGCTGGGTAACATGTGGATAAAGTAGACATAAAGCAAAGACATAAAAGAAAAAAGGCAAAACTTGAGTTCATTGCAGGTTACTGAGGAAACTTCAGAGTTCAGGCAAAAAGCTGATCCTAAAGCAGTTTTTAGGTTATGAACAGCTTTGGCTGGGATGAAAGTGAGAAGCTACACTGTGTAAAACCATGATTTATGCAAACCTACAAAGTAATCCAAAATCCACCACAAACCTACTTCTAATTTCTATTGCACCTGGAAGAATAATGGGGCAAAACTCTCTCTGGGGAAAATAAGTGGGGTGCAAAGACTGGAGCTCAAATTGGGGCTTGAATTCACAGAGCTCCAGGGCAAAGGAGAGTGTCTGCAAGGGAGACAGAGAGGCTCTTCTGTCAGGTCAGTGGCAGACAAGGGTTTCTCACTGTGAGAGGGGGAAGGTTAGATTGGGATATATGTTCAGTCAATGCTAAGGCCATGACTTGTTTCAGATTGACTTTAGAAATTATTCCACATTTGGTTTTTGAGCCACCTTTTGCTCTGGGGCTTAACTGCAAGGCTGGGGAAAAGATCAATCAATGTCGGGGTATAAGCTGGGATTTGCCATTGCCAGTGCCAGTAAATGCCGCTGATAAGCTAGTGACACAGAGCTGGCCAGGCTGTGCTGGGTGTCAGTGCCAGCTTGTGTTCCTGTGATGCTTGTACATGTGGATCTGGATGGTCTTACTAATTTAGAGGGAAAAGCTAGGCTTGTACTAGAAAGTGAGTTTGCTAAACTAAGTGTGAAAAAACTCAGATGACAGCCTGTTTTAACTTGTGTGGACAGTCTGTGCACAAATATATAAATAAAGGTTAGAAATTGTGGGTATTTTTCAGGAGGATGAAAAACTTCAGGTAAAATGCTCTTTAAATATAATTTTCTTCCTTGAATTTGCTTGGATCTTGGCAAATATAGCAGCAACACAGATGTGTACTGAGCACACTGACCTTTCAGCAACTTCCCTGTGTGTCAAGCATTGTATCTTTCTGGGCCCTGGGGAATGGCAGGATGCTGGAAGCAAACCCAAGAAAAACTATAAAAAAATCGATGCTCTTGATTTCAAAGAACACCAAAACACATGAGTCAGTCACAGAGACATAATCCCTTACTACCCTCCTTGTCATGCCCAGCCATGATTTCATTGGAAATCAATTTTAAGTGCTATCCTAGATGGGGCTTCTTCTGACTATGTTTTTCACAAGTCCTTTTTTTTTTTTTTTTTTTTCATGAAAGCTTTAAAAAAAGAACAAAGTTGGTGGCTGACTTAGTGGTAGCTGATGAATTAATTGAATGCCTGGCTTTGAATGGGAAGTAAAAAAAGTGTAGCTAACTATTACCTGGTCACTGGAGAAATTATCCAGCCTGCTTGCATCTGGTGATGGAGCTGCACACCTCTGGGCAGCGGCTGTTTCTCAATGTTATCCAAATAAAATGAGTAAAATAAAGGGCAGTGTAAAATTCTGTTGTACATTACATATATTCTATGAGTGTAACTCATGGTAGACTCGGGTCTGTAAAGCACCACTCCTATTACATGGCAAAGGAAAGTCTCATGGCTGCATCAGTGAATGAGAAGTCAAAAGGGCCAGGTTTTCATCTTTGTTGAAGGATTCCTCAGGAACTTTGGACATCTCATTATGTTTGTGTCTCAATGTTCCAAACTACATAATAAAAATATTTATGCTTTGACATAAATATTTTTTTAAGAGGATCTTAGAATAAAATGTTTTTTCTGGGTTGCTAACATGTTGCATCTATCTGGACTTGTGGGCTGTGGCATGGGATTGTTCACTTTCTTACCTGAAAACAGATAGTTTTCCCTACTTTTACTCTGATGGTGTGATTAGACATAAAGAAAAAGCATCAAAACCAATATGTATAATCTGCAACAGTTTATACTAGGCTGTGATTTTGCTTTGTTAGAATCTGTTAGCTAGATTTCATCATGGTTTTGGGAAGTTGATAAGTCACTGCATTTGCGATGAGGGTGGGTTAACTTGTGATCTTTGTGGGTTAAATTATTGTCTCCTATTTCATCATGTGCACATAATGTGAAGTAGCTCTGCCTTAATTTGCTTTATCATTAATCATTACAAGGAAAAATTAAGGAAGAAGTTAGGAAGGAGTTTTCCTGCACATGGAGTGTAAGACTGAGGGGGGATGTCTGTTTAATGTTTGCCTTTGCTAAATCATATAAAGCCAGCTTGGCAAGGACAAGCCCCAAAGAAATGACAAATCTAAGATTTGCTTTTTAGAAGTACCATCAGTAAGAGGTCATTCTGTGGTCAGTCATAGGCAAATTGAGAAAGAGCCATGCTTGGTTCCCCAAGGACTTGTAAAGGAGAAGCACTCTCTATATCAGCCACTGTACTTTGAAGGCCCACCAAGAGCAAACTGCTCAGGAGCGCCGTGTCAGGGAGAGAAGATGTTCTCAGACCTGTGTAATGAAGTACTGCTTCTGCACTGATCTCAGCTGTGTAGTTAGAGTCTTGCTTTATATAGCACGTGGGATTCTAGCTTTTATGTAATTTTTCAACAAGACTTTTGAAGACTTGAGGCACTTTGTTCATTTGAACAGTACAGAAATCTTGAGCATATTTTGGAAGTTGATAGTACGAGAAAACATTTTTAAGTTGTGCTTGTCCAGCAGAGATGATTTTGGAACACAACTTCTTTACCATTAATGTTCATGAAGAGAAAAGAGAGCATCTTAGGCTTTTAATATTCTTTTAAAAATTACCCAGATGGCACAAAAATAGCCTGGTTAGCTTTTCTGAGATAGTGCAATGAGACAGTGTGTTGGACTTTGTGTCTTTGTGCACGGTCAGTAGAAGCATTGAAGAACTTCACTATGCTGAGCTAATTTTTGTGGGAACAGAGCTCCAGAGAAACTGAGTTTAAGGGGAGTGCTGGAGCACCTCTCTTGTGAAGGAAGGCTCGGAGTGTTGATGTTCAGCCTGGAGAAGAGAAGCCTCCAGGGAGACCTTTAAGTGTCTTTCCAGTGCCTGAAGGGGGCCTGCAAGAGAGCTGGAGAGGGGCATTTTACAAGGATATGGAGTGACAGGACATGGGGGAAAGGCTTCAACCTGAAAGAGAGTAGATTTAGAAATAAAATTAGGAAGAAATTCTTTACTCTGAGGTGGTGAGGCACTGAGGACAGGTTGCCCAGAGAAGCTCCCTGAAGCTCCCCTATCCTTGGAAGTGTTCAAAGCCAGGATGGATGGGGCTCTGAACAACTTGGTCTAGTGGAAAGTGTCCCTGCCAAGGCAGGGGTGTGGAACTAGATGATTTTGAAGGTCCCTTCCAGCCCAAAGTATTCAATGGTTCTATGATATGTATAATTGAATACAATTCACTCTTGCTTTAGTATAAGTGGGTTTTGTAAGCTCAGATTTGACCAGTGCTGAATGACAGCCTGGGTCATTCACCTCTAACTACCAAAATATATTGAAAGCAAAGGATTCTTTTAATATTTTTACTATTTGCATGTTTTAACTGGGGCAGATGAAAATGCGTTGCTCATTTTGAAAGAAAAATTGTATGTGACAAGAATCCTAAAAACCAGAAGCAAGTACTTACCTATTCCTACTGAGGAATACAATTTGGGTCACCCTCTGTCATAAGGAAATCAAAGTTGTGCAAGCAAAATGAAAATGTATTTATAAAACCGCTATTCTACATTTTCTTCATTCCACCAAAACATACTGACAGACAGTGTGTGACCTGTGACCGTGCAACAAGAACAAGTGGAATTAAATTGTATTACTCCTGAAGCTGTTTTATTCCCTTCACCATACAGACACCAGGGAAACTAAGGAATGGTTATGAGCCAGGTGAACTGGAGGGTCTTCAAACAATTTCATGTGCAGAAGCTGCATTTTTCTCTCAAAGTTATATTCTGATTATATTCCCCTGTAGGAGGGACAGAAAATAAACTGGAGTCTGGTCAAAGTTACATTACAAAGTTGTCTTTGACAAAAGGTGCCTTTCATTTACACAGACTTAGTACTGTGAGTTTTCTGTGACTCAGCAAACTGTGGGGTTTGGCTGTCAGAATTGAATAGTCTCTTGTGGCACAATGCCAGAGTTCAGTGTGCTTTCACTTAGTGTTATCAGAAACTGAAAGTCAATAAAATTTATAGAAGCAAAATTTTCCAGCATGTCCATGACCTTGCTGGAGAAAGTTGTGCATTCAGCAGTGTCAGCTACTGTCTTTCAGTGTTCAGAGGTTGTCTTCACTGTGGATTGTGTCTAGAATTTTCTACAAAAGGAGGAAAAAGATGAATTTTCATGGAATTTTAAATTCTAGTCCTATGATGTAGTACAATTTAAACTAGATTATGCCTTATAGACCCATCATGTGCTGAATTGGTCTCTCCATCTTCCTTTGTCAACAACTGCAAGGCAATAGCTCTCCATAAGAGCTTCAAAAAAGGATAATTTTCATTTCTGCAACACTTATAGGGTGCGGAAGTCTGACATTTTTCTGGACATCCTGTGTGTTTCTTTCTAGCTGGAATAAGTTTCATTATGTTATTATGAGCCCAGTCCTTAAGTTCATGAAGGCATTTGCTAAATATTCTGGAGAATTAAAACTGGACTTAAATTTGTATTCATTGGTTTCACAAGCCAGAGGGTGCATATCTTTTCACTTCAACAGTCTAATGAAATAGATCCCATATGGCCTCACTTCAGGCTTCATGACATTGGCTATGTCTCACTGATGGGGTTTCTAAAGCTTCCCATGGCCTGGATGCTCTTTGCTCTCACTGTTCTGTTCTTTTTCTTTCTCAATAGAATAATTCCTCTCTTGTTAACAGGAAGACCGCTCCTTTGTTTTCAATAAACCTGATGCATCACTCACAAATCAATTGGCAAAAAATATCCTATCTGTTTCTGCTGTAGAAATACTGCAGAGGATGCTAGAGTTCTGCTCCATGTTTTGGAACCTTTCCCATAAAGCATTTAATTATGTTTTCTCTTTCCATGATTACCTTCACTCTTATCTTGATCATTTTTCCTGGCTGCTTCACCTGTCTGTATAAACTAGATAGCAAAGTGATGTAATCCTTGGGCTGGAAACAGAGATATGTGCTGATAAAGGATCACTGATTTTGTAAATATTGAACCTGGGTCCTGAAATGCATGCTGGTTAAAACCCATGCTGTTAGATATTAACAGATTATACTTACCAGAGCTTAGCATCAAAAATCAGACAAAGACAAGAATAAAAAAAAAGTTGACAGCTGCTTGTAAATTCACTTGAAAAGCCCCTGGGATAAGGTAGGTCAGTGCATAACTTCAGTGACTGATAAAGGCAATAAATACACGTGTGTAAAACCACCTTCCTGAAGTCATAGCTGTTTCAGCAAATGACTGCTTGCCACCTCAAACCAAAGCAATCCAGGCTGGTTTGATACTATCTATCTGGTGGAGAAAATAAAATCTTATTTTGCTGATAAGACTGAGTGGAGAAATAGGGCCCTAAAATGCAATACAGATCCAAACACTTTCTCCTGAAAAACATGATCAAATGCATCTGTTCATCCAGGGCAGTTCATATTCAGCAGCACTATGCCATGTTTATTGTTTCTTTGACTTTTATGTACCTATGCTGGTTTTGGCAATGGAAAATTGAAATTTTATGTAGTGATACAAACACATCACCCACCTACATGCTTCAGGAAGACTCTTTTCATGTATGAAAAGATTGGAATAATGGTACCCAAGCAAGAAGCATCATTATAACTGCTGAGTAATTTGAATGTTGCTTTCTCAGTTAGTGATCTTGTCTACAGTTTGAGAGGCAGGCCAGCAGTTTTACAGGCTAAGCTATACCTAAATATTATCACCTCGAGACTTGCTAAAATATTTCATCTTTCCACTTCTTCAATGGAGTGTTGAATGACTCTAGTTTGAGACCACTCATTGCTTTCTACCCCATTTTTTTTTTCATATGAGCACACCAAGGTTCTACATATTCATGCTTTTCTAACACAACCATGTGGACCATATTCTTAATGTTGATAAGACTTAACATAAAAAGCTTTTCTCCTTTAAAATTTAAAATTTTCCTTTGCTAGCAAAATATTGTTTCCACGTTTTCTGCTTTTGACAGCACCGAAACCCCACTGCTGTTTACTCTCATGCAAGAAAGTGAAGCTGGAATATGTGGAAAGGGAGGCCACATTGGTGCTTATCTGTGTGAAAGGGCCAAGATATTCTCTGAGATCTGCATTCATAGAACTGTGCTGATAATCAGTGTTGGGATAAGCTAAAAGGTCTAATTTTACTTTTAATAAATCTCAGCTAAATAGAAAAGTGAACTCTTTAGACCTGCTGCAGAAAGGTACCCTTAGTTGCATGGATGATGGGTTAAGTGTATGAGTTTAACAATGTGACTAGAATACAGTTGTACCATGAGAAGGATGTTACAGAGTGCTGGGAACCACAGCTGTCTGCACACTGTGGAGTTATTTCCTCATCACTATTCTGGAGCAGTGCTTATCCAAGAGGAAAAATAGCAGATGTATCAGGCCCTCAGCTTCCACTAACAGAAATATTAGTGCTTAAGGCATGAAGGGAAAAATAAAGCTATAAATAAGTGAGGTGTATTAACACCAAACCTACAATTATCTGCTGTCATTAATGAAGAAAAAATAATTTCATGAATTTCTAAAAACTTCCACTAGGCTCCCACTAACACACATCTCTAGCAGGAGATCCAGCATGACATGAAACAACAAGAATGTAATGAAAAGAACTTTAAAATATGAGCTTCTTCTCACAGAGCTTTCAATAACTAAAATAAAGTCCTCTGTACTAAAGTGAGTCACTGGCAACAGAAGGAAAAAAGAACCTTAGTAATACAATTCATCTGACCCAGTTTTAAACCTCAGCTAGAGAAAAGATTAATTGTGTCAACCAACGTGAATAATTCAGATGAAGATATGTACATTGTGGCCTTCATAAATTGACATTTTGGAGATGAATTCCCAGAGCCACATCTAGTAAATAAGCCAGTTTAAAAAGCTTTATAAATATTAATAACTCCTCATAATTACTGTTATGAGGGGCACTATATTGATGGGCTTTCCCCATTTCTTGCCCTACGCTTCAAATAGAATTGAAATGAAAACAGGAGTAGTTCTTGCAATAGCTCCAGTCTGGGAGATGTTTTTAGGGAGTGCTTATGAAGGGATGTACAAATGACAGGCACTGTGATTCAGTGACAACTCTGATGCTCTGCCATAGTAAGAATTTTAAGGCAAATGCCACTTCAAAGTCGGTCTGCTTAAGCATGTGAGAACCACTGTGGCAGGTTAGAAAGCACGTAGAATGCAGCTGCCTTATTTAGCACAAGGCCACCTGAATGCATGCCAGTCTCCGTGTTCAGACCTGTGCAGCACAGGAGGCTGGGGCACTATGGGAGCCTGGTTGTCCTCCCAGGCCTCTGTCCCCTTGCTGGGACAAGAGAGATGGGGCCTTGAGTGCAGCTAGAGTGACCCAGAGCAATGAAGCCTCCTGATCCAGATGCACCTCTCTTTCTCCACTGCCCTCAGAGTGACTGGAGAGATAACTCTCCTGGCATGGAAGTGATATCAGGGCTACTAGTTTAGATTCTTAAAGACAGGATGTATACTCTTATCTTTGATCTCTTCCCCCCACCAAATACTAGGAAATTCAGAAAAGAATTTTTACCTCTTAGAATCACAAAAGATGAAATGGATAAGATTCCTCTTTGCAATAATGAAAAAGATAATGACACATGAATTTGCATTCTTTGGCATGTTCTACTTTGTAATTTGATGATGTAAGTACCTGGAAATGTCAATGGCATCATTGTATATCAAAGTCCTTTACAAAAGGATGTTAGCTATCATTATTACCATGGGGATACAGAGACTAAAGGAACTCATTTGGAGTTACTCAGAAAGGAGTAGGAAATTCAAGTAAAACCCTTTTACAATGCTCTGCCCACGTGGCGACACCATCAGGATTTTTTTCTCTTTGTTACATAACCAACATGTTGTTCCAGTGCAGCTGATCAGTACATCTGTATTCAATTGCAGTTACAATGGGGAAATGAGATATTGTATATAGACTCTGCATGATAATGTAGCCACTGCCTTGAGCTGAGCACAAGACTGGGAAAAAGATGTGACCTTAAGAAAAGCTTGAACTTAGCAGTAAACTGACTCAATGCCTATGCATGAATTGCAGATTGCTCTATAGCTTGGCTCTAGATTTTAATTCTCACTGTCACTCACTTCCTACAAAATAATATGTCTTAGCTGAGCAGTCCTTGCTAAATCAGAGACAAGCTAACTTAAACATCTGTATTGCTGTATTAGTTAAGACCAATTTTCTTTTGTCCAGTGTAATGTTTCTGTCAATGGCCAAAGTAAGAGCATAAAAAATGGAGAACTATTTAGTGATCCCTTGATATCCTTTCCCATTGAGGCAATCATTGGGCTAGGGAATCCTGATATGGACCTCACAGATCCACACTCTTTTGTGTTTAAAATTCTTTTATGATCCTGTTCCAAATCATTGTGTTTAATCCCTTTTTCAGATCCATTTATATATTTGGCCTGCATGAAATCCTGTGTAACGTTAAGGTGCAAGAGCAAGGCTTTGTTGTGAGTTTCAGGTTTTGGCAGGAGCAAAACATTTGTGTAGCTCATTTATCACAGCATATTGTATTTTCTGTGGTCTGTGAAGCTGCTACTGGAAGCAAGCTGTGACAGCTATTGAATGCCTAGTTTGGAGGCAAAGATGTTAGCAAAGCTATTAGAAGAATTCTGTTACAGCCTGGGGAACAAACAGAGTAAGCCAAATTTTTTATGAGATTCTTCAAAGTGCCAGTAGTTACATAGTGATATATGGTTTTTTTCAGACTGGTGTTTATTATCCTTAATATACATTTTGGTACAAATTTTAGAGAAGTAAAATATTTTTATCTCTTGACAAAGAAGGCCATTTCATAATCAGAAAGTGTGGTTAAAACTGTGAATGAGTATTAGAACCCTCTCTAACAGAGCAAGTCTCAACAATTTGTATCTAGCTCTGGGGAAGATTTCTACTTGTCTTTAGTCACTAGACTTTTTTTACATGCTTTGTCCTACTTTCCTTTCCTCCTCTGCTATTGAACTTAACTCCAGTGTTATCCTTCTTACTTCAGTTGTCCTGAACATCATCAATATTTTATTTTAAACAGTAAAAGAAAAGTCAGTGAACACTATTAATCAGTTTGTAAATATATTTTCCACTCTTATTAGACCTCAGATGCAATGTGTGTGTGTACGTGTAGTCACAGCATTGCAACTTTTCATTCAGGAAACTTTCAAGTGGCAAAGATTTCCTCTTGCCCTTTCAGTTTTGAATAACAAAGCTTTTTATATGGGATTTATCAAAATAATGTAATGGTCTTAGAAATTTTAGTTCTGTTTTAAAAATTAACTTTGTCATTCAAGAGTCTAATAGTCTAATATAAAAAAAAATCAGTAGGACTTCACCTCCTTAAATACTTTACCCACTCTGAAAACCAGTTTTACTTTTAGAATCAGTGAGGGAATTGTATGAATGTTTTGCCCCATCCCACCTTCATGGCTTTGGTACTAAGATAAGGAACTCCAAATTAGTTTCCTGAATGTCACTTTTACAAAGTAGCCCAAGACCTGAATTGTCAGGATTCAAAACAAGGCAGATCCAATGGTCTTAAAAAAACAATAAAAATTGCTCCTAGCATCAGATGTCTATGTTGGTTATGATATTATGATAATCATAAAAGGCTAAAATTTTATTTCCTTATTTTTGACACCGGGCAGCAAAGAGTGATTTGCCAATACAGAAACTATTTCCAATGATGCCTTTCCTATTCACTGTTTTATCTACTTTACAAAACCTTCCTGTCTTAAAGGGAAATATATTTAACCTGATTAGGGTAGATTTTGAGGAGATTTACAGAAAATCTTTTTCAAATTCATTAATTAGGAGTGCAGCTCCAAACTTTTGAAATATATCCTTTTTATCCCTTGCTTTTGGCTTTAGGGAAATAGCTGAATTAATACCAGTGACATGACTGGAGAGAATGCCATGTAAATGAAGGGCTCTTTAATCCAACAGATTATGCTGGTGTGTCTTCTATCATTTCAAGTCTTAAAACCAAGATAGGATATCCTTCCCAGAGGTAATGAAAATGTATGGCCTTTCTTATAAAGCTGATGATGATTTGCTTTGGCTTTGAAACTTGTGAGTCCCTGGGATTCTTGTTCACAATAAACAGCCCTTGCAAGCATGACTGATATCCACAGAGTTTGAACCATCTGTGCATGTTGCTTTCTAAAAGCCCTCTCTTCACATCTATTATGTGGGAACTAATCTAACATCTATGGCTTATCACAGACTTGCTAGGGTAATAAGCAAGAATAGCTGAATAAAAAGAAATAAAAAGATCCAAATGGGAAACATTATGCCAATTAGGAGGCAGAAAGAAATAACACATTTATTCATTTGGAATAACTGCTGTTACTTGAAGATATAGGCAATATTATATTCCAGATAGTTACCCTTCTGAGTTACATCTCTCTAAAATTAGTGCTGGTCTCCTAAAGTGATGCTGGCTGCTTTAAATGAAAAAGAGTTAGGGTCAGACTTGCCACTAGCCAGAGATTAATTATTGATAGGATTATATATGATGTGATCTACAAGTGTAGAGAATAAGGTAATAGCATATCTGTAAAAGATAAAAAAAAGATATGGTGGCAATTTTAAGAAACTAATTGGCTTTAATTACTGGAAAATTATGTCACCTGGGGCCCGTGTGGATTAGGAACATCCTTAAAAAGAGCTGAACAAAGAAATCCAGGAAAGATAAAAAGCAGAGATGCAAAAGTGTTGGTTAATCCTGTAAAAATCATAGCTGTTTTCTATTTGTTTGGGTGATAAAGTATTTTTTTTTTTCGAGGCATTACTAAAAAGGTGTTTGCTTTCATGTTAGTGGGTTGCCTAAAATGTTTACAATTTACCTGGCTAGGCTTGTACTAAGAGAGTAACTCTTGCCAGTCTTCCTCACAGACACAGAAATTAGCTTATTTTCTTATTAAGTAACATCTTCCAAGTTCTTGGAACTGTGTTGATTATAAGATTTCATATAATCCACCAAGAAAACTGAAGTGGTCTTTCCATTCCTCCACTTTATTAGTAGTTTTTGTAGAGAGGCAGACACTCAGAGAGTTTATTAAATTATACATTCATATAAGACAATAACATAATTTGATATTGTCAGAAGAACTTTATCTACCTCTGTTAATGCTTGATTTATTGGATGAAGCTGCAAGAAAATATCTTAAGTTTATTATTAGCCAAATGTAGAAAAAGGTCAAAGTTCTGTGTACATCAAGGAACAGAAAGACTTTCATGTTAATTTTTCCCAGACCATATTAAAGCATATCTACTTATTATGTCAATCCACATCTGATATATTATAATTTGAAAATAAAAAGAAAATATAATTCTGAAGGTATTCTCCACATTCTATACATCTACAGGTAATCTAGCTGTAGCCAGATTTGTTAACATGTTTCTAGGATATTAATTCTTGAAAAGAATCAGCAAGACCCTTATTCTTCTCTCCTTGTGTCTTCTGTGCTTTGCAGGGTTGCACAATAGTTTCCATAATCATTAGGAGAAAAGTGAGGCACAGCATGGTATTCCTGGGAACAATATTAGAAGAATGAAAATGTTTCTTTGCATTGCATGTTTCTTTGCATTTTTATTCAGAATAATTACAGTTCAAACACTGAAACTGTTCTATTCCCACATAAGACTGTCTGGAGTGGGCTGCTCAAAACCTGCTATTGAACAATAAAGAAAACAAGACAGATTAGGACATGCACAGCATAGCTCAATGGAATTCTTTTACATGTTTGCCTCAGTGGGTCACAGTCCAGATTGCAAAGGCAGGACCAAAAGAACTGCGGATGTGTAGGTCACAAGATTTTAAAATACAAGTAGAACTGAAATACAAGTAGGTTTTTATAAAATGCAAATAGAACTTGCAAGTGTCCAGAGTTTGCCCAGAATTTCTAGGTGGTTTTCATCTGCCAAAAGTCTGAAAATGCAGTGGAACCAGAGTGCAGGTACAAGAGAATGGCAGCTGAATGCTCGCTCAGAAGTAAGAGCCAGGCTGTGGGGGACTGCCCGTGCCAGGCAGCTCTCTCCAGCAGTGCAGCAACCTCCTCCTCAACTGCCCCCACCAGGGCAGCACCGGGGGCTGCGCTCCCCACACCGAGCCCGGCCCTTCCCTTCCTCTGTGTCCTCTCTTCCCCAGTGGCAGATTGTCACTTGCATCAGGTGGCTCAAACCCAGCTATGAATGAGAGAGGTTATTTGCTCGAGGATGGATGAAATGAAAAGGGAAACCCAAAACTTTCAATTGCCATGTCATTTCTTCCTATGCGAACATGCTGCCCACCTTTTGTTCCAAGTGGCTTCCTCCATGAACATTTAATAACAGTGAAAGCTTTCTCCCAGGAGACCAGAAAATGTGCATTAAGAGGTTCATGGAAACAGCATGTGCATATAGGATTTCACTGCCATTGTTCAATTTGCATTGTTCAGGATATTAATTTAATTACATCACAGTTGGGAAAAAAGCCCCCTCTCTCTAAATTAAATTAGCTGATAGCAAAACCAGGTAATGTGGCACAAATTTAATTGCATTTTGCTTACATTCAACCAAATTAACATTTAATTCTCTGAAAACTAAGAGGTGTTTTATTCAACACACCACCAATTTAAGGCTTACTTAATAATGACATTTTGATTTTGTTTATCAAATTCAGGTTTGGATGAATGACAATACAACCAAAATATTTGACAATCCTGATAACTAAAATCAGTCTTAAATTTTGTTTATATTTATTCCTCTATAAAAATATTATTTTAATTAAACAGACATATCAGTTTGTTGTTGGATAAAATAATTTTTGCAATTGAGCCCAAGATAAAAATTGCCTGACAGCAACATTAGAGTTTTCATCATTTCTACACATGCTTATGAAAGTGAGTTGAGACGTGAGTACTTCCTGTTGAGCAGCACTGCACGTGAGGCACTGCTAGTTTGGGCCCTCCATTAGCACCCTCAAACTACGTAAAATGGGGCAAGTTTGTCTTCAAAGACAGTGTTGGCACCCTGAGGGCAGATTTGGGACTGCAAGCTCTCTTTGTCACTCCATGGATCCTGGCTGCTCTGTGGAGGAGCCAGTCCCATCCACTGCACCACCTTGCCCCCACCTATGTCAGTTCCTCTCCAGTAGATTTACCTAAAAGCTGCAGGAATCTGGGAATTTAGCAAAGGATTGATCCTAGATATGCTGCTCAAGATGGTGTGGATGTGTGACTAAATTAAAAGGCTTGAGACTGACATGAAAAGTGATGCTGGGCTAGAGGCATTGGAATGATCCTGCCAATGGGAGGGATGCTGGGAAAGGCATATATCTGTGCTAGTTTGTTGTGACACATGCTATTTATAACTAGGGGGAAAAGAGGGAATGACAATTATTGTAAGTATTTCAAAAATTTGTAGTAATAATAATTTGTAGTAATAATTTCTGTTGTGAAACTTCCAGGTTGTGCCTGACCCTTATTTGCTCGGGTTGCCTGGGCTGCTGAATGGCTAACTAGATCCTTGAACAATGTTTTACTTTGAAATTCTGAACAGTTGCACAAAAAGAAGCAGCCATCCGATATTAGTGGAAAATCACAGTGCTTTCATCCAAACAGCAAGTAAAACTGAAGTCACTAATCCAAATGGGAAGCCTTGGAGAATCAGATCAGTTGAAACTTTGTGAAGCTTTTGTACCTGTCGCTGAGTATCAAATGTTTGGGATGATAATAACCAAGGAATAAGAGACTGAAACAATTTTTTCATTTTGTTTGCATCTGGCAGTGTCAGGGTGGTGTCCATTTCACCATGTCCCCTGTTCAGTTACTTACACACTCCATTCACAACCACATCTGACTGAATAACCAAGAGTAGTTCCTTTAGTACATACACATGCCTTGGCAAACCATAGATTTTCTACCACAGCTACAGAGTAATTATTCACAGATTGAAGTAAAAAACAGCAATCAGAACTCCTTTTACAAATTGGAGAATACCCCTGCAAATTGCAAGGGACCCCAGTTTAATTGTACTCACAGCCTCATTTTGTTGGATCAGTTTTAAATTTTTTTAACATAGTTACATCAGCTTTGTCTGACAAAACTTCAGTAGAATTAAATACTAATCCTCAAATCATTAAAACCAGATGCCATACAGAAGGACAAGAATGGAAGTGACCCATGAGACAATTCCAACATAAGATTTTGGAGGACTGTATCAGTTGATGTTAACAGTGAGAAGTAATAGTGGCTAAAACCACCTCAAGTGCAACTTTCTAGGTAAATGATTTCTTTTCCCAGCTGAAATGGAAAACAAAAGTCAGAACAAAAATCAATTTAAATCTAACAATACCATGGATTTTACAGGAAATAGAACATTTTGGTTTTGAGTATTTAAAATGTTTATGAATTGGATACATTTAGTAATGTAATATCCTGTCAAAAAAGATTAGACAAATTGTTTTTCACTTTCATTTTCAGTCTATTTTCTAGCTGAAAAGATCTAAGGAAACATCCACTATATTGTGCTTGCTTATAAAGTGTTCTGATGAAATCCAAATGTTAAGAACTATTTTCTGGAGATGATTTTTATTACTGCAAGAGCTCTATTTAGCTTTTTCACGAAGATTCTTTTATAAGGTCGGCCAGTCTCTTGAAGGCCTGCAATGAAAAATAGGGCTCGCATTTATATTTCAGCATTACATGAATAGGGAACACATCAAACCTGTAAAGCTACTAAAATTGCCCTAACTCTATAGAATCAATATTTCAAAATACAAAGTTCGTTCTGCTGCATATAAAAATACAGCTTGATTGTCAATAGTATGGTTATGAGTTACTTTAAAAAAGAAAAAAGTAGAAGAAATAAAGAAGAACTAAAAAGAAAAACTTATCTGTTACAAGTATTCCATAGATTATACTTGTCATTTACAAGCCTTCATAACTGCATGAAAATACAACTACAAATACTGAACTGTTTCAAGCACCCCAATCAAATCAGTATTAAATCTGCTCAAATAAATGTCTCCTATCTTTTCTCCCACTGATTTTATAGATAGAGCCAAATAACATCAAAAAGTCTCTGAAAACACATAAAAGATTAGTTCCTGATAATAATAATATCAGGAATAATAAATAAATAAAATAACAAAGAAATAAATAATAAAGCATGTATGTAAATTGTACAAAAGGAACTTTCTTACAAAGAATTGCTAACACACACACACACAAAAAACAACACAGGTAATTCAATCTCAGAATCAGAGGAATCCAAAGTCTGAAAGATACATGATGCCTGCCAATGCTTAAGCAAATACTCTGGCTTCAGGCAAATACTCTGGCTTCAGTAAAGCATTTATAAATAATGTCTGGGGGGTTTAACTGTGAGACACTGTATGTATGAGATACACAGAAAAATTCTAAGTGGTCCTCAAAATTTGGTATCTTGAAGATCATTTGGATGAGTATCTTGCTTAAGGAACAGCTAATACTACTGTGAAAGTACGGCTTAATCACCTACAGACTAAAACCTCTAACATTCAAGAAAAAATATAAGGAGAAGGATGCAAAAGATAAAGGAGCATTACTGTGTGAGAAACTGTCTTGATAAGAATGTAAAAAAAAAATCTCACCAGATCCATCTGGGCAGGAGAAGGCAGAGAGAAGGAGGCTCTGACATAAGAACTAGGCTCTGAACTATCAATATTGAATGCTCCTCCAGGAACCAGTAATACCTATGAAAAAGTGATTAACCACACAGTTATTATCACTTCGACATTTTAAAAACAATATGTTAAATTAAATTTGAGAAATCTCAGTGCTTACACACTTCTAAGTGTGAACATGGTGTAATATATTCTTTTTTTCAAAATGAGGAGACAAAAATATGCAACATGTGACCAGATTTTTCATAATGAAACCAAAGGGTTTTGGTTACCAGGTCTCGTTCATATCATCACAAGGTTCTTAGAAGCACCTGGGGTGTTGCTTACTCAGTACACAGTGCTGGGTCTTATAAATTGGAGAAATAAAACCAAACTTAATTTCTCTCTCATTAAAAAAATTTAGTCAGCAGCCATCATACATGTAGGTATATATATTAATATTATATATATATATATCATGTATAATAACATTTTACCGTATGTTACACTGGTTTCAATTTAAGTAAACTGATAAAATATCAACATCTGAATGGAGTCATGAAAATATTTTCTTAGTCAATAACTCTGCCACAGTGCCTGACTTGCAGACTTAATGATGGTGCACAGCAAGTCCCCCTACTTTTTTATGTGTGCACATGTGGATAGATGCAGATATTTTATCCTTCCCTTCTTTTTAAGATCACAGGTCATTAAATCACATCATACTTCTTTCTTCAAAGCCTTTTCCATTATCAGCTGCTGTGTATCAGAAATACCCTTAATTTTGATCCATAAGAACATGCCAGCAGCAGGAGGGTACCATTCTGCCAAGTCTGGATAAAGAGAGAGAGAGAAAATGGAATCAAGGAAGAAAATTATGCCCCACTTCTAATGGATAAATCATAGATTCAGTGACGTTTTAGATTTACTGATACAAACATTATCACTATTGCTATAGTGATTTTTTATATCTTCTTTTAAATTAAGGTCACTATTTCAGAGATTTTTTTAAAGACAGAGATTTTAAACATCAAAAGTATAAGAACATAATGAAGTGAAATACAGGCTCTTTGTAAAATTACTTTAAATAGTAATGTTGTGAGCTTTTTTTAATCACCATCTATCTCCCTGTCCTACCAGAAAGCACAAAAATGCAGCAATAGAGTTTGTCCTAAGCTTAATATTTAATGCAATTGATTTGCTTATAGTGCTTATCTGTCGCTTCAGTCAAGAGATGAACTTAAGTGATTTTTCTTGAGCACAAAAATGATAAATAGCTAGCAAAAAAAAATTAAGTGATTATCTGTGTTGCACTCTGACCTTTTAACCACTTGTCAGCAGCAGTTAGCATTGCATCCCGCTGTATCCTGTAGAAGTCCACCACTCTGAAAGCAAATTCAAAGTCATGAACTCATTTTCCTTCAGAGTCTGTTTGTTTCTGAAGGCAGAAACAAAGTTTTCTACTTCAACAACTCAAGTGCACATTTAATAGAAATATAAACATATCCTAGGTGGGCACAAGACAGTATACTGTGTGCGTAAAACTTCATATATGTATGCAAGAAGTCTTTACTGCTTCACTGCATCTCCAACAGAGCACTGATCAGCCAGACAGAGGAAGTCCCTTTGTGGCTGCTTCCTCAGCTTTACACATATCATAGAAACCTTTTACATATTACATCCAATCTGTCTACTATAGCAGTGTGTATAAGTCCTGCTAACACTATTTACTGCACAAAGCGCACACACTGAAGAAAATTAGGGACTTTAACATATGCAAAAGCACAGACTTAATATTTGTTCATTTGGGTTGAATCTGTGTAACAGGTACATATGGAAATTACATTTGACAGGGTAAAAAGCAAATCATATGATAAACCTGTCACAAGGGTTTGACAGCTTCCCCTTTTCTGAACTTTTGAACTTATCTCCTTCATACTGTAAGTAAAACTTTCAAGTAATTTAATCTGTTATTGGGAAAAACAACCCTAACCAAGGCTTCACCATGGACAAGTCACATGCAGTGGCTCTTGTCGACATAAAATGACACAGCTGTGCAATGGAAGACACAAGAGAAATGCCTGATACTGAGTTCATAATTCAAATGCAAATGTGTTCCCAAGTCTTAAGAAAACATCCTTAGTAATTTGCATAATTTAAATGAAAATCATAATTTTAAATGAAAATCATAATTTTACACTTGTATTTTTAAAAATACTTTCTGAAGCAATAGCTTTGATTTATGGATGTATTTTATTATATCTGATACAAAAACACCAATACCTCCAGATACTTAAATAGTTTTGGGGCTCAGTTATATCTGTTGCTACATTCTACATGAAAGAGTAAATCTCCTTTGTGCAGTTTTTTACCAAAATTGCAAATCCTGTTACCATTTTAACTATGTGCTGAAATCATAACAATTACTAAGATGAAACGTCCTCAAAAACGTAACTGCTCCAAAAACCAGATCACCTTCTACTCCAATGCCTAATCTAACACCTCACCCTTGTACAAATTAAATCAGCTGGAAGAGATTGCAGTCAGCTGTGGGGCCTCATCAGTAAGGTTATAGAGCATTGCAGCTGCCCCACTGCAGCCCTATTTTCATTAAAGTGGAAGAACAGTGTTTGGGCTTGATCAAGGCTGCCTTTTGGCCTATAAGAATGACAGAAGTGAAAAGTGGGATTTATTTTTTAGGAACTACTGAAAGTTGAGCTAAAGTGTGGTCCAAGCTCCTCTGTGACACTTATCTTTATATTCCTAAATCTTAAAACAAAGCAGTGTTAAAGCTGATGTGTCTTTTTTTTGGGTTTTTTTTTTTAATATTGCTGTTTACAGTATGAACATCAAGGGGACACAAGTAGCTGTTACAGTGAGGTATAAGAACTTTTTGCATGTTTTGCTCATGTTGTTGTTAGAGGCCTTTGCAAAGTGTAGCACACTCCTACTGATGTGAGAAACTTGGGGCTCTAACGATATCAAAGTAGAGCACATAAAATGAGGCAGTGACTGTCTAGAGAAACTATGCTCCTCCTGCATAATAAGTGAAAACTAAATGTGTGTCAGTCAGTATGCAAGAAATGTCTTATGAGTTAGATGGTAGCCCAGTGCTCTCTCTCTACCAGCAAGAGGCATTGTTCAGACAATGTTTAGTGCATGTAGCTGAACTTCACTGTTTTGCCATCAGTATCCACACTCAGGAGATCAAGGATGGCAAGAGTGTAAATTCCTGCTAACTTAGCGAACTCCCTTTATAAAAGCTATGCTGACTCTTTCTCAATAGAATCTGTGCTCAGTGATCTCAGCTTTTGCTATAGACCCTAACACTTTATCAGGGATCAGAACTTTATTCACTAGCTTGAAGCTTCCAGGATCCTCTCAAGTTCCCTTCAGGTGGGAGCTACATGTCTGTGCCAATGGACTGGCAGATTGTCTGTCTGGAGCAGTAGGTGATGTGCCCTGACGTGCCTGTCTGCAACTTCACACTGTGTCTCTTCAGGGCTCTTGTGTGAACCCAACAGTCTTGGTGACCTGTGTTACCTACTTGGTCTAATACTGGTGCACCTACTTTGACTTGTTTACTACAAAGAATGTTTGCTGTAGGTAGCAAGTAGCAGAATAACAGATGATGGGATTCAGTGCAGAACATAACCCTACCTGTCTATATGCTCCAAGAAACCCTTTTGTCCCCATTGCTGAAGCAGCTGTGATATCATAATCTACAGAAATAAAACACATCATCAATACCATGTTTTAAACAGGACTGTTCCACAATCATCAAAGATCCATAGCCAGATGCACTATTCAACATTCCCCAGACATGAAATTGCATGCGATGTTTCTTGGAGCCCTTTATAAAGAGAGATGCCAAGGTTATTATTGTCCATGTTACTGGTGTCTCCAAGGATCATGGCAGTATTTGGAAGCTTGGGTGGGGGGAGGGAAAAATGGATGGAGAGGTAAATATGATAACTGGGGAGAAAGAGGAAGGCACTGTATATTGCTTTACCTTCCTGTCCACATCGGCTT
Source organism: Onychostruthus taczanowskii (assembly GCF_017590055.1). Taxonomy (NCBI): domain Eukaryota; kingdom Metazoa; phylum Chordata; class Aves; order Passeriformes; family Passeridae; genus Onychostruthus; species Onychostruthus taczanowskii. The sequence continues at coordinate 10,393,088 of NW_024498351.1, forward strand.
CTCCGCTTTAACAGTGATGAGCTAATGGAGCTGGAAGACGGAAGCCATATTTAGATGTGTTCACTGTCTCCTTTCCTTATCACTAACCATAAAGGGGCTGTAGCTGTCAGCTTGCTTTGAAATGTCTTTGTGGGCTGCCAGTATTGTTTTAATCGAAAAGTAGAATAAAAAATAATAAATGAGTGTTTCTTCCATACTGTGCTTTACATTGAAGTTGTAAAAAACCTACCAGGAAGAGATAAAATATTTCAAGACTTGGTTCTTGAAATCTGAGGGTTAAGGGATATCAGCTGTACTATCCATGCACTGAGACAACCCTCTAGCTCTGGTTCCGAATTCTGAGATGGTATTTTCTTTTGGCAGAATTGACAATGAATTTGCATAAACAAAACTGTGAAAATGCAGAGCAATTATGAAAACACAAAGCTGTTTGCTTGTGGTTTCTTATAACTTGGGATATGTTGTCTTCTCTAAACACAATTCATTTGGTGGCTTGGTACTTGCCTGTGTGAAAGTGCTGGTGTGCATTGTTGACACCTGAATGTGTAGAACAACTCTGTCGATGAGAGGCTTGGGACCCGTCAGAAAACCTATTCTTAAACTGGAAAGCAACCAAACAAAAAGTGACTTCAGAAATGCAAGGTGCTAATACTTTGAGTTATATGTGGGAAAACATGCAACGATTTTATTGACAGTGTAAGGATCTCTTATGCATTCAAATTTATCTATATCTTAATACTGCCCTCAGGTTACACAATTTAGAAGCCAAGTATCAAAGTCATGAAATAAAAATATTTAAGAGGTTTTAATGCTTATAGTAGCTTCATAGTTATGAAGCTTCAGGACAAAATCTATGTTTGGAACCATAAAGATAACTTGAATCAAAGGGAAGGAAAGACAAGTTTTCCCGTAATAAAAGATCATGAATGCTCAGGCTTTATGACAAACAGATAAGTGGCAAATGACTTTACTCTTTTGCTCCCTTTCAGTACTGCAGAAGGAATGGAATATAGATTGATAAACAAGATGGTTACTTATGCTTCAATTCTTATTAACCATCTTTACAGAATGGCTGAAGTTTTTGTTTGAAGAAAAAGGGAACCCATTAACTCATATGTGTCTTTGGAAAAGATAACACTGTGTCATGCCATTTTGTGGTGTCACTTCTGAAAATGCAATCACACTTAGCACTATGTTGTCTCCTCACTTTCTTTAGGATGGGTTATAACCCACTGGCTGCCAATACAGAATTTACATTAATTTTTTTTAATCTATTACGTTAACAGACAAAAGCAAGCTAAAAATCAAATACATTGACTTATGTGAAATGGAAAACAGCCAAGCCTCGTTCTTTTTCTGGCAGGTGGAAACAACCTGAAAGAATTGGAAGGCTGGATATCAGTACAACCCTATGAACAGTTTGTGAAGAATGATAGTTTCTTTTCTGTATTACATTCAGGGAGATTGCAGGAATACTAAGAGATAGATAAAAAGGGAAATAGAAAAAAAAGAAAAGAGAAAAGCTCCTAAAAGTTCCAGCATCTGTCTTCTGCCTAGATGGTGCCTGCAAGAATGGGCTGCCTGGGGTGAGAAGCTTAGCTATCTGCATCAGAAGAGAAACAGAACCTGGAGTAAAATGACTGCCAAGAAATGACATGAAAAGAGAGAAGACTGCAAAAATCCATTGATTCAGAAGTTCATTCCAGAAGTGGATAGTTATTAAATGAGAAAACACTATGGCATGTCTCATCACTTCATATGAAGTCTTGCATCTTAACTGAACAGGCAATGCTAAGTGATCTGCAGCTGGCCTTACCCAGATGAGAGAATTTTAGAGAAAGAGTCGGTCCTGATAACTCGGCCATCCACATCCATTGAGAGGAAAGTTGGAGCCCATGGCTTGGAATAAAAAATAAAAAACAAAATTCAAGGTGCTAGTAAGGATTATAGTGGAATTATTTTTTTTACTAGGAAGACACAATTAATTTCTCAAACGTGTATTCCAAGGAAAAAATTTCAGTAACTTGCTGACAAATGATTGTTTAGCCTAGCTTTCTGAGATGTGATTACAATATTCTGTAAATATCTTCAAGAAGTCAGCTTTGTTAATTTTTGATGTTTGCTTAGCCCACTGCTCCTCACACAAGTGTTCAGTTTAAGTATTGGTATGATGCCATTAGAAGGAGAGAGAAATAATGATTTTTCTGCCAAAATTTCCTGTGGAGTAAAGAGGTACTGCAATTACTAAAATGGAGCCTTGTAGCACTTTGCTTTGCTATATTAAAAAATTAAATCAGGAGATATGACCTAATTGTGAAGATCTGAGTCCAGCATATTTTTTCCTTATCAAGAATTCTGTTTTTACATCTTCTCCTCTACATTTCCTTACAAACTTCACAATGAGTCAATGAGTAAGTGAGGTAGTTTTAATGTCTTCTTCCATAAAAACATTTCAAAAGAGTGAATGCTGACCTTTATCTTCTACCAATGTTTTAATGCTTTGTAAGACTCATTTTGATTTCTGAAGTTAGGTACTTTTAAAGGCTGACTAACTGTAGATTCATGTAAGAAATTTGCAGAAAATTTACATGAAGGGAAGCTGCCTATCCAGTACCACTATGTGTGGTACCTGGGAGAACTCCCAGATTCTCCAAAAAGCAAAGGGATAAAAATGGGTTATAGCAGATGCAGAGTAGACAGTCTTCTGCTGAATAAACGAAGAGACAGGGAGAAAGGAACAGTAAGAGGCTGTAAACTTCAAGCGCTGCTTCAGTGACATACTTGCTTTCCTCTGAACGTAAAGTCTTTGTAATTTTCTAATTACTGAAAAATTCTATCCTGTATGAGGCTTCAGAAATTTGAACCACTAATTAACAGAATATAAAATACCACAAAGGGGAAAATTACTGAAAGGAGCCACAGACTGTGAGGCCTTGGTAGGACATGAAGAAGAGCCATGCAGGAAGGTATAGGGCTCAAACCTTAGTTCTCTTGTGAAACCATACTTTCTCCCCATAAAATAAGGTGTTGCTAAGGATTATGAAAGAAAAATTACCTTTTGAAATTGAAGAAAGTAGTAAGGATCATCTTCTATTATGAGAAAATCATATTTTCTTGCAAGCTAAATAAATTAATAAAAAGTAACAAAAGGAATAAAAGTTAAAGACACTGCAAATTCAGTCAGGTTTTTTTTTTTTTTTTAACCAGCATCATATTATGATTCTATTGATTGGCCATTCATTATATAGAAGCCCCCACGATGAGAAGCCTTCAAGTGCCCAATTTAGGTATCAAAAAATTGTAAGACTAATCACGGTACCTGTAGTACACAGACCCTTCTATGCAACTCAAGCTCTGTTCCATGTGGCATTCAGACTGTGCAGGCAACATGAAATAAGTCCTGTTAGAAGCCCGTGGCAAAGACACCAGCTACCAGTGGGCTACCATTGAAAAACAATTTACCTAAGGCATAGTCTACCTCTGAAGAGCTGCTGTGGAAGAGATTCCACTAGAAAGAGTGTAGTTCTAGGAGGAATGTCAACTGGACCAATAGTGGGCCCAAATACCAAACATGGGATACTTTCAACAGAAACAAGACTGATATTTATTCAATTCCACCACAAAGTTCACAAGACCACAGCTCCATACCTGGTAAATCTCCTTTTTGCGCTCTGTGGTCAGCGAGTTCCCAGTTGGATTGCATCCATTTGGAATAGTGTACAGGAATTTGGGGAGGTGATTGCTACGATTTTTTACATCCTCTGGGCTCCAAGCAGACAGAATTTCTTTTAAAGCTTCTGGAATAATGCCATGTTGGTCACTAGGGATATTAATTATATTACAACCCAAGGGTCTCAGCTGTTGATAGAAGGAACAAAACTGTCATAATTGTGTAATTCAAAGGTCTTACTTTTGTCATTGTCACCATAACATTTCATCAATACAAAGTCTTTCTTTTTGATTTTATAGCTATCTCAAGCTCCATTTGCTCATGAGTCAAAAGTTTGCCTGAATTTGCTGTAAGGCTTGTCAAACGTATCACATTACTCTTTCTTTGTTCTAGTAAGCCAACGCAGAGGAAATGGGTAACTCCTATGTTCAATTGCTGCTCTTCTCTAGGAAATCAGATTTGGTTTTTCAAGCGGTAAGGGAGTTTGTAAATCTGACCTGTTCTCTCAGGACTTCTGATGCTCTCACCACAGACAGTTAAGGTCACAGCACCTTTGTTTCCTACTGACAATTTACACTCTACTTGGGTGGAAATGTCAGAGCTTTAAGCTACTCTTCCCTGACAAATGGCAAAGAATCTGTTCTCTCAACAGATATATTCAGCAAAATAAAGGAGAATGAAATGAAATGATGCTACTGCAGTGACATGTTGACAGCAGTATGAAAAAATATAGGCAAAATACCAATGAAAAATCTTGCTGTCTTTCCTCTGTGGAATTTCAATTTGTACCATGTAGTGCTCTGCATTTTTAAGTAAAACTGCAAGCTGCTGCATTGTCAAAATACATTCCTAAAAAAATACAGCTGATTAGACTATATATTCAAATTGAGAACAGTAAGCAATAACAATTTATTTTGATGCAAGGGTGGACAACTGAATTTGTGGTCTATTTATTCTAACCCTTCTTGCAACTCATGCATTTTGAGCTGGCATTTAATTTTATACTGATTAAACTACTTTTCAGAAGTAAACTTTGCTGCTTTTGTATAGTTCTCACTAATTCTTATCTTTGTAGTCATATATGGGTGCTTCAGGCCTATGCAAATATGATACTATTTAAAATTATCGTATACTCTGATCATGAAATACAGCAGGTATACATGCTGACATGTTAACACACCCACTTGTTATAAATTTAATTCAACCAAACTAGGTCCTGATGGCTTTCTTTCCAGTCCCATGTGTGATCTTAGCCCTTGAATGAACTAGTGCTGGAAGAAGAACTTCAAATACCTTTCATAGAACTTTCACTAGGAAACCTTTTATGAGTTAATATTTATGAACTTGACTGGTTGGACACTAAAATCTTGAGTCTTAGGTATGTTTTTATGGCAAATACAGACAGTGTTTGTAAGACTGCAGATCAGGTACCAAACTGCTGTCTAGTTCAAATGTAACATTCACAATGTTTTGTAGCTAAGGAACACTTACAGCTGCTAGTGTCCCCGAGTACGTGGGTGCATCCAAAAGGATGTTGTCTCCAGGATTAATGAGCATTTCAAACACCTGCAAAAGAGAACATTGTTTTAAAGATCGTTTAGATTTTATATATGTGCTTTGTACTTTTGACTACTTAGTGGGATTAAAAACCTTGATTAGATACTGGTAATTCCCTAACCATATCAATATCCTGTCTGTGAGAAAGGCAATGAATGGATGAAAAATCTGCTTTAGAGCCAAATTAAGATAGGTTACCAAATCGACATGGAAAGACAGTGCTCTGAAGCACCCTTTCTACTGTATAAGTTATAGAAAGAAACAACTAAACAGCAGTGAGAGTGGACTGGAAAGGGTAATTATTTAAGGAAGTAAAAACCCCCAAAAAATCAGGAAGTAAAAATGAGAAGAAACATATTTAAAATAGCATTATGGTAAAGCATCTATGCACTTATTTCTGCACTACTTGAGTAACATGATATGTTACCTTATAGCATGTTTTTTACACAGGCTCTTTGGTTACCTGAACTTTCATGCACTCCTGACAGTCTAGAATGCCACTCCAATTTATTTCATTTCCCTTATCTTGTACATGAACCTAGAGTAATTCATATCTATGGAGAAAGAAAATATGAAACTGTACCCTGCATATAATTATAGAGAGCACTTAAGGCTGAATATAGCTGAACTGATGGAAGAATAAACATCTCTCTGAATGAAATGCTTCTAGCATATGAATCTTTTGATCTTACTTTACACAAGCCTTCCTGGCTGCCAGTTGTGACACACACTTCCATCTGTCCTTGCTCAGGACTGTAGTTGGCTGTGGGGGGATCATGTAAGCTCCTCTGGAAATCTTTTAGCCAAGACAACAGCTCTGGAATCCTGAAACATGAATAAGAAGGCATATCTAAGAATTTATATAGGCCAAAGCTAGTCTGTTCCTCTAAATCCCTGCCAAGACTAGCATGCAGTCCTGAGTTTGATTTCAACTGTCACACAGATACACTTAAATGCAATTGCTATGACTGCTTTATCAAATTAAGAAAATGAGATGGGCATCTGTGGTCCATACACCAAATTATCCTAGTGAAATCTGGGCAGTAATTATTTGCCAAGGATGAAACAGGGTGGAGGCTGAACAATACCCACTCCTAGAAATGGTCATTCTGTACTCGAATGTGGCAGTGTGACAAACTTCTTAATGCTGCAGATTACAAGGATTTCTAAAAACCACGTTTTCCAAAAAGTCTTAAGATCTTGTAGGATGTTCACAAATGGCTGGTTCATTTAAATATTAAGAAAAGTTTTAACTGATGCCCCATATGTCTCTGTAGGGACCCAAGTATTTTTGCAAACCTGTCCTCACCTGACTCAGTGCTGTGTGCTGAGAAGTTTACATGAGCACTAAAGCAATATAATGCTATGCAATTTTTGTACCAAAAATGACAATTCTATAAATACCTCCACTCAATTACCACAAGTTCTACACACTGACTTCAGTATATGATGCCAAATGAAAAGAAATACTCCAAAACATAGAAACAATGTGTTGTAATGAAGTATCTTTAAAATAATATCTGATTTGGGTGTCTGGATTCTCAAATATTAATAGCTAGGAAATGCTCTGGCTTGAGAAATACTAGGATTAGGGTTTTAAGTGATTTAAGTGATTTTTTTTTTTCTTTTTACATAACTCATTGCAAAATTTTCCACTGGAACTCTAATGTAAATAGTGAGGCAAATTGAAAAAAAAACCCCATGGGTTTTGGGAAGAACCAATTTTTTGAAAAAAGGGCTTTATGAACAGGTTTTAAAACCACAGGTGACAATGCAATAATAAAGGATATTATGATCCTTAGCTTCTGGTGTCTTAAAGTGCAAGCAGCTGTGACAAATACCCTGCTGAGGCTGAGTACTGGAGAGCTCTCTTCATCAGATCTTCCCCAATCTCAATAGGGGTTCCATGTCCAATGTCAACAGTTGCCCTCTTAAATGGAAAAAGATTAGGATTTGGTACCCCTCCAGCCAGAGAGATGAGAGATGGAGGAGACTTCTGCATCAATTCAGCTAGAGTAAAAGGAAAACACCTTGGTTACAATTTGATTATTACAATGACAATCATATCCTTTAATCAATATTTAATAATGGCTCAGAAAACTTGTTCTGTTTTTCAATTTACTTGTTTAACTATCATGAATTCAAAAGGATAACTCTTCTTAAAGTCATCTTTCTGCTTGGATTAAATAGGTGTTTGGGGGCCTTAGGAGGGAAATACTGTTAGGACAGACTAAAAAAAAATAATTTTAAGTTAAAAAAACCTATTTGTAATTTATTTTTAAACAATCTGGACAGCTCTATTACAAAAACTGTCATGACTGATGTCGTTTGAGCTTCAAGAATTTAAAATCTAAATGATCTTCTGTTTAGAATGACTTGAAATGAATGGCTTTGTTTTTGTTCTGTTTTTCATTCAGTCTCACTTAAGCTGATCTGGCAGCTATACTGACAGATGATTACAGCTTTTCTATAAGGGAATGGAAATGTTTCTAGCAGCCCAATTTTAGTGGCAGAGGCATTGTGTCAGTAATTTGCTACGAAGTAAATCTTAATTCCTGCTTTTAAGTCACAGTTTCACAATCATTCAGATCTAATCTATGCAGTGCAGACTAGACCTTAATCCAGCAAGGGCACTTGATTGATGCCACAATATGGCATTCATGCTGGCTTGACAGTTTTACATCAGATATGAGAGGTCAGATGACATCAGATCTGGCTTAAAAGTGGCCTGTTACTGAGTTTATTTTCCAGTGCTTTTTAGCAGACTTGAACATGGGGAGTTAATTCTTATCAGTTATTTCACCAGTTTGTGTTATTCCTGTGACTTTTGGCCTGGTAAAGAGAGATTTACTTTGTCATCAAAACTGCAGGCTCAATATGTCTACCTACAGGAACTGTGCTGCTTAATACTTCTGTTATGATGCATGTTAATGTGTCACTTGAAAAAGAAGCTGCCTAGAGTGAACTACATGACTTAGCTGTACCTGTATGAAGAATTTTAGGCAGAACAGCAAATGCCACCCCCTTACCAAGAGGGGAAATTGACCCCTGAGGACTTAACCAGTGATATATATCTCGTGCTTGGATTCTGTCAGGTCTCTGTGGGTTTCAACTGAGTAAACAAGTAGGCAGTTAAGCTCTTCCATCTGTCACATGGAAGACAATGTAATGTTGTAGCCTAAAGATAGATTAATATGGAAAAGGAAAATGTAGCAATACTGAGTGGGTGGGGGTGCAGAAACATTTATGGACATGAACAGGATACAAGAAAACCAGATGGAAAGAAACATGCTGGGACTGAATTTGAAGTAACTAGCAGTAGCTTGCTCCTGGATACACAACATAAACTCAGTTGCAAACTGTGCCAAAAGCCCGGGTTCAGAGACAGTAGCAGAGACTTTTCATACACTTGTTAAAGTGATAGGGCTAACTCGTCTGTCAGGATGGGTTTCTGAAATGGTTTAAGGCTATTCACTGTATTTTTCTTTATACCTGCTTGGCATCTGTGCTTGACAAAAGTCAAGTTGCTTTGTCAGCTTACAGCATGATTTTCTTTCAAACATTTTAAAGCCTTAAGCCAAGGAACCCCAGCACAGACGAGAACATAGAATGGTACTTTCAGAGAAACTGGGAAGAAGGGACATGTACTCACTCAGCAGTCTTATTGGAGATGCTTTTCTTGCTGTACTCACAGTGGTGATGAACCTAGAGTAATTCATATCTATGGAGAAAGAATAATTAGTTGGACATGAAGCTAGAAAAGGGAGTAAGAACTGCAGTGTGTTTTTAGTATGTGCATCTCCCACAAGTAATGCTTTTGATCTGGGTAATGATGTGGTATGCCAGTGAGGAGGAAAGAGCCCTTTCCCCTCCCTTTACTGTCAGCTCTGGAGTTTTAATGGCAAATTACAAATCTGACAATTTGATGGGTCTTAAACAACCATCAGCTCTTTTTTAGTTAATGAGAATCCAGCTTTATTTAGCTGTTTTAAGCACTGCATTTGAAGTGCTTTTAGGATTGCAAGCCATCATTATAAGTCACAACACTTGTCAAGTCAGAGGTGGGTTTTTTTGGGAAAGGATAATGAAGAATGTCTTTCAAATGCATCTGACGAGTATTTTCCTCCTTTTCCCTGGTGCCCATCGAGATTAAATGGATAGCGAACTACAGTCCGGCAGGAACTGGAAAGGCCACAAGAAGGCATCTCCTTCGAAGGGAAAGCAAGCAGAGAAATGAAATGGAAGGGCAAAGAGCAGCCACAGCAACGCGCATGTGTCGGCAGTTACCAGAAACGATCTACTGAGCAAGGCCGCCTTGAAAAAACACGACTCGTGCTTCCTAAAAATATCTCCCTTAACTAACTCCGCTCCCGCTGCAGCCCGGCACAGGCGCGGTGCTGCCTGTACACAAGGGCGGGCTGGGCTGTGTTTTACGGGATAGCTGAGCGCCGCTTCGCCGCCCTCCCCGAGGCGATCCCGAGACACCCCCGCTGCCCACCCACCCCCAGCTCCCCCGGAGGGGGCACCGAGCTCCCAGGGCCATCCTGAGCTCCTCCGACCACTGTGCGGAGGGTTCGGTGCGGCCGCGGGCACCTACCGGCGGAGGGCGCGGGGCCGGCAGCCGGACAGGAGGGCAGCGGCGGCCCCGCTGTGGGCGTGTGCCGGGCCGGCCCCGCTGTGGGCGTGTGCCGGGCCGGCCCGGGCGGGTCCTGGCCGCACACGGGGCCCTGGCCGGCGCTGCCGCCTGCGCGTTGTCGGCAGCTCGGCAGCGAGTGGCTGCGCGGGGCCGAAAGCTGTCCTGTGCCGGTCTGGTCCGTGCGAAAGCCCTAAAATGAGCCGCTTCCTCACCGGCTCCGTCGGTGTAGTGCCAGCGAAGCGAGGACTGGAACCCGATAGTGCTGGGAGAGGCGGGGGCAGCCGGGCAGGGGGCACTGCCGGGAGCTGGGCAGCCCCGGGTGCGGCCAGGACCGCGGGGCGAAGCAGGAGCTGGCGGTGGCGGAAAACGGAGGAGAAGCACAGAATGGTTTGGCTTGGAAGGTACCTTTAAGATGATCTAGTTCAAACCCCCCTGCCACGGGCAGGGACACCTTCCATAGAACAGGTTGCTCAGAGTTCCATCCAACATGCCATTGAACACTTTCAGGGTGGGACATCCACAACTTCTCTGGGAAGCCTGTGGCAGTGTCTCATCACCCTCACAGTTAAGAATTTCTCTCTACTATCCAGTCTAAACCGACTCTTTCTCAATTTGAAGCCATTCCCACCAGTGGGACACCACACCCAGCCATTGGCAGGTGTAAAAAGTCCCTCTCCAGCCCTCTTGTAGTCCCCTTTGGGTACCTGAAGGTGCTCTAAGGCGTCCCTGGAGTCTTCAGTTAACAACCCCAACTCTTTCAGACTGTCTTCACAGAGGAGGTGCTCCAGCCTTCATGACCCTCCTCTGCCCTTGCTCCAACAGGTCAATATCTTCCCTGTGCTGGGAGCACTCTGGATAGGAGGTCTCCTAACAGTGGAGCAGAGAGGCAGAATCACGTCCCTCATAAAGGTAATGGTCACACTTTAATCAACTTTATGACGTTTCCACTAAAGGTTTTGCTCATAAAAGGAAACAAAGTTTGATGTGTGACCTCTGTAGGTAATTTTTTCCCCCACAGATGAGTAGGGTCGGTGGAAGGAAAAGCAGGAGGGTGGTGTGACATGTCCCTCCTTGCTGGGTGTCACATGCTGTTGCCTGTGCAACACATGTAACTGGTGGTGTAGCTGCTGCTGCTGCTGAGAAAGGTGCAGAGACACAGCCTCATTTTCTGTTCATGGCTTTGGACTCCAGCATTCTGGGGCTGCCATGACCCTTGCTCCTGAGTGCAAAATGCTAGAAAGGGGTTTAGGTGTAAAGTGGTCTGAAAGAAACCACTGCAAGAACATGCAAAATCAGCTGTTCTTTGCAACATATAAGTCTCTGTAGTTAACTTGGCAGCAGGAGAGTAAAAATACTGGATAGGATGAGCATTGGAGCATTTCTAGGTTCCAATGAGTTTCTAGGCATTTAATTCAGGAAATCACCAGGCTTTACTGTACCCACTGCTCAAAGCATGTTTTAATTGTAGCCTTCCAAAACTTGCTGAAGGCAAAGCTGAGGTATGAGATCAAAATGTCTCTACAAAAAAGATGAGGTGCCTTAACAAGTTACCTTTTTCTTCTCCCTGCTTCTTTAATTTAGGTGACTTTATGCAGTATTTGGATCTGCTGAAAAGCTTCATAATTAGATTGAGTATGTTGAAATAGAAATGGAGTTCCTGTCAAGTTTGGGATGCAGTCAGGAAGAATTGTTTTCTTGGTTGATGTGTGAATGCTCTTACACTGAAAATCAAATTTTATTAATGGCTTTAATGATCTGAAGAATTTATAATTTAGGTAATTGCCTTCTAATTGTGTGATGTACAGACAAAAAGTAAAAGATGGATATATAAATGTGAAATAGCAAATGGAGATATATTGAATTTCTGTGGGGTTCTGGCTGTGAAAGACTGATTGAATTTGAACTGCTTTCTGTGTAATTCTGTTTTTTTCATTTTCTGGCTGTCAGTGTTGCAGTTTGTGACACAGACAAAACCCAGAGAGGTCAAGGGAAGGTTTTCCATTTTCTATGGATTTTTTGTGGGCTTTGTCTGGTCTCTTAGCCAATTATGCTGTCATCCTATTGAAACAAATTAAAAAAAAAATATTGTACAATTGTTTGGATACCTATCCCAGCTGGATTCATCTGATAGCTCTCTGCATCACTGTTTATATTCCTTAGCAACCACAAGTTGAGTGCTCTGTTTTACTACTGTGTAAGAAGTCCTGTCTTTGCTGTCTTTATATGTGCACATTTAGAGCAATCATGATTTGATGCAAGCCTTGCATAATTCATGAAGCACCGGCAAGGTCTACATATGGTTGTTGTTAATGTCATCTGAAACTGTACTAGCTCTTTCTAAACTCGCTATGTGCTATGTCCACTTACGTGTTAAAAAGCCCAAACAGCAAGCAAAACAAAAAAGCCTAAAGCAATTTGATTTAAGAAGAACGGGAGTTTAGGTAAATATTGTTATTTTGCTGTTTCCTTCTCGCCTAAGGACTTCAGAGTATTTCTTTTAAGAGGAGTATGAAGGATTGAGACAGTAAACACAAAATTTAACTGAGTTGCTGTTTTTGCAACTGTATCGACGAAGCGTAAATCTCTCCAAGCTGCACTCCAGCCTGGGGTACTATAAATTTTTAGTTAGTTTCATAGCACGTATTCTGTAGTGCTTGCGTGCCCTATCTGAAGCGATCATTTCACACGGTTGCAGGTGAGTGCCTGGCGGAGCCGGTGCTGTGTGCCGAGCCCCGGGCGGGGCGCAGAGCCGCTCCCGGGGTGTTCCCGGCCGGCGATCCCAGCGCCGTCCTTGCCGGAGCCGGGCCCGCACCGGCGCTCGGCGGCCGCAAGGGGGCGCGTGCGCACTGCGTGTGAGGGCAGCGCGCCCCGCGCCGGGGCCGGGATCGCAGCTAAAACCGTGTTGGCATCTGTCATTGGATGTAATTTGTACTGCTGGTTAAGAGTCCCGCCTGAACAGCTTGGCTACCCGCGTTTCAGTGAACGGGTTAAATTTCTTGCGGGTTGAGGATGACAGAACTGGCAAGTGGCGCTGTCAAAATGGCCTTACGATGTGAAGGTGGGAATTTTATCATACGAATTGGAATGGCTGCCCATGAGAAAATCGCATAAAACCGGAAAATGGAGAAGTGTGAGATCAGCCATTTTAAACATTAGAAGCAAATTGTTTCTGCCAAGGGCTGCCTTCCCCAGGAAAAATGCTGACTTTGGCAGCACCTTTATATTTGCAGAACACCCTGTGTGCAGCAAGCCATCGCTGGTGTGCAGTGGCCTCTGAGATCAGGAAGATCTCAGCAGTACAGTACAGTTTGATTCTAGGATGTGAACATCCACTGACACAATTACTGCAGAGATCAGAAGTATCTGGTTTACCTGTGGAAAGCTAAAACTGTTAGGAGTGTGTTGGCTCTGGCTCTGGAGAGAATTACTTGAAGAGATGTGAAGTTAGTAGTTCTTTTTCTTCCAGATTACTTGAGTGATTCCCTGACTTCAGTCTGTCTTTGCTGTAAACTCTTGGGAAAGTAACATTTCTATTCTTCCTTTATGTTGAGCTTTTTTCAGTGGGACCCTGATCTTGCTGGACCTAATCAGAGCTGCTGCAAAATTAGAATGCTGCCATTTCTTCCTCTCCCACTCTAAGGCAACTGCATAGTATAACACGTTTACAGTATCTTTTCCCAGGGTTTTAAAACTCAATGCATTCCTAAAATGGGAGAGGGCTTAGGAAAGAGTGAAGATTGATTTTCAAAGTTACAAATCCTGCTGCCTATCCAAATAAAACTAAACATCATCCTAGTCCCACCTGTATGCTTGCTGACCATCTCAGCATCATTAGGAGGACATCCTAATGTGCTTTCTGCTGCTGTTTATATTATTACACACACCCCCTCCCTTTTTTTTTTTTTTTTTTTTTTTTTTTTTTTTTTTTTTTTTTTTAGTGATAGCTAGCTCCTTATGTTTCAGAGACTGTCAAATGAAAATAACAGGACTTCCATGATATTCATAATATTTGTAGCAGCTGTCAAATGACAGTATCTTAGAGCGGAAGACGTGTGGTTCTGCAGAGTGACAGCTGTGGCTTGTATATATTTGAAGCAGCCCTCTCTGCCTGTAGGGTGGTGGCACCCAGACATGTAACAGTCTTACTCTGATTGACAACCTTTTTTATTCTCCTTTCTTTTTTTTTTTTTTTTTTTTTTGAGTGTACAAAGACTGTCATCATTGCTTCATCATTGCCTTTTTATCCAATCAAGCAAAGGGGACAGCACAGTATCTAGAACAATAGTTTTCTAGATATTCTGAGAACTATAGGAAAGCTGACTTTTACACTAATGTATTCCTCAAAAGCAGTTGCTTGTTCCAGAATGTGTTCCTTTGATAAGATGTCTAATACAGTGACATGTTTACCTAGGTATTCATCAGACATTCCTCTGCTTAAAAAAAAAAAAAAAAAAAAAAAAAAAAAAAGAGGACTGATATTCTTTGGATCACATTGTCCATGCTATAGAAGCTGAAATTGGATGGAGAAAAGATCAATAATATATCCAGTTAATACACTAACTAAGTGAAATGAATCATAAGCAATGAAATGACTTCTCCTGACAATCTTGAGATAAATGCTGTTCCATAATACCTCAGTCTTGTCAATTTGAATTTATATTACTGGCAAATTGTTGCTGACGAGTGAACTCTATTGTGTAAATCTCCCAGGAAGCAGGTACTCAGTATTATTTGTGACATATGTTATTCCTGGGGCTCAACCTTTGTTATCCATTTTCATTTAGTGGAGGCAAAAGTGTTTTTCTGCCCTGGCCTTGCATGTTCCTCTATTCCTAGCAAGGTCATATGTTTGTCTGGTGCAAGTGTGGCATGGAAAAATGATCCTAAAGGCAAAATGAAATAATGAAAAAGTGGAGTTTTTGTTTCATTCTTTTCATTGCCTGGAGAAAATATGCTTCTCAGGCATGGTCACAACTGGTAGTAGAGATGTGCTGTTTCTTTCTGTACTTTGAAGGTTGTCTATCCAACATGAAATAATTTGCTAGTTTTGTATCCAGTTGCCTTCAAACTGATGAAGATACATTTTTGTTGTTAATTCTTGATTAAAGTTTGGCCTTTTGTCATGAGGGTAAGTTGGGAATTTATCTATTAAATTTTAATTTCTGGGCCTTGTTTTATAAACAAAAAATATAATTCAGACTATTCTTCTGTATCCTACTGCAAGCCAAATTTTGCATTCAGCAGTGACAATAGAATTATGCTTCTGTTCCATTAAGTTTTGTTCTTAAGAGCTATGTTTCTTCATGCTCAAATCAAGTCTGTAGTAAAAAGAAAATTATCACTTCTGAGATCAGACATCTACATGTGTTAGCAGAGGAGCTGTGGATAGGCAAGACACTCATATCAATCAGTCTTATAGTACTTATCTGCCTTCAGTCATTACATGGTTCCAGAGATGATACAGAATTCCTAAAGTAGCCTGAGGGTGCTTCTGTCACTCTGAATAGACAGGGAGTCTGGGGAGATTGCCTCATGTAGCCTTTGGCTATGAAGAATGAAAATTTTCTCCTGTGTTACGTGTCCCACTATATGCAGGCTTAGCTTGATATACTTCATAACTGTTGCATGTAACTAGGACTCTTTAAAAATTTTGGAAAACTTGCTGAAAAAGCATATTTCTTATTTGTAGAGACTTATTAAATAGACCAACTCCATCTCCTGCCTAACTTCCTTAGAGATTTTTCTGTAGCTCTAGTATGTTTTGACATGCTTTGTTACTGTGTTGGGGATGTCATACTTCCCTCGTTGTTGGCCAATGCTTTTGAGATTCAAACCTTAGATAGATCAGAAGCTCCAGAAACTGCAGTCTGTCCTTTAATGTAAAGAGCCTCTGTAAGAAGTTAATCTCTAGAAAAGGTTAAATGTTCTTTAGTGTACTTGAAGAAAGAAAAATACCTGACTAGGCAAGCATGGGAGAATTGAGAGGGTGAGTGCTGTTCATTTATGGGGTACTCCAGGGATAATTTTCTTCATCATCTCTCTTTTTTTTCTTCCTTTTCTCTCAAATGAGAATATTCTCAGAACATGCTTAAAACCTGAGTTTCTCTTCTTGACAATATCTACATATGGATCCTCTTTCCTAGTGAAATTTCTAAATGTGCTCATGTTCTGATAATGGTCATTTGTTAATTCAGGTTGAAGTAAAGTCTGTTTTAATTATGGCACCTTTTTCTACTCTCTAATCCTTATTCAAACAAATGCTGAGCCCTGCAATTCCAAGAGTGAAAAATATGCACTTTTGTGAAGATTCTTGGGCTTCTTTCCATGCAGGTGGTCAAGGTGATCCTTCCTCATGAAGTATATTCATATCTGCCTGAATGCTGAAGAGCTGCAGGATCTTTGGGCATCATCTGAATTTTTTACTTCTTTTTCTTCTTTATTCCTCAGACCCTTGTTTCTCTGTTATGCTTTCCTCTTGTACCTACAGCTCTGTCACTGATTCTTTGAAATTGTCTCATTTTGGTTTCTTTTGTTTAACCTTCTTTCGTATTACATGGAACAGCTTCTTGGTTAAAGCAAACCAGATTTCTCCTCTCTTTTCAGAGGAGACCCTTAAGCAAGATATTTGGGTCATAACCAGGGTATATTTTATTGTCTACATGAGGCTTTGTGCAAAATGTCATGGGTTTTTAAAAAAAAAAAAATTAAACTAAATTCTTCCTTAGACAGTGACAAAGTGTTTTGCTGCTGCTGTGTCTAATGCTGTATAACTTTCATAGGACAATCAGAATGATGTACTATCTGTTGGAATAACAAGACAGATGAAAGCAAAATCTACAGTTCTACAGATCTGGTAATCTTGGAAAGGCAACCTTTAAAGATGACAGATTATGATTGAATAAGGTTATATTAATTTATCATCAAATAATAAAATTTCTAGGAGAGTTATTTTTTTATTGTTTTTAAATAGTATATCCCGTTTCTTTTGATGTTGTACTCCTCACTTTCTCTTTGTAAAATAGCTTTATTCCTGTGTCATGTGAGTCTTGATTGCGCTATCATTGTTTAACGTATTTTGTACTTCAGTGTTTGTGTCCCAGACAAATTCCTCATCCCTTCTCCTTGTGGCTTATCTGGGCCATGATTTAAAATCCTCAAAGAGACAGCCTCAGCCAAGTTCATTCTTATGATCTCAGTTTGTAAATCACACTTGTTTTCTGCATTTTTTCGTACACTGCTAAGTATAAAGATGATGAACAGTTCAGCAAGCACCAACAATCTGCGGACTTGTACCTCTCTGTCAGCACATTCAGCGGAGGCAGTTGCATTCACAGAAAGAATGATAAAATTGACTGTATCATATAGATTATGAACAGCATTTTAAAGGCCTTTTAGTGTTCACCAAAAGATCTTAGCTCTGCAGTTGCTTTTGTTTTTTCTTTTGTTTGTATTGCATTCATGCTATAAATCACTGTTTTTATAATGGGTTTAGAAAGTGCTTTTTTCTAAAGCTGTCAGCAATTAAACTGCAGAAGTTAACTTCTCAGGAATTAAGTTATATAAATTAGTCCGATTAATTACTAAAACTGAGGCAGAAATTGGTACAAGTAAGATGAACTGTGGAATGATGGAATTAAATCTAGAAAACAAGCACATTTATAAAACAAATTCAATAGATGACATAGTAAAACATTTAATCTTCATCTTTAGAAAATGTCTGAATTTCCTTAATTCCACTGAGGCATTGAAGTAACTGTTTATGCAACCAGGCTATATTTTTAGAGTAATTCTGGCTAATGCTATGTCTTTGTCATGGAACTGGGGCAAAAGACAGAGGGAATAGTCTATTGCCAGTGCTTATAGATAGATCTTGTAGAGCAATATTGCCTGTGAATGAAGAGCTGTGTTTGTGAGAGTGTCCTTGGGATTCTACAAACTGTGAATCAAAATTCTAATTTTTCCTATGAATTTAGGTGTAGGCACACAGTTTGTGGTGATTGGGAGTGGGGCTGTGGCCCAGCCCCATCCCCAGTGGGCACAGCTGTGAGCAGCAGGTGAGCAGCACTGACAGCAATGAGCCATGGAGTGCCCAGGGGCACTGACCAACCACCAAGGGGAACAGAGGGCACTCAGGTGGAATGCATGAACTTGAGGGGTGTAAAAGGCTGGGCTAAAGAACAAGAAGGGCAGATGCTTGCTGCCTTCTGGAGTGATGTTACTCTGTATGGGTAGATGCCTGAAGCTTTCTCATGTGGTATGGTGCTACTCTGTATGGGTTGAAGCTTTCTGAAATTGTATGATGATATGCTGTATATCATGGCCGTCTCAATTGTGGCATATGCTGTGACATTTAGGGAAATCCTTTTTTTCTTTAGTGTGCAGGAATTCTTGGGAGTGATTATCATGTAGGTGGGACAAGTAGGTGTTTGGAAAGATTGATGTATGTTCTGTGCTTCCCTTAAGTAGCTGGAATTAGGATCTAAATGAATGTACTTTTACTTTCAGGAAAGCCAGATTTTTCCCATGTAGGTACCCCAGCCTGAGACTTGCAGTAATTTTTGAGAAAACTGGGCTTGTGTTATGCACAAGACAAGCATGCTAACTTCAGCAGATACTAGTTCTGCTCTCTGGCTACACCTACCACAGACAGAGAGCTAGGGATGTTACACGTATATAAAAGTATTATTTAGAAAACTAATCACCTTACTGAGTCTTCTTGAGATTTGGCCCATGTGTTGTTGATATCTCTCATGTTCCATGGCATAGTGTATTCTCCATGAGTCTCAGAGGTTTATGATTATTTTTCAAGTCACAAGAAAACTAAACTGCCAGACTGAAGAAGCTTTAAAGTTTTCTCTGCTTTATGCTGCAAACCCCCAATGGTTCCAAGGAGAAAGCATGTGTCTGATTCCTGCCTGTTTCTGGAAGACTGTGGAGGTGCTGTGTTGGATATCTCCTGTTGGATCTTAGACTTGCCAAGCTCGGTAGAATATCAGGATTTTTTGTCTCTGTTATTTTGATGGACAGTGTTGCAGCTCCTGAGGCTTCCAGGACTGTGGTGTGTTACACACACTTTGAGGATTTCCTATGGCATGGCTCAAGCCTTCCCCAGCTGTTCATCCCCTTGGCACTTCTGACTTCTGTGATATGTGTGTCTTGGCACTACAGCATCTAGAGGTGGTGAAATACTCTTGAGAAAGTAAAGCTCAGCTACCAAACTTTGTTGGGGTTGGAGAGGGGATGATGATGCTGCATTTACTAGACTGTGAGCCTGTAAGAGAAGAAGGAGAGTTATAGGTGAGGAACTCTAAGTGTTTCCATTGAGACATCTGGATTGTGAAGAAAAAATGGGAGTGCTGGAGGTGTCAGGAGTATCATGTGTGAGATACTTTTACATTTGTTTATTAAAGAAGTTCCATTGTCAAATGATTTCCAATATTTTTCTTGCTCAACGATGAAAATTAACAGCTTCATATATAAATGTTACCATACATTGAGCTGTTTATGGTAATACCTCCTCTACCCTGACTTCGTGCTTATTTAGGTGTTGCTGGAGTTTTCTGAAAGTTTTGTGAATTACCTTCTTGAGACATAATTTTCATAATCTTCCTCTTAATCTATTAGTATTGTGTCAAATCAAGTCTTTGATTTGGATAAAGCTGCATCAAAATTTTGAGCTTAGCTTCATGTGGAACTTCTAATTTAAACATCCCCCCATTTCACCCTCCCAAGTGTCCCTTCCTGTTTTGGTCACTGTTTATTTCATTTAGTCTTAGATGGGTACATATTTTGATATATTTTGAGTTTGTGCTTAGTAGAAAAAGGGAGAGACTTGGTAACATAGTATTTCAGTATGCCTCACCATGAAATTTACTGATATGGCTGAATATCACTGTGACAAACTGAAAGCCTGACCAGTTCTCCTAATTATTCTTCGTCTCTTGCAGGAGGAGTGAGCATACCTTATACTTTATAATTCTAGGACTGGAAATTAAGTGAATCTTACAGAAAGGTCTTGAAATCCATGGGGTTTTAAAGTTGGTAGGGGCTTAATGAGAGATTTTAGAACCTGAGAGTGCTGTGAAGTGCTGGATGGTTCAGAGGGAAGCTGTCCAGCTGAATGCTCCTGCTTACTTAGCAAAAGCTATTGTATTGAAGCAGAAGTGGGAAAAGCCTTAACTTCACTGGCATGTTTTCAGATCCCTGTGGTGGTTTTTTTTTCTTTTACAGAATATCTGGAAGAATGCAGCATTCCATAATAACATGTCATTTAAAAAGTTTTTTGTTTTTTTTTTTGCATAAGTGGTCAACTTCAGAAGTTTTTTTTTTTTTTTTTTTTTTTTCAGCTTCAAAGGATACCTTTTGAAGCTCTGAAAAGCATAAGCCAGCTAATAGGATTTTCACCCCTGCTTTAAGGAACTGATAGGACTAGCCTTGGTGGAAGCAATTTTTAGACACAATTGCCCTTCCTTAGGGGAATTTTCTTACAGTTTAAGGCAGAAGCTTCTTTCTCCAGCCTGCAAATAATAGTTTCAAAGCAGAGGGTGTTATGGTGCTAAATATTCAGAGATCTGAGGTTTAATCTAGTAATTTTCTCCCTGTAATTTGTATTCACAGCATTTCATCCCATGAGAAGAAATTGCAGAAAGTGTAAATTCAAGTTTCTTGCCTGTTTTCCATAAAAGTGCATAGCAGGAAGAGGTTGCTGAGATTTGCACTGGAAACTAAATTTAAAGTCAAAATATCAGTTGTTATTGGAAGAAGTTGCTTTAAAATTTTGATTTTGGTAGCTCATGAGGGTTTTTGGTTGTTAAATAGTAGGCATACAGATTGTGGGAATAGTATATTTTTTTTTTCAGTTTGAGAATTGCTTGTAAACTGATTATGGATCAGTTGGGCCAGGCAGAATTAATTTAGAAGCTGATTGTATTTTGAAAATTTTAATCAAGATTTTCACAACAGTACAGAAAGTGCTTTTCTGCTATTGCTCTGTCAGTTTATTTCTCTATTTTTCAGTACCCTTAGAAGATGAGCCAACTATGGTCCTATATATACTATCAACCATGTTAGTCTCTGCTTTCCATAGAGAAGGTCTCCTTTGCCTGATTGTCAATTCATTTTTCTCTGTCTAGGTATAATCATGGTTTTTTGAGCTCCTGCAAAACTGGTAGTAAGGTTTCAATACATAAAGTTGGTAAAAGGCTGGCTTACTTAATGTCTGTTCCTGTATGGAGAATCCAGTATTATATGAAAGAGTTTGATATTTGAGTGAGGTATAAGAGTATTTCAAAAATGTCCAAAAGAGGATAAATGGCATCATCTTCATAGAGTTATTGTTTATAACTGATGTTGTGAATTCTTCTCCTTTCACTCTGGAGATGATATACTTTTCTCCTCAAAAATATGCCATTGGCCTATTTTGCTATTTATCTGTGTTGCATTTGTCTACCTTATGTGCTGACTTGATAGCAATGTCTTGGGCTAGGAAAAGTCACCTAAAACCACTTCTGTTCTGGTGAAGTCTTGGAATTTTCTGTAAAGTTCTGCCTCCATTTAAGCTGATATGAATTTTTTCTGGTAGTTTAAATTTAAAACAGCTTTGAGTAACATTTCACACCTCTGAATTGGTTTATATTGCTTTCTTTCACTAGGCAGCTGTTGGCTTTACCATGGTCAACTTCCAGCCTAGATTGAACTGGAGGTGCTGAGTTTTCAGGTTTGAAGTGCTCTCACTGTTTGATAAACTGTAGTTTACATTCAAGAATAGCTTTTAAAGATTTTTAAAATCATTTCGTGTGTCTTAGAAACTTTTGAAAGATGGGAAATGGTGGCCTTATGGCACTTCTCTGCCTAGGAGAGAATGGTGTCTGCAGTGGTTAGAGCAACAGCATACACAGCACCAAATATTAGTTGGAGTGCCTACATTGCCTTCTCATTTTACATTTGTTGTGGTGTTTGAAGTACCAAGCAGTAATTACTATTGATGGCTGCCTGCCAGAGGCTGGATGTCAGTCCTTGTGTTCAAGGTACGCTTTGTCAATTTCTGTCTAAATTCTTGAGGCCTCCTCCTGCATTTGAGAGCTTTTGTGTAAGACACAAGTAATAATCCTATAAGAATAATTAAAATATGCCTAAACTGTGAAGGCTGAATTTCAAGTTGTTTGTACTCCAGTGTTTTTCTTCCAATTATGAAACATAAAATGAGAATGATCAGAATAATTTAACACTGAGCTCTCTCATCCCCAGCTTCAGGGGAGCAGTGTGCTTTGGTGAACAGAAAACAACTCATTTTTTTAGACACTCTTTGAATGAGGTTAACATAGGCTCTAGATGCACATAAAATAGCTTTGTTCCTAGCACCTTATTTTCTTCTGGTAAAACTTCTGAAGTAGAACTTGCAGAAAAATGGCAAGTGTACAATAAAAGACTGTTTTCCTCTCCTTTGCATCCAGATCACGCTTTTCTTCGTGTCATCTGAAGATGCAGCTGTTCTTTCACACATTTGATTCATGTCATCCACAATTAAAATGTCCTTGCTATTTAAAAAAATGCTGCTCAGCATGTCTAAAAAAGGTTGTCAAAACAATAGCTTGTTCACAGTGAGAGAAAAGCTCTTGATGTTTTACAGAAGATTAATGCAATGACTTGACTGGAAAAATCTGGTTTTATCTGATTTCAGATGAAGTAAAATATTTTCTTGTATCTTGATGTTTAGTTTAAAACCAGATCTTCCTGATTTGGAGCCAGAGATGGTAAGATGCACCTTATTTGTGATTCTTGGCTGATAAAACTTATTTGCAAGGACATCCATACCGATCTTATTCAACACTGCCATTTCTATCAAATGCTGCTTTTTTTTTTTTTTTTTCACCAAATGCATAACTTCAGTTGTTATAGGTACTGTAGGATATGCAGTCCAAACATTCTAAGCTCCAGACATTTGATCATCGATAAAAAAGTGGTATCTTTTCTGTTTTTATTGAGTCCTTTGAGGAAAAAATACCATGGGCTTGTTCTTTGATACTTGGTAATATTTTGGCAATTCTTAAATATTGAAGAATAAAAGAAACCTCATTCAACCTGATAAGAAGATTGAATTGTCACAACCCTTATCATAGTAAAGTTTTAGTGAAATAATTTTAAACTTTTTTCTTCCTTCTGTAATTCACTGTCTCAAACTGGACACGCAGGTATCCTGTATAATGCATGGGGAGGGTTCTGCTTATGAGTATGGGGTTCTGGTGTACAAACTTCTGACTAAATGGCTAGCAGCTGTATTTCTGTCCCTGGTACTCATTAGGATGCTTACCTTGTAGGATTGCTTAGCTCCAGATTGTGGCAGAGTGTTTTTGCTGTAGTTCAGAAACCATGCTTCTCTCTGTGAGGCTGCCTGGCAATCAGTGGTTAGATTACTTTCTGGAATATGGGGGGACAGGATCTCATTGCCTCTGTCAGGGAAAGTTCTGAATTGTGAAGTTACAGAGGTTTTGTGGTTTGGGGTGCTTGGGGTTTTTTTCAGTTTGAAACTGCTCCTCTCTAGTCTAATTTGTTGTGCACAGACTGGATGTCTGTTACTGTTTGTGAATAGAGGGTTATACAGATACTTCTAAGTGAAACACAAGCATGCACTGATGCAGAAATGGGAATCCAGCTTCTTGCCCTTATCAGTAGGTCTGGGGTATGTATTTCTAGGTTTAGTCTTGTAGAAGCTATTATTTCCTTCTAAACTGAAACTGCTTCAACTAAAGAGTTTTGCATTTTGTAGCATTTGGTGGGTAAAAAAGATCCCCTAAGCTGTACTTTTGTAGCAGTTGAGTAGCTAGACCACCTGCCAGCTGTACTGCAAATGAAGAGAGTTGCATGGATTTTTTTTTTTTTTGTTTGAATTGTTTCAAAGCATTATTTGCAATTAAAGATCGTGAGTTTGAAATGGAGGAGGCCACCTTTTTTTAGCAATGTAAAAGCAAGATATCTGAATTGCACTCCCAAGTGGATTTAGGGTAAAGGCATCTGTTTTGCTTTTTCAAAGGTCTGGTCTGCAAATCTAGGAGATTTGCTAGTCCTCTCGATATATTTGTAATTGCCACCTGTGTTATTAAGAGACAAACAGAAAACCCCCTCAGTGCTCATGTAATTTATTGTAGTTTCAAGATGCTTAAAAATTGAGCACACAGTTGAAAGCATTTCTATGTGTAGGTCCTTGAAAAGACCAAAGTACCTAAATTCAATTAATATTTGATCTGGTGCACCTGTGCCTCTTAAGCCTGAAGACTTTTTTCTGCTTCTGAGGGCAAAACAATTCATCCCTCTCCCATTATCTGTTCTGTGCACAGATGTGCTCAGTGTGATTGTCATCATATTCCTTGGGGACAGCTGCAAGTCAGTGTGGCAAAGGTTTTATGGCATTGATGTAAGTTTTACATAAGGACTTTGAACAGTTGAGTGCTCTTGCTGCTCTTTGAATCCCAGTGATTCTACCATTTTCATGTTGCACATGGATGGAAGCTTATTGCTACAAACACCACTAAATGGGCACTATTTCTTTCCCCTTTCCTTTTCAATTTTCTGCTTGTTGATAAATACATGATGTATTTATTGACCATTTTTTGAGGCAGGCATCATAGTCATAAAATCCCTACACAAATAAAACTGATAGGAACTGGCTTAAGAGGACACATTTAACCCAGAATATGTTCTGAATAATAGCTGTTATATCTTTGGAAGAATATGCATCTTGTAGGAACAGATATTTTTTCACCTTATTTGAAGGCAAGATGCTCATAGTCTCATTGTGTTAGATATCGGAGTTGGTCACTTGTCTGTGATAAGTTACACTAATTTGTAATGTGCAATAGAAAAAAAAATACATCTCTGTTGATGCATAAGGCAGAGTACAGGTGGCTGCAATCAAAAGGAATTTGCACTTTTGAGTTATAAATGTAGTATTGTAATGAAAACAGTGGAGAAGTTTCTCCTTCATGAGAGTGCTTTCTATAGTATATGAAATACACCAGCCTGAATTTATATTCTACGTGGCACCATATTCTAAGGTGGCAGTTTCCTGTACTTTGTCTGCCACAAGATTAGGGAAGAAATGAAGAATCACAGAAGAAACATAAAATCAATGTCTACTAGGACAATTAGCAATCTATTCAGAGCTCATCACTGTACAAATTAAGATCGATTGCATTTTGCTACCATCTTTAATTTAATGAGGGTAGCAGCTGCTCAGCTACTTACAGGAGTCTCAATCTTTCAACACTGTGCAGAGGGGCTTTGTTCATTTTTATCAGCACAGAAGGTAGTAAATCCAGCAAGTAGCATTTCAGGGGAAAAACCTGCCTCTACAAAGAGACTCTTCAATTACTCCTGTAGCTCCTTATGACTGCCTCCCTTGTGTCTTCACTAGTCTTGATTATTCAAAAGCTCAATGTACCCATTATAAAAAAATATTTTTCCACATGTAATGGAATTAAAGAGAAGACAGGGACAAGTCAATAAACCATTATGAAAATCACAAACATAATAGTTTCATAAAAATGATACCTGGCCTGCTCTGAACCAGAACTCAGGTGTGTTGTTTTTTGAGAGGAGAATAGTCATAACAGTTATCCCATTTGTGGTTTCAGAGGACAATATTGTAAAGTTTCTAATTGATTTTTAAATCCTTCAAAAGAGGTTCACTTTGCTTAAATTGAGTCTGAAGTATCTAGGCTTGGTTAATTCTAAATTACTAGTTCCTTCTGATAATGAGTTAATGTGTTTAAATGCAAATTTTGTTTTGAATTGACTCCCATGGAAGGACACTCCACATACAGAAGCATGTGAGGATTTGTAAATTTTCCACAAGAGTGATTTGAAACCTTAAATGTTACAGACTCATGTAGCTTGTTCTGAAATTCCAAACTTTGACACAAAGAATATCTGTGTTACTGGGGGACTAACACTAGCATGGTATAGCTGGGTGAATAATTGGGTTTTAAGGTTTTGATAATATCAGAACATTTTCTCCACAGCTTGAGTAAGTCAGAATGGAAACAAATTACTGTGTGAAATTGACCTAAGTGTTTAATGAACATGAAGTTGAAGGATTTCATTTTGATGCCAGCTTCTTGTCGATATGTATATTATATATATTAAAACTTCTACACACACATATATATGTGTATATAGTTTAAAGGTTAAGGAAACATGCTACTTTGAAAATGCTAGAGTGTTCTTATAAAGGTTTTTATAGTGCGAAAAAAATCAGTGTAACTGACAAATCTTCAAAGCATTTTATATTCCAGTACATGTTTTTCTAAAACCATGGGGAACTTTTATTTCTATTGTCTAATGTAAAATCCGAGTCTGTAGTGCATATATAGTGCCTAGATAATACAGATATATTTCTGTACTGTGAAAGAGAGGCCTGAACCCCCTATGCAGGTATTGTTTCTGCTCAGGAAGGATTATGGTGTGCTATTTGTGTTCGCTCTCATGAGTTGTTTCTCATCTCAAAGGAAGCTGTGGGGATGGGCTGAAGCAGGGGGCCTGGGATCTAGGATATATTTTGCATGGTCCAGAGAAGCCCAAATGCAGTCTGTCTTGGGCAGGTGGTTTGAGGCAGAGAGTTCTGTTGCTTTCCACTCTCTTGTGTATTTCTGTTGAAATAAAAACCCACAAATGAAAGTGAGTTATCAATTCAACTTGGGGTTGTTAAAGACAGAGCTTCCTCTGAGGCTTAGAATCTGTTCCTGCACAGACCATAGGCAAAGTCCAACTTGGAGAGGCAGGTGTGTTGGCTAATGTGCTTTTCAGCCCTGGTTCCCTGAGTCTCTCACTTTGGGGAGGTGGCTGATTAGTGCTTTGCCTCTCATCTGTGTTCTCTCATTTCTTTCCTGTGAAAGCCTGGGGGCAGGAGTTGTGTGTAAGGCAGAGTTTGGGTGCAGAGAAACACTCCAAGGTGCTAATTGTTGATTGTAGTCAAAAGGAAGTAAGCAGTATGTTGGAAGATCCCTGCATGTCTGAATTTTTCTTTTTTTATTCCATATATAGGAACTCTATCATTGTGGATGAGACTATGCTTTGGATGAAAGTAAGGTAGCTAATTTAACATAGAGGTAAAATACCCTGGTGTTTATGATCAGGGAAAGAAATTTCTTCAGTATTAAGTGACAAAATACATACCTAAGTAGAACATAATAGGAGTAAACTCAAAATTCAAGTGTTGAATACAATTCCACTTCAAGCAGGCAGCTGCTTAGATCATTTGTCTAACTGTAGTTTTTTAAGCCAAAGAGGGAAAATAATGCAGACGATCTGAGCTAGTCTACCCTGAGGTGGTTTCAATGTCCTCTTGAAAATATGGCTGTTCTGTTCTATACCATTTTCTTAACCATAATAGCTCTTGTATTCAGATCATACTTTGTAGCTAATCATACTATCAAGTGAATCTCTTCTGGCCCTGAAATTAAAATGTCAGCATACTCTAAACTCTTTTCTCCTACTTGAATTACAAGCATTTTATACTTGAATGTGTCCTTTCTCTTTGGAAGTATTTGGATTTTAAAATGTGTCTTTAAGTTGTGGGACTGCACCTCTTGAAAATTAGCATCAGAATTGAGGCATATCCTGACATTTCTCAAAACATAGGTCATAGAAACCTTGTCTTTGTAATGGGGAAAAAAAGTGTATATAATTTTTGCATTGGTATAAATTTATTTGCCTCTATAATACATTCAGTTCTGTTTATATGCTTCATATTATGATCATACCTACTTGGACAGGAAAGGACTTCATGCATAGATTTTGTAAATCTTACAGGTTCCATCTGATGATTTTTTGAATTCTCCAAAAACAGGAATGTCATGCATAAAATGTATTTGATGTGACCTAAATAATAATCATATGCATGGTTTCTGCTTAAATACTTTTGATGCTATGCAGGGATCTGCATGTTATCCCTTGTTAGTTTTGGTTGTAAGAGAAATAAATAATTAAAAACCGTGTGCTTTGCACTACACTGCTGAAGTTAATTGGAGGTTTGTAGTTAATAGTCAAGGACTTGCAGGACCAGTAGTCACCTGATCCTGCACATACTTTTAGCCATACTCTTTTAAACAAAATAATAATTTCAAATAGGAACATACTGACTATAAGTGGAAACCTTGAACTCTGCTAGAGTAGAACATTTGTGTCTCTTCATTTTTCTAGATAAATATTATAGAGTGGTTTGTGTTGTAAGGAACCTTCAAGACCATCTAGTTTGGGGTATGCCATGGGCAGGGACACCTAGATGCCTAGACCAGGTTGTTTAAAGTCCTGTCTGATACATCCAGGGATAGGGCCTCCACAGCTTTGCTGGGCAACCTGTTGCATCAACTTCATCGTAAAGAATTTCTTGCTAATATTTAATCTAAACCTACCCTCTCAGTTTGAAGCCATTTCCTGTTGTCCCGTCACTGGATGACCTTGTAAAGAGTTCCTCTCCAGGTCTCTAGAGGTACAGGAAGGCTGCTAAAATATCTCCCTAGAGGCTTCTCCTGGTCAAACAACCCCAGCTCTCTCAGCCTGGCTTCATAGGAGAGATGCTTCAGCCCTCTAATAATTTTTGTGGCCCTTCTCTGGACTTGCTCTAAATCCATGTCCTCCTTATTTTGTGGGCCTGGAGCTGGATGCAGCACTCCAGGTGGAGACCCGTGAGAGCAGAGTAGAGGGAGAGAATCACCTCTGTTGAGCTGCTGCTTTTGATGTGGCTCAGGACACAGCTGGCTTTCTGGGCTGCAGACACATATTGCTGTTTCATGTCAAGCTTCTTGTCATCCAATACCCACAAGTCCTTCTCCCCAGGGGTAAATCCTTTCTCCACCCAGCCTCTATTTATGCTTGGGGTTGCCCCAGCTCAGGTGCAGGACCTTGTACTTGGGCTTGTTGTACTTCACGGGCTCTCCTCTAAGTGTGCCCAGGCCTCTCTGGATGCCATTGCTTCCCTCCAGCATGTCAACTGCAGCACACAGCTCTGTGTTGTTGGCAAACTTGCTGAGGGTGTGCTCAATCCCGTATGCATGCTGGTGACAGCAGTGCTAAAATGGCACCAGTCTCAGTGCTGACCCCCGAGGA
Source organism: Onychostruthus taczanowskii (assembly GCF_017590055.1). Classification (NCBI taxonomy): domain Eukaryota; kingdom Metazoa; phylum Chordata; class Aves; order Passeriformes; family Passeridae; genus Onychostruthus; species Onychostruthus taczanowskii. The sequence goes on from NW_024498351.1 coordinate 10,422,052, forward strand.
CACCACCTGCCACTGGTCACTATTGGACATTGAGTTGATTTTTGTGCAACCATCCAGTCAATTTCTTATCCACCTAGTCGTCCATTTGTCAAATCCACGTCCCTCCAGTTTAAAGACATCCTCCTACCTGTCATCTTATATCTGAATAATAATAGCTTTGCAGAGAGGTCTTGCATTTCTGGCCAGTAACATTCCCCCGGGAGTATCTATAGTTTTTAAATGATTATATTAAAGACAAATTTTACTAAAGAAACAGCTGTTAAAGTGCTTTTTATTGAGTGGAAAGTATGAGGACACTAGCTTCAGGCACCCTCTGTGCCATTCTCTGAAGCCTGCTTATCTGTACAATGTCTGCTTTCTAGGAGCTGTGAAGAAAATCTCTCACAGAGTTTGTAACCTAGTGCCCTAAACCTGCATTGGAATTCAAGGAGCAGACAGCTGCGGACTTGTTTCTTATTACTTTAGTATTTGTCTGCATAGATGCTTATATAGGTCAGGCTTTCCAAACTGATCACAGTTTGGAAGGGGGAAGGCCGGGAAGTGGGAAATGGAAGAAATTTGCTGCATTTAAATGCCATTATTTTTTTCTTTTTTTTAATGCCTTAAGAGGCCTTGTGCTTTCTTCCTGTTTTTTTCCCAGCAGAGTTGATGATTTCAACTGTCTTGCAGCAAAAATGCTCATCATTTTGTTTCTTGACATTAAGGAGTTTCAGTTGTTAATTGTTAGAGAAAACTGAAGTTTACTTCCAGTTACAAGAAATGAGAGCGGTTATCACAGTGGAAAGAAATAGTTGAACAAATTAAACAAAGTTCTTAAAACAAGAATTGCACTTGACTGATGTACCAGTGGGAGATGTATTTGGTTCTTCACTTTGGGTTTAGTATTTTCCTGACCTTAAGTGAATGAGGAGAAAAAAATTCTATTATATGGCACTGCTCTATAATTTACTCATCTGGTTGGGAAGAAATTTTTACTAAAAAAGTCATCAGTGAAAACTTTGGGGAATGTACTTTTGTTACTGTTCAGTGTCATTACTTATTCATGCAAGTAGGTCCCTCTCTGCTGAAGAATCTTTCTTGCAATGAAATTGGGTAGAAGAGCTGTGCTTTTAAAAATAGAAATTAGTTAATTAGATGACATTAAAAATGCTAATCCTGTTATGACTATGATTTTAGTGATGCCACTGTGACATTAGTGCGTCCCTAGGCAGTTTTGAGTAATGCTATTAACACAAATGTTGACTGAACATTTGACAATGACATGTAAAGTACTGTAACATATATGGTGAAGCTGTGTGTATCCATTATTTGATTTATAACTTGTCTCCCATATACTGGGAACTTTGGCCTTGGAAAGAAAATCTGTTTGGCAAGGAGTGGGAAAGGTCATCAGTTTCCCTATACAACCTTAGGAAAGTGCTTTTAGGCTGTAGTGAAACAGCACGAGTCTTTATGCTTTATGTGGAATTATGTGTAAATGTTACTTAGTTTTCAGATACCTGACATTCAAGGAAGATCATAAAGTTTGTTATGTTTCAATAAACCTCCTGATCTGCTGTTCTCCAACCATTAGATTTACCCAAGGGCATGCTTACTACTGCTATTCTTCTGTTTCTTCTACATGAACAGATTGGCACAATGTATGAATAACCTCAGCCAAGCAGAAATAAAGTTAGAGACCTGCTTTGCTTTTCACTTTCTTCCCTGGGGCAAATTGGATACTGAGATCCTGATCATAATTTTTATATACTACCTGTGGGGAAAATGATTGAAGAAATCCTGCTAGAAGGAGCAAAATTCAAGCCTGATAAACCACTGAAAACCAATCAATTCTCTTCCAGTGCCACCTGTTTTCTCTTCCCGTTTACTTTTCTGAAATGGTCAAAGGGCTATGTTCTTCCCCTTGCAATATCATATTAATATTGGGGAAGACAGTGCCTCTGCTTTGGCTTTCTGTGTTCTTTGTAAAACAACTACGAAGAGTAGATCCATCAGGAAAGAAAGCAACCCACGTTTTCTGATGGACTGTGCTTCACAGTTGTTTAGTATAGGAGACTTTGAGGAAAGTGTCTTTACCAATAATAATTAATTTAGTATTCTTGTTCTTATAATGCAGCTCAAAAGGAAAAAATATGAATTTCCGAATAAGTTTTGGATCTGAGACTTAAAGCATCTGACTTAGGAGTTCTTGTAACTTCTATCAGCTATGAGTAGAGACTCATTTTTTGGGCCAAATATGTTATACTTTCATAAGTTTTGTATATGTACAGTGTCTCTGTAGACATTGAATCATATTCATATCAATTTTTCTTGATTTTTACTGAATTATTTGCTTCACTGAATTGCTGTGACAGTAAGTCACAAATTTATTTTGCAGTACATAAAAGTACAGGTTTTTATATGTCTAATATACATCACGAGTTTGTTCACTGAGTTTCACTAATTCAGTTTGTACAACACCCTAGCTGGCCACCCATTAGACAGTGAGGGCTGAGAGGCAATAGGCTTTCCAGGATTTTCAGTCTGTTGTTGTATAGTCACTTTCTGGTGTCACAGTGGAGCTTAGAGATTTTGAAGTAGACACATTTTTCCGATTTAAGTATCTTCCCCCTTTAGTAAGCTAAAATTTTGAATTAAGACATTAATTTTTTTTTTGTTTTAAAATTTTTAAATTTTTGTTTTAATTTTTTTGGTTAGAATTAGTTTCTAAATACCTACATTCAATCTTCACGGTGCATATTACTGAAATGTATGCTAAAGTAATAGACAGTAATCACACAGTGGAAATTCTATCCCAACAGGGTTATGGTGTCTATTTTGTAAGCTTACAGATCTGGAAACACCATGATATCTACTTGATATGTGCATGAGAATAAACTTCCCTGTAATATCAGTGAATTGTCTTGATTTCGGAGGCTTACATCTCAATACCAGAAATGTGAGTGAATTCCAATACTTCTGTGTTGGATATCTACATATGTATGTTTGATATCTTTATATATTGGATATCTATGTGTCTGCATATATGAAGCTAGCTACTTGCCAAAACATACATTGGCTTTAAAATGTTGTTTTTGAGGAAATGGTCACCATCAGAGTTGAGTTGAAAAGCAGTGTCATGCCCCTAATTGTTTTGTCTTTTAAATTGCTTTTTTATTTATGTGTCTGACTACTTACTTAGAGTAATGTTTGTTGAGTGGAAAAACCCCTACCAAAATATTTTTTATATAGATTGGGAAAGACAGGCCTTTAAGGGGGTCACTTTGGGTAAGTAATTTTAGAAGCACCAACTCTTTAGTAAGGCAGTTGAAGTATTTTTTTTAGAAAAAAAAAGTAGGCATGCTTCAATACTGATTATAGGTTATCCTGTATTTTTCTGTTCATTATTAGCAGTCACTTTGAGTGATGCAGGAAACAAATTAAAGGCATTTCTCTAAAGAGTCTCTGTGCAACCAGGATTTTTTTGGAAGCTTTACTCTATCATTACTCTGACATTGTGCGAGGAGTGACAAGGCCAGGATGTGATTTGAACAAATAATCTTTGACGGTGAACTTGTACCTTCCTCAAGAACTGCCTTTTCCCAAGAATGATTTCAATGTACACTTGCCTAAGAATGATGAGGGTTGCTATGCAGTTGGGGCAAAAAGGCTCTGTTGCTAGAAGGATCTATGAACACCACACATGGTATCTGCTACTTACCTGTGCTTGGGTATGGCTTGTGACATACCCAGTACTACTAACCATGTCCATCATTAGGGATAAAAGTATCAAGAGTGATGCAAGTCCTGCACTACATTTTGAATTCAGCTCATGTGGAAATGCATACAGAGGCATCAAAAGCCTAGAAAAGGTTCATTAATATGGTACTACTGCTCCTGTCAGTGGGCTCCTTGCAGTCAGTGCTTATGGCTCCTTCATTCCTGATTTGCAAGTCTGTCATTGCTACAAATTGATTTAGCACATATGCACTGGTTTGCTCTGCAGATGGACACATACATGTGCTGCTGTTCTACGTATCAGTAGCAATGTCTGTGTCCATTGTTAAAAGATCAGGGGTAGAAGCAGCTACTGTGTGTATGCATGTAAAGGGAGATGGCACAAACAGCAACTGGGGTAGTTAGATGCATATGAAAGGAAAGGTAAGAAGGCAGTAGAATAGGTCATGGTTCAATTGCCTTTGACCCATCAGCTGTTGCTTGTCCCTTCAAACTTAAGCGACATTATCCAGGGGCCTAGGAGAAATGACTGTATTAGCCAGTCCATATCCCTGACAAAGTGAAAATGTTCAGTGCAGCCCACTTTTGTAACTTTTATCTGTGACAGTTTGAAGCAATTTCACAGTATAATTATTTCATGGAGGAAAGATCCCCAGAAGGAAGTTCTTTCAAAAATTTCTCTTCTGGTCTTCATCATTTCACTTCTATTTCTTTTGTGTCACACTAGATAGATTTCCTTCTTCTTAGAAGTTCCATCTATCAAATATTCTTGGGTGCTTATGCTCACTCTTCACTATTAGATACCAAAATTCCATGCGTTTAACTCCTAATCTTTCCTCATAAATCAGCTTCTCAGTCTTATCATTCATGCTACTCTTTGCAGCCTGGTGGTGAATATTACCAGAGCTGCACACAACCTTTCAAGTGGAATCACAGCTAATAGAAGTAATGGTTATTGTTTTTCTGCAGTGTGGTTTCACCTTCTGTGATCACCAGGAAGGCTTTATAAACCACCAGTAATACATTCTAGGGTCTTCTTAAATTTCTTTGTCTGATTGGATTATTTGGGTGTGTTTCTATTACACTTAAGTTTAATCTCCTGCATCTCAGCCAGATGCATATGTGATTTTGCTAGTAATGATCCCTGGTGTATGGCTCCAAGGTGGCACATTGTTCCTTACAGCAAGGAAGAAATAGCACTTCAAATGGAAAAAATAGCATTAAATACACTCAAAATCAAAGTATTCCATATCTCGTTTAATGAGACAATGCTATTGCTATCAGCTGAGACAACTTTTCTGTAGATTTTGCAGCTTATGAATGAAAAATACTAGATTACGGTGTGTTGATTTTATTACAGTAATGAATTGGAGTGATTTATAGTTAGAAGAAGTCAGGCTTTCAGTGTGCTGCCTTTAACTCTGCTTCTTCTTGTTATTTTAAATGGGTCATTTTCCTTCTTTGAAGCTTAATATTAAAATATTTTTAATCTTGGTTTCCATAATGGACCTGGTCTTTATGAATGTATATCTAAAAATGTGAAGAAATAAGCAACCTAGGTTTTTGGAGTTTTTTCTCTTATTTTTTTCCTTGTGCCAAAAATGACAACCATGTCAGTAGTAATTTTAATGTCTTCCAGGTGTTCAAAGCTGTTGTGACTGTGATAATTTTACATGACATTATGCTGATGCAACCATCCTTGAATGATTCCCATTTTTGGTTTGTGCAAACACTTTTGGTTTGTACAAATCAAATACAGATACAAGTCTTAAAAGCAGTTATTCCTGCTTGAGTAGCATTTCAGAACAAGTAAAGAATGACTCCTGTGCATTGTAAATTTGCTTGTGTGTTTTGCAGCTCTATGTGCTTTTAACCTTGCCATTGCAATGAATAGAACTCCAGGCCATATTCATAGCTCCTCTGTCATGAAATAAATCAGTTAAGATGCATCTTCCTCTTCCTTTCACTTGAAATGCTTGATGTTTAAAATATTTATTGTTAATGGTCCTATAATTTAAAATGTATCAGATAATTTCCTAACACTCTGGAGTCACTAAAACTTGTCTTGGTAGTAATTTTTCTTTTTCTGTAGGTGTTTTTGTATGTTTGTCGCTAATTCCCAGATTTTAACAAGATCAACAAGTAAAATGTCAGGGGCAAAGAGTGAGTTTGAGAACTTGTTTCTGGCCTAAACCGGTAAAAGTCTCTACTGAAAACAAGAGTGCACAGAATTATTTTGTCAAGGAAGAATAAGTGAGAATTTAGAAGAGAAGAATGAGGGAGAATGAATAAGGATAAGATAAATGACTGTTGTAATAAAATGCATGTATTTCTGTAGATCTTATTTTCAGGAAGGAAAGCTATTCCTTTTCAGAAATGTCATAAGTTGTGTGTATTCACAAAGATAGCATGCCACTAAGGAAAGATAAAATACTCAAAGAAAAGCCATAGTGATGCAGAATGGAGAGTGCTGCCACTTTATTAATAATGCCCTAGAAATTGTTGGAACTGTCGAGAGTACAATTGTTTAGTGTTGGAAAGAACTCTTTGAGAGTATTACTTAATGGAGCAGGTTTTTGATATTCAAGCCTTACACATATAGTGAGAAATTTAATGAGAAACTGCTTTCTGGTGTAAACCACTTTGTAAAACAGGAATGGTGTATAGATATATATCAGTTTTGGTATCTAGACCATATCAAATACACATGGTGCCTTTGGGAACTCCATTTCTCATCCAGTATGTGGTCTTTTTTGGAGATCCACACTGGTGACTCTGAATGATGCAATTTGCTGCTCTGTCTTCAGTAGTTTAAACTGAAGAGCTTGGGACTGACCTTGGAGAACAATTGTCTTGTCATCTGATCAGTAGGATTGTTGAAGAGATAGTCTTTTCAATAAGAAAAGGGAAGAGATGATAGGCGAGGGATTCTCAGTGTTACAGGATTCTGTGTCTGCCTGTTGTTTCAAGCTCCGACCTTTCAGACATGTAGGTAAAGGGTGGAGTGTGTTCTGTTGTTTTTCAGATAGCCACGACTTAGCTCACATATTTATTCCACAGCAGGAATATGCATCAAGGTGTTTTTGTGAGTCCTGCTTCAGTCAGTTCCTTTGAACTGTTAAAGTTCTCAGTTCTGGTTCTTTGCTTCAATGCAGCTCTCAGATACAATAATAAAGAAATTCCTGATCATCCGTATGCTGAAATAGATTGGTGCAAGTGCCATCTATCAAAGTTTTGACACTAAATCTCCAGCAAATCTTTATCTTCAAAGAGCACAAATGATGGAGACAAAAGCTGTGTGTTTGTCTTAGTGGATTGCTACTTTATCATTACAAGTCTTGGCTGCAGTTCATGTATGTATCCAATTTTTGACATGAGGAAAGCACCTGAGCTTCAGCAGTGAATGCATTGTTTTGGTTGAAATTAAAAAACAAAAAAGTTTTACCCATTCAGACAAGCTTGCAGACTTTGACCCAAGTGGTTAAAATATGTGCAAAGTTATAAGGAACACAAAAAATAACAAAAAAAACCTCCATATGGTGAAGGTAAAGGAAGATTTAGATATTGTCTTCAAAATATGCTCTGTATGTGAACACAAACCTCAAGCAATAATCAAGGGGCATCCATTACCTTGGAAACTGGCAGAATTACCAGGTTTGAGAGCTTGATAACATGAATGTGCATTGCTGGTACCTTTCTCTTATGAGATGCTCACAAAAATGCTGATAAGCAGTGCTGCTGATGAGAGGGGATAGAAGTCTTATGCAGTGGTATATGGATGGTGATCTAGCTTTGTCTTTGCTTTCTTCTTTTAAAAAACCCAAAGTGTAAGGGGAATAGCTTACTCTGTGCAAATATCAAAGGAGCTGACAGCTGCTGAATTTGAAAATTGACTGTTGCCTGTACAGCAAGGCCTAAATATTGCATCTGTTTTTTTCTTTTAAGACACTGAGCCTCTGTAGGAGAATTTTGACTCTTCAGCAGTGTGTGATGAAGATGAGTAGGAGTTTATCTGGCTGTCTAAATGTGGAAAAAAAATGCTGGCCTGCTCATTCTTCTTGATCTAGCCCTAGCATTAAAGGAAATTTGTTTTGCATTATGAAGCTTGCTGATGTCAGAAGGAAAAAAAATTAGGCCCAGATGGCATGATGCTAAATAGAGCTGAGTACGAAGTGTGCATGTAGAAAGAGGCCAATCAGTTTTTGCTGATCCTGTATAAGTGTGAGGAGGAAGAAAAATATTTGCTTTTCAATTAATTTTCCAAACTGTGTATGTGTTATAGCTGAGCAGAAACTTACATGAAAAAACTCACTGTGTTTAGCAGGATGGTCCTGTTAGTTCTCATAATTCCCATCTCCATCATGTTGTCTTTTTGACTGTCATCTGGAACCCTGATTTCATGACTAAACATGGTTCAACCCTCTGCAGATGGGAGAAAAAGATTAGTTAATTGCAATTGTAGGAATTGTTCTTGATTTGTTAAAATCTTCAATTGAGCAAAAATTTGTTTTACATTTGAGTAGGCTGGCTACTCATTTATCTAGAAAGGACCTATATACTCACATTTGTAAGCATGTACAATTTAAATTAGGTTACTAGAAGATTTGTTTTTGACTAAAAATTGCTTATAAACTGACACTTGTAAAATTTTCAAGGAAGAAAAGACTTACTTACTTCTCACATTTAAAGCAGGAATACCAAAACAAAAAGCAAGGGAATCTAAAATGTCTTGTATGGAGCTAAGTTTGATTTACTTTATACTATTTATATTTATTCCATGAGAGCTCTGGGTTAGATTCTGGTTTCTTTACATGTGGATAAAAAATAAAAAAGCAAAACATAAAAATCAAGTTTGTTCTTTATTTTGTATGTTTCTGCATGTAGTAGTGCTGTGCATCAGTGCTCTCATTATTTGGTGTGAATTTATAATGTTGCATGTGCATAACAAGATCTGTGTTTGTGATTTTAACTTGGATAAGAGGTGAAAGTTCAGACCATGCTTTTAATTATTCCTCAGGAGAGTTTTAGTGTTGACTAGCAGAAGTTCTGCTATATAAACTTTCAGTAATTGTGCTGATTAGTATTGCATGAAGTATTTTGTAGATAGGCCACTGTTTTTAAAGGTCATTATTTCTTAACCAAAGGTGTTTCATTTTTATCAGACATGGAAGACCCACGGACATATTTGCACTGCTTCATCAGAATATTCTTATGTTTCTTTTGTTTGCTCATTTTATCACTTTGGTTTGATATGGATCTTTCTGGTGATACATATACATGTCTTCTATGCATATCCTTATATATGGATATGAGGTGTCATGGATTGACTCTGGCACAGTGCCAGTGCCCCCATGAAATGTGTATTTCCAAAATGGTTACTGTGAGATGTGACCTGGGAACAGAACAAAGCAGGATTCAACTTGGGAATGGAAGAAAAAAAACCCCAACACTTTATTAATCTACATAGACACAAAAAGGAAGGGAAAAAACCCCACACACAACAATCCACAATGGAACACTTTCAAAACACTCTTCCTCCCCTCGCCCCTCTCACACTCAAATCCCCTCTAGCATTCAATTCTCAGTCCAATACCCTCCTTTCACACAAGCTCCCCCCAGTTCATCAGGAGAGAGGAGTCTCCCTCTTGCACCATGGGCCTCCCCAAGAAACACAGTAGAACTTCCTGTGCTTCCATGTCACACACAGCAGCTGCTTGAAGAGAAATCTGCCATGGTGACCATCTTCCTTCCATGTCCAGTGCTCTCACCACTGTCCATGGATCCACACTACTCCTTAGGTTCTTTTTAAGAATATACTCAAACCTTCTTCCTCTTTCTCATCCTCCGTCCCCTCTCAGTTCTCAGCTGGGGAGGGTCAGTGTTTTTTACAGGTTCCAAAGGTTCACAAAAGGTTAAAAGCTCAGCCCAGTCTAGTGGCAGCTGGGCACCTTGCCCCCCTCCCCCCTTCTCCTCCTGGCCATGGTGCTGGCACAAGATATCAAATTTCCAGCCTGCACAGTCTCTATCATTCTCTCCCGGAGGGGCTGCCCAAAACATCCCAGAACTCCTCCACCCCTGCACCTTGCAGGGGCTCCAGCCTCCCTTCCCTCACCCAGACACAGCTGGGCAGGGGAGAAGGTCACTCACCGGGGCCAGGGCCGGACTCCAAAGAGGAAGTCTCTCTGGGAATGCTCTGCTTTTAACCCCTGTGTGTTCTCAGAGGCGTATCCAAGTCCCCAGTGGCCACACCAGATGCCAGTTTCAAATCTGGCCACTGATCTGTTTGACCATAACTTTCCCAGAACCTCACTGCCTGGTCAAACCATGACATGAGGATATCCATACATATGGATATGCCCTTTTTTCATAGAGTATGTTGTATAATGGCAGTTGTGGTCTGAGATTTCCCCTGCCCACATTTCAAAGAAAGTGATAATCACAATCTATCTCAGATTTATTTTAAAGGTTGAGGGGAGGAAGAGGACATTACAAAAATGAAGAGGACAAAAGGTCTTTCATACGATATATTGGGATTTTGGCTTTATTTACTGTCTTTTAGTATATCTGAATCTAGGACGTAAACAGAGCAGAAAGGTGAATTTCACAGGATGTCTGTGAACTTGAAGGATTCAAAGACTCAAATAGGTTCTCCACCCATTTCCTTGTTAACCTGGGTACTACCCCTTTTATTCATGGATCTGCACTGTAACAGCATTTTGTGGATGGCAACCTTTTCAAATGGAAAGAAAAAGGTCTAAGATTTTTCCCATGGCTGCCTCTTTGGTATCCATAACCAGTATCATTGCTCACTAAGGCTCCTTTAGGCAATAAAGGTCTGTGCTAATCCTCAGTAGAAATCCTTTAAAATACCCCATGTCTAGTAATTCTCCTCTTGACTCAACCTCTAGCTCAGGGTTGATTGCAAAGGAAAAAAATCAAACCAAAATGAATAGAATGAACGGAATATTCCAACGCTCTCTGTTGAGAAGATAAGCAAGAAGTAAAAACAAAGTTTGGTTTTGCCTGATGTGGCATCTGGACTTGCATCTGGATATTTTGTTTGGGCCTGGAAAGAGATTATGCTTTTTATAACTACTTTTATAACTACTGATTGCTTTTTATAAGAAATAGTCCAACCAGGAGTATGTGAGTTGCTGCCCTAAATCTTTTAAAGTCATGATATATGATTTTGACAGGTGTTGATTTGGTGCACTATGATATTTAGCTTCCTTAAGTGTTCTGTCACTTTTCCATCAAAATTGTTTTTGACTGGTAAAGTTTAGTGTCCTTCCCTACCCCCACTTGAAAAGAGGCAAAGGTGATAGTGTCATAGTGTCTAGAAACTGATATGTACAGTGTGTTGTCTACATTCATTTTGTGGCCTGTTCACTCTGCTTTAGCGTGGAATATGACTCTGAGGAGATATTCTGTAGAATAATATAGTGAAGAAAAATAGATTTTGTTGTGACCTTTAAGCTGAGCTTTTCTGTTCTGAACCACATTATTTTGTTAAGTACAAGGGAAGTGGAGCCAGCCTGTGACCTTTTGTTACCATGCAGCTTTGAGAAATGGCAAAAGTCATTCTGAAGCTCAAAAGTTCCATTACAGAGATAGTTTTTTTTTTTTTTCTTTCTAATGGGAAGAAAAAAACCTCACCAACCAACCTTGAAAAGACTTAGAATTGTAGTCCTTTACCAGAAATGGAACGGTTTTCAATATTGGCAGAAATTGAAGCTGCTTCTTCTACAGAGAGTAATATCTGAAATTAATTACAATCCGTGTTTTCCTCAGCCCTTTTTGGTACCACAGGTACCTAGTACCTCTGAGGAATGGATTTTTATCTCATCAGTCCCTTGAAGAAAGGAAGCTCTAGCAGAGACTTCTTAAATTATTTATCCTAATTTTCAGGACTTTCGTGAATCTGCATTTGTAATTCTATATCTTTGCTGCAATAGAATAGTTCACTTTCAGCTGGACATACCTTACTATTTAAGAGCTACAATGTCCAGTGGAAGCAAAGGTGGTCTTTGTTTTAAGTATTGATGTTGCAATTTAATCTTCTTTAAAACCTTTCCCCACTCTGCGTCTTAGTGCAGGGTTACAACAGAATGGTGATGACCTCCACTGGGGTGCCGGATCCTGTAAATGAGGACCTGTTCAGAATCAGTCCTTCCTCAGGACTGGAGTATTGGAGGCATGCATGCTACTCTGTAATGCTTTGCAAAACTTATCATTAGCTATATATTGGGATAGATTTAGAGCACTAAAAATATTATGTGTAGAAGCTACTTGTGAGTCAGGATTAACCCTGAAGTGGGTTAATTCCTTTCATTTGTTTCTTCTAGCAGGCTGTTAAATGAAGCTGCTCCCTGGTTGTCTCCCATGGTTCTTCAGCAATAAACATCTTCTGGACAGTCTTGAATCTTACATGTGTTTTCCGAAAATTTATACTGAAGGTTCTTTATGTAGATATTTGCCTTATCTCCTTTACCAGGGAGGATTTCACCTTTGTGCTTCTGACAAATCGTTCAGTTCTGGTCATTGACCTTGTTCTGAAGATTTCTCTTCTGGCAGGTGAAGCTGCATTGTAATAAATTATGAAAGTGATGCTTTGGAAATGTGCTCCCCATCAGCCAGACCTCAGCTAGCCCTGTATCTATGGAGTGTGAAACCACAGTGGATTCATTCTGTGCTGGATCCTCCTTTTTTGGATGGCTTGTCTATTTCCAGATCATGCACTGGACAAACTTGTTAATGAGAGCAGGCAATCCAGTCAAGTTTTTTAAAACTTGTTTTGCTAGACTTTTAAAACCACACCCAATGAAAAAAACAGACCGTTTTTGATGATACTCTGAGAATTGGAGCTGTGGAGCTATATTGATGATGGATGTTTCGAGCTGTATGTTTCAAGTTGCATTCAGATGACGAGACGTTGCTTTATTTTGATCAACGTGAGCGTACTTTGTAGAAGGAAAGGACTTCAGAAATGCTCCTTTCTTTAAGCACTATCTAAAGACTAAAGTTTTCTGGATAGACAAATAGTACTGAGAAACTTGGATCTGAATCTGGTTTGCTGCCTTGGACCCATGCTATGCTTCCAGCAGATGGGCTGAGATGATGAAGATAAGTAATGTGCATGTACCGTGTCACTGATGCTTTTCTGTTTTTAAGCCTCAGTTCCTTCCATTTAACACTGCAGTTCCCTTCTTCTGCCTTGAGCTTTCAGGAGGAGTGAAACAGTGCAAACCATTAGCTGGATACATCTAAGTTGTTAATCAAAGACAAGGTAGATTGAGTAATGGAGGAAAAAACCCTAGCCTGCCAAGTTTCCTGATACAATCCTGAATGAGCAAAATCTGAAACAGCTTGACCAGCTGTCACAACCTGGAAGCAGGAATGATGTTTGTTGTAAATTCGTGTTCAGCTGAATAAAGACACTACTCCATGTGTCAGGGAAGTCTTATGCTTTATTGTGTAGTTGCCTTTATTGCAGCAGCTTCTTAATCATAGAAGCTTTGGCTAACAAGCTCTCAACTTTGTTAAAGACAGTTATAAATCTCCTTTCTTCGGCAACAAACTTCAGGTACAGAGCAAGGGATAGAATACAATCACTGTATTTGCCAGGATGAAATGAGAGGAAAGAAATCAAGATGGAAAAGAGAGGAAGAAAAACATCACTAGTCCTTAGATCTCATGTCCTTCCTGCTCCCATGTATGGTCCAGATCTGAGGTCACCAAAAGAGAGGGAATGAGTATGGAACCTATCCACTTCCTTTTATAGTTTTCCTGGTGCACACCTCATGAATAAAATAGCTTTTTCACACCAGATGTGCCATGTAATTCCTGCATGTGTGTTCAGCCCTTTGGAACCCTGCAGGAAGAGATGGGGGCAGGACTTGGGGATCTGTGGTGGTTATAGGGCTCCTTAGTGAGCTGTCCAGGACTTAACCCTTTTCTAGACATAGGTGTAATGAGCATGAATGTCAAGGCAGAAAAGGAAGTTGCCTCAGAACAGCACTGCCTCATCTCTGCAGGATCCTCTTTTACAATTGCAGCTTTCCCGTTGCAGCAATCAGAATGTTGGAGAGAAAACATGCTTATGAGCTTATGCCTGATTCTCTTCAGCAGCCAGTTCTCCCAGCTAAGGTACACACAATACTCAAGTCATGGTTGCCTTGTAAAACTGCATCCTGAAAATACTTCAGAGATGATGGGGCAAGGCAGCTTCATAAGTAATTGTGAAAGTATTGTGTTTTTAGTTAATGAAGTGGCTTTACAGTGCTTTTGTTCACTTTTAGGAAAGTGAAAGGGGTGGGAAAGAAGCAGCACTAGTAGATCTGGGAGACCCTTTATGTGATAGTGTGGTAGTAAGAGGTGGGGGAGGAATCATCTTTAATGATTAATAACTAATACAGATGTATGAAGGCAATGAAAACAAGGATCTCATAAGGGAGAGTAGTATTGATGTGGCAATTGTGCATGGTGGCTTAGCAATAAAGGAAAATAGAAGGGAATGTGGCAGGGATGCACACTTAGGTCTGTTAGAGTTTTTTAGCTTGCTGCTTAGGGATCAATACCTTATTAGAGAATGTTTCTGAACTATGTGGGTATGGGAATACTTTCTGAGAAAGGAAACTGCAGAGATTTTTTGGCAAGATCTATCGTCTGAATGATGAAAGAAGCAGGATCTTTGGTGTGCTCTGGAGCACAGCTTCTTATTCATATTGATTTGGAGTTAGGGGTAGCAATTATCATGTGTGGTACTCAACACTGGTGTAAAACCTACTGGGTTTCAGTCTGAGCTTTTAGTTTGCCAATTAGTGGAGCTGCTTCAGTCTGCACTCATTTACCAGTTCATTCAATTGAAACTTATCATGACATGAGGTACCTGTCTACTGATCTGCTTGAATCCAGCTGATGTCAGATGTAGAGAGGAAACCTAATTTTACCTGCTATTGACAGCTCTTAGTGTGTCAATAAAAAATTACATGTAATGTCTGTATTCCTGAAACACACGTAAAGACATTCTTTTTAGTCTGCTTGCTTGCTTTCTTGATTATCATCTTTCCTGTGATGACAGGAAAAAGCCCCTATTTATTTTCTCACTGCGTCTTCCTTTGGTTTTGTGTAACATCTATTATAGGAAGGTTAAGTGAGACCCAGAATTGACGTACTGAAAAATTAAGATCTCTTTGCCTAACTGAATTCTTGTCCATGATTTGGAATTTTCATACCATTTGGTGAGACCTCTGGAGAACCAATGCAGTCCTGTTTTGACACATGAGGAGATACATAAATTCCTATTTGGCAAAAGAAGAATACTTGCTAAAATATTAATACTGCAGTTTTTTTAATAGTTGAAGTAAAAAACTGCACTCATATTACATAATTAATAACGCCTCACTTTGTTTTTCTTTGTTTGTTGCAATTCTGTTTTAAAACAGGAAATTGAACTCCAAATTATTTGTTTAATTTGTGTGAAACAAGTGAGGCAAAGAAATCCTGTGTTCACTGAAGGTTAGTTAAAGTGCTTGTAAACAGACTATGCAAGTTCCACCACACCTAAACGAAAATATAATCTTTGGAATATAATCTTTTAGCACTGTGGCTTAGTTCTAAGATTTGCTGTCCTGTTTGAAAAACTTGGAGAAAAAATTTTTCACTTACCATTATTAGGGAGTGGATACTGAACACACAATGACATGGCTTTGTAGCTTCCTGCCAAAATTCTCTCTACATTGCTGTGCGTTTTCTGGATATACACAGCTGCTGTTTTTCTTTCAATCCTAAGTATCCATTCAGGTTCATGGCTATCTTTTGCCTTGATTCATTTTTTCATCCTCTATTGATACCTTTTGTTTCTTTCAATGCCATTTTCCTTATTTGTGTGATCTGGCAGGAGGGTCTTTACATTTATTCCAAATTCTACAGTTGATAGCTAAATCTACAACATGAAAAGATAAAAGGAAACATCTTTTTCATCTCACTTTTCTACACAAGATATTCTAAGGAGAAGCCTATCTATTTGCTGCTGTGAATTGATTGCTTAGTTGTACTGAAAGTCATGTTGAAATATTTCACATATATTTTTTCTTTGAATGATCATGCTGCAGTGTCCCCATTTATCTGTCCTTGTGCCTTACAGTCAAATCTATTCTCATGGGCTGCAGTAATGAAGATTAGGCAGACTCTACTGGAGACTGTTAAGTTTTAGATTTTTTTTTCAAAGTAAACAACTACCTGGCACTGAAAGGGTTTCCCCATTTTATCAGTACAGGCAGTTAATCACTCATGGGCTACAGGGGCTGCTTTTGCTCATTGTTTGCTCCTGGGCCTCTTCTTGTTGCTTGGGTTGTTTCAGCATATTGCATCATCCTGTCCAGAACTCATGCAGAAATGTTAGTAATTCATCTTAGAGTTTTCCTGTGTCAGTTGAGGTTGGAAACCAAACTAACATCATTTTTCAAAATGCCACTTTAGGTGGCAAAGAACTGAATCCTGTAGTCCCCACTCAGCCAAAAAAAAAAAAAAGTTTGCTGATTTAACAGTATTGAATCAGACTCAGCTGTCTATAGAATTAGTTTACCACTGATTTCAGTTAGTTATTTTCTGCCAATGTTAAGAATGAACTGCACTACACTGTAGATTGTTTTTTACATGCTTGTAATATCTGAATGGAAATTTGTGATGTGAAATTTTACTTGCTTAGGTACAGATTCTCATTATAAATTGACTTGGAAATGTTTCAAGCACTACCACTTTTGTCTTATGTTTGTGGTAGTAGATCCAGTCTTTAATACTTTTCCCTGTCTGGGGTTTGCATGAGATTTTCTTTGACCGGCAGCCTTAAATAACCAGAATTTTGACAGACTTCTTTAGCAGGGTGAGGAGCTAGAAGGTAATGATAGCATTCAGATTTCATTAAATAAAGTAGCTCAGCAATGAAAATATCCTTTTAACATTACAGAGACCTGAAAGTTCACAGTCAACTCAACCCTATTGTTACTATAGAATTAATAAATACAAATTGTTAATAATGGCCTACAATTTTTAGATCATGCTATTTTAAAAGTTAGAGGATGTAATCTCCAGTAAAGCATGCCCTTCTGTTTAGATTCTTTACTGTTGAAAAATGTTTGTTTGCTCACAACTGTGTTTCTCTTTTACTGGTGTCTGTTGATGTAACAAGGTCTTGGTATTCTGTATAAACCTTGCCTTGCTTTGTTAGAATACAGTTAAAAATATTAGTCAGTCATGAAACACAAATCTGTACAAAATCATAAGTTTCTTTTTCTAGGGAGAAAAAACCCCCTGAGTTGCTTTTAAAAGGAATTATGACAGAGTTGCTGTTAAAAGTGTAATTGATGCAACTGAAACCATCACACTTACTGAAAAATATAGCAACTTTTTAATGTAATGGAAAGGTTTTGAAAATGCAGGAAATGCTCCCATATCTTCGGGAAAAAGAAATGTCTTCCAAGAGTTATTTGTCTTCCATAATGTCACAGGCATTAATTAAACTTTTCTCACTCAATTGGCAGAATGATAACCTGTATTTTATAGACAGTTAAAAATGGAAAGGTCAGAAAACTTAGGAGCTAATTCTGGCAGGCTGCACTACAGTATTGTTTTTGTTTGGAGAGAATGGTTTTGAATGAATCCACTTAGTCTTGTGGATTTAGTTTGAAAGACAGTTTTGGGGTACATAATGGTCCTCTCCAGTATAGCCTGCTCTGAAAGGAGTTGTTTGACTATCTTGGCAAGATCATAGATTCCTGTGTAAATTAATAACTCCTTGAAATGAGTTACAGAAACAGCCAGAGACTTAGACGTATTTCGTCAGAGTATTTTCTCAGCTGCCCTCATATCCTGTAGATTCTTGTGTTTCTGCTGTCAGTTGTGTTCACAGGGCAGATTTAACTCCCCGGGTCTTGCACCACTATAGCTCATCCTGAAGGCTGAGGTTTCCTAAAATATGATCCTTGAACTCTTAGTTAATTTTGGCTAAATCATCTACCATAAGGTAGTTTCAAAAGTAACATTTGTGTTGGATTTGTGACCTTGTGGTTTTACGGAGGATCAAAAACAGCTATGTAATATGTGAAGCAGAAACTTGCTCTAGATTTTCAGTGTTCCAAACACTTAAAGCCAATGCAACACCAATGCAAGACAAATGCTGAGACATTTTTTCTCATTCTTTCTATCATCTTTTCTTTGTTTAAAAAACATATTTAGGACATGGTCTTGAGCCTGTGTTTGTGCCTCAGGGAGTTGCTGGCTATGAAACTAGGGTGAGGGAGTCCCCTTGGTCACTGTAAATAGATCAAAGGCCATACTTTATTGTGACCAGTTTTGAAGTATGTGGTTTTTGTTTTAGTCCTTGCTCAAGTTGATTACTTTTAAAATTCATAAAGTACTATAAATGAGCCCGTTAACTCATCAGTTCCAAAAATGAAAAACCTTTCCTGATTTTGGTTGTTCTCCAAGCGAAGCTGAACAGACTAACTTACTTTAGAAAAAGTGCAAAATGAGAGAGATCTGCCTTTGCACTGAAAGCAGAATGTTAGATGAAATCAAGGTTTTTGTCAGGAAAGGAATTTGGAGGGTTTAATTCTTTACTTTGATGGGTCTGCTATTCTAAGGACATCAAAAAAAAGCAGCACTGCTTTTCCAGATATTAAATGAGTATGCAGTATTCTGAAGGTGTGTATAAAATACTTAAAAATCTGGGTTTCATTTACTGCATGCTTTAGCCAAGGCATATTAATGTCTCATTAAATGTGTGAACTGAAAATGTAATGTATGGAGTCTACAGAGTGGAATCTCTTAGTAGATGATCCCAATCAGTTGCAAGTAGTGAGCCATGGGAAAATACTTTATGAATGAAATTATCTCCATATGTGATACCCTGTCTGTTGTATTTAAGGTAATTTTGAGGACAAAATTACTTGGCTCAGTATTAGTGAAATTAGGAAATTTCCACTAAGGTGGGAAAAAAGGAGTATGTTTTCTACAAAACCTTTGTTATGTGTCTCGGAGTGAAGTGATATATATAGGGGAGGTTTCAAAGTGTACCATTTCTATTTTCTACTATAGCCTGGACAGAAATGGAAGTAGAGCATTTTTTTTTCCATTTGGGAATGAGATCCAAAAGTCCTGATGCTTCAGAGTATGCTAATCAATTAATAGATTAACATGAAGCATTATCTCTGTCCTACCCAAGACTCCTTGACTAATAATGGCATAATTGCTTGTACTGTAAGAATGTGTAACATCAGAATATTTTAGGGAAGTGTATTTGGTCTAACAGGTGTCTTACTGAAAACTTCACAAGCAGAACTGACTCAATATATGTGAATTTGTGTTCCTCCAATTGAGTGTGTGTTCTCAGAGCTTACGAGAATGTAAATTAGTTATACTGTGGAAATAGTGTAGATACTCTCTAAGTATGTGAAAACTGGTGTGAGCAACAGTCAACTTTGGGTTTTTCTAAAGTAGGACATAGGTAGAGCTTTTCTGCTGTGCTAGAAGAAACATTAAAAGGTGGTTTAAAATCCCTGTACTAAATAAATAAATGTTCTTCCCTGTTTTAGGGACAAGGGGTGGTTAGCTATCCTTTCTTAAGTATTGCTGTCAAATATGCTGTAATTCTTTTGATAGTACATCTAGGGAAAGCACACATTTGAGAATCATGAACAGCTGACTCCAGTTTTATAGTGGTGACATTATGAAATTGTGACAGCTAGCATAACTTGATATCTGTTGCTGACCTTTTCCAAAGATATTTAGTGTTAGAATGCTATTGGTATAATTCCTGGATTAATACCATGTGGAATTTGAAATTGCTTGATGAATCAGGTCCTAAGGCAAAAAAATTAGAAACTGATGCAAGTGTGCATCAGCCTCAAGAAATTCAGTTTGGAAATTGGTTTAGATCATTATTTGTTGTTAGAAAAACAGGATTAACTAGAGGCAAGACACATCTCCATGTGTGGAGTGCTATTCTGATTTGTTTAGGTTGTTCATGTCTACTGCCCTCTTTATTGCTATTCTTGTTCTTCTGTGCCTCTGTTTTAGATCCTTCTATTCCTCCAGTGCAGAGACTTTTTTTCCAGTAGCCTGAACAGTATTTAATAAAGCTTGATATTCTATGACAATAACATTGTAAAAATTTATAAAAATGACAATGGGTGTTTCATTTGCATTGTGAGACACCAAGGTGTTATACCATGGTTACTTGTGTTTTGTTATTTCTTTACCTTGGAATTATGTGTATGGGGTAAATGAAAGGATAAAGGCTATTTACATGTGGTGATGCTGATTCAAGTTACAGATAAAGATATTACTTTCTACCTTTCATCTTATGATTTTCTGCTCATCCCCTCCACAGGGATGTGCAGGACAGATTATCCATGCTGGTCTTGTATGAATCCAAGTGATGTGGCTCTTAGCTACTACCATTGAAGTTGCTCTTGGCTTTCTACCAGCTCCAGGTCTCTTGATATTTAGTTTCATACTGAAAGGAAGAATAGAACAAAGAGTAATGATAATCTGACATGCTTTAGGATGGCTGTTGCTTTCAGGTATGCTCCAAAAAAAATCCAGCTGTTTGAATTGCAGCAGTTGTTTCCTTTGGTGCCTTATAATGATTTGAGCACTTTGCCTGAAGATATTGTCCTAGGTACTCCACTGACATGGGGTCATATTTAGTGTTCTGATTCCTCTCTTCAAAGTATCTAGGAGCAGTGTGTTCAAGGAGCACTCCTTTGATGTGGTATCCAACTGACAAAATTCTGCAATAGATTGTGACAAAACCATCAAATATCTTAAGAGGACAGTTGATGGGCTTTATTGCTGATACGAATGTGGACAGCTGCAGATCCACTGCCTCTAAGATCCTAGTGTAAAACTCACTTCTCTTTAAAATAATTTTTCTGGTGTCAATGTGTCATAAAAAGAAATTCTGAGTGTGTGCTCTTGTCTTTTAAGAAAAGCAATAGCCAGATGTCAACAATGCTCTTAATGTGTGGAGGTGCCCTAATGATAAACCTGGTATCCTGCCTGAACAGACAAACCAAAATGCCCAGAAATCATCCAGGATATAAAGCAGGTCAAGTCCTACTTTACACCTTCCAAAAGAAGGTGTAGATAAAAATTCTGTGTCTTCTGTAAATGTTACAAGGCTGTGCACTCCAGTAGTTTGTTATAAAAATGTAAAAAGGTAACATTTAGCAAATGTTAATTTGCTCAGCTTTGAGACCAAACCAATAATCTTTTGCCAAATAATTTACTACAATTTGATGATTCCCTGCTCTCTACAGTCAAAGTGCTGTGTGTTGCAACTTCTGGTTCAGTTATTCCAGTTCTGTTTTGGTGGCTTTTGGGCACACAACTTGGCACTGTCTCTGGATGCAAACTGAGATGGGCTGTAAACACTGTGCAGCCTTGTGTGCCTCTTGCATGGCACTGGGGAGGGAGAACCCTCACAGAGATCAAGTGCTGATGTTCAAATGTAAGCTCAGTGAAAGCAAAACTGTTAAACATTCTCACAGCATAAAAATTGCTAGACAGAACTTCCCAAGAAAATTGAAAGTATCCTTCTGAACTACTGGTTAGCAATGAAGTCAAATTGACAAGCAAATGGTTCTCTGTTCTTTTGTTTGGTTTCTATTTAGGTGTTGTGGTCTTTACACAGGAGTTAAAATGTGACATGTAGGGTCATACAGTGTTGAAATTATCTATGGAAAAGATTCTGCCTCAGAGCATGAGGGTGAAGTAAATATTTGGAGAAAGTTGAGGTAATTCTGTGGTATGTATTTTTTCTCTGCTCTAAACTTAGTATCCTAAAGCTTAGAAATGTTCTTTACCTTGGTCCTTTTCTTTTATAGTTTTGTATGAGGTTGTGGTGTTTTTTATTTTTTATTCTTTTTTTTTTTTTGTGTTTTTTCCTTTCTGGTGTGTTAGTTCTGTGTGAGTAGTTTTTTCTAGGTATCACTGCATTCCTTCCCTTTTACTTGTTTTCTTTTGTTTTTATTTATTTATGCATATCTGACATTACATGCTCATAGCATCTTTTATGTTCCACAACTGACTTAATTTTAATTTGTGAGAGATGCTAAGCGCACAAAAGGATGATAATATAGGTGGATTGTGTGGACAACAAGGCAGGGCAGTCAGTTTACAAAAAAATCCAAAACAAATGTTATTAGCAAACAAATTATAAGTCCCAACACATCTTTTGTAGAATTTCTGTATATTTTACATGTTGCTCAATATTTATCAGTTTCACCACCCTTTAAATGGGAACAATTGCTTTGAAAAATGGATTCAGATTATTTAGTTTTACTCTACTCTCTAATTAGCAACGTGTCTTCTGCTACAATGCTATTTTGTAACTTCAAGGATGATCCTTAGTAACTTTGTGACCTATGCCTTCTATCTCCCATCAAACAGTGGGAAGTGCCTGATTTTCTAGCAAACCATTACTTTCCAAAATATAATAGCGTCAAACCTTTCCTTCATTGGAGGAACATGGGAGGCAAAGCTGTAACTGCTTTGATCTCGTGGGGTGAAGGTTAGTACAGTCCAGACCTCTTCTGGTAGAAATTATAGTTTGAATCAAAGCTGTCAGCTCAGGCATACATGAATTCCTTGTTCATAACCACTTAGCTTATGTTCTTCCTGCGTGGGAGAAAGGATTTGTTGAGGGGTTTGTGGCATGGCTATGGCATATGAATTACACATATTTTGTGCAGTATAGATGAACACTAAAAAAGGAAGAATAAAAGAAAGCTGGTATGAGAACTGACACAGACCATGGCATATTAGTGAAACACTCATTGAGGTAGTTCTACAGTGGCCATTTAGGCAAACAGTTTATTAGATATTCAGCTTATCCTGAGCATTCTCATCTATCAGTTCCGAGTCTGTAATGTGCCAAGGCTGAATGAACTTGCAGTGAATGTGTGTTTAAGAAATACCACACAGCCCAATGTTTTGGTCTGTTAGAGTTATTGACTTTTGGTTAAATGCAATTAGCAACCTTACTGGGCTTGATGACTGGCTTTGTGAAAAAAATCTTCATATTTGAGAGGTAACTTGGAGCCATGCCACAACTACCTTCAAATCCTAGTCAAACATCTTCTTGTGCCCACTCTGCCTTTGTAAATCTCAACCTTTTCCTTACCTGCCATGTTTTATATGAAGTACTCTATACATACTTTTTTCATTTGCTTTTTTTTTTTTTTCTTTTAGTTTTTCCATTGATTAGCAATAAAGTGCACTATGATCAGGACTTCACTTTTTAGATCTTCAGTTCTTCTAGGAAACAAGATTTTGCAAAAGAGACATACCATCATATGGACAAACAGTAATAAAAAGCGTTTACTCCTAATAAGGTGAATTTGGACCTTGTTCCAGTTTTTGACACTTATCTGCAATGCCTTTGCAAACTAGCAGTGTGCAGGATTGTTTCTGAATTTAGGGGACACAGGGTATGTTTTCAAGTCTGCATTCTTGTTGAGATCCCAAAGATTAGAAAAGTAAATTATCTGGAAATTTAAAAAATAAAAGTACTGTGATGGAGTGGAAGAATGTGATATCATATATATTCTGGATGTTTGTGGTATTGTTTGTAAACATGACCAATCCCATTTATCATTGAAATGAGACATGTCTAAATCTACAGGGTTTGGATTTCCCTTTTTTTTAAACAGGAAGCCGCACACACCTGTTTTATTTCATTCCCTTTTAGTATTCTTTCTTTTGAGTAGATCTCTAATGACAGCAGAAACCTTACTGTTCTCATAAAGTACTCATAGCCTAAATATTCAGAGTTGTTTGTCTTTGGTCTGGGAGTCTACCTACCTTTTCAATCTTTTTTTATATTATGAAATATTGAAGTTTTGAATGGCATTTTTCATCCTTTAGCTGAAGGAAGAAAATTCATCGCTGGTGATAAATGGATGCAGCCATATTGCTATTGCTGAAATAACATCTGCTTGTGGGACACACACAGTCATCATGACTTTGATCCAATATTTTTTCCCTACATCCAGTAGCATTAAATTTGGAATCATACCTTTTTTTGTTCTACATAATACTGCTAAATATTCTCAGCAATTCAAATCAATATAATTTTATAAATTCGCATATAATATAAACTCAAATATGTATTCCTTTGGACCGTTAAATCCTGCTTTCAGTGTGAAGACAGATTGTTGGTGTAGTAAATTAAAGCTGCCTTACTGCAGCTATTTTGTCCAATGTTCTATCACAGACCTATATTAATATTTTATCCCCTTTAATATCATTACATGATGCAGGCTTAATTTAAATAGATTTGACGGGCCTCTTGGTTGGCTTGACAACCAGAGGGAAAAATTAATGTTCTGCATTTAATCTCAGCTCAAGGCGCTAAATTATTTTGGAGGTCGAAGCTGTCATGCACATCATGCTAAATTATTGAATGTAATAACTATTAGCCTGATGTCTATTTATAGATTTAAAAAAAAATTGTTTACTTAATGTATCTTCAGCTAATTTTGAAGGGAACATCTTAAATTTTTCCCATGCAATACAGTACTACCGTATCTTTTGCAGATGCAGTATTGGAGGTTGTTTAACTAGCAACCAAAAAGGAGATGATGGATTTGGAAGTCTTTTAAACTATGGAACAAAAAGAGCTTTTCTGCTGATGAATTGTGTAACATACACTTAATTACTTCAGTTCAAATATATTTAACTTTGGAAGTTCATAAAAGAATTATTTTCATGTTTTTATTATTATTGAAGAGACATAGATCCCAAGGAGGAATGCAAGTGGTTAGCACGTATCTTAAAAACCCCAGCTTAGAGCTTAAGAGCTGTTACCTGAGGAGTACCATATGCTTTAGTAAACATGTAGAGCAGAATAGACTGAAAATATAATAAAAATTTTATTAGCAATTTTATAAAGACTGCTATTATAGGAGTCACAATAAAGTTAAAGTAGCGTAATTATTCTCACTGATGATGGTACATGTTTGCATAGTTTTGCATCTCCTCTGCTGTTCTAATTTTTCATGCTAAATAATAGCAAGTAGTGTGATAATGCATCCTTAACAATGTTAGACTTATAGGTCTGTTTGTTTGGTGAGGGCTCTGAGGAAAACTAGTATCTAGTGTGTATCACACACCACTGTCTTCTAAATTGCCCATTTTCTCTATTGGCCCAAGAATCAGTTTCTCTCTGATCCCACTGTCTGTGTTTTATTCTCATCTTTTAAAGATGAAAATATGAAGTTCTTTATCAGTATAATTCAATTATCTCTATACGATAATAATCTCTATATGATGCTTTGTGAAGTCAAGTTTCCCTGTTTCTCTGAAGTAGCATGAACTGTGACCAATGGATTGTAAGGAACCATGAACATCTGGAAGACATTCCCTTGCCATGGGTGGTAATGGACCATGGCAGTGGTTATCACTATACTGGTTGTATGAGTTGCCACATTTATTGTTTAGATGTATAACAACTGAGAGGTGTCATCCCATGGAATGTCATTGATTCAAAATTAGAATACTTAATAAACTGACTCTTAGACATTGGTGTAACCAGAGTACAAGGCAGCATTCCCTTTTTACTCTGAAAAAGAGAAATTAAATGTATCCTTGTACAAAAGCCCATATATAAGTTCATTTTTTGGGTTTGTTTTGCTTTGAACCAAGACAGCATGAGCAAATGTGTTTGTTTTTGTTTTTTTTTTTTTCTTTTAATATAGCTGTAATTTAAGTAGTTCTGCTGTTCCCTGTTTTGACTGCAGTAGAATTTTTGTGTTCTTAAATTTTCCTTTGGTTCTTTTTAACAGCCTTCTAAACTCAAGCCCTTATCTCTCTCACACCAACTCTTCAACTGCTGCAAGTACATTCTTGGAGCATAGGACTCGAAACTTTGCTGTAGCAGACTCTATTGAATAGCCTGAATAATAAATAGGAATTGATAGATGAAATAATTGCCTTGGCATTTGTCCACAAATGTCTGTAGCAAAGCTGGGGATGAAGCCTTAGGCAGCTCAGCTCAGTGTGCCTTGACCACAGTCTTTGCTGACTCTAGGGGAAAGGGTTGTGTCCCTTCACTTTAAGACCCAGATTTTCTTTTCTAAGAATTTTCAGTTATTTATTACAATTTCTCTTCTTTGAGATTGGGAAGGGGCACGGGAAGAAGGAGATTTTTTTCTCTTGAACCCCTCCCTCTGCTTTTTAAAATTTTGTTATTTTTGATCTGATGATTATAAGTAGAGAAAATAATCCCAAAGCTAGCATTAATCCTTTAATGACTTGCTCTCACTTTTCTCTGAATGATCTTGGAAAAGTAGGGGAAAGATTGGGGCAGGATTTTCTGATATATTATTACATCCATAGTCCTTCAGTGTTCTTAATATCATAGCTCTGATGATAATGAATGCTAGGAATTTCAGAGGATTTTTTTTGTAAAAAAACGTAACAAACAAACGTCCAAAACCCAACAAACCCCAAACCCTATGAAAAACAAAACTACACCCCCATGATGATTTTTTTTCAATAGCACTATAACTTTTTTTTTCTACAGTCTTTTTCTCCTCCATGCATTCCAAAGGAATGCCCTTAGATTTCAGAAATATAGGAGAGACTGTTTTCCCTGGTTTTATGTGAGCTTTGTCTTTTTCAAAGAACCTTACATTGTAATTAAGGTTCAAAGTTATCTTAAAATAAAGTAGATTTTTTTTTTTTTTTTAAACCAAAGCTATTTGGTAGTCTTGAATGTTAGGGATTTAGGCTTTTTTTCCTCTCTCCACCCTCTTTATCCCCCATAATGGTGTATTTGCATGCTATCCAGGCATCCAAGTGGATGGATAGAGAGAAGGTTCGCAGCAGACACCCTGCATTTAGCATTCACATGTATGTGGGCTTGTTACTGTGGTTGAGATGTTCCAGCATGAGCTCAGTTCTGATCCCTGCCTTGTATCCTTGGTGTACCCTGCCTCCTGCATCAGTGGAGAAATGAAGTGTCTTAATTGCTTCAGGCTTCTAGGACCAGTGCTGATCCTTTCCTTATAATGTCTTAGTTACTGAAGCATATTTTTTTCAGACCTTTTGCTTACTGTTTTCTCTACTTTTTAATGGGCTACAGAAAATTCAAAATAAACATTTGTCTCTTACAATAGTGTTCTGTGTGAGTACAGCTGTACACATACAGCATCCAGACAAACAGTAGGAGCCGGTATATGCTTTGTTTGCTTTTTCACAGCTTATTTATTTTTATTTGGTCTGATTCACTTAAAAGACATCTTCCAGAAAAGATTTATTTTTTCCTTACATGTGGTTTCTCCTCTAAGTCAGATAGCTTTTCCTGCAAAAATTGCTGACTGATTAATAGTAAGTGGAAGAATGCTGAATCTTGGTTGCCTGCTGGGGAGTATTACTGCTAGTTATTTTACTACCTTTCTTCTAATTTGTATCCTAAGATATTACTTCTTGTCATATTGCTACTGTTTAAATTCCTGATCTGAAATGGAGATATAAAGACAGCCCAGTAACATAAGTGAAGTAATAGTTATAATTTTAGAAGTGCAGGAAATTCAGTCTTTAACCAAGATTATAAATAGTCTATTGACTCTTTTATTCATTACAACCTGCCTTTTGCTGTGCACTTTCAAATGTTGATGAAAAAAATCTATGGGTGTATAACAGGCTAGAATAGCTGTCTGGATGCAATATAAAAGTCACAGCTTTCTGTGCTGCCTTTGTCACTCTTTTACAGTGAATTAGCATGACCTGTTACTGTTAAATAGTTGGGGTATGTCTTTGTAAGCAGATTGGAGCCTGTCCTTCAATCTTGTGAGCAAAATGGAATGAACAGAGTGTGATTAAATAGTGTTCTCTTTACTTCGGTGAGCTAATGTGGCTTTAGGTTTTCTAGCCTGTTTCTAAACAGTGTTTTTCAGTCATACCACATCCATTCAGCTGCGAACATGGCTACAACAGTGCATGGAATTTTTGCCTCATTGAGACCCAGCCTTAAATAGGTTGGTTGGGAAAGGGCTTGAGAATGCCAAGTTCAACCTTACTTAAAGTCAATGATATTTTTGCTGTTAGCTTCCACAAGATCACAAACATTGTATAAGAACATGATTTCTCAAGCTACTTCACTAATTAAAAATTGATTTTTGGCTTTGTGTGGATTAAAGTTGCTATATACAAAGTTGAAGGTGATTTTGTGTTTCCACTCTGAAAGCTCAGTTGCCTTACAGCTTGTGCAAGAACTGAGCTGGGAATAGTGGTAAATCTAATTCTTCTTTAAAAACAACATAATACTGACAACAATTGTACAACAACTGTGTACACAAATCTCTTGTTCCTGCAAGAATTTCACTGATTGCTGATTCTGGATGTTTTATACTACATTAGCTACATTTTTTACCCCAGACAAAATCCAAGTTCTGACTGCGCATCAACTTCTTTTGTTGTTCTTGTTTTGGCTAAAACTCTTAAGTTCTTTTTGGGCTGCCAGTTTGCACTGTCCATGATGATTTAAATTAGTTCTTCCCATAGGAAAGCAGAAAACACCGTCTTAATTTGATTGTTTGGTTGTTCTGACATGGAAAAACATGCTAGTTGTAAACAGACTACTTTACAGAAACACTGGTACAGGATGTCTCTCCCAGCATCTGTTCAGCAACATTTGGAATCTAAGCAGATTGGTTTGATTCTGAGCTGTTGCAGTAAAGATTTATAGGTGAAGAACCTTTTTGTGTGACCTATTTTCAGTTTAAACAATGCACTGAAGTTCATGGTGAGTTAAGAGGAAGGTCTGTCTGGACCATAAACCTACAGCACTGTTTTACTATTGAGCAATTATAATTATTTCTTTAGTAGATTCTCAGGAATGAATTATCTTAATATATTTTTAATTTTATTTTTCATTTTCCAGGCAAGTGCAGGCTGACAAGTGTACAAGAAGCCTTCAAATCCATAGTAAGAATGATGTATGGCGAGTGTATAACTTGAACAATGTGAACCTAAGACTGCCTAAAGGATATTTCAGCTAAGCACTCACATTTAAAACTCATCCAATGGGGTTGCCATTCAATATCCTGCTTTCCTTTTCCTCATTGTGCCTTACATTGCAGTGGGGAGAGTACAAGTTAATCAGCAGGTGAGTTTCTGGTTGTAAGCTGTGAATCAAAGGGATGGGCTGTCTGAGGAAGCTCTGGACCTGCAGGGGGATGCGAGAGATTAGACTTGCAGCTCAGAGTGGTTCAGGTATTTTTGCTTCTGGTTTTGCACAAGGCTATGGGCTAGATGCTCTCTTTAAAACACTGCCAAGGCTATTTCCTGATTCTTCTGGCTTAGCCATGTTATACCTTATGGTGAGCACATCAGTGTGAGTGAGTGCAATAGAATGATTGAGCTTAATAGAATGTACTAAAACCAGTACAATGTATTTCTGTATGTTGTTCAGCAGGTAGGACATCTGTGTGTTTTTAGCTTTCTACTATTGTAGATACACATTGTATTTGCTCAGGTTATAGCAGTGAATTGAAAAATGTAAACAATAGGAAAAGTACAGTTACCTCCTCATAATACATAAAAAATGTGATGCAAAATGATGCTTGGGGTTAATCAGTGAGGCTGTAGACCAGATGTGAACCAGTATCATTAAGCCATTGACCACAAGAAAGATTTATTTACCTGCGTCTCCAGTGCAGCAATAAAATATGTGGGTGTCCAGAAACATGTCACAGACATCCCGCTGTTGTAGTGTTATAGGACATACCATCCCTTTAAGTACACTTTTTAACGGTTTTTAATGATTATGTGCTTAATTACTTGATTCCTTAGCTTAAATAATTGAAGTAGAATATGCAGGTTAACTTGTATCACTTGTTTGTAGGTGGAAGCTGATGAAAATCCTTCTTGTTTTGCAATTTTTCCTGGGGAAAGTGACAATATTTTTCATATTTCCTAGAGCAGCCAGCTTCTTTTCTATGCTGGTGTTTAATAAGATGAACTAAGCTCTCTGAGATCAGCAAAAAAGATTTTTGAATGACATAGACTATTAAAAAGGATTAAAAAAAGTAGCTAGCTGCACATTTTAATACAATAGATATTTTGCTGGTAAAACATTCCTGCATAAGCAATTCTATTGCTTGGAGTCCACAAACTTTTAATGCTCCTTTCATTATTTTCTGTAATTTCACATCAAATTTACATTTACCTAGAATTCCCATTGAATAAAATCTAGTCTGCTTTCATTTCTTAGTGGTGATCCTCCTACGCAGTCTTACCTTCTGTTGACCTACATTTGATGTGCAGCTCTCTTCTGAAAAACTGACACTGTTGAAAAGTATAATTTAAAATGGACTTACTGCTCAGCACGGCCTCTTAGAGTGAAAAGTCAGCAAAAAAAACCCCCAACCAAACATTTCTGCTTTTTCTATGCACAACTTGGAGATAATAATCTTAAAAAAGAAATACAGGACATTTGCATTGCATATTTTTCAGGATTGGTTGTTGAGCTTCTGTAAGATCACAGAAGGGTATAATTGCAGAAGGTGTGGTGGTGGTTTCACAGGCCCCAGCAAAGTGGGGTGGTGGGGTTTATACCAGCAGAAAGCCTCTCCTGAGCTGGTTAAGATCTGTTTGAAGGCAAATTACACATTCCATCCTTCATGCTGCACATGCAGTGCTGGTGAGTAACATTGGAACAGGGCCTGAAAGATGTACCAGATTTTTTAAGCTTTTCTGGCTGGCTCATTTTTCTTTGAAGGAAGCTTATTTGAAAGTGGCGTTTATGTATGTATTGACTAGCAAGGAACATTTTGGATGGAAACACTAGCAGCTGTGGGGCTAGAGACATTAATTTCTTCTCTGATTTTTTTTAACTGTTAGCTTCCCTGTAGGTAGAGTAATACTATTTCAGTATCAGTTCTGACTCGGAGTTTTCTTTAGCCATTATAAGAGTTGGAAGTAGAAACAGTAGTAGGTGGGAAAGAGAATGGAATAAGAAACTTTTGAGTATCTTAATCAAGAATCACTGGAGATAATTGGAGAGGGATCAAGAATAAAAAAGTAGTCTCAAGCCAGTGAAGTTATGGAAACTGATTTAATAGTACAGTGACGCACAATCCATTTATCAAACTGTGGTCAAGAAACAGTAATGATGTTGTGCTTTGTGAAAATAATTTGCTGAACAGGATTTAAAAAAGAAATAAGTTGGATAAACTTTGAAGATATTTTGCAAGATTTGAGACTTGCTCAAAGTTTTTAAAGTTGGTGGTACTCTTAATTGAAACCATGTTATAATGGAGCATCATGGTAAGAAAAGACTGCCAGAACATCCTGGCAGGATGTGGAAAAAGCAGTGAGAATCTGCATGCTGCAGAGTAAATCAGGTTGTAGTCTGGGAAGGAAAATAGAACAGGTTCTTTGAACCTAGGAAGGACCTTATAATTTAATTAAAATAAGCTTGTAAAAAATAATGCATAAGATTTCACAAATCATGAAAGTACAACTTATCTTAATCTGTGTCCAGGCTTTGGAAAGATAACTGTGAGAAATGAGAGGTATACTAAATCTGAAAGTAAGAATAGTACCTGAGGAGGAACAAAATATATTTTTTGTGGCAAAGAACAGTGACTGGGAGAAGTTTTCCATAGACCTTTCTTTCTAGTTACCAAACAATTACCTTGAACACAAATGGAACTTAGATGCTTCTAACAGCCCAGTCATGCAGAAACCAATACTCTGTAATGGAAGTTAAGATAAAGGATGTGTGACTCAGTCCCATTGGATCCAGGGTGGAGTTTGTGTCTTTAGTTGTGCAGTGGGGGAGCATGATTACTAAGTATGTCTGTGAGCTAAATGGATTTGCCTCAGGAAACAAAACTATGTATTCTAGGACTGAAAAGACTACAAAAGTTATTTCAGAAAGTTATGCTATCATAGAATAACATTAGCTCTTGCATATAAAGGGAAGAAAATGGCCAAATTAAATAAAAATGCAGGAAATACTCTAGGATAGGTCAGATTTTCAGAAAGGGCATAAATGAAGCCAAGGATAAAACTAATATTTAGCATGGTTCAGTGTAAGAAGCAATTATGTTACCATGTTTAAAGAAAAGTGGAGGGCTTGGTCTAGAATGGAAGCATTTTTGCATCCAATCATTACTCTATGGTCTTTCATATAGTTATTTCCACATTCTAGAAATAACGTGCCAGGGAACCTTAACATGTTTGAGCCACAGATTGTGTGCTGAATACTCAAGGTGCTAACTGCCCATAATAGATGTGTTTGAGCAAGATGACTTGCTCTATCAAAATACGGGCATCCAGGGGCTGTTGTAGTGTGTGGTGCTGTCAGCTGAAAAGCTGCTTCATGCAAGACGTTATCAGGCTCTTGATTGGGAGATCACTTCTGTTACAACAGGAGACACCTCAACCAGATCCTGTGCTGCAGTGGGGGTTGATGTGACCTGCTTAGATGAACCTGATGGGCACCTGGTGACTTTTCACCACTGGAGATTTAAGAGGAGTATCTGGAACTTCAGTTACCCAAGAGGGCATTATGGATGGGGAGTGACAGGAGTGTGAAGAGGCCATTATGGATGGACACATGACAGGAGTGTGAAGGGCTGAGCAAAACATCAGAGGTTAAATCTGCAGAGGTGTATCTTTTAATACGCATGGTACTGTCACTTACTGCATGATGACTTTGATTTACATCTGGTTTTATCAAGACTCCTTTCTTCCAAAGAAGGGAATGATTAGAGCTCATCAGAGCCTGACAGCTGGAGTTCCTTCCCTGCTTCTCATGTTTCCTTTTCAAAAGTAATCTTGGTTTATGTGCCAAATAAAAATATATAAAAATCATAGTCACAAGATTATTCCAAGTTTTTTTCTTGGTTGCTTTCACCTAATATACCAGCATTACAGAACATGTCTGCTGTATCTAATACTACAGTGCTAATTGGATATGTTCTTTCCTCATTTGTATTTCCTCTTAAATATCAATGGTATAAAAATTATATTACATCAACTTTTCTTCCATACTTTGTTTTTCTGTTAAAAAAACACCAATAAATATTGATTCAGCTGCTAGTTCTAAAGTGGCTAACTGCTTCTGCTCCTATAAAAAAGTTATAAGAGACAGATGTGAAATCTTTTTACCTCTCTTCATTATTGTTAATTCTTATGGCAGTTCAATTTGCCTGAGATTAATTTGGCCTGTGAGTGGCCCCACTCAAAGAGCAAATATCAAACTAACTCTTGAGAGAAGTTTGAAACTGTGTAGTCTGGGATACTTAAGCATTTCAAAGTTCCCACTTTTCTTATCTTGAGGATAAGATTTCTCCTGGCCCATGAGGAAAAGCCAAGGAGTTCTGAATTCTATACCACTGTTTCTTTGATCCTCTGATACAATAACTTGGTAGTATATCTCTAATGTGGCTCACCAAATACTTTTTGTACAGTCATGGTATACAGAAATGCAAAATCCCACAATTTCAGACTCAGGTAACTTAGCAGAAGTTACACCTTCTATTTGATGGCTTTTCTGTGCCAAACTTAGAGATTCTGATGAGCACATCATGATCACCATTTCCCCCACAAATGATCTACATTTAGACACATTAAAAATCTGCATAGATATAGCATCTAGAACTTTTCCTCTCTACCGTTATCTCATCTAGCTTTTAAACTTTTTTTTTTCCCAAACAGAAACCTAATCTGTCACTTTCCATCTCATTGGGGTGGCATAGCAGGAAAAACACATTTTCTCACAAAATCTGAACTATGATAAATTGACTGCTTTTCTATAGGAAGCATTATAAGGCTGTTAGATTGCATAGCATATTTTTACACATTGAAAGCCATACTTTAAGCACATATTACTACAGTTTAGGCTGTTGGAAAAAAATGTCTACGAGTTTTGTTGCTCTGAAGGTTCATTGAGAGGTCTTATGAAGTAACAGCAATGGCATATTCCACTGTTCAGTGCAGGGAAACTGCCAGAAGATCAATTTAAAGAGGAGAAAGCTCAAGGGCTGCATTTATTTTCTTTGATTACCTGGATATGTGTGGTCTTGTTGTGCAATCATAGATATAACAGAATACCTCTCTCCAGGGAAAGAAATATAAGATGCTGGTTCACATACGCTGGGATAGAGGAAGTGACAGATAGTGGAGAATTCCCTTATTTGCAATGGTCTGATCAGATCTTTTCATCACAGTTCTCATTCAGAGATCTGTAAAATCATAAATGACCAAGTCATGACCATAAAAATCTGTATTTTGTTAGTGCACTTTACAGTTTGCTCTAGCTGAAAATAAAGAGTGAATTTCATCTTGGAAGAAGTGTTTGGAAGGATGTTTTAAGAAAAATGATATGCAAATATGATTGAGGTTGATAATTAGCTATAAATGCTTGTCTTCTGGGAAACTGAACTAAAGTAGAAACCAGAATGCCAAAGACTATCCCTCAAAAGGTTATAAAACATCAGTATTCTGAGATCCCAGGTGGTGGTATTTTTGGCTTTCATGAAGATTAGTTCATTTAATTATATTTAATTTATTGATTGAAATCAATTTAGTTGATTTAATTGTATTTAATTGCAGTACTCAGTTTCTTGTTCAGAGTCTTTTGATTTATTAACAATTGTTGAAAATATTTGTCATACCCAAGATGAAATTCTGTCCACAGTGATGAGTGGCAGTATTGGCATGGACTTGAAACAAATTGATCTCTTATCTACTGGACCCTCCTGTAAGAAGTAATTCTATTGTATTAAAACAAGGAATCAGTGAGACAAATTTTCAGTGAAAAAATGAAATACTTCTTAAGTCAGATCTTTGCTTATTAATGTTAACAGCATGGCTGACTTGAAAATGTTAGGTTGCTCAGATCAAGTGTCAGAAGCCAAGAAATGGCAGTTCTTAATCTTGTGGGAACGTAATGTAACAGTTCCTAATTGGGTTAGTATGTACTGTCTGATCATGCCATATGATGTTTAGCTGTCTAATTTATTGATATTCTTTCCCAGGCTTTTATTCTTTATATAATTCACAATTCATGGTTAAATACAAAAAATCTATGTGATGTTCAGAATCCAAAAGAAATAAGAAGGCAAATATTTATTATGGGGAAAAACATACCTCATCTACAGAGATATTTTTATAAACTTCCTGCAAATGGATCTTTTTATTTCCCAAATAATTTATATTGCTGCTTTTTAGTTTTTATGTCTTGCTTATAAAATTAACCTGTGATTAAATAAAGTTATTGCAATTAAATTATCAAGATTGTCACTTCATGCATGTACAGAAAGTGGATTTGTATTGATAGCTTTCTCGTGACTCCAGCAGTCCTGCACTGGTGGTTTTCTGTGATCTCCAGTATCTTAAAGGGAGGTGAGGGTAAAGGTGGGAATAATTACTTTGCTAACAGAGTGGGATTTTATGGTACCAAACCACCATCAAGAGACATCTAATACTACTGAAGTGTGTCCCCTCTCCTCAAAACCCCCTTTCAAGCTGAGTTAAGTAGTAGAGATTGGTACTAATGCTCATATTACAGTAAATTGTGCTGGAATGTTGAACAGAGGACTGGCAAGAAGTGAGAAAGACATTGATTTTTATCCATATTCACAGTAATTTTGACCTCACAGTGATAATGGTAAAGGGTAAATATACTCTGTATGAAATGGAAAACTGTTTTTTGCAGCTGTTACTGCATTGGTACTGGCTCTTTGCTTGTAATTCTAGTATATTAGAGGGGTTTCTTTGGTTTTAATTTTTTTGGAAGGGGTCTAAAACAGAGGCAGAACTCAGATTTTCTCACTGTGTATTTTTAAGGTTTAAAAATGTTGGATTTCAAGTCACAGATACCTTATTTGAAAGAAGAATCACACTGAAGCTTTATGTGTGTTCATGCCTGTGATTAAAAGTTTTTTACATATGCATCCATTTCCTTTAGCTGCTCTGCTGTCTCTGTCTGAAAATAACAGCGCTGTCAAAGTGACAAAGGCTAGGTTGAACTCCTAAGGGAAGTAATTATAGCAGCACAGAACAGAAGGTAAAATTATAATTTGTTTGCTATTTTATAATGTGGCATCAAATATTTATCATAGTATCAGTAAAAAGGCCACAAACTTTATGTAAATTTTAGAATGTAACAGTAAATGAACTTGTGCTGCAATGAAAACCTAGGTTTGCTTAAGAGACAAAAAAAATCTTCTAACAATGTTTTAGTCACAGTATAAAATATTCAAGATGTAGTATTCTGCTGCCTAGTTTTATAAAAAAATTTACTACTTTTATCCATATCTACCCTAACACATTTGGATAGACTATTCTCAGGCTAAGTTCTGTCAGAGCTTACTGTATCAGAAAGGAGATGTCAGACATACGTCAAAGGTAGACACTGGTTTTAGGAAAAATCTATATCTCAGTCTCTGTCTGCTTATGTCAGTATAAAGGAATATTTTGTTAATCTGAAGTTATTTGGGATAGTCTGGACCATGGCAGTAATGAATTTGATCTCTCACCCTGTACACACTTCACAAGAGAGGGTTTGTGTCTTTCCCGTATTTTCTTTACTGCCCTTTATGCAGTATGCAGTGTTCTCAATGCATGTAGTTAAATATTTGTTCAGTGCATAAAAATACAGATTTCAAACAACATGTAGCTGAGCTCTTCTTGCAAGTTAATGCACAGAGTGATTATCCTACTTTGAACATGTATAGCCATGGGAAAGACACAGATCCTTATGTCAAATCACATAATTTGTTCATATCTGTCAGCCACAATGCTTTTCTCCCATTCTACATTCCTCTGAAATATTATCTGTCTGGCTGGTAAAATTTAGAATTTGAACATAACAGATCTTCAATGTGATTTTGGTCCAAAGACTGTTAAAAACTCTGATTGGAGTTTCTTCTACCATGTTGGCTAAATACTCATCGCACCTCTGTGGATAACATACATGGCTTTTGAGCTGAGGTAAAGGGAATAAAAAAAGGCATAAATAAGCATAAAGTTAATATGCAGCGTTAGGATCCATATGTTGAAGTATGTTGTTAATTAATAAATTCATGCTTGAGGAAATCTTCGGTAAACATTCATGCCAGCTACTGAGTCATGCTCATACACTCAAACTAAAACCAGGAAATAATGCTTAACTCTGTATATTATTATCAGTTAATTGTTGCATTGGTTGAATTTGGTGTATTATGCTAATACACATGACAAAATATCAACAAGTATGGTTCTATATTGATTTTAATATATATATAGTATCAAATGGAATTGCATTCTGTGCTTTTAATACTTGGTTCTGATATTGTCATATAGAAGAACCTGCTTTCAAGAACCTTGGAATTAAAAATATTTAGCACTATGTAAAATGCTCCAAAGTACTCCTGCCTTATATTTAATCAGTGTGCATGTACCCAGCAGGAAAAAAAATCCTGATTTTCAGATCATTGAGTTTAAACCCCTGTCTATAAATTTTGAATTGAAGTCTTTTGGGCCATGAAGAATTTCTTAAGTATGTTATACTGGAATATATGTTATTAGTAAATTTATCCATATGATGAATGCATTTTCTGTATGGGTAGAGTAAGCAGTAGCAGATTCCAGGTTGTACTCCCAGATGGGGGCAGCATTGGTTTAGAAAGAAAGCCAGGAGTCAGGTAGTCCTGAACTGCTGCTCCTTGAGGAAGAACTGAGTGTTCCCTGATAAGCTCCCAAATCAGACTAATAAAATCTGTATGTTAAATCTGTATGTAAAATGTTAGTCAGATCAGCGTGCCCCATAATCACTGCTTGTGGAACCATTTGTCTGTCTTTATCCAATAAAATTATTTTAACCAAGAATTCATCAGAGGAAATGTTCATAGGGAAAAAGGTACATCCTTAAGGATAAAGATTTATCCTTAAAAATATTCAGCTATTGCTAATCCTGTCAGGAAATTAATTCTTGGCACTGCAACATAAAATATCCGTCAAATATCACTACATATTTTCCAAGAATTTCATACTGTCAATGTTTGGTTACATAAAGAATTAGAAGAAACAAGACTGGTGATGTAGGTATTGAAGTTGACTGAGTTTACAAGAACCTTCAAGATCACTGTCCACTGGTATTGTCTGTGGTGCATTTTTGGGTTTTCCATAGAGAGAAATTCCTTCAGTCAGACAGTGCTTACACACACTCACCTCCCTTCTCTCTCCTCTTAGAGGATTACTGCAGCACATAGAAGGGTATCTTTATTAGTCCTGGAAAATGGGGAATACCTTGAGTAAATGGCATAGAAAGGAAAAAAGATAAAAGAACAATTAAATAGTATTTTGAATCTGTTGCAGGTGCAGCCTAGACCAATTTCATTGCTTGAAACTAGATCATCATATTTCTTCAGTTCAGTTCATTGTTAGTGTTTCCACAGTGTAAAGATAAAAACTGCACAAAGCTATTGAATTTGTAAAGGCAGTCTGAACTTTTTTTGCAGCTTGTTTTTCTGTGGTTAGAGCAAAGTGAAAGGAGAGACATTCTGTGTCTGCTTCTGTAGAGCTGCCAGAAGAATTAGTCTTGAAATCTGTTGCCAATTGCTTGTTCATTTATGAACTGGAGGAAGCCATTCCTCATTCAGTCTGAAAATAGAGGTGTGGCAATCAGAAAATTTGCATCTTTCTTTTTATTACCAAGACTGGTGATCAAAATCTTGTAAGAATAATTGGTGATTCTTGCTGCAGAAAATGTCTTCCTTCAAACAGCTTAACTGTCAGCTATCAAATTCCCTTCTGAGACGAAAGCAAACTGGAGAAATGTACCTGTAAAACTTTGCTTTTGTGTGTGCATGAAGTTTTTGTTGAGTGTACATAACCCAGCGTATTCAGTGTATATGTATGATATATAATGTGTATTTCATATATACATTTGTATTTAAAAGTGTACAGTGTTTGGATGTACAAAGGCCTCCAGAAATGTGTTATAATGGGGATGGAATCATGATTATGACAAGCAGGGAAATGACACATT
Source organism: Onychostruthus taczanowskii (assembly GCF_017590055.1). Taxonomy (NCBI): domain Eukaryota; kingdom Metazoa; phylum Chordata; class Aves; order Passeriformes; family Passeridae; genus Onychostruthus; species Onychostruthus taczanowskii. Next base: position 10,460,822 of record NW_024498351.1, read on the forward strand.
TCTCCTCAGACATACCTGCCTTCATAATGTGTTCCACCAGATTTTTATGTGATGAATTCCACAAAAGTGTTTGTGGTGATGGCTTTTGGCTTTGTTATGACTGGGGTGAGGTCAACAGAGCAAACACCCTACTCTTTTCTCTCTAATTTGGCATTAATTAATTATACGGGTGTGTTCCCGTGTAGAACATTATCTGAGGAAATTCATGCTGCATGCTATTTGCCCTACATCTACAGGTTCTGAAATGCCTCTGTGTGCTCTGGAGAGCAGCTCATGTAACAAAAACACATCTCTGGTACAGCAAAGGGGATTGAGGTTTAGATAAGGTTGAATAAGGCTGAAATATGTCTGGATGACTGAAAAAATGAACTGTTGAACATACAGGATTGACTGCAGCAGGTGTAAAATAACGTTATCTTCAACCTTTGTGCAAAAATTGCAGAAAGGGTAATTTTGAGTTGCAATTAGAAGAAGACTAAATCCAAATCCTTCACAGGAGAGAAAAGCTAGAGGCAAGGTGGGGTGGCACCATGTTCATATAGCCTATATTGTATTTGAGTCTGCATTGCAGAGAGAAGTTGTAATTACAGCATACCAAGGCACTCCTGAGTAGTCTTTAGCCAACTCAGCTGAATGCTGATGTCTTAAAGCCGTGCTAATATCATCATCAGAAAGGGAGGGTACATCCAAAGAGATTAGTGGCCCCCTTTTTACTGAAAATGTCTGAAACTTTGAGAATGGGTATTAAAAATGAAGACTAATATTCTTTGATGTAACACAGCCAATGGTAAATTTGAGAGCCCTTTCTCTAGATGGGTGTCTTGTGTACGTGTTATTCCTAATACTGTTTGATGATGGCACCGTTTGTGTGGTCACTGTAAGAAATGCTCTCAAATTCTCAGAAATTACTTAGGGAGTAAAAAAAGGGTCTGAAATGACAGGATTTCTTCTTTTACCTGATTATTGTAGGTAGGCTGTAGTCGTAACATCATTTTATAAAACTATTAATTTGCTAATTTTTTTAAAGGAAAATAAAACCTTATTTTTTTCTTTAATTTGCTTCAGGAATATTATGTATGAAACAAAACAAAAGAAATAGGTGCAGATATTTCAAGGTATTTTGTGGCTATGCACATCTGCAAAAAATGCAGGACCTAGCAGAGCACTAAATATTACAGTACAAAAGAACAGGATTTTCTTGCCCTTCCATTTTTGTGGTAGATTCTTATAACTGGAACAAGTGAGCTATTAAAGAGACATGGTTGTTTTGATTGCTCAAAATATTCCTAATGTTTTATGCATGCAGGTGGATTGCAAATGTATCATGACTAATTTATTTCTCAATTAATGTTAGTCCATTAACTAAAATATTTGTCTAGTTGGGTTTTTTATTAGACAGTAAACTAACTCTGATTTTATGCAGATGCACTTCAGTGTCCTCATTGAAATAATATTTGTAGAATAAAGATGCTTAATCAGATTTATCGTAGTGAAGCTCCTTTGACATTGGCCATATCTGACAAAGTCCACCAGGTTTTATTGCGTGGCATTGACTGTAGTGATCAGTGACTGAACACTAATGCTGTGTTCTTAATTTCAGGATATGAATAACATTTACCAGTGTATTTAGCAGATAAATGGAAAACCAGATCTTATTGTCAAAAAGAAAATGTGTGTAGAATGTAATTTTTAAACCATGTTTGCTGTATTTTACACTTATGGAAGCTTCTTTTTACTTTTACTATTCAAAAAACCTGTAGCACCAAAGCCTAAAAAATTGTTAAATTAAGCCCAAAACAGATTATGATGAAATTTATATGAAAGGAAGATATGACTACCCTGATATCTTTAATTTACGACATGTTCAGTGCTAGTAATGTATATAACTCTTGATTGGGGAATAGCAGAAGAGGGTTAGCTTTTGTCATGCAGCCTTTTATCCTCATATCATGGAACAGAAGTATGGGAAACGGGCAGTGTGTTGCCTCTAGACCTTTTATTTCATCTTTAACAAAGAAGTATAGTTCATGAGTTTATTGTACCTTTTTTAAGCTACAAACTGATTTCCTCTTTTCATGATGTGTACAAAGCAGACTGCTGGTCCTTTTAAAGAATGTCTTATTTGTGCTGACATAACTGAAACCAAACATGTCTCAGATACAGCATGATGGTACCAGGATCTTGTGAAAGCTATTAAGAAGTCAATTCAAAATAGAAACAACCAGGGAATTTTTGGTGAAAGCTTTTTCATCACAAAGTCTTTAATTGTTTCAGTATCCATCAAGGACTTTGGTGACACTGATCTGTATTTTTGCTTCTGGTCAAGAAGAAAAAGTTGTTAAGGTAAGAGAAGTCTCGGTCCAGGTGAATGACCAAGTACTGATTGCTGCTCTTGCAGCAGTCTCTCCTTAAATTTATGTTACACATTCTGGAAAATGCCTGTTTTATCCTCATATAGAACAAAATAAAGTTCTGAGCATCGAAACATTTTCATTGAAATGATATTTTTATTTTTGTAGCTGATGTACAGGTTTTTGCTGGGTTAGAGTTGAGTTTTCTTCATAGTAGCTGATACGCGGCTGTGTTTTGCATTTGTCCTGGAAACAGTTTTGATAACACAGGGATGTTGTAGTTACTGCTGAACACAAGAGTTAAGATCTTTGCTGGTCCTTATCCCACCCCACCAGCGAGGAAGCTGAGGGTGCACAATAAGTTGGGAAGGGACACACAGGATGGCTGAGTCATACTGACCAAAGCAATATTCCAAACTCAACCCTTGAGTTTTGTCACTTTTAGTCTTCACATTTTCTCCCTGATCCTGCTGGTGTGGCAGTGAGTGAGTGGTTATGTGATCCTTAGTTGTCAACTGGGATTAAAAAACACCTCCGGCCCAGTTATTTGAACCTTGTTCTTATGTTCAAGCTGTCTCCAGGGCACCATCTCCTCCTCTAAGGGCATGGAAGCTAGACCATATTTTATTGTTTCTTCTGTCTCTATCCTTTATCAGTGCAGGCCTTTGTCATATATTGTTTCTACAATCTCTTTGCAACCTTTCCCCACTCATATATTGGTGTGAAGAGCTGCTCAGTAAACCAGATTTAGGAGTCAGTTTATGTTTGGAAAAAGAAAAAGTAGAAATGCCTTCCCCTTTTACCATCTTTTCCACCTACAGTGTGTATAAAGTGCTTAGACTGACAAACTCTTTACATATCCCCTAGGTGGCAGGGTGAAATGTAATGTCTTAATAGTAAAAGCTATGTGAAAATCTTTACCTGAAAAAAGCTCAGCTCAATGAGGATTTTCTTCTCAAGGTAAAACTCAGCTGAGTATCTTCAGGAGGATTTTCTCAGGTCCACAGCTCTTTGGCTTTGCCTGGAGATCATACAGTGTGTCATTCATGTTACCCATCTGTGCTTTGTATTTTTCACTGATTACTATTCATCAAGTCTGCTAACTGGGAAGAAGTGTAATACCAGCCAACAGCTTTTCACTTGGGACAATCTCAAAGTCAGGTTCTGGCTTTTTGTGGTCTTCAGAAGCTATGAATCTGAACCAAACTTGTTAACTCTTTGAAAAGATATGTTCTACCTAAACTCCAAAACATTTTGAATTGTTTTGTACTTCAAGAATAAACTTTGAAATATGCTTTTTTTTTTAACTTAATTTCTAGCATGATGCCTTTTTTTTAAACAAAAGTTTCCTATTCTCATCCTAGCTTTCCATCTTTCTCAAACAATCGTGAGTATTTTGCAAGACTGGAGAAGAATGGAGGAAAAATTCTGTGAACAATATCTCTTGTTCCCTTTTATTTTTCCCCTCTATTTTTCCTTGGAAATCTGTAACAATATTACAGTGTCCACAGAAACTGTTCCACTAAATTTCTCAGTTTCTTCCCAAAAGTGAATGTTTCTATGCTACAAAGAAGAGAACTTGAAAACTAACCTGGAAAATTACTATTTAGCTATACCATTTATTATAGGCATAAATACCAGATGTGGAGTAGGGAATTTCTCTTACCTTTGGGAGTCCTGGCTGTATACATGCAGATTAACTTGGTGGTGGTACCTATAATTCATCATTAAACAGTTCTGTAGTCTCGCTGAGTTTTTATGGCTTCATGAATTACCTAATTAAGTCTCTCATTATTTTGAGGATTTTTTAAACTTAAATCTTTGCCTCTCTATATACATATAAGGAAAACATGGAAGATGAAAAAGTGTAGAATTAAGAAATGGTATGATTTGTGAGCGAAAAGAACAGCTATTTAGAACTACAGGATGTCAGTTTCATAAATGAATATTGTGGTAAGAATATCATTATCTAAAGAACTTGAAAATTATTTTCTTTTTTCTTCTTTATTGGTGAAGACAAAAAATAAGATTAATATCTCCTACAGAAATTGTACTACTGTTAGTTCATTTTTTATATAAGGAGATTCAACTGAAATTTGTGCCTTATATTTTTTCAATGGAGCTAAGTTGTTAAGTATGGCTTTTATAGACTTGTCATGGAGCATGTACTACTGTGTAGAGGGACCTGAAGAAATAATTTTATATTGATGCCTTGAAATGAAAGGGTGGGGGGGAAATTATACTGAAAGTTGCTTAAATGTTTATCAGAATAAATTGGTGTGAGGATGGCGCCTGTGGGAAATTTGGTTAGTGAATAGACAAACATGGCTGCATTTCTTGTCTTGTTCAGTACACCTATACTTACAGCAACCAGGAGAAGCAAAGAAAAAAGCAAATACTCTTTCTATCCATTTTCTTCCACTCTGCTGATCCTTAAGATGGCCATTATAGCATAGCATAGGTTTTTTGATGAGTCTGTTATGTGCAGTGCTCTACTTTATGCCTCTGATTTTGCATTTTGATCTGATTGGTTATCTTTCTTGGGAAGAAAACAAATCTTCTCCATAAATAAGAAATTTGATAAATTTTAAATGTTTGACTATATCACTAGAATTAAATCTTAAAAGGTATATACTGTGTTGTGTTTCTTACCCTTACTCAGCGCTGTTCATGTGCCCTCTCTTTTAAGCACAGGAAAGAGCCCAGTGACTCTTGCAGGTCTTAAGGGTGTTGTCATTGCACATCAGTGTCACCCTGGTAATGGTGTATCTGACTGAGCAGAGAAGACATGGTCAGCATGACATGATTGAGAAGGTGAAAGATTTCATATGTGTTACATTTCAGAATCTATTTGCTGGTTCTTTGGTTGTTTTTTCTGACCCATCGTGTGAGTTTTATTTGATGTCTCTTGTAATCATTAGTGAAGTCATGAACCACTTTGCTTACTGGATGGAAGACCTGGAAGAAAAAAGCCTTTATTTCAATCCTTATGGTGTATAAAATTACTTGACCCAAGTTTGCTACACAAGAGTAAGGGACAAGAAGAAAGAGCAACTTAAAAACCCCAAACCAATGTCCCAGTGTTTTTAAGAATTTGTGATGTCTTGTGGGGCAAGTTTTACACACAAAAACTCTGGCATTTTTTATGTATGCCAGGAGCATACACAAATGCACTGGAAAGGTAAAGGTGGCCCGGGTGTCCCATTCCATTCTAAATCATACTTAGAACAAACACATATTTTTTCTAAAAAAAAATTGCTGTTTGGGACCCAGGGGAAAGTTTGAAGCTGTGGGCTCCAGTGACTGCACTCGGCACAACATGCTTTGCTGTGCCAATAGGCCCTAAACAAAATAAAAAACCGAAGTCTTCCAGGGTAGTTTTTCCCCATAAACAGAAATAATGGATTGTGACTCGCCTGATAGTTTTCAGGGGCTCCAAAGCCATATTACAATCTGTTCGTTAAAAAGAAATATGCTTTATAGAATTCCACTAAGAAAGGTCTGCTGTTGTGAAAATGTAATTCCTTGTTGGTTTATATATTATAGAGTACTGGAAATTTAATATGTAATTCATCATATGCAATTGATGTAATATTGTGTTGCTACTCCAGGCAGCTAGGGGCAGCTGGTGTTCCTTAGATAAGCTTTGTGTGAGAAAAAAATAGATGATTTTAACAGAATCTGCTGGATGAATCATTATTAAGATATTAGGAGCCCAAAAAATTGAAGGAAGAAGCCTCTAGGAAAATGATTGCCAGTTGTTAGATAAAAGAATTATAGTAACAATGTTGTCCATAAACTTGGTGTCTGGCTAATTATTCATAATATTACACTCAAAGAGGAAAATGCAAAGGGAGATAACACAAGCTATTACAGTAAATGTTAGGACTTACTGGAGGCGATGTTCTGTTTCTATCATATCGGCTGTAGACTTTCTATGTGTGCAAGTCTTACTACCACTCCACAGAGGTGAGCTGTATCAGTGAGGCTGGCTAGCTTTTTACTCTAAGATGAATGAACAAGTCCTTCATGGATGTTCATCAAAAACTAAAATCAGATCTTAAAGTGGGAGGACCATGTCAACTTACAGTTTTATGCCACCACAAAATAAGTGGATTAATAAGGTAAACAATAAAAGACTGAAACAGAAGTCTTGTTCTGGAGAAATAATAAGAAAATTCAATCTTTCTTTGGCAAGCATGTCTGAAAGCAGCCTGTTGTGCCCAAGTTTTATGAGGTACTGAGAACCTGATATAATACTGTATGTTGTATGTGCTATAATATCCACAGCTTTATGACTGAGCTGGAGAATAAGTGCCAACTGTGATTGTGGTTTTCTTGCTTCGAACAATTTGTATCAGATTTAACTTCTCTTGGAGTCTGCTTCTTTATTTGATTTTTAAGTTAATAGACACAAAATGGGTCTAGTGTCTGCTTGCGCCTTACTTTTGTGAATGCTAGTTAATATCCATGCTATCACAATAGTGGTCCAAAATATTCCTGTTAGAAAACATAGACAATTGTAACTCTAGGAGCAGGGAAATCACAGTTAGAAATGAACAAGCTGCTATCTCACTGAAGTGTCTGATGTCAAACTCCTCTTTGCTAGGAGGCAGTTATTGAAGATGGTGGTAAAATGCTAATGTAAATTTGACCTAAGCTTTTTCTCATCTCTATTCTGCTCATGTGTTTTACAGCCAATATTACCTCAGCTGTCTCTTCTCATCGAGTTCAAGTGTCTTAAAGGAAAACAAAGTTCTGAGGGAATTCCCCCTTGAGACGCAGTCTGCTCAACAAGAGCCTGGAGAAATTAGAAATGGCAAGTGAAAATGTAAAAAACCCCAGCGTAGGTGAAGACCGGATAATTGCAGTGTATGTGAACAAGCAAGTACTCACAGACTTGGTTACTGACTGACACAAAACCACGAAATGATACCAAATGGCCTAATTTCCAGACATAAGAGCTCTTTACTGAGTGCACACAGTTGCATCCACTAAACCAGTTACACAGGCAGACTTTTGACTGCATGTAGCCATTGAGATACTTACCATACTACCTAAAAGGCATTAATCAGCATGGTAGAGGTCTACAGCAAGATTTCAGGGAAATGAAATGGAAAAATTGCTTGATCAGAACACATTCTATTTTTTTTTTAGGTTTGCCTTGGAGCAAAAAATTGTGACAATAGCACTTTTACTTTTCCTTGCCTATCTTAATTCTAGAAATGAGAGATATCTGCATTTGTACAATTGTATCCCAGATGTATTAAGTTCTTTTATATATGAGAAAAATTCTATTGCAGTGAAAGTCTGTTGCAATAAAGATTGTCTTTAGTGGTGGGGTTGAGAACAAATGTGGGACATGTTTGCCTGTCCATCTGAATGAACTTTTCTTGCAGTTGTAAAAATTGTAATTTTGTGTAGTCCTTTCTTTTTCTCTTTTAATCTTCTGGGAGCTATTGATGTCAATGGAAGATAAAGCTACTAAAACTAGTGTAGCATATGACTTCAGAAATAAGGGGAGTAACCGACTTTATTACTGTAAAATATTTATAGCTAATTCTGCATGCTACTTACTTTCAAACTTTGTGCTTGCTGTTCAATGCACAACAGCAGTCTGAGTTACAATCCACTTAATGTGGTTAGACTATAGTAAACAAGCATTATGCTACTGTGAATACTTGAGCTAAACTATGCTCTTGAATTTGGAGTTCTTGACATTAGAACTGACTGAGTGGATGTTAAGCAAGTTGCTGCCCCTCCACTGCAGCTTTATTTTCACATTAAAATAAAGCTGTCTCTTATAATGCCCTGGTGATGGTTTTCACAGGCCTGTCTGGGGACATCGGATGTCAGGCAGTCAGAAGTCAGAATTGGGGAAGGAGCTCTTCTCGGCAGGGAGTGATGGGTAGCAGCCAGCCCTGCTCAAAGCAGGTCTGTGTGTTCACTGGTCTGACCCTGGGGCCCTTAGACTTTGTACCAAACCTTTTCCTAACAATTGCTGAGCCATGTACAAGCTATCTATCAATAATCACGCAGATGGAAAGATTCTTCACAGTGAAGTTGTCTGGAGGAATTTTTCATTTTGGCAATGTTCAGCCTGTGGGGAGGCCAATCAAAGGAAGTGCAGGCTGCAGCAACAGCATGGATGTGTTAAGGTAGTGTCTGTGAGGTTTATAGGGGGAGGCTCAGCCAGTGCTTGTGGTAGAGGGAAAGCTTTGGGTCGCAGTCTTTGTGTGGCTGAGCAGAGGCTGTCAAATAATGTAATGCCATTCTTTTCAAATGAGTCATTTTTTGAGAAAAAGTAGTAAAGAGAAACCAGGGAAGTCAAACACAGTTTATGCTCTAGAGAAATAGGATTGATTTTATCTCCATCATGATGATGTTGAATTTTACTGGATTTGTCTTCAGTGAGGTTCCTCAAATTTTACTCTAGATACTGCATGGAAAGGAGTGTGTGTTTCTTCAAAAGTCTTTCTAACATGCACTTTCTTGCTTGTGATTTAATAAGGTTTTGCATGTAATGCTCTTGATTCAGATGGAATTTCTTTTTTTGTTCTTTATCTTTTTTATGTTGTAGCCATGTGATCTCAGCTGGAGCCTGAGATGTGGCTATGACTGACAGCATCCCTTAAGCAAGGAACAGTGAGTGAGAAAAAAACTGATTACCTTCACATTATTGTGTGATAATTAAAGCTGTAATCTAATTAACCTTCATTTCCATCATGTGGTTCTTCTGAGAAAACCATTTGATAGTGGCATTCCCTTGCTTAATCAAAATTGCAAGGAAGTGGATAATTCTGGGCTGGGATTTAGCTGAATGGTTTTGAATATCCTTCTCTGTAGCACTGCCATGTACCATCATCTTCATTACCTCTAGCATTACTGCTTTTTATGTATTTGTCAGCCTAAATTTACACTGGAATTACATATTTACCTTGGAAACACAAAGCTATTTGAGTCCTCTGAAATTTATTTTCTTAGGAAGAGATGTTTTTTATGCCTAAAATTGAAAGGAAGCATGGAGAATTTAGGAAATACACATTTCAAGAAACTGACTTGCAACAACTGATCTTAGTAATGTGATTGTAGTGAAAATTGTCTTGCCATACCTTTTCACTTACAGTTCACAGGATCCAAAATGATGTGAAGTTTCCCTTACTGAGGCCACTTCTGTCTTTGTCCCTTTTTTCCCAATGTTTTCTCAAGGATTTAAAGAGGCAGAGAGGGATTTGTCTTTAATGACATCCTTTATTCAGTCTGCAGCATGCTGCTTTCTAATTTAGGTTGCATTGCCAGAATCCTTCTTAGCTAAATGCTGAAGTGCCAGCTATAAATTTAGTGTCAGCAGCCAGGAAAATGACTCTGAGGAACTCAACACCACGGATACTCATCTTGGTGGAATTCATCACTGGGATTCCAAAGCAGGAAGAAGAGAGTTTGGGGGTATCTGGTGATCTGGTGTTTAGGGGGAAGCAAAAGAATAGAAAAAAAATTGTATGAAAATTACAATTCCACATTTTTAAGTGATAGAAAAAGCTTTTTTTTTTTTTTTTTTTCTTTTTCTTTTCTTTGTGGGAAAACAAATAGGAAAGAGATAATGAAAAGCATGGTGTCTTCCTGTAACTATGATTATCCTGAGGTATTCTTTTCAGTGCAAAAATGTAGATTCAGCCAGGCAAAGTCTGTGACTTGTTTTGATTTTTATAAATCACCATATATGATTACATAGCACCAAAAAAACCCCCAGAAAACTCTCACAAAGAGTACTAGCATTGCTGCTTTTAGTACTGTAAATTCTAAAGAGAGAAGTACATTGTGGTTTTGTTCCATAGGTAATATTTAAATAGAAAACTGTATATCATTACCATAATCACAAAATGGTACATTTCAACCCACCTGCTAAAGATAAGAAGAACAGAAGAGTTCAGCTGTATATAAACTTTATGAAGTGAAATCACTATATAAAATGACAGAGTGATACATTTGAACTCTGGGGCGGGATGATACTGTAACCTTTTCTCAGTCTGGTAATGCCAGAAGGAACCTTAAATATTCTACCCATTCTAACCTGCATTGAGCAATGTTTTAAAACACATAATAATCCTTCTGTATTGAATCCATAGGGATTTCTGTCAGTTCAGAAAATAAAAGTAACACTGCAAGCACAAGGTACAGCCTGAGTCTGTCCTGAGTGTAGCAGTGGAGATGATAGAGCTCAGCTGACCTTGTTATGCTGTCTGACAAGACAGGCTGCCTCCAGGTAAGCCTGAATAGGTTGCACTATTCATCCTGATGTCTGTCTTGTGGGCTGATTGAATACACTGATATAACAGGCCTAGTATTAACAGTTTGGCTAACAGGCTCAGCACAGCTGAATCCTGGGACCTAATCTCGTGGGACTAAACTTCTCAGGGTGAAGGTGTAAAAACATAGGAAAAAATATTTGTCAGCAAAAATCTACCTTCTAACAATTATACAATTCCAACCATTTGAATACGGTTCTAGATATTTTGTTTATTGCATCCTGACTTGTAAGAATCAAGTTCTACTCTAAAAAGGAAAAGGAGTAAATTTCCCTTTTTCATTTAAATATGAGCTGAACTGAAGAAACACAGTATGTGATGGACTTCCTTTTTTTTTTTTTTAACCATCTCCAACTTTTTTATAAGATGAAGGTATTTTAAGCTTGTGTGACATTCTTGTATAGTCAGATATTTGTGATGTGTCCTTAGTGGTTTGTGGTATACAGTGATTTTAAATTTAAATTGGATTTTAAAAGGAAGAATTTAATAACTGTTTACATATCTTTAGGACTAGAAGTAGTGTTCGGTATCTGTCAAAATGGGAAATTTCAAAATATGTGAGATATCTGATGCATTCATGCCTTTGAAATTTTTCTCTAACCAAGTTTAATTCTTGTGGCTGCAGCATACAACTAATTTTTCTTTGCTTCTTTCCCCTGTCAGGGATATTTGCTGTAATCAAAAAGCAAAGCAAATCTCTTAAAGGGTTTTTAAAATCTGAACACATGGGAAGAATGTGCTGTTTCCCTTTAATTTTTATGCTTAACAAAAGTCTAAATTATTGAGAAAACTTGTAGCTTTAGATGCTCAAATTTATATCTGTATTCTAATAAATCAGTATTATGGGCTTGTCTTTCATTGGTCTTTAGCAGTTCTAAGATATTTCTAAAAGACCATGTCAGCCTGTTGAGTCCATTCAACACCTGCTGCTTTGCTTTGGGAAACCAAAGTGAAAGCCAAAGTATTTTTTCAGATCTGGGAGTATAATGGGAGTACAAGCTTTACAAATGCTGCAGTAGAAATCTAAATTGCACAAAAAGAACAGGGAAAATCTGAATAGTGTCAAGAATAAGTGTTTACATTTTTCTGCTGTGGCCTGAAATGGTGAGACCTAGCAGCAGAATATCATTGGTAATTCCTCAGCATTCATTGCTGGGGACAATAACACGCTTTTGCCTTCCTGATCTTAGCGTTTTGATTTTCATTGCAACTTTAGTGCACATTTCTAGGAGCAAACAGAGATTTTTGTAGTTGTAGTATTGCACATGAACTGACTTCCCTGCATCTGCTGCAAATGGGATTTCTTTTTTAGCAGTGATATTTTCTTATTGTGAGGCTGACAATAAAAAAAATCAAATTCCTGCCAATTATGCCAAGAAGTTTTAATAAGTAAGTTATTTATAGTTTCATACTAAGAGTTTGCTTCCTCAGAAATATAAATCAGCATGATGCTTTTTAGCTGAGAATGTGTGTGACAAAATCATTGATTCAAATCCACCCTTAAAAGAATTTTGTTCCCATGACAGCCTAGCAGGGCAGAAGGACTTTGTCTTGATAAATGCTTTGACACTGGGCTTGAAGCATTGCTCTACTCTGTTGCAAGGCTATCAAAAAGAAGCTTGTCTGATGTTTAGTGGTTGCAGGAATGGTTTTGAAAACAAAACAATTGCAGCAGATCTGGGAGGATACTGAGGGAAAGGGGAGAACTGTTCCCAGATTTAATATCAAAAATTAAGTGCTTAAACTACCAAGAATTAAAATGTGTAATGTGACTTGGTTAGTGGAGTTTCTGAGTACCCCTCTGTGGGTACTTATCAAGCCCATTTGGGTGCTGGAACTGACTCTCTGCCAAGCCTTAGCAATGTAGATGTCTTTACCTTAGATTGGTTGGAGGAGTAATTCCATGTTTGACAAAAACTAACAGGAAAAACTGTTCATTTCATGCCAGCCCTGGCTCTGGTGGGCTAATAAAACTGTCTGTTTGGATCTGAAGTAGTGCAATCCATGATGAAGTGATGGGACATTGGTAGGGATACTCATCTTATTTGAGATCTAGTATTTGAGAGAGCCCAAGGAATGCCAAAGGTACCTTTTTTCTGTATACTGCTACACTGAAATAGTACAAGAGAAAAGATTACTTCCTTCTCACTTGCATATTAATATATGAGCAGGAACACCATTTAATCAGAGGAAGGAAAGCTCTGTACACCATTCCAGACATCCAGTTGCTTCAGTATCCTTGTTCAAGCTGTAGTCAGTTGGTTATGATTGTGGGGAAAAGGTTATGCTCACAGCAGTGCTTTGTAGAAGTTATTTTTGGGAGAGGAGAGAGATCAGAAATTACCCTCATTCCTTAGTAGGCACTTCATAAAATATTTATTATAATTGTCTCAACAACTTTTAAGGTCACTGACTGTTTCGGGTAAAATGAACAGTCTGTTTTCCAAAGTGACATAAGAAAATTAGGGCAGAGATTGGAATTGAGTTTCCTTGCCCGAGCAGCAGGCCAAAGGCTACCCCAGGAAAGCTGAATCCAAGTACAACTCTTAGTGTTAGAAAATATTTAAATTCTTCTTTAAAAATAGCAAATACGCCATATGAGATAAGATGTTTCAGTGTTTAATAATTTTTCACCATTTGTTTGGAAAGTTTGTACTTCCTGCAGCTCAACTCAGTAAGCTCCAACTTGCAATTACTAGTTCTTGTATCCTTGTCAGCAAATGTTAAATATGTCATGTACCCTCAGTAACAGATCTATTTCTTCACATAATTCTGTGTCAAGTGATAATCAGCCTTCTCTTGGGCAGTGAAAAAAGAACCTGAGTTAAAAAAGCTTTTTCTGAGTGGTGTTAAAAACTATGACTTATAAGCCCATACCTCTGTTATCTTGGAGGAACATTTATTTGCCTAACATTTAGCTGTCCAGCTTGGCAAGTGCTGATATGAAACTGGTCCTCTTTTGTGCATTTTGTACAAATTTTATAAAATATTTTCCCCTCATTTGAGTGTGGTATGATTTGGGATATTTTGTAGTTTTAAAGAGTAAATTAAATTCTTCCCGTCCTTATCTGTATTAAAGGGAACAATCTGCTATGTTTTTAAAATCATTGCTAAAAATATTTTGAGAGCAGGTCAAGACTTCAGCTCAGTGTCCTTATTACTTCATTATTTTCCATGATCTTGTCTGTGTGATAAGTGTAATCTGCATATATGGATATGAGAAAAGGTTGAGAGATTTGGTTAAAAGAGCACTGGGAAACGTTTCAGTTATTAAAAGGAAACACACAGAAGAGTTTTCAACAATCTAGCAATTTTCTTTTTAGTGGGAGTTCTTGGTTGGGAGTAACTGATAATAGGAGAACTTGTATTACTGCAATTGAAACTTGCAGTATTTATTTGAAAATTATAGTGAGTATTTTAAAAACATGATTTTAAAATATTGCTCTCCTACTTTTCTTAACAGTAGGAGAAACAGTGTGAAATTTGTACTTTCAAATTCAGTGATTGAGAGAAACTCAGTATTAGAAGCACATAGTCAAACTAAAACGTATTTGACTTAAAAACAAAGTCAAGCTATGTCAAAGATGACATCTGCTTCTGTTCTGACTTTGTACTACAGCACATTTTCTATTTCCTTCATTCTTGGGAGAAAAGAGACAGTGACTAATACACTACTTCTGTAGGGCACAAGATATCTGTTTCAGTCTAAGCAAATGAATAATCTTACTGACACCAGTGGGACTATTTGATAGCTGAAAAGAAATTAAGTTTAATTTTATATTACACTTTTTTCCTATAAAATATGTTGCATCTTTCTTAACCATGCTTATGCTTAAATCAGAGCAATTTTTCTTAGATAAGTGTTTAAGACCAATCACTAAGGGTAAACTGAATAAAATTTGAAATTAAATTGTCTAAAAATATGATGCAATGTTTGAAATGTTCCTAGTGAGATATTGGCACCTCATTTGCCTGAAGTTTGACATAATTTAAGCTGTTAATGCTTTACAAGTCTATGTTTATATGCCTAGTACATAAAGATGCTTTTGATAATGTGTTCTAACTGCTGAAAGGAACTTCAGATGGCAAGTTGTGTGCAAATTTTTCTTTTATTCATATTTGTTTATCACATCCTAGGCCTCAGGTAACTCTTGGACAGTAGTATCACCTTAATCTCATTGCTGTGATTTAGCTTTCAGCCCAAGTTCCAGGTATCCTTGGAGGCATATTTGGGGAGACCTGGCTTCCTTCAGTGGTTGCAGAAGAGTGCTTGCTTCTTTGCAGAGTTTGTCACAGTAGGAGTCTGGCAACTGTGATCTTTAAGCCTCTTAAGCAAGGAGGAAGCCTTAAGGCACCATGCTTGACAATTAGATCTGGTTCTGGTGCATAAATGACATCTGCTGGGCAGCTCTGCAGATCTGGTGTTTATATATCCATGCTCTGTTTGTTGATACACTGTGAGAAAATTCTCTTTGCTTTTACTTAAATTTCCAAAGATAATGTGAAATGTAGTATTCTGTACTAGATGGACTACAAGGATAAAGGAATAGTTTTCCATTTGTAGCAGATTAAATAAGGCTTTTACTTGAATCAAAAGATCTTGCAGCTGAATGTTATAATCAGACTATCTGACACTGGGAGAAAAATTTGAGCTCACCAAAAAACCTTGTCAAGTTGTCTTCATAGTTTTCAGTTTCTTTCAGTTGTTGAATCGATTCAAATTTACAAAAACCTTATGGCTTCATCAAGCATACTGCACATTGAAAAATCAGTTAAATCATTGCTATAATGCAATAGAGTCCTGCTATTACATTGAGATCAATAAGGAATTTGGTCAACGTGCAGTTAGAGTAGGGAAGGATATTTTGACAATTATATCTTGCAAATTTAGTAAAATTTTCTTCTAAGGTTATTTAGATGAAAATGTCTGATGGCAGAGTCATATATTTGATAATGCATTCTGATTCTTGGGGTTTTTTCCCTTCAAATATTAGAAAGAAAACCTGACTGCTCATACTTGCAGATCTCTTATTTTTCAGTTTTGACTGTGGCTATTGAAAGTATGCCTGCTTTCTTAATTAATATCTGTTTTTCCTGCTGCCACATTTTCATGGTACATTCATGACAAATGGCTTGCAAAGTTATCAAAACTCTTTTGTCGGTGTCTTTCATGGCAGAAAACAAGTCTCTTTCCTGTGTGACTATGCATTTTATAAAACTATATTAATTCTGAACCCCTGCTTCTTGCACAGAGCTGACAGTTTGCATGTGACAGGTCTACTGAATGGCTTTGCAAATAGAAAAAGAATTTCAAGTAAGTGAATAATTGCTTCATAGCACCTTTCATATCAATAGGAGTCTTTTCATAGAATACTGTAATCTTTGGATCCAGCCTATATAGCCTATTTAATACATTTAAAATATTGTAAGGGAATAATTAAATCTTACCATATTCTTGTGTTCCTTGACAATATCTCCCTTTAAAATTGTAATATCCAATTATCTGAAGTAGGTTCAAATAGCAGAGGATCTTGATGTACTATTCAAAGTGCTTTTTGTCCTACGGGAACAGTGGGCCAGTCATATCAAAACCTTTTATCATTAGCAGCTGTAAGTTCCTTCTAAAATTGTTTTGGATTTAGTGATCTGAAAGATAAATCTGTCATCTTAAAGAGTCTCCCTGTTGACTGAGCTTTTCTCTCTCAAAAACCAAAAATTTGTGGGATTACAAATTGGGAGGAGTGAGTATTCAGAAGGGATTACAAAGGAGGAGGAGTGAGTATTCAGAAGAAAACTATTACAGAATTTTCTCTTTTTACTTTAATTGATGTAAAATACGATCTAGCCAATGTCACTTCTTATGATATGGCAGTCCTGCAGTTCTAGAGGTGGCAAAAGCAGAGTGACACTGGTGTGAAACAAGGCAGGATAGAGTCTAACTATATCGAATGGGAAAGGACAGGACAGAGCAGGATAGGATGCTGTGCTTTGTGATTGCATCATTTTGATTGAAAATTGTGAGCTTTTCTTTGAGAGTTTTGTGCGGCAGCAGGGAAAAGAAATATCTTTATGATTAGAAAATATAGATATTTGTGCAAAGACCAAGAGTTCATTGAGGCTAGATCACCTTTTAAATAGGTTTAAGTCTGGTGTTTTCTTTTTATACAGCTGAGTAGGTTTTTTGCAATACCATGGTACTCTTTGGAGGTTGTCTTTTATTTACAGGAATTTTTCTCAATTCTTACAAAATATTATCTTAGAGCCATAGGGAAATCCTATTTCTTGCCAATATAACCTAAGTAATTTCTGCTGTGCTCTGTGGAGTTATTTTGTATTTTTCAAGAACACATCAGAAGACAAACCCCAAGTTAGTCACAGTGTGTTTATGTCACTGACCAGTTTTTTAAAGGTAGTTCCAGTGCAAGAGGCAGTTTAGGAAATTGTAGAAAAGATGTACAAAAAGATGAACATAAGCATAGCATTTTAAAATCAGCAGGTATACAAGTTGTCACATTCTTGATATGGTTAATTATTTGGAGACGACTGAAAATAAGAGTGTAATTTGAATTGAATAGAAACAGCAATTATTTACAAGAACTAAAAATCCCCACAGTTGGAAAGTCTTGCCAGGCATCAGTTCCAAGGATCTGCAAATGAATTGTTAAATTGAACTGTGGCCCCTAAAATACATTTTTTTTAAGAGAGTGAGAAAATGACATCTCCTGAATGATCTGAAATAAATGTGATGATAATAGATTTTGAAAGTATTGTGAGGGTATTATGAAGATACCATCTGATTTGTACATTTCTGCATCAATTGCATGGTTTAAAGTAAACATAGAGGTTCCTAATTATGTCTTTGTGCAGCTGTCAGGCTACTTTTTTCTTTGTTTAGAGTTATGCTTTCAGTCTGTGATAGAACACCAATTATTAGGGGTATAGATTTTGAGTGAAGGAAAAAACTTGAAATGCACCAAATTTCATGAAAATAAATAGGTGTATGCTAAGTGGCATTTTTCTTGGGACTAGAACTGAACAAAGGACTCAGAGTTAAAATGTTTTCCTAAATGTTATTCTTACCCCACACCTCCCCCCCCCCCCCCCCCAAAAAAAAAAAACAAAAAACAAAAAACCAAAACCAAAAAAAACCCTGAAACAAAACCAACAAACCCAAAAGTAAAGCATTTGGGAAAATTTTATTAATCTGGATTAATTTTATTAATCTAATTATTAATAGTTCCATAATGCTTCTTTTAGTAAACCCAATAAGACACTTGGAGCATGCAAGGATCTGAGAAGAAAAACATAGGCACACATTCTCACACTGTGTGCACTGTGCCTTTTGCCTCTATGAATATTCACACCAATAAGGTACCAGTGTCTGAAATAATATTGCTGTACAGAAATACATCACTTTTGATTCTCCTATGATTAATATGAATTGATTTGCTGTAACCCTGAAATAATAAAATGAAATATAACCCAGTGCAAACTCTGAGTAAGAGAAAAATCACATAGGTATAGTTTTTTGAGGAGACTGTAGCTGTACCATCAATGGGAACAAAATTACTAGGGTGGTTCCATAGAGAATAGAATGTCTTAGGCTCCCAAGGAAGCAGCTGGAGATCAAAGAGGATCCTTACCACATAAAAGTCTCTGAGTGAGCACAGGCAGACAAGCAAGTGAAGACCACCTGAGGGAGAGAGAATAATTACATAGGTATCAAGTTATGCTACTTCTCCTTTAAAATGATGAAAGTTACTAGAGTTCACGGGAATAAAAAGTATGAGAAAATTTGCAAGCAGTCCTCATAACTCTTACTTAATGGGGAAATAAAAGCACTTGATTTTGGAGAGGCTTGAGTTACTTTGTCACTTGGACTTCAATTTTTACCAGAATGTTCACCTGTTATTCTATGAGCAATGGTTAGAATTGCTTTGCATGTGGAATTCAATAAAAGATATAATCATAGTTCTGTGCCAGAAAAAGCCCTATACAGTAATTTAAAAATTAAAGTGCAGAATCCCAGGCTTGTCATGGATGGGAATGCAAATATACAGCTTCTTCTGTAACAATGGCATCCTTTAAACCCAGGTAACAACACTCACAAGGAGTTTGTTCATTCTGAATTTTTTAGAGAGGCCACAGAGAGTAACAGTGCACCAGAATTTAGGTTTAAAGTGAATGGAAAAGTTTAACTTCTGGCTAATATTTAAGTAGCCTGATCTTCTTTCACGATGCATCTTAGATATAAGAATTCCAGCTGAAGTGAAAGTATTTTATTTTTTTAGAATTTTCTAATTTTTTTTTTTTTGGCTGAAAAAAATGTTTTATCTTTCTGGGGCAAAAAAAAAAATCACTTTAAAAGCTTGCATCCTTTTTCTAACAGGGATGAAATCCTGCACTGAGACAGTAAGAAAGGCCAGGCCTTACCCTGTACTTTCTCTTTGTAGTGTTTAGTTTTCCAATTACTCCCAGTAAATCTGAAATTTTTTTTAGATTAACAGTAATATTTAATAGGGAAATATGAAATTTTACATACCATTGAAAGTATTTTATTTCTAAGATTGCTACCAAAACTGTCAGACCAGCAAGTGAGTTTACAATGCCTTTGATTCCAATAGACCTTCTTGCTAGCATAGCTCTTACCAGCTTATACAATAAACTGCTTGTGTTGCAAATTAATCTGTGGGATGTGGGTATCAAACTGTGTGGAAGATTATAGAATTGAGGACTAAGGATTCTGTGTTTTATATATACTAATTCTCTTTTTCTAGCTATTGGGGTTTCAGATATATCTAGTTATTAAATTAGTGTGTGGTACTCATAACTTTTGCTTTTTTAACCCCTATTAAGGCACGAATCTCTGTTATAATACTTCAGTTTTTCTATAAAATAGCTGTACCCTGTGGTTAAAACAGCAGATACAATGCTTGAATGAGAAATATTGTTCCTGCCTTAAAAGTGAAGATGAATATCTGACTTCAGGTTCTATCTAGTTGCTTAGATTTGTTCTGTAAATAAAAATAAAGTCCTTTAGAATACTCTGTATCCTACACAACATTTAATTTCCTGAAAAAGATTTTTCTCTATTTTTTTTTTCCTGTTCTTCGGTGAGTTCTCCAGCTGATCCAAGAGATAAAACAAGGAAATAGTGCAGAAATAGTTCTTCTTTAATAAAAAGTAAATTAATGACAGAATCTTATTACAGCTATGTGTAGCAGAGTATGTCAAAGATGCACCAGGTGAGAAATGTCCATAATTCACCAGGATATGTTATGACACAATAAGCAGATACCATTTTTAGTTGCACTGATAGATCCACAGGTAAGCTTTGTTAAAAAGTTTCCATGTACTGGGATAAAGCAGCCAGGATGTGTAGACTTCTTGCCTGGAATGTGCAACAGTACTGAACACATAAAGAGAGTAAAACCTCTCCCAAGTGATTTCCTACTTGTCCCTGCTGGGTCACATATTATATGGTTTAAATTATACAGTCTGGAGTGGGTTTTCTGAAACTTGAGTGTTTGCAGTTCAGTTAGAATCAGGCCTGAGGTAGCTCAGGGGATTCCCCTGCAAACATCATTTTGCTTGTCTTTCACTGCATCTGTTCAGATTAGGAAAATGTTACACTCAATTTAGTCTCTTACAGATTTTTTTTTTTTGAGGTACTAAAATCTCAATTTAATTGAGATTAAATCTTATCTGCTGAGAACGTTTGGGTTCATTGCAGGGCACACTTGGTCTGTCTGCTACATGCTCCAGGAGAGGTCATACTGTCAGATGGTACAAAGCAAAGTGCTTCACTGATTTCCATAGGGCTTTCATCACCAACTCCCATATTTCCTACCTCTTGTCTCAGGTATTAAGAAGTATTAAACAAACCTCAAAGGAACTTAACATATTTGTTCTGAAAACCCTTCCTCCCCAACCCTCAGCTTCTATACTTGCTGCAATAGAATTAAATCCAAACTCATTTTTAAGGAGGGTCATCTAAGTTCTTCAGTACATGTAATAAAATCCTTTCTAGAACTGTCCCAATATAACTAATGCAAAACTTCTTCCTAAGTAATTTCTACAGAGATGCAGATATAGGCTGATAACCATGGAGATTTGAAAGACGAATTTTGTTTGGAGTAGAGGAAGATTTTAACTATAACCATGAAACATCTTCAATTTCTTAAATTATCTTTGTGGTTTGGTGGTAGATATTGTCAGAAGTCCAGTAGAAACTGCAGTCAGCAATTTTCTTTAAGTCATACAACATATATGGAAATTTGCAGATTTTAAAATTAATTTTAACTGTTTTTTGAGAGATATTTTACAGGGATGAAAGCATGGGTATTTGTCCAAATTTTCAGCTCAGTAATTCTACACTGCACTGGTTATGTATGTTTGCTTTTGTTGTGTTAATCCTGCTAGTCATTGCATGCAGGACTTTCCTTGGCATTATTTTCCTCTGACAGCCATGGATTAACAAGTAAAAATGAACAAGCACTTCTGATCTTCAGGCAGGTAATCAGTCCTACTGTGAAACAGCTGGACAGTCTAGGTGTTACTCTGTAGGCTACAGTGTACCTCTGGGTACAGCTCAATTACAATGTGATTGGCAATTGTCACAAGAAATGAAATGTCCCTCTGACACAAGTACATTTGGAAGTAAATAATGTGATCTGGAGAGCAACTATGGCATATTTTGGCTGAAGCTTTTTGAGACAAAATTGTTCTGAAGGCTCTAAGTTCAATTGTTTTGGTTTCTGCATTGGAAATGTTCCTCTCAGTGTTGCTGTCTTCCCTGATTCACAAAGCTGTCAAAAGGCAGAAGAAACTGGGCAGTTTCTCAATGCCACTTCTGAGGTTGCTGTATGTTGTGTACATATAGACATCTATACACACTTTTTATCAGTGAATTCTTGCGTGAATTTTCAATACCATGGCACCAGAGTGCATGTTAGCACAGTCAGGTGTGCGTGTCCTTATCTCCAAGCACTTTCTACCTTTGCTGTTTCTCATTACAATAGGTAGTTAGTAGTGGAAGATCAGTGAGAAAGAGCTTGCTGGGCTCTTTTTTAGCTTTCCTGTGCTTCCAGTTGCAATTCTATGTATAGTGTGTTTTCTTACCACTGCTGCCACACAGAAGCTTCCAAGACTACTTTTTTGGTGGGAGGGGTGTGTTGTCAGCTCTAACTGCAGTACCAAAGAACTACCAAATGAGAGAAGTTCTTGAGGCAGTTCACAGATTGTAATTACTAAAAATAAAATGAGTCATGCGGGTTTCTCATTTTTCACCTTGAGTATTAATGTACTCAGGATGATTTTTCCCTGAAGAGATTGTAGAAAAATAGTGATTAGTCTGAATTCCTAACAGGTTACATAGAAGTTGCATTCTCCCTGGTGTGTCCTTGGTAATATTACTTACAAAAATGTCCAATTTAACTTTAGAATAGCCAAGGACAGAAAATCAATGGTTGGTTTAGGAAACCATCCTAAAAGTCTTTGCTTTAAAAAATCTGGATTAGATGGTCTAATAGTAATTCTTTCTTCTATAGTGTTGTAGAGTCCACTATCAAGTATTCCTTCTGCTTTTTATATACCTTTTTAAACTAGCTTTTTGATTGTTCTTCTTGTATCTCTTCCTAATGTTCTGTAATGTTTGTTTCCTGGTAGTCCTTGTGGATCACTTATGAACAGTTTCTTACAAATTTTAACACTGTGAGCTACATTATTCTGGTCCTGATTACACTGTTAGTGTTGCCTCACCACTCTGATTTAATTCCCCTGGTTGTGCACACACAGATTGCAGTAATCTTGTTATGGTGCAAAGACAAGTCAAATCTTATTGTCTGATGAAGATATTGGTGTCTCCTTTACATCTGGTGTGCTTAGCTTTATTTTTAAGAAAGTATTTAGCTATAACCACACAGTCATTCATGTGCTTAAACATCTGCAGTATCTGGGCATTAGCTTTGCTTCTCTCTCTTCTGAAGAATAAAGATTTGTAGTATTAGAAATACCATCCTTTCCCTATTCCCCTCTCTCTTTAAGTTTGGATTTAGTTTCTAACTTTATTCTCTTCTACTTTTAGCAATAAATCCCTTCTCCCTGGTTCTCCTTGACCCTCAGCATTTTTCATTTATGGTCTTTCTAGTTTCTCCTTGACTAATCATCTTGTATTTTTAATAGCCTGGAGGACTTTAACAAAAATGCCATTTTTAATCTAATTTTCTGTTTCCAGCATGCATTTTAGTAATCCTCTTTTCTTATACTACTTGCAATTAATGTATCCCATTAAGTGTCCCAGACTATCAATGTGTCATTTGCTCAAAGGATTAATGTTGAAAAATGTATTAGCACTAATACATAGTAAATGAGAGGGATTCCTCTTATGACTGCTCACTGGAAACAAGAATGCTGCTTTACCTGGAATCCTAACTAAAATGAGCATAAAACACAAACAGGGACTGCTTCTTAACAGATGCATTCTCCGTGATATTAATTAAAATCTGTTTCCAGTAGTAGGCAATATTTTCCTGCAGTCTTTTGAGAATCCTCTTGTAGTTGTGAGCTGTGTGCTTTGTGATGACAATCTTTGCCAAATAAGCCTGCAGAAGTAATGGTTAACAAATTATTGAAATAGTGCACTGAAGTAGCTTTATAGCCACAGTTTTGAGAGGAAAGATGAGCACAAATATAGATTTCTGGTGGTCTTGGACCTCTTCAGTTCTGACTAGGCCCTGACAGGATTAAAACAAGACTTCAGAAGGATTATACTCTGTTGCCTTGGAAAAATGCTTTCTTGTGGAGTGGTCAGGTACCAATGTGCCTCCTGATGCATGCAGGTTTGAGTCAGTTCTGTACCTTCTTAGCAATTGTATTACAAGATGTCAGAGTAATTTCTATTTCTTGGCCTAGACTAAAAATATATGTATAAACACACAAGTTCTTAAATGTCTTCTGTAGAGCTAGCAGGTATTTTGGATGCCAGTAGAAAACAATAAATTGGCTTGATCTGTACTTGGGAGTATTTTACTTGTGGCCATTGCTGTTTTCCCAAACTTCAAGGAGAACATGCTATTTATGAAATTGCTGTTTATGTGCTGGGCCAGCATATAAATCAATCCTGACTGAAGTGGCAGGATTTTCACTGCTCAGTGTTTTATATTTCTGTTGCAGGGAATCTCAAAATGGATATATTCTTTGTTGAGCCTTGGTATTGACAGAATAAATGTCTTCTGTAACTGGAGCAGGCCCTACTCCTGAGATTGGCCTGAACTTTGCCGGACTTTAAGTGGGATTTCATGTCAGCGTTTGGACTCTCTTGATCAGTACACCTGTGCCACTTTAATTTCATATCTGTTGATTTTACAGTTGTTTATTAATAAAATTAACTTTATCTGCATCAATGTTATTAACAATCTGCTAGGTTTTTTTTACTTGTAGATTTTAGAAGGATAAGCTTCCTAATTAAAATACAGACTTTATTTGTCCTGCATACCGCAGGAAGGAAGATCCACAGGCTGCTCAGTCTTACTCCTTGGGAAGAAGATGGCTCAGAGGGCAATATCACCAAAGTGTATAAATACCAGACGGGAATAAATAAAGAAAATGCTATCAGAGTCTCCTTAGTTTTATCCAGTGAGCAGTAAAAGGACAATGGGCACTAACTGAAATACCAGAGTTTCATAAGAAAACTTTTTTTTTTTTAAACTGTGGTGCAAATTGCCCAGCTGGTGTAGTCTCCATCCTCGGAGATATTCAGAACAGGACAGTACACAGTCCTGAGCAGCCTGTTGTGGCTGATCTTGGTGTGAGCAGGCAGTCTTAAAGTAGATGTGAGTAGACGATCTCCAGCTACCCCTTCCAAGCTTGGTATTTCTGTAATTGTTCTTAGGATGTGAGGAGGACATTTGGATTGGATTTTATAACTGATGAAACCTTAAAATGAATAAGTAGATTAAAAAGCATTAACATAAAAATTGTGAATCAGGCTCCTGATTTTGTAATAACTGAGTTCATTTTGTGGTGTTTGAGGGTCCTGGTGCATGAGGAAGATTTTGTGTGTTGTTTCTGTTGCCTGCATGATCTCATTTATATTGGAAATAGGAAATAGTGGCTTCCTTTTGTCATGTGTCTGACTGTAAGTCTTTTAACATCAATCCTCAAAAAATGACCTAAATCCAGTGGTCATAAATGGTCTGTTCAATGTCTTTAAAAATAATAAGTTGCTAAGGGTTGATGGTATGGTGAATGTCAGGCAGTTGATAACCTGTAACATTTTGAAGATAGTTGAAACTGTGACCAAAAAGAGTTCAGTCAGGGTCTGAGTCGTGTTTTTGCCTTATAACTTTATTCTTACATATGAGGATTAAGGGTGGGCAGATAGGAAGTTTTAACTGTAAGACCCATCATTAGAGATGATCTAATCCTTCTAGCCAGTTAAGTCAGCATGATTATTAGACCTGGATGGAAAATGAAAATATGAAAATTAGGTAGTAAATCAGAAAAGTCAGTGTGATTGTTTAAAATAGTTATTGAAGTTATTAATTGATGGTTGGCTCTCTTCCCAGATGGTATTGAAAAAATTGTCATTTCTTCCTCTATTATGCAGAGGAAAGAATATGTACTATTCCCATAACTAAATTAAAAAGTACCTGCATTGAGGAAGGAATTCAGAGGAAGATTGAAGGGTACTCATTCTTCCAGAGTTCATACATATCTCATGTTTGCAGTGTTTCACAGATGTTTGGTTTCAGCAGTATGATGTTTTGGCTGCAGCAGTACTTTGCAGAGTGTGATAGCATGGGAATAAATGTTTCCATTTCTGAGATTCAAACTGTCAGTTTCCTGTCAGTTATCAAGGATTGACACTTTGTCTTATTTGCAAATGTTTATGACACAATTCTAAAATAAAATTGAAGTGGTTAAGAGCCTTGTTCTTTGGTGAATACCATGATGTATAATTTTTGGGAGCAGATTTTTACCTGTCTGCATTTATGGCCAAGTACCACTTTCCATGGTAGTGGAAAGTCCAAATTGGACTTTTCTTATTCTTCTACAGGCAAAATAATTGTTTCCAAGTTCTTCCAACCACCAGTCTTGAACTTCACTAGTGTGCAGCTATGGTATCTGTATCTTCTTCAGAACCAGAATGTGACACATTGCAGAAGTGCAGAACAGTCTGGATAATAATGTTGAATTTTTTTTGTAGATGCCTTATTAATTTTGTCAGTATTTCAGCTTGTAATATTAAATAGAAGTGTGTTAATTTCTTATATTGAAAAATGACCTGGTGTATGTATGGACCCACATTCCTTAATAAGAAATAATTTTAAGCCAACCTTAATGTGCAGCTTAATATAGATCTTACCATTGCCACTAATTATCTGATACAAAGATAGTGCTAAATTTATGGTGCAAGCTGTTAGCTGGGTGCTAAGGCAATGTCATTTCTCATAGTTCAATTAGTGTTTTGTTGACATTAGGAAGTAACTGAAACAATTTGAAGGTTACTCTTGATGGTTTGTTATTGTTTAGTCTTAACTCATTGCTTCAATATGATTTGATATAATTTTCTGAAACCATACAGTATCCTTAAGTCACTGTGATTGTTCTGGCAGTTTTTACTTTTGATTGCTATTGTTGCTATTAATTTGTTTAATTAGGCTTTGATTTTTTTTTTTCTTAGAAATGTGAAACAACACTTTTCATTTTGGACCTTGGTTGTTTTTTATAATTTTTCCCTGCTTCCATTCAACAGTTTTTTTGTAAAATCTGTTTTGACTATAGACCTTTATAACTTGCTGAGAGCCTAAATTTAACATGTACTGGTTTTTAAAAAATACTGATTGTTACTTTTGGCCTGTTGCTGACTTTGCAGAGCCCTGAGATTGTTGCTTGTACATCACTGCTATGTATCAGCTCACAGGACCTTGCTGTCACATCCTGACTATTTCCACAGTACTGGTTTTGGCTCTTTTTCTCTCTGCAGATGTAGTTAGGGTTTGGATCTTACAATGGAAGTTCTGCTTGTTCTGTGGTAATTCAAAGGCAGCACATCTTATCCCATTCACTAAATTGCAAAGCTGTTTCAAAGACCTTGCAGGACTTAAAAGTACCTGCAACCATTATTCTTCAGTGACAAATTAGAGTTCTTACTGACATATTTTCAAATGTGTCTGGCAGTACAACCCAGAGGAGACTTCAGTCAGTGGCTTGCCTTTGAACAAGGTTCTCTCATGATTGATTTGAACACATCAGGGAAAAAAGAAAGAAAGGGAATGGTCTATTTTTTTTCCTGAGTGCTAGTTAATTAACAAAAAGAGTGATCATTTAGAAAAAAAAAGGTGAAATGCATATACTTAACTCCAAAAGTATAACACTGAAAACCTAAAACTTAGTTATTGACTAACCCTGAATTCACAAAGTCTGAATAGGAACTTCATTGATAATTTCATGTGTTTTTTATTTGCGAGAAAGCACATCTAACGCACAGCTTTGCTTTTTTAGTATATCTCAAAAAGACTGGAAAATTTTAATGCAAATCAAAGCTTATATGACTTACAGTCCTTATCAACCTGCGGTTGCTTTTTTTTGGATTCTTTTTAACTATTAGTTGCTTATCTTGTGATTATGCTTTTAGGTTTATTAAATACATGAACAGGCATAAGTTGTGACCATATAGCTGCAAAATTAAGGAAAAATTAGTTCATGAAGAATGAATTAACTCATTTTGCATTTTAACAAACAAAAGCAATACCACTCCCATGTATTTCAGCTATATAAACCTTATTCAGGCTTGTTCACATCAAAGATTTAGTGAGGTCTTATAGTTCCAGAGAAGCTTCCAGCCTAGAAAGAAGAGTGTTCTGCTGGGGAATGATAGTATGGGTTTTAACAGAAATGAAGTTTTGATCTCAGTGCAGAAAAGAAAGGAGCTGCCCTTATTTTGTAGAATGACATATCATAACCCTTTCCTTAATCCCTGAAAGTATAGGAAATGGAAGCAAGTATGAGGCTGGGGACTCTGAGTGTAGACAGGAACCGTGTGGTAACACCAAACCAGGATAAATAAGAGAATAAAGGTGGTATTACCTTTTTATTTTTTCTTTTAGTTAGTGTTTTTTTTTTTTTTTTTTTTTTTTTTTTTTTTAACTGAGTATTTGGATTCCATTTTAGGGTCCCTGTTTCTGTAAACTATATAGGAAGCCTGAATGTCTGACATGAGACTTTTAGAGTGCTTAATGCTTACATAGAAATGCTACAAAAATTCATCTTCATGGTTCTAATTGATTTCTGGACCTTGCTGCAAAGGGTTCTATAGTAAAAACACTCATTTCACTGACATGCTGCCTTTTCTTAATTGAGATTAGGAAATCAAGTGCTTCCAGAAAGTGGGATGCTGCAAGCCTATATTAAATTTGTCATTTATTTCTAGTGTTATGTTAAAAGCTTGTATTGACCTTCTGTACAAGAACTGATATTTAAATGGAAAACTAAACAGTTAATGGCATTACTGGATTATCTAATATGGAGAGATAATGGTTTGTATTATCTGCAGTCTTGATTACAGGAAAAGTTCTATCATTTTGTATCTATTTACGATAAGAAGCAAACTCCATTTTCTTCTTCTCCATTTTTTTCTACTAAGTGAGAGAGGTGATTTTTTCCCCAAACTTTTTGATCGTCCTTTCTCTACTAGTCAACATTGATCAGAATTATTTTATGGTAAACCTTGTATCAGCATTTTCAAATGAGGTTAGTATCCTTTGGTGTTTCTTCCTTTAATACATGCAGTGGCAGAGAGAAGATTCTTAATAGAGAATTTAGAATTCCAGGCAAAGTTAGACCAGTACTTAGCAGAATTTTATTTGAAGGTATTAATCTATACCAGAGGATTTGTTTGGTATTGGCCTAGTAAGTTTGAGTCAGAATCAGTATTGCACACAGATCTCCTCAGTGTGACTGTATTATCTTTACTGCAATGATTTTTCTTTCACTTAAAATACACGTGCGTATGCCTGCCTGTGTACACACACACACACATGTGCACAGATATGTTTGCATTTGAACTACAATACAATTACCAAGATGTTGGATCATAAAGGCAAAAAATAATTTGCCTAAGCATATAGTTCTTGAACATGAGATTAATGTGGAGAAAACAAACGTAACAGAGCCTTACTGCTTAGGCTCACTCTGTTTCATGACTCCTGTGGAAAAACTGCCTAACTGCTCAGCTGTTGTAGCTATACGAAACACAGCCACTGTTTGTGTAGCACAGAACATTTTCTGAATTGTGGAAGGGATGAGAACCAGAAGACATGTAACTTCTGAGGACACTGTTCAACAGTTCATAAGTTGCAACTATTACATGTAGCTTATTTTGGTATTAAATTTCTGCTTTCAAAAAATAAAAAGAAGATTTTTGGTTGATTTGTAACAATTTTTTTTCCCCACACACTGTTCATTTACCTTCTAAGTCTGTTCTCTCAGCTCTCTTAGATAAATGTTCCACTATAAGTTGCTGTTATTTTGTTAAGTAGGCATAAATAAACAAATCTATTAAGTATTTTTATACCAAAATAATATATTAAAAAGTCTACATTTATTACCAGTGGGCTTTTAACTTATTACTGTTTTCAGAACAGCATAATGTCAGAGAAACCAAACAATAACACATTAAAATGTTTATAGGATTAAGTATAATGCTTAGAATGTGAAATGTACTACTTGCATTCCTGTAAAAGTTGAGAACTATAAACAAGTCTTTAAATTCTTCATATCCAGGCTGCTGGTAGATATAAATTCTTTCAGATTTTGGCAAATGTAGATTGATCTTTGTGAGAAACGGGCTGTAAATAGTGTCAAGAGGGTTGAGAAGTTTCCATGTCCTACTGCATTGTTACTGTAGACAGAGCCTTCTCTACTGTCAGTTACTGAAAAATTTGTGAAGCTTTACTGTATGTTTTATTACCTTCTAAAATTAGATTCTTCTTTTCTCTAGCCCTTTTATTAGTGATCAAACCAAGCCATTCTACTGGATGTACGGAAAGTGAACCAAATATAAACCTTTCCACCTTTACTCTTTCTTTTCCATTTTATGTTGGTGAGACAGGGTGTGATAGATTTCAGAACAGAAGCAACACATGTGAACTTTTTGCTCATAGCTCTGGCAGCCACAACCATACCCTCAAGTGGTTTGATATGAGCTGCATGGAGGGGAAAAGGAAGAAATGCTAGGAAGATGTGGCCACTCTCCCCTTTACAAGGGGACCCAAACTCTCCTAGTATTCCACAATTACCACAGACTTCATTTACAGCAGTTACCAAAGTCCTTAGAAATCTGAATCTTGGCTGTTCTCTTAAATGATTGCAGGTGCGATCAGGCATTGGTGTTAATATTTCAGATGTTTGTAAACAATAATGTTGGCAAAATACAAAAGCCCCACCTTGACTCCATGAACTGAGTACATTTGAATAAAGATCATCTAATCTTGCCATCTAGTTATAGCATGCAAATCTTAGTTTCTGTACAGCATTAAAAATGCTATTTTTCAGATATCAAAGTAAAGCTTGAGGCTAGAAGACCTCTGGCTTATTTCCAGTTTGCATCCATATGCCTTCCTGACTCTTAAAATAAGAAACACTATATTCCTCCTCTCCTGTGACTCTCTTGTAATTTATTTACCTGGGGAAGATCTGCTTTCAGATGCAGCATCTGGATTTCAATGATTTCCTGCTATTAGCCAGCTGAATTGACTGAACTAGAAGAGGTCAAATCTGTTGCCTGAGGTCACCCATTGAATGAATGCCTGAGCTTGGATTTAAAGTGAGATCTGGAGTATTCCCACTTGATTCTTTTCTACTTGCAGCAAATACTTATTTTAAAATGTCAGGTGTATTTGGGAATAATCAATCTGCATTATATACAAGAAGGAAATTATAATGCTTAATTTGGTATTTGACAAGTACACACATAGTTCTTGCAAATGTTATCTGTCAAAGCAGCTAGAAAGCGGGAAAATGGTATTTTACAGTTACAAAATTTAAACATGTATAAAGCAATAAAAATACTGTTAACTGGTAAATGAGGAGACACTTTTAAAAACTCAGATAATTATTTATGTTAATGGCAAATTTAGCACAATGTTATTTCTTATAATGTTATCCAAGTGAGAAGAAAATATGTTCTTTATTCTTGTTCTCAGTAATAAATTATACTGTGTGTGTGTCTTTATAGGATCTGAATCAGAGGAGTATGCACCTCTGTGTAGCATTTCCCTGGTATTCTGCTTGAAGAATCCATTTTTAAAAAAAATTACTCATCATGTAAATTGTATATTAGTAGTTGCAGAAATTCAGTTTCTCCTTCACTGCATTGCAAAACTTTAGTTGTTGATTAAGGATATGTAAAATGAGTTGATCTCTGTAGTTGGCATATATGAACACTCTTATCATAGATTAAATATTTGTAAAGATGTTTCTCTGTTTCTTCTGTGAGCAAAGACCCCAAATGTGTGTATCTACAGAGGTGTTTTACTCAGTTTGGAAAAAAACCCCATTGATACTATTAACAGACCTCCTAATGTCTCAAATCAAGTTAATCTGAAATAGTCTCTCAAACTAAGAACTGAAATAAATCTGTTTTGCATTTTTCCATTAAAGAAGTACTGCCACAATCCTGTGCAATTAACTGCAGCTTCCAGATGGAAACAGGTCATCGGAAAAAGGACTCCCTTTCCTGGCTATTGTGAAGTTGGATAGTCATAAAGCACCTAGGAGTGTAGTTGAAATGACAATCCAGTCTAAATGGAGTAGTAATAATTATGCTCCCAACTCCTGAAATGAACTTCACAGTCGGTCAGCAAGAGCACTTAACCATAATAGTTTAAACAGCTCCTGGGAATGTTAAGAAGTCCTCTTCATCATGCAGGGGCTGAAAGAGGAAAGAAGCTGGGTCAGTCAGGCAGAGAGACACACAGTTCAATGAAAAATAGCAGGAAGCACTGACAAGAATTATTCTGACCCATGACACTTTTTTATTTCCTTTACTTTCTGGAGGTAATGAAAGGGACCCCTAGAAGGAATGTATGAGAAGTTCTACAGCCTTTTGGCTGTAGAAACAGTCTCATGTTAGGAGTCCTATAAATCCAGAAATAGGCTGGAATGATTTAGGAAAGGCTGTATATTGGTGAAATCAGGAGGGGCTTTTTTTTTTTTTTAAGAACCCCCTGTCTTGTTCATAGAGTCTGGCAAGAAAACAAAATTGTTTCTGTGGGGGGCTCCCTGTTTTCTCCACAAAATGTCCCCGGGAAGCATACGAGTGCTCTCCTTTATTGTAGTGTCACAGGAGCATGTGAGCAGGGGGCAAGGAAGAGATCCTGAAAGGAATATGAGATACAGCAAAGCATGGACAGGAAAAGCCAAGGCAGGTGCCTGGAGTTGATGGCAAGAGTATCTGTGCAGCCTGTGGGACAGAATCCAACTGTTTCTCTGAACCGGAGTTTGGAATAAAAAAGCACTGAATTTGGACACTGTTCTGGCCATCTCTACTTTATCCTATTATGCATGAGGAGGAAAGCGGGAAGGTTTTCCTGCTGCCCTTATGCAGTGAGCCCACAGCCAGATTAAGTTTTTGATGAAATTTTGCTGAAGGACTGTAGTGTGAAATGAGCTCTTGCAATCAGTAATTAACTCCCTTGCATGGATTTAAAATACAGAAAAGAGTGGGTTTGAAAAAGTTAATGGCCAAGGTATTGATGGAATAGTTAAACTAGTTAGGAATAGACTTCTACAGTTCTGTATTATAGAGGGAAAAGTTTTTTTTTTTGTTGGTCTCAGTATTGTTTATAAAACCTGGGGTGTTTTTATTTGGCACATCAAGAATGTATGGAAATTTTTCTCTTTATTGCAGATAAGCTTCATTATTATCACCCTACTGAAAATGCTTGAATTTATAGGAGAGCATTAAGTGAATAGGAGAGCTAGTGCTTAAGTAGAAAATATTCAGCTTGGCAGATCTAAAGTACTATTAGGTCATTCATGAGAGGAATAAGTGTTTTCTGTGAATCTTCATTTGGACAGGGAAATATTTGCATCCTCTAGACATCATCATGTTTCAACTCTGCTATCCAGCAAAGACAGGAGATACTTAGTTCAAGCTCTGGTATGGATAAAGCTGGAAGTGACACAGACACAATAAAAAGCAAGGAACAGAAGAAATAAATGATTACTATTAATTTAAAATGCAAGTCAAGTTACAGGAAGAGGCATTATTTTAAATAACTTTACTTTAAATGTGTTTTGAAGAAGATGTTTTAAGTGTATATGATTGTTGCGTTGTTTTCAAGTTGCAATTAATAGCTGATTATAAAACATTTTCTGCCTATATACTGGCAAATCTAACAAATAATCTCTAAAGTGGTATTGACTTCAACTATGCCTAGACTTGGACCTTTTTAAAAATTAAACTTTCAGCAAATATAGCATATAGATTCAAATACATTATTATTCCTCTAGTCTTTATTGGCTTTTGGTTTTTGTTTTGTGGTTTTTTTTTTTTTTTTTTTTTTTTTTTTTTTTTTTTTTTTTTTTTTTTTTTTTTGGTAAAGCTCCTTTTGAGGGGGTATTTTGCAATAGTTGTTTTTTTAAATTTGCTGGAAGTTTCAGACTTATTCAACAAGTTTGCTATACAAGCTGACTTAGAAAGAAGTCTCACTTTGCTACCTCAAGTGCACAAAACTCCATATGCTGTGTATGTGCTCTGGAAGCTGGGTATAACTCCTGGGAGTGTGTTGTGTGTGCTTTATGAGTCATGCTTACATGGGAGCACCAAGCTCTTGGAGGGTAGTGATGCACTTCTGAAATGAATTGCAGGGGACAACAGTGCAGGCTGCAAAATGGACATGAAAAATAGAAACAGATTTGTTAGCTTTCTGCTATTGTGGCTACAATGACAGCAAGTATCAATTAATTTTTGGTTATGTTGGTGAAAACTAGCTCTGTAAGTCAGAGCATAACCAAGCCCAAAGGAACTCCCCAGCTCTTTTTTTAGAGATATGCTCTGTCCTGTAGTAGTCATAGCTCATCTGAAAACCTCTTACAATATTTGCTGTGAAGTGTAAGTGGTCCTAGAAGTGTCTAATGCTGTTTTCCTCTGAAATGTCAGAGGAAAACTTTCTTCTGAATTTTTCCTGCAGTACTCTGTTGCTTTGGTAAATTTCCATCTGTTTGTTAACTGGCACATGGCATCACCTGAAACATGCCTTTTGTCATAAAATGCACAGCTATGATTAAAAGCTCTGTGGTGGAGTAAAAATATTTCACTGTCCTGCACAATACTAATAAATAGAAGATTTATGTATTTCATTTCCATTATCTGCTTTTTGAAACTTTTTTCTTATCTCTTTATCCTCTCACTTTAGAGTATAATTGAACTTAGATGCAACAGTGCATACCAAAGCCATGTTCCTTCTCTCTCTCACACCCTACTTTTGAGAGTTGTTTTCATTGGTGTTTTTTATAGCACACTGGATATTATAATGCTGTGCTTTGAATAGTCAAAAATTATTTTTTTCTTGAAGGTATTACAAGGCTAAACTTGTATTCCAGGCTTTGTATGTATATCTGGCTTGAAAGAAGCAGGTTGGCTTATGAAATAATTTATTTATTCAACAATTACTAATTATTAATGTGGTTCCAGCAGGTGGATTTAAGGACTGACTTTTTGATCTGCACACAGTTGAAGAAAAGTCTTTGTTGAAGAGAATTTGACCTTTAGGATCTCCATGATACCTGTCTGCAAGATGTGCATTCTTGTTTTGCCTTCTAATTATTTTAAATTATTTTAAATTTAATTTTTTTTTCTCTCACTTATAAAACACTATTTTGGAAACAGGTCTCCTATACACAGGATAGCAGTATCAGAGAGTTACTGCATTGTGATTTATGTTTTTTCCTAGTTACTTGAAACTACTCACCTAATGTCAATTTCCATCTATTCAAAATTTTCTCTTTCCCTTGAGCACACTTTTTCCATATTTTTTTGTTCAAAGTACTATTAATACTTTCTGATTATTCAGCAGAAAACTGAAAATGTCTCTTGAGCACTCAGCCTGATTTAATTTGTTTTGGTGTGTGGCAAGCTAAATTCAGATCTCCATTTATCAAACCCCAAGTCTCTCCTCCTCTCTAAAAGTGAGTGGTGCTCAGGTAACAAAAAATCAGGAGACAAAAAAAAAATCTGTTTGAGACTGTGCATAAAAGATTTTGTAACATTCACCAGGTCACCACAGCACAGGAATTAAAGGAAAATTAGTGCTTGTATCTCTGTGCCCCCCCACTTCAGTGCTTCTCTAAGCCCCTCAACTCTTATTCCTGACAGCTTTCCAAGTTTTTCTGAATTGGTTTGAAGTCATATTTTTACTTTTTGTTTCTCCATTTTTTACTTACACTGGAACAAAGAAAAAAGGGTGGGGGAGTGCGTAAGACTATAAAATATTCTTTTCTTGTGTATCAAAGACAACCAGTGTATTCAGTGTGTCAAAGTTCCTCTTTTTCCTGAAGAATTTAAATTCTTAGGCCTCTTGGGGAATACGCAGTTGAGTAACCATCACCTTAAAACCTTTGTTTTCTGTCGAAATGTAACATGCTTTCCCCCAGTTACTTTCCAACATCCACTCTCCTCCTTCCAACCCCTCTAAATTCTACCTGATAAGCTTTTCTTATGGTAGACTTCTCAAACTTTGGGACAGGCCAATCATTTCATTTCAATTTATTTACATGCTTAAATAAAAGATCTGGCATGCATATTTGTCCTGATCTTGGCTATATGTCAATTGCCTAATTTGTCTTAGTTTCAGAATCTGGACATTTTTAGTTCAATTCTATGTTGTAACCTCCCACATGCTGCTGGGTGTCTTGATTTATTTTTCTCAAAGTGGATACAAGAGGGAAAAGGCTCTCAGATCAAAGGCTAAGAGAATTAGGATTGTCCAGCCTGAGGAAGAGAAGGCTGTAGGATGAGCTAATTGTGGCCTTTTAGTATCTGAAGGAGTTTACAAGGAAGATGGAAGGAGACTATTTAGGGCATGTAGTGACAGGACAAGGGGGAATGGCTTCAAACTAAAGAGATTAAGTTTAGATTAGATGTTAGGAAGAGGTTCTTTACTATGAGGGTGATGAGGCAGAGGAACAGGTTGCCCAGGGAAGCTGTGGCTGCCCCATCTCTGGAAGTGTTAAAGGCCAAGTTGAACGGGGCTCTGAGCAATCTGGTCTAGCGGAAGGGGTCCCTGCCCACAGCAGGGATTGGAACTAAATGATCTTGAAAGGTTCCTTCCAACCCAGGCCATTCTATGATGCTCTAATCAAGTAATTCCTGTGTGGGCTTCTGAGTTGTATTCCTGTGTAGGTCACCATTGAAATGGCTCAATAGTGTAGGAGATAGGCAAAGTTTGGGTAAAAGGTAAAAGCCTTTTATTCATATCCAGTTATAAGAAGTATAGAGTCATCTGCTAAGGATTCTGATTGCCACCATGACTTCACCAAAAGATTTTCCATTTGTGATACAATTTTTTTGGGGTGACTAAATATTTAGACAGCATGCCATTCATTTTGAGGTGTGAGTGTTATTCGTACGCTGCTAAATTGCTTCATTTGAAGCTTGTAAGATCAAAAATGCTGACATGAAAAATGGAGAAGTTAAACTAAGTGCTACCAGGTTAAGTACAGGAGGAAGCAATAACAGAGAAGCAATCTTTCTAGCAAAATCTCCTGAGCAGAACCCCTGAAGTGGACTGGGGGAATATTTCCAGTTACCACTTATATTCTTTATTTATAGATGGGACTGTGGTGTGTGTTTCTCTCTGAAAATTTCAGGCCCAGTTGTTGTTTATGTAGCAAAGTTTGATGGAAGGGAGAGACACAGGAGCAGCGCTCCTGCACATTTGAGCAATCTACCTTGTGAATAATGCTTAGTTATGGCAAAGACACACCAGGAAAAAAAAATCTTTGCAATGTCTGTATGTACAACAGAAGGAAGACAGAAAATACAAGAAAGATAGAAATTATTCCTGGTATAATTAGAGGCTGCATGAAGCTGAGCAAAAGGTGAATTGGTCCTGAACTTGGAGATCAACATGCTGTTCAGAATTCTGGGAGATGGTGGAAATTAACCGAAATTATTACTGAGGTAATATGTGAACCTGAAGGTAATTCTTTAGAGCTTCAGCTCATTAAGCCCATTTGTATGAAGATTCTGGTATGGGACCACTCTCTTGAACTGACAAATCAAATATTTGTCCCAATAACTGGTGTGTTGGCTAAAGTCATAGGATTGGAGGTGAGTGGGTGAGTTTAGTTGACTGGAACACTTACCCTCTCATATGCTGTGCTTGATCTGTATGCACCAGTTGGCTCTCCTCTACAGATGCCATATGGGATGCTGTATTCAGGCTCTTGAGTAGGACAGGTACATCCCCATCCAGTAAAATGATTCTGAGATGCTCAGGGACCAACAGATTCCTAGAGATATGAAGAGGAGATTTGACTGAAGGTTAGAATTTCTGAATGTAATCCCTGTGCCTGGTACAAACAGTACTCAGGGTAACTTGAGGGTGTTGATGGGTAGAAATTGCTGTGCCAATGTATGCTTTGTCAGCAGCTTTTAAAATGCCAACACCACCAAAATTGCAGCTATTTGCCTTTTTAGGTACTTAAGGATGGTTTAGAAAACCATTGCATCACATATGTGTGCTTTGTAGAGCAGCTCTGAGTATTCCTGCATAGGTCAGAGGGTCTCTCAAAGAGTGCACATGGCAGAGAAAGCCCTAATGCCATTTGAAGATATAATTTGGGGATCTGTGGTAACACTGGCTGGGGCCGGGGTGGAGTTCAGTAAGAGGTGGTGTTAAGTCATCAAGTTATTAGTCATAATTCCTAAGACAGTAAAATTACAAGTCCTAATTCTAAAGATAGTGAAATAACAAAAAAAAAAAAAGAAAACAACATTTAGGTCAATGAATAGACTCCATTCACATCAGAGTAGAAAGCTTAATTAACTGAGTGTTTTATGTCATTTGCCAACATCATCATACAAACTCTGCTCTGTTGTACATCTGTTTTGTCAGTGCCAAGGGAATACTCAGGGCTCAGCTGATCTCCATCTCTAGAGTGTTCCTATGTAGTAATTTTCTGTGTTATTTTTAGTTAATAATAAAGACAATCATTAAAGTGTTCTTTCATTTTAAATCCTTTGACTTGCAGGCTAAGATATCCTGACTGACATCTCTGGCCTCTGCCTATCTGCTCCCTTTCAGGACAGGGAGGAGGAGAGGTACTTGCTTCTGTCTGGGGCAGAGTGTAGGGCAGAGACTGAATTGTCAAGGGTTTTTTCTCTGCTTTTGGGTACTTGATCTCCAAAGGAGTCCCAGTCCATGGCCCCATTTGGATCTATAAACAATATAACAAAAGCCTGACATGCTTTAGAAAAAGTTGAGTTATGTAGGGAGAGCGAGTCCTTGCTGCCTACAGGCTAGATATTGACTTCAAATACAGCCCCAAGCAAGTGAATCACTGCTTATAAATAGCCTCAGAAAGTACTGACCTCAAAACACACCTGCACAACACAATCCTCCTCCTGGTTACTTTTTATTCTGAAGGCCAGTACCTCAGTGTTGCTCTATACCAGTGATATATTACTGCTTTCTGTTGCTTTGTTTGCAGCTATTTTGCTCCTTTCAGTGATATCTGTTCCATGCCCATCAATTCTTGAGTTACAGAACAAAGAAGTGCATACAACGTCCTGCTGATCCCGGGCTATTTCATTAGTGCTTGTGCACACCAGCTGTGCCCAGCTACAGTGCTAGAGTTCAGAGTTTAGAGTAAAATTCTTTATAAAAAGAACACAGACAATAAGAGCAGAAAGAGCTGGGTTTGTTTAAAGCATCTTGAAGAAGATTGCCCTCTCAGAAGCACCCACACCTTGGCTATGTTTATGACCAGATGCTTGCACTGATACTGAATTAACAGCATTAATTTTCTTACTGCAGACAAGGTCATAGTGATCAAGTGACTTAAATAGGTTTATAGTCCTGGGTACGCTGACTCCTCATGCTTAATTTTTATTCTAGGCAATTTCTTCAAGGCATCAAATACTCAAGAAAAATCAATAGTCAAACTCTCACTGTAGACAATTTGATATTTTTAGGAAATTCGTTAGGTATATTTTAAGAAATTTGCTGAAGAAGTTACTAGGACATGACTAACTCTCCAGTTAACAATTATTGATGTAGCTGTGGTTGAGGATAACATTTTACTTTTAGGACCTAATAAAAATTTTAAGGAGTGGAAGGAACTAGTAAAAAATGTGGAGATACTCTCAATGCAAAATCTTCTTTGGCAACAAGAAATAAAGTTATATCTCCATTAATACAGAAGCTCACTGCACTTGAAAGGATCTGCCATACAACACTTGGCTTACTTGTTGGGCTCATCAGTTGTTGAGAATGCCTCGTAATGTCTGCAGCAAAAATGGCTTGCACATATGGCTCCATTCATGAACTTTGTCCTTAACGTAAGACTGATTAGAGCTGTCATTTTACTGATTAAATGAGGCTTAAATATTTTAATTGCTCTTCTCTTGCAGATAATCCAAACAATCCAGATATTTAATTTATGTTCTTATCTATAATTTAATTACAAACAAAAAATTTATATTTTGAAAAGTTAGAAAAGGAAGCAGTTCTTCCCAAAGGATCCAATTAATTTTCAATTACTATTTTGCAAATGTTATTGTTGCGGGGATGGACACGTGCAATCTGTCACAGGCCAAGGGGAATGTATATTTGTTTCTGTTACTATAGGAATATTGGTGGCTCTGCTCTGTCAATACTTTATGGTAAAATTACATCTTGAATTCTTGGAGCTGGCTTGTGTGCTCACACTTAAGAGTATTTTATAGGCTTTCAGTATCTGAGAAGTTTAAGAAAGCTGTATTATAATATTATCTAAAATTGCTGTTGGCATGTTGGTGGAAGACAAGGAAGGAAGTGCAAAAGAACCAGTGAGTGATGAGTAGGGAATATTTCCACCCATTCAAGTGAATTAATTGTCACTGCATTCCGTCTTCACTCTATTCATCAGCCACAAAAAAAAGGCAAAAGGTAATTGAACAAAAAAGGCAGGGAAGAGTGAAAAGACTGCTTTGCTGTGCTG
Organism: Onychostruthus taczanowskii; assembly: GCF_017590055.1. NCBI lineage: Eukaryota > Metazoa > Chordata > Aves > Passeriformes > Passeridae > Onychostruthus > Onychostruthus taczanowskii. The sequence continues at coordinate 10,500,690 of NW_024498351.1, forward strand.
TAACTGATTCAGGGGTATCATCTTATATGGCTAACTTGCTATCACTGTGGTAAAAGCACGGAGATGGGTTGCAAAGAAGAAACTGCTGTTTCTGCATGGAAAAGACTTACAGGTCAAATGGGCAAGTACGGCACGGACATCATTAAACATATTGGCACAGTGGACAGAGCCATAGGGGAGAGAAAATACATTGAATTAGGAAAAAGATTTAAAAACAGGAGAACTACTTTTGAGCTTTATATACCTGGAAAAGGGGGAGCAATGGTGTGAATGCGAGTGGTGTGGCGCTTAAAACATCTGGGACTGGGAAAATGCACTGCAGAAACTGCTATTAGTTTGAATTCTGTTGAGATAAGTTAAAAGAGCGTTAGAATTGTATAAAAAAATTTTGACAGCAAAAATGTCAATTTTTAGATACTTACCAAATATGGTCATGTTCTGGATGCCTGAGGGGAGTGGGTCAGGGCTGTCAAAGGTCCTTGCACTCAAATGGCTGGCAGAAAAGCCAGTGAAGTTATCAGAAATGAGAAAGAATATACAGTAGGTGGAGTGTAAGAGGGAAGATAAATATTTCAAATGAGACCAGACTGGTTATATTGACAGTGAAGTGCCAACAAGATTGTGTTTGTGAGACAGCTAAAATGCAGAATAGGAGAACTGGAAAAGTAGTTCTTCAAGTGGCCACCTATAAAGAATGCAGGAAGGTAAGGATCAGGTGCCTTACACTAACACTTTGTGATACTGGTTGAAGTTACCCCTTCAGTCTTTGGGTCTTCCACTTCTGTCCAAGAGTGAGAATTTTCTCACAGTTTGTGCTCATTGTGATGCCAACATGGTTGAAACTGATCACTGGACTATATATGCATGGAAATCAAAGGCTGCAGGTAGTGTATGCTCAGTAGTGTGTAAACTATAATGCTAATAATAAAAAACACATATAAGGGCTGTTTTCCCCGCTTATGTCACAAGTCCCAAGAAAATTCAGCTGCTCCCAAAAGCCACCAGGCATAACATTGCAGTCATGCCCAAAAAAGGAGATGCTTTGAAGAAATCACTGTTAAGGAAGATTTTGTCTTGATTCTTGCTGAAATAAGTTTAATTCCAAACCACAGTTCATTCCTGTGGCATAGAGCATTATTTCTTTTACTGAGATTGGTGACACTTATTCCCTTGTAGTATATATTTTGCTTGTCATCTTTAAACTTCATTAATTTGTCACAGATTTTGTAATTGTACTGCAATACTGACTACCTTTCCTCATTAAATGCATTAATCTTTACTTATTTTTCGAAGTGGTGGTGAATAGGGAAATTAAATTAGTTAACTTATTCGACTTTGGCTAGGTGACTGGACCTCAACAAGAGCCTCAAGGAGTGTCAGTAAATTGGCTGGGTTAGACAAGCATACAGACATTGACTTAATCAAGAAATTATTATCTCAATACATAATGGTGTGAGCGAGGCTTTTTTTCCCCAGATTTTTAGTGCTCCTATTATAGTATTTAGGACACTATGAATTTATATAACTTTAGGGAGAAAGAATAAAAATTTTCCTGATAAAAAATCCTGATAGTCTATTATGTCTGAAGCTGTAAGTCTGTTGGTGGTCACTGCAGGTTGCTTCATGAAGTACAACCCAACACTCTGCAATAATGGATCCACCGTAATTGGAACTTGATGATCCTTGAGGGGGAAAAATGTGTGCAGTGTATTCTTTAGATCTTATTTCTAACCTTTTGGGCTCCACGCAGATGGTGAGAATTGAAGTATTGTTGCAATGTTTTTCAGTACAACTTCTGTAAATTAATCTGGTGTTCAAAACTAAAGCACTTGTCCCACTAAGCCCTTCTTTTCAAAATAGCTTATTGTAGCTGTTTTTGATGATTTTACCTGGAGTGGAAGCAGAGATGTGTGCTGGTTTTGGCCGGGGTAGAGTTATTTGTAGCAGTGGCTGGCATGGGCTGTGTTTTGGATTTGTGCTGAACACAGGGTTGATAATGTGGAGATGTTTTTGTTATTGCTGAGCAGGGGCTGCACAGAACCAAGGCCTTTTCTGCTTTTCATAGTGCCATGCTGGGGGGGAGACTGGGGGTACATGGGAAGCTGGGAGGGGACACAGCCAGGACAGGTGACCCAAACTGAGCACAGGGATATTCCAGACCATGTGGCATCAAGTTCAATATATAAACTGTGGGACAGAAAAAGGGGCTACATTTGGAGGGATGGCACTTTTCTCCCCAAGTCACCTGTGATGGGGCCCTGTTCCCCTGGAGATGACTAGCATTGGCCTCCCAAGGGAAGCAGTGAATTTGTTCCTTGTTTGGCTTTACTCATGTGCTCAGCTCTTGATTTCCATACAAAACTGTTTTTATCCCAGTGCATGTGTTCTCTGGCTTTTACCCTTCTGATTTTCTCCCTGATCCTGATTGTGGGGAGTTAGTGAGTGGCTGTGTGGAGCTTGGCTGCTGGCAGGGGCTAGAGATGACAAACATCATACACATTGAAACCAAATTATTTGTGGAATATCTGGCATAATGAATACCAATACTTAGCTAAAAAGAACTTGATATTTTAAAGAAAAATATTTTTTTGCAAAATGAAATTTACCTTCTTCCAAGCCTGAAACAAACCCCAAGCATTTATAATCTGCAGTGTAATATTTCTCCCCTGTAAATTCTGTTGATCTTCCCAAAGCGCAGTGCAAAACATTGACAGATTAAAAATGGGCCCCTGTCTTAAACAGAAAGTGGGAAAGTGGGATGGAGGAGCACAGTAATAAAGGGAAGAAAGTAATGCCTCAGGTTATATGAAGAGCAACATGAAATGCCTGACCAAAAAAGCTAAGAACTGGAAAAAATGTTTGAAGCACAGGAAGAACAACAGAGGAGATATGAAAAAGTTGGGGAATGCAGGTAGAAACTTTAGTTTGTGTACCACTGAAATTGATACTTTATTTGGATGCCTACTATTTCAGTTTTTCTTGCGCAAAAATAAAGTGGTGCTGGCCAGGGGCTTGGATTTATGCATGTTGAAGATCAGAAAAGAGATACTGAATGTCATTTAGGATCTTCACTTGTCTTAAATGCAATTTTCCTGATTATCTTCTTCCAAATCAACTTTACTGTATTTTAAACATTTCAACAATATAAGGAATGGTGCTTTAAATGAAAGATTTGTGATGATGATATGTAATGTAATAAATCTTGTTTTCTAAGTTTACGCTTAGAGGGTTTTATACTTGCAAGTTGCTCTACAAGTACTAACCTTTGAAAGGATCATCAGGTTATTTTATCTCACAGGTATCCTAGGGACAAAATAATTTCACCATCATAGATGAAAAAAAAATTCTGTGTTTATGTGAGGCTTCTTCAGAGTTTTTCAGATAGAAGAGGGAGAGCTCTTCATGAAAAACACTTTTGTCATCATCTGTGAAATTGACTGATAAAGTTTGGTCCCTGAAAACATGGAAAAAGCTGAACATAGCAGAAAAATTGGTTTTGTGCTGTGTTGTGGTGGTGCTCTTTGCTTGCAGGTGGGGGTCTTGCTGATCTTTTTTTTTAATAGATGTTTCCTATGAATTGTAAATTTTCTTAAAGGTGTTATGGTGGTCCAAAATATTCCCTAGCTAAGTAGTACAGATTGTTTGCCTTGAGGCTGGAAAAGAGTATTTTCTAAACTTCCTAAGAATGGAAGAAAATAAGTAGCAATTAGATTCTAAAGATTGCATACTAAACCCAAGCTTTTCCTCAGAAAAAGCTAAGATTTTTCTATTTGTTATAAAATGTTATCTTGCTTATTGCATTTAATTGTTTTGGCAGTACCTGAATCCATCCATAATTTTTTTCATTGTTATTAAAAAGATATGTGTGAATGTGTTTGGTAATTCTGTAGTGTTTAAAATCCAGATTTCATACTGTCATGGGAAGTGTCATGCTTTTGCTTCATAACCAGACAGTGTATGTTTTCAATAAAAACTTATTTAGGAAAGTACAACACATTCATCCTTGATATTTAAGCAAATTCACATTGCAGAATGATTAATTGCATTCAGCCTTTTCATCCACTTGTAATTTTTCAGGGGACATAATTGGATGCAAATTGGCCAGTGTTAATCATTAGATACCACTAATTAAAAACAGAAGCTGTAGGTAATGGTATGATTATTGGTAGAAATAAATGAAGCAGATCAGGTAACACTTTTCTTCAGGGACTCATGACTTGTGCCTGAGCCTCATTAAATTCCAACATGTGAAGGTGCCCTGCTGGTAGAGGCTGCAGGAGAGCTGTATTTATAAATAACTTAAAAGTCACATAGGCGGGCAGTGCCTGAAAAAGGAGGTGTGGAACATTCCTGTGGCTCAAGGACTTAATAGTTCAATGAATTAGAAACTTTAAAAAAGCAATTTAATTAGGTGAAAACTAGTTTTGCATAACAAAAAGCCATTTGAAAGGGAAACTAAGGGCATTTATTTTCTGACAGTGTTTCTGAAGCATACTGAAATCCCATGTTCTGAAAATTCAGTAAGTACTTTTGTCGCCAAAGAATTAACTTCATACTATGTCTTTTAAAACTGAGTGTGATGTTAGATCACCTGTATAATGACTAAACTGGAAGCTCACTGAAAAAACTGTGGTCATTCATTCAAATCGATAACTGTGTTTTGTGTGGGGATTCAGAGGAGATAATTTCCTCAAGAAGAATCTTCTGACTTAGCTTTTAAATTACTTTCAAAATATACTGATGACCAATGAACCCTTTCAGTCCCCTGCTTTGGGTTTTTTTTCCATCATAATCACCAAAGTTCATCAGGAATAAGCATTAGTAATAACTCCCTTTAAGGGATTCATACAGTGATGGAAAACACATCTGCATGATTCAAAATACTGACACCAAATAAAAGATACTAGTAGTAGGTACTGCATACTGTTCAGTCTTATGCACAGAACTAGGGAATTAGGCATTTTTGTTGGGGGGAGGGAGGAAAGAGCCATGAATGAAAGCATTTTAATTTTCACTACTCCTTCCAGTTCCCCACTGGTGCAATGTTCACCAGTGATGTGGGCAGTGACTTGGAGTTAAGATCTCTGTTTTCTGGATGCATGACTTCTGTCCAGCAGCTTTGCTCTGGCCCTGGTCTTTTCTGTCTGTCAGCTGGAGCAAAGGACAGTGCTCCAGCTCTTGGGAGGAAGAGACAGAGGATGGAGCTGTAAGAACCAGAATTAGCACCTAAGCTTAGAGCTGTGCATACCACATGTTTACACGTGTACTACATTTCATCTTTTTGATAATGGCTGCTCTTATATAAACTTATAGTTGTAAATGCTAGCATGAAATCAACATCATATCACCACTCATCCATAAACAAAAAATGACGGCTTCAGCATAAAAAAGCAGAAAACTGTATCCTCTTTGTTCCTCCCAGCAATCCTGTCTATTGAACCCTGCCCATAGGCAGACTTCTCTGCCTATGAAGAAAACCAGTTTTTAATTTTCATTGCAGGTTAAAGACAGTAGGTAAAAATCACTGTTGAAGTGAATACCAATGACTTCAACATGCAAACCCAATACCTTCAATGCAACAAAACATTTTTGGCGTAAACAAAGCTGTTAGTGTGTTTTATATCTACATGGTCAATGCAACAGATGCCACTGCTCATGTGACAATTTAGAGTTAAACAGGCTGATGAGTCAATCCATCATCATTAGAAATCAATGGAAAGGCTTCCATTGGCTTGGTGAATAACTTCATCAACTGTCATTGTAGCAAATGCTCTTTACATGTGCATTAAGAAGAGCAAAATAATGAGCAATAACAGCACCTCTTCAAGCACATCTGGGCTGTTCCAAATGTACAAAAGAGTTACCAAGTGGAGAATAAAGATGCCTCCTCTGAAACACTGTCAGTACCAGGCTGGGAAAGGCAAGTAGTAGTTCATTTTGTTGTGAGATCATCAAAAAGGTGGACAAAGTTGTGTGTTTGGTTTTCCAAACAGGAACCTGGGTAAATCTCACACTGATTGAATGAAGCTTCATAAGCCTATTTTGCCTGCTGTTGCTGTGGGTTGTGTAGCACTGCTGAACAAGCAAGAGAGTCACCCATGTTTCAGATCTCTGTTGCTTCTATGACATATAACTCTCTCCTATAAAAAAAAAAATATATCCATTAATTAATTAATCCCTTTTTTGTGCTAATAATTCTACATTGTTTTTCTGTAACTATGAAGAACATTATTCTGGGTTTTATGGGTGATGACTAATATTCACTAAAGTTTATTTGAAATGGTTTTCTAGAATGCACTGCCAATTTCATGTCACCTATGCCTTTGCCCTGAGTAATACAGTATTCTCTTTCTCAAAGACCAGAAGCTTGTATCATTCTGGGTGCTCAGCATCTTTGAGTTTTTCTGAAGAAAACTGCCATGGCACTCTTGGAGGCATGAAACATTTAATACTGCTTGGATTTGATGCATGGCTTTATGCACCTTGTCATTCTTGCTTAAAAATCATTAAGATGTGTTACTATGTCAGCATCATAAAGGGCCTACTTTGTGTTATTGTGACCTAAAAGTTGATGCATGCTGTTCAGTAGCAGGTCTGATTGATTTTTTTCAGGCACTCAAGAGAGACTTTATTTACATTTTGTGAATTGTTAGAAGAAGAACTAAGGTTTTTGAACTCATATCATTAGTGCCTCAGTCACAGAATTACAAACTTGTTCAGAGGGGGGGAAAAAAAGATGGTGCCAGTCTTATGTCAAACAATTTTTTTCTCCCTCTCTTTCCTCCTTCTGCTTTCATCAGGACTTGTCTTTGTCAAAAATTGCACTGACTTTTTCTGACATTGCAATGGCTCAAGTCAAAAGAAAGTGGAGGAGCAAAAGAGCCTTGGAAAAGCACTGAAGTCCTGAAGTGACCAGGAGCTGAGATCCTGCTATGTGAATCCTGCAGGTCCTATTTTCAACTGGCCTTGCAATAGTTCCTCTCTCCACCTAAACCAAGGAGAGGGAGAAAGAAGGGAGTAGGTTTTTTTCCTTCCACATTTTTTTTAACATATTTTCAGTTGGTATGAATGTAAGTGTCAATGGAGTTAAACCGGAAAACATATATTAAGAGATGAAAATGTGGGACAACAGAATGTAAGTTCTTGTTGTAAATGCAGATAACATTTCAATGTTAGTAGTCTGCCACATAACTCGAATTGACTCAAAATGACAGATTACTGGTGATTAGGTTAAGATCATGTGAAGTTTAGAGACTTGGATCTTTTGATAATTTTTTTTTCTACAAATGATAGTCTCAATATTGCACGATCTATAGCCCTTCCAATTTTGTGAAAATGTCATGCTTTTGAAGTGCAAATAGCAGTGATTTCTTTGCTTTATCCACAGTAATTAAAACAGGGTTTCTTTGCCCTGCTGTATACGTCTATCCTCTATTTTATCTTTCAGCAAATCTGTTTTACTGCAAAAGCCTTGTAATTGGGAATCTCTGCTTATCTACCCCATGCCCTTCTTTATTTTTTGAAGATTTTAATATTTATTGTTTTAGGTTGTTTTAAAGCATTGAAGTTTGTGTCTGTGGATAAATGTGAGTTTTCCAGCTTTAAAAAAATCAACTTTTAGAACTATACTAACCACTCATAACATTAAATTCATGTTGTTATTATACACTCAATATATGCAATCTTAATCAGCAGAAAGTGGTATCCCAGGTGTCCTATTCTCATTTCCAGCAAATTGCTGTTTGAGCTCCTACAGATTTCATACTTTTGGCAGATACAATATCAGGTGAAATATTTCAGGAGATTAAGTGAATTTATTTCTTCATTCTTTTGTTTATCTTTCAAAATAAAGCTCCCTTTCTTTTATATGTCAGCAAAATTAAGCTAGCTGTATCTAATTGCAGACATGAACCAGCATGGCCTGTATTCCATACAAATTTAATCCAGTGTAGTGTATATTATCCATGACTCAGAATAGCATAACAAAAAAAAAGCTGTCAAAGATTTCCATTATGAATAAAATAGCTGCTAGATAAGAGAAATATTCAAGACAGATGATAGCGGAAATTAAAATTTTATAATTGGCCTTCTACAATTAAATTCTAAATTGAGAAAGAGTTTCTTCCCATTCCATCTATTCTTCATAGACACCATTAATTACATCTTTGTGTAACTCAGAGAGGGGAAAAATCATTAAAGTTTTTTTTAAAGGATTATTATGATGCAAATTGTTTCTTGTAGCATGTGGTGCACAATGCTGCTGAGAAAGAAGTTAATTAGAAGAAGAATGGACAGCTCAGTGGACTACAAATGGGAGAAGATGCCTTTTAATTGTAAGGAAGGCCAATTTTAAACTGGCTATGTCTTGGTGGTCTCATTTTTTTCCAGTAAAGACAAAAATCAGCATATCTGATAAAAATTATCATTGTTCATGACAGCAATCACTTTTCCTGAATCCTTCCTTGTGGGGAACATAAATTAATTAGTAATACCAAATAAACATTACATGACACTTCCTGTGCAGTCAGAAAGTATCTTTGCTCTTTGAATGCTTAAAAGGAAACAAACAGGGAAACAAGAGCTTCCCAGCTCATGTTCAAAGAGGTATGCTAGTGGTAACGTAAGCCCTAAAGAGATGGCACTGCAGTTTATTTAGCAAGCTCTTTCTCATTCTGTTTTTAAGGGCTCAGTATCTTTCCTTCTTAGGTCCTGTATGATCAAAGAACAAAAATGACCTTTCTAATGACCTTTTATAGTTTTGTGCCTCTTTGTAGCAATTTTAGGGGTAAGCAATAGGCATGAGAAAATCCTTGGGGGAAATGTGAGCGGAAAAATAACTGATACTGAAAGCAGCGTATGGAGAAGCACTTCTCACATTTGGAATGGAGGCATCCTTTAGAGACAGGAACATGATGGAGAGGACAGATGCACACTGGAAAGAAATGCAAGAAAACTGGGGCCGGGGGAATATACAAAGAGAAAGTGAAGTTTCACCAATCTAATCTACTGGAAATTGTACTAGTAGACTGGATTACTAGGTATCCCTGTACTGTGGACAAGAAATGCAAAAATACCAGATACAGTGCCAGAGCTATGAATCCCCCTTGCTTTTTGATTTTCTAGAAATTCAAATTTTCAGTTTTGCATAAAGGCTTTTCTATCTCCACCTCATCCATTACCTACATCTCTCTCAGATGTGGAAATATGGAATATGTATCAGAAAGCACCAGCCACAGAAAAATATTGCAACTGTTGTTTGATGGAATGAAATAAGGTAGTAAATGCTGAATAAATAAATCAGTGTAGCTGGGAGTTAGGCATACTAAAATACCTGTCTGAATTGTGATGCTCTCTTTGCATACTGTTTTGGCTGTGTTTGCCTGAGAATGTAGATGCTTTAATGCAAAGGTAAATGAAAACAGAAATTCTCTAAGTTCTAACAGGGAAAGGGAACTTGTAATGTAACTTACACTGATATGTCTTTTATCAGCAGTAACTCTTGCATAATTTATTGTTCCCTTTGCTGTTTTCAGAAAAGAAAAACACTTGCATAGTCCTATCATATTAGATGTATATGCTTACTGAAAAATCTGTACATCAATACTAATTAGTCATCTTTACTTACAGGCTAACTTACAAGGCACTAAATTTCCTTTTCATCATGATGGTGTTCCTACTGTCATTAAGGAAAAGTCTCTTAATGAAATGTGAACACCCCAGAGTGCTGGTCTGCAGTGTCTTTGAGCAATGGCTCAGAGCACTACTGTGTGATGCCCCTGGGGTAAGCAGGGCTGTGAGGAATTCACTCTGCAGCTGGGGATGCTGAGAGCCCCACTCTGCTGGCTCTTCTGGGCCTGCTTTTGCTGCTGCACTTACATTTCTGATACTAATTAAGACGTAGTCTTCTCTATATGGGACTGCACTGTAGATGTTATGTAGTCTTATTATATTTGTGGTTCGCTGGAAGATCATTAGCAAGGACATAGATTAGCAAAAGAGAATTTTGCTCTATTGGTTTTACAGTTCTTATTCTGCTCTGGATTTTGATATACTCAGGACATAATTTCTTGGAATAATTTTTGAGATAGTACAAATACAGATTTAGCTGAGAAAGCAGAGATCTTTTCTCTTCACTAAGAAATATTCTTTGGAGTGATATCTCTGATATAAAAATGCAAGAATTTTTTGTGGCTGGTTTTTTGTTTTAAAAAGTAGCAAAAAGCATTCTCCCAGTTTAATAAACCTTGTGAAAAGTCCTGTTTTGAACGTACAACAAAATTCATGCATTTACAGGTATCTGAAATATACAGGTTTAAATATCCATTAAAAAGAAAATGTTTTATCAGTCAGATATCTTAAAGACAGCCTAAGGGGTTTCCTGACATATAGGGAAAGAAATCCTCAGTTTCTAGAGCCATTAGAAAAACTCTCTGCTTAATGATGACTGTTCTGGAAAACTATTAAAGGTACTGAAAAGAAGTTTGTCTTGGAAACCACTCTGTGATAGCAAATATAGTGGCACAATTTTGAGTATGCAGAGGTAGCTATGATTAATAATTTACATTGTTTTGATATGTATCCTACTCTTTTTGTTTTCAGTGCACTCTTACTGGTAGTGACAAGAATGAAGTTAAAGATACCAAGAAAAATAGCTAATTTAGACATTGCCCAACAATAAAAAAATAGAGGAAGTGTTTATATTATTATAAGGAAAATAGCAGCTATTCATTAACAGTTTTAAAAGTCTTTATCTCATTGCAAAAGGGACTTGAAAGAGTAATAAAACACAAGCGCTTACTGGATTTTGTCTTGAGTCCAATCATCTAGACTTATTGTCAGAAACTTACAAGTACTGGAGAGGAGATGCCTTGGCTGGAATAATCTGCAAATCCATGCTTGAGTGCACCTAGAAGACCAAGGAACTGAAATAGTGAACCAGGTGCATTAACAATGACAGGCCATCAAAGAGCAACCCATTTATTATGTGTCAATTTTGGGCCATCCGAATAAGATGCTGAAAGTTAAAACTACATTGAGCTTTAGGCTCATGCTGTGAATACATGAGTCATAAATAAGTCTCTGCTGGCAGTGGTTGTCTGGTATGTCACAAAAGTGAAGGACTGGCCCCAAGGAGCAAAGCAGGGAGCTTGCAGAGCTACATGAGGTCCTGCGTTTGCAGCTGTGCAGCGCTACTGTGGTAACTCGCCTGGTAGGGGTGAAGTCTGTGGGTAATATAGTTGGTTGGGTTGACATTCTTTGGGAGGAAGAGGCATGGAAACTTAAATTCTAAGAATTTAAGTTAGAATTCATATTTTATTTCATCTAATCTCTTGCAAAATGTGGGCTGAGTTAGAATGGTAGGAGGTTATGCTGATAGTGGCTAAAACATGGCTAAAATCATTACTTCTCATTATTTCTGTCAAGGATTGTTCATCCTTGCTCATTTCTAAAATTAGTAAGAAAAATTACTCTGCATTCTTGCTCTCTGAACGATGATTGAGTTTCAACCACGACTTTTAGGCTTCAAAGCCAGTGAAACAGAAAGTTCTGAATGAATCTGAGTGACTCAGTCGTATTATGTGAGCAACTTACAAATGACCTTCAAATTGGAATGGGATGCAAGAACTGTTGGATACTGCTTTTTTAGATAATGACTCTTTTCTTCTTCCTGAATAGCACCTTCCAATATTAGATTGCTCCCTGGTTAGTATATTGACAGAACACTTTTATATGCTTAAAGCTGAGAACAGCTAATATCTATAAAAACATTCGTTTAATCATTTAACTAAATAATTATATCCTCAAGAAACAGCCTGATATGATGACATGCCAAGGACAACAAAAAACTTTTAAAATCTGCAGTGATTTAATTAAATAAACACACTTAATATTTGCATATAGAGATTATATTATTTATAATTAACTTTCCAAATAATGTATTTTGCAGCTCTTCAATTTCCTCCATATTGTTCTGCCTCAATGATAAGTCCAGCCACATTTGATGGCTGGAATCGAGCATTTAAATATGACCATAGTAGACAGAACAATCATTCTTTAAATAACTTATTCTGAGTGACATATTGAAAAACTTAAAATCAGTGCCAACAGCAACTTTTGCCTATAGTGGTCATTAATCTGGCTGTTTTCAGACCAAACACACTTTATTATTATTTACTGTATTCTGATTAATTTTATCCACCGCGTAAGGAGACCTAAACTCTCTGGATGCCTCTTATAGGAAGCAGTAGCCAGGAAACCTTACAGATAACAGAAAAAAAATCTGTTTTTAATGGTAACTGTCAGTGAAGGAGTAAATTCTTTTAAAGTTATTTAAATTTGTACCAAAGCCCACATACAATCTTATTTTATCATCACTCCATCTCACTATCTAGATTCTTCTCTACCTCCAACTCAGTTGCTGATCTTGTGACATTCCTAACAAATACAAAGGAGTTTTACTGTGTGGCTCTTGTACTTTTAGTGTCTTTGATCACTCAGCCTCTTCTCAAGCATGGAAAGTGATGTTTGCTTCTTTCTCTTGAGTAGATTTCAGTAAAACCCCTGTAAAATTTGCATGAAAGTTTATAGAACATGAGAATTGAATCTTTCCTTATCAAATTACCTTTATCCTGCTTCATCCAGCTATGTCATCACAATTTTTCCTACTGTTTGATTTCATGATGTGGCCTAGTACTTTGTTGTCAATCCACTTCTAAAAGGCAAAGATGGGTGAAAGAGAATTGCTTGAGAAAAGAGACAGGAGAAGGGCATACAGCAAAGTGGAAGATGCTCTGGAGTCAGTGTTTCTTCCTTTCACCTTCATTATTCACCAGTTTGCTACTGAAATTATTAAAATTAGATGCTATTTTTATTTCTGATTAATGTTTTTGTCTTAATGGCCTTATGGCCATATAAACTTCATATTCAGTGTTCCTAAAATGGTGACATTAAGTGTTGAGAAATACATGTTTTCAGTAGTAAATACAGAATGGAGAGGAGAACAAGTCAAACAGTCTTTAACATCCAGATTCAAGGTACAAGTTCTACACCAAAAGTCAAGTCATGGTTTCAACCAAATGTACATTTCCATGACTTAACCAAAGAATAAGCAAGTATTTGGCTAGTATGAATGCCTGGATGCTCCTGCTAGCAACTGCTGTCTCAAGAACTCAGTCCTTTTCATCAGAATTGTTACATTCCAGTTAAGTAGAATATAGGGTGCTGGTGAGCTATTGTGATGGTCCTTTCCTTTTATATGGGTTCTATTTTTCCTTAGCTGTGGTTTTAGGCACAACACTGCTGCTGACATCTTGGTTACCTGTTTTGTGTGGGATTGAGCCACAAAGTGGTTACCATATCTTGATATTATTAGAGATAGTACTCAGTTGCATTTGCTTAGAAATCTAACACTTTTTTCTGAAATTAAACTCCTTTTAACCTAACATGATACTATTTTTCTATTCTGCAACTCTACCCGAAGGCATATTCGTTTCCTCTAGGTGTATCTGATAGCAATACTTTGCTGGGTGTGATGAGGTGCTTTTGTAAATGTGGGTCCACTGATTGTACTGACATTAAAAAGAAGCAGCAAAACTTATGCTGTTTTGACTACCTAATGAAAAAATATTGGCATACTGGCTGCAGAAACCTTTCTGCTAACAAACAAATAAATAGCCTAACTGAATTGGGAAAAAATAGTAATGATTTAAAGGTTCAGCTTCACTGAAGTACAATAAGTCTTTTGGAAGTGATAGAGCAATCTTGTGAGACCTAAATCTTATCTGTGATAGCTTCTATTCAGATATTTAGTGCGTGAAATGCTCATCTTGTCAGAATCATGATGGATTCTATGATTTTTATGTAGAATGTTGCTGTAAGGAGCTGTATTTTTTGACTGTCAGTTGAAAGTGTGGTATATAAGCAAACTGATTTTGTAAAGCAACATCTGTTTGCTTTATAGGGCCTTATTCCAGTAAAAGTCTCTGCAAAGCCATAAAAAGAGGTTAATTTAGGGTAAAGCTCATTCCTCTTAATACACCCCAAGGCAATAATTTCTTTCCAAATGGAAAGAAATTCACTCAGAGTAGCTATGGCAAATGAAATATCCATATGTGGATGAATGTGTTGGATGCAGCAAAATAGACCTGGCCAGGTTAAAATTGTACTGATAAAAACATTTACATCAAACTTTGATTCAATCTTTCTTATGTTTTATTTAGAAAATGGATTCACCTTTTACTCTGTGTCTTGAAATTTCTTCTGTTTCTAAGCAAACACACTGGAGATGGATGTGCTTAGTGGACAACTGTTTGGGGCTTTCACATTTGTTGAGAGTCTTCTGAACTTGCACAAATTCCTTGGTATCTCCATATTCAGTTGATGCTCACAGATACTCTGAACAACAAGTAGTTAGGTTTTCAATTACTGTAATTTCCATTACTCTGTCAGACTACGAAGAAAATGTTGTAGATTTAAATGTCGGCAAAGAATGAATTGTATGATCTGGACTCCAGTGAAGTCAGTGGTGGATTTTTATTTAGAAAGGAAATTTTCAATTAATTCAGGCCATGCATTAAAAACAGATGTAAAAGTTAAATGGGAATTGGTACTTTCAGGTATTGATAACTTGCTCTCACTGAATCCCATGTCAATGAACTCTAGCACAGTTCCCAAGTACTTGCATGATTAGCTATTTTAACATTGTTTGTCACTCTGGTGTTACTATTTCTCACATTTTCCATATGATAATGAGATAATGAAAAATAATCCCTCATGTGGGCCATATATGAATAACTGTAGCATAAAAGTTGTACTAAAACAGTCCTGTTAAATTAAAATTACAGTTACATTACCATACATCAGATATTATGCCTTTGCAGCAAATGGGAAACCAGCTCTATCATTGCATATACTCTACTCTTAGTTGATGATAGTAGCAAAATGCATTCAGAACCACGTGAACCTCTGACTTCAAGCCTAAGGCATGTGACCAGTATACCAACCTGCTGCTTTCTAGAAATTGAGTGGTAAATCCCTGAAGCATTTCACATCCACCATTTCTTTTGACAGTCTTTCACAGCACTTCACTGATTAATTGTCAGACTGAGTATGCCTGAACTAAGTCATTAATTTTGTCTGAAAAGGTATCATTCCAGACCTCTTTCTCTAGCAAGATGATATTGCCTGCATTATTAAATACTTTCTCTAATGCCTGTCATACACAAACGCTCTGCTCCCTATGCACAGTTCCCTTCTATTTACCTGCTGTTCATGGATGGAGACAATGAACTAAGATGAGATTTTGTACTTCAGGTGTCCTTTGATGAAACAATTTGTTTTTCTGAACATAGAAGAGTGGTAAAAGACGAAATTTGGATACTTTGAAGGTTTTTATTGTGCTAGAAGTGCTCATATTTAGCTTTTTGTATACAAATTTTTGCAGAATTTAGCCAAAGCTCCCCATTTTCCCAGGCCTCTTAACTGCAGCCCTACAATGAAGTGAGTAGGAAGAATGGAGACATACTGAAGAGAGAGGGAGTAAAAATGTACTTATTTTTGCTATAAAAATCACAGCATATTAGAGACTTTAGGGAAATAGCTTGTCTTCATTTTAATTTAAAGTATAAATAAAGGTTTTGTTCTATTGGCATTCACATACCTTAATTTATCTAGTGTGATCTTACATGAGGTAATAAATTGCTGAGGGCTTTTTAATGAGCGTATTGTCGGACTAATGTAAACTTTTACATTCAATAGAAGAAATAAGGATCCTGAGCCTTATTAATTTAGGGAGCTAAAATTATCAGAAGCTGTGAGGTTCCTTTGCAAACATACTTATGTGGCTCTGCAACTGCTCAAGCATACAGTTTTGGCCATTGTTGTATACCATATTGGGCAAAAATGGCTTTTACTGCAAGCCTTTGGCTTATATGTGCTTCACTGAGATAATTCAGTGAGGAGAAAAAGAAGTTAAGTTTTATGAGTCAGTCATGGTGAAAAATATAACAAGATTAACCCATATTTAATTGGATCTTATGAAGAAAGATTTTTTCCTTAGAAAAAGGCTAGCAAGATGGAACACTAAAGATTAACAAGCTGTTTGGTGTACTGTGTACTCTAACTTGCACATTATATGACCACATAGCTACATAAAATATTTTTCAACCCATAGTCTTAGTATTTTACAGAAATTAGCTGGAAAACTTCAACTGAGTTTGAAGTTTTGCTGGTGGTTTGAACTATTGCTGGGTTAAAATGAGGCACATGTTAAACTTTGATCCATGGATTTACTTTATTTTTTATTATTATTTTAATATTGTTTTATAAAAGAAGGTAAAGATCAGACCAGAAAAGAAAGGTTATCACTGTGGGAGGTTCCTGGCATGGGCAATTGGAAGGTGCAGCTGGCAGCGGTAGAGCATTCTTTAAAACCTAACCGGTTTTCCACTTGCAACACATGTTGATTTATAAGCACAGGCACAAAAAGTAGGGTGATTAAGGAATTTATTTTCATTCAGTGTACTCTGTAGGCAAATGTCTTCAATATTTAACTAAGAGATCAATGAAAGCAAATTGTTCACTGACAACCAGCTAGTTACTTTCCTTCAGGTGAAATACTGCTCTAAGTACTTTACCATTATGAGGACAGTTCTCTGTCTTTATTTTCCATTACTTCATGCATTTCTTTTCCTCCCTATTTCTATTACCTCTCCTTGAAGCGTCTCCTTACAAGATAGAACTGGAACTATGTGGAAATACAAACCAGATAGTTGCTACAGAGTTATATATCAGTCAAGCACCAGTAGGGAGCTGCATGTTTCAGTTTCATGTACGCTGATAACTGTAATTTCAAAATGAAGTATGGGGCACAGAGTGTACAAAAGTAGTTCAGGACATGTCCTTAACTGTCCCCAGTTCTATTTCAGTTCTGTGACAGCATTTTGTCCTTTGTTGGGCTAAGAATTTCCCAAGTATCACTACTAGCCAGTACTGAAGAGGACACAGCCCCTGTAAAAACGAGTGTCAGCATTTCCAAGGAGTTAATTGTTCTTTCTCAGAGCCATAAGGTCAAGTCTGATGTTCTGTATGATTTTTTTTTCATAGAATGCAGGTAGTGATGAGAGACTCCTCTCTTGTCATATCCTCTCCTTGTTATGGGAAGTGTGACAATAGTTGTGAGATTCTTTAAATAGCTATCAAGCTGGGACACAGTACATTTCAAAAAAAAGTTGCTGTATCTCCTAGAAACTAACGATCTTTTTATCTTTTTTGCCCTTGTGTCTTGGAAAGTGGCAACACATTGTCAGCGTACAGAATGCTCCATAAGAATTGTTTGGGCAGTTATTTTTTCTGAGGGTCATAGATAAGGAGCTTTTGTTCCTTCTAAGCCATGTTTATTAAGTCTCAAACACCTGTAGACCTGAAGAAGCTGAGCCATGTGGCAGGCTGACAGCTTTCAACATCACACCAGTATTTAGAACATCCACAATCTTATCTCTCTAGCATTGTAAATGATTGCTTTTATTAAGAAATGACCTCCTTTGTTCAACTCTCATATGCCAATTGCTGGTACTAGATTCTGACAAATCATTCTTCTCCTTCTCAAGGAGTAAAGGCATTTTCCACCTATCTTCAGCTGTTGCCCGAGAAGAAGTTTCACAGCAATAAAAAATTATATTTAAATATAAACTGCTTCTGACTGCCCTCCATAGATATTCTGCTCTGCTTTAGAAACTTTTCTGTTTTTTAGGATCCTATAGTGCTTTGTTCTCAACAAACACAAAAGCAAAACATATTTCGTGTAGCATATATGTCATTGTATGCCCTGAAAAATCACTTTACAAAAGACTTTTCAGAAAAATCTATAGTCATTATTTGTCCAAGTATGCTCCTTGCTTAGTTAAAAGAAATCTAAGTGCTCTAATGAAAATTGAGTTCTCAGAATTTTTATAGAAAATGTTTTGCAGAAATTCCTTATTTTCAGACCGTTTTCTTGCTTTTAAGAAATATGACTTTAGAGAAAGTGTTGTTACCAGAATTGGTAGCATTAATTCAGAAGCATGAAGTAATAGTGGAAAAAAATAATATTGTGCTGCTAAAAAAACTTAAATGGGCTCTGAAGACATGTCTAGAAATAGGGAAGGATACTAGTAAAGTTTTTTTTTTTAAATTATATATTTATTTTCAGACTTCATTATGCATTGCAAATATCTTTTCTCTTAAATTAAATGTTACAATTCCATTTATTTTAATACGTTGGTATTCCACCCTGTTGATTATTTATGAAATGCCGTCATAGTAGCAGGGTAAAATAGAATTGGTCAAACAGATCTTTAAGGGAAGATAAAACTCAATGTGGCAATTTTGACAGCAAGAAAATTATAGCAGTTCAGATATACTGAGGTTTTGGCCCTCTGTGCTGTGCACATTGCTCAGTTTTTGATGGAAATTTGTAGTCTGTCTTTGATGGAAATTTGTAGTCAGTGTCACCATCTGGATTGCCTAGATCTACTAATAATCATGCAAGAAGGGTGGTTTTGGGTCAGGTCAGGTGTTCATCTAGTCTGGCATCCTGCTTAGGGAATGGTCATCCAGGCATCCACAACTTCTCTGGTCAACCTGTTCCTGTGCCTCAGTACCTTCTGAGTAAAGAATTTCTTCCCAATATCTAATCCAAATCTCTCCTCTTTTAGATTAAAACCAGTGGCTCTTGTGCTATCACTATCTGCTTGAGTAAAAAGTTGCTCTCTCTCCATTTTGTAAACCCCTTTTAGGTACTGTAAAGCTGCTCTCAAGTCTCTCTGGATTCTTTTCTTCAGGCTGAACAACCACAGCTCTCTCAGCTTTCTTCATAAGAGGGGTGTTCCAGTTCTTTGACTATCTTCATGGCCTTCCACTGCTCTTATTTTAATAGGTCCATGTCTTTCTTGGCTGGGAAATCCAGGACAGGATGCAGTACTCTGGGTGTGGTCTCCAAAGGGCAGAGTAAAGTCTAATTTCTCGTATAGACCAGAAACATTACATAAAATAGAATAGATACAAATTAGTCATTGTGTTGCTTATAATACAATATAGTTCTTATAAATCCCTAGTCCTGATATCCAGGTACATTTGTTCTCACTGTGTCTCTAAAATCCTTTCTTTAATCACAATTTCACAAAGTTGGTTTTCCTGTTTTATGAAGCTGTTACCCCACAACATTGTATCCCATATCTCTTTGCTATAACAAGGTAGGTTAAGCATTCCTCACTTTCCAGATTTTCTGGTCTTGATTCAAATGCACTTAACTTTGTTACCTCAAAAGGACCATCTATGCATACCTTTCACTTTAGGTTTTCCCATTTGTGTTCATTTCCCCCTTATTCCTATTAGTGTTGTAATATCATGACGGTTCCAGTTGGTTCTTTGCGGGCTGTTAGTCTGAGCACTAGACAACATGTATATTTGACAGCAAGCAACTGGGCTGGTAATCCATAATTTGTTGATAGCAATAGACACAGGGCACTAGGAGATTGTAAATGAAGTGCTAGTGTAGCAGTAATTACAGACTCAGCAGCATTGCCAGATTAAGGAGTGAAGTTTGCTTTAAAGTCTGTTTCAGTGGTTTATGTAGTTCAGCTAGTGTAATTTGCAGTTGAATGAAACCTGACATGGAAATTGTAAACTCAAATAGTTTTCTTCTGAAAAGAGTTCAGACAAGAACTGAGAACACAGCAATCATTAGAGAAGTTCATTCTGCCAGATATGGTTAGGTAATTAATCAAACATATGCATTTTCAGCTTCCAAGAGTTAATTTTTTGATTGAGTTCCATCTTTGTTTTTTTAAATATATGATCAATGAAATAGTACTTGTTACTATTTTATGAAGCTGTCAAACAAGAGCCACTCCCCATATATCCATGAAATGTGGTGCTGTGTTGCAGACTAGTGTGAGACCATAACTAGATGAACAGTTAATCTTTAAATTAGTTCTGGGTCCTCATATGAGTGGCTCTAAGTGACTACTCTTAATAATATTCTTCACTCTTTCATGGCACTGAAGTTTAGTCTCCTAAAGGGTCACGGCAGGTGAAAGAAAAAGAGGGAAATAACAGAGCCTATAAAAACTCAAATGGATATTAAATGAAGTTTTCAGCAGCGTTGTGGCTGTATTTCTTAGAATATCAGATCACTTTATGGGCCTTCACTCACTTCATTTGGAGCTTTATTCCGAAGTTGAAGAGGAGGTTGATGGC
This sequence comes from Onychostruthus taczanowskii, assembly GCF_017590055.1. Lineage (NCBI taxonomy): Eukaryota > Metazoa > Chordata > Aves > Passeriformes > Passeridae > Onychostruthus > Onychostruthus taczanowskii. Next base: position 10,520,925 of record NW_024498351.1, read on the forward strand.
CAATCAGCACAGAAAATGGATTGTAATTACTTCAGCCCCCAAAGGTAATAACATTTTCCTTCAAGTGACAGGTCTGCATAGCCTTGTGGTAACCAAGGTCACCTGAAAAACTTTAATCCTGTCTAAATACTTCACTATGAGAAAGGAAGCCCTGTACTTATGAAGACCTTTCTTCATTAAAACCTCTGGTGTTCGACAATAAATTCTGCTCAGTTCAGATTTGCCTGCGGTGTATTTATCTTGCAGTACTGTATGCCTGTGCTTAATATTATCTATTTTTTTTTTTTTCAGAAAATTAGTAAAAACAACAGATTAGGTATTTGGTATTGAATGTTAATGTTGCTTTCTGAGATGTAATGCAGTGTTGTCCTCTGGATTATGCTTTGTCTTTTCAAGATCTCCTAGCTGTATCTGTGATGTTCATTTTACAGATGTTCTAGGTGCAGATATAATTACAGAATCATAGAATGGTCTGGGTTGGAAGGGGCTTTACAGATCATCCAGTTCCAACCCCCCTGCCATGGGCAGGGTCACCTTTTACTAGTCAAGCTGCTCAGAGCTCCAGCAAACCGGGCCTTGAACACTTCCAGGGCTGGGACATCCACAACTTCTCTAGGCATAAAATATTCTACTTTAATAGTGAACCATGCTTAAGCCAAATAGAACGAACTTGCAATAATTTCTCCCTGGATTTAGACCTCTTTAGTTGCAATCTCAAGTGTTGTTGGCATTCACCATGATGGGATTTGCTCCTCAGAGGTTGTAACACAAAATAGAAAGTGTTACAGGCACTGTTACTATTATCATTTCTTGACCTGAGCAGTGCAACATTCAAGCTTGTTTCATTATAAGGAGAAATTGGATGTGTTTCCTTGTCACTTTATTTATAGAATCTGTTTTCCTGAATATGGGATGAATTAAATAGATGCATCTTGTGTTTATAACCTCAAGACTTTTTCCACTAGCTTGTGATGCAGAACACTCTTACTGTTGGTCCTGAGATTGAGTTGGTGATACTAAGCACTTTATGGGAGCTCAGATTTAATTGGTGAGTCAAATGCTTGAAATGCTTAGCCCCAGTACACTGCTGCATGAAGGCATCTTTATTTAGATAGACAAACTTGAATTCATGAATGAAACAACGAACTTTGTGATGCATTTTATTATAACTTTTCTTGGTCAGCTATACCAAGCTAAGTACTCAATTATGTGTGGTAATAATGTACTAACTGGCAAAGCCCCAGTAACCTCTGTCTTCCTTTCAGCTGGGATTGGGCTAATTTTCTTCTTAGTAGCTGGTACAGTACTTTGTTTTGGATTCACTATAATGTCAATAACATCCCGATGCTTTGGTTGGTGTTTAGTAGTTCTTGCTCCAAGTTAAGGACTTTTAAGGGTCTTGTGCTCTGCCAGTGAGGAGGTGAACAAGAATCTAGAAGGGAACATAGATAGGATAGCTGACTCAATAAGGCCAAAGGGATATCCCATACTGTAAAATGTCATGCCCAGTGTAAACTGGAGAAGTCCCCTGAAATGGGCCTGACTTGGGGGTGAGCTGGTCATCTGGCAGCAAGTGGGTGGTGAGAAATTGTACCATGCATCACTAGTTCTTTTTACCTTTTACCTCCCTCCCTCCCTCCCTGCTTCCCTCTTTTTTAAAATTAAAATTGTTGTTATTTTTATTGCTATTAATATATTTTACTTTGTGACAATTATTAAACTGTTCTTATGTCAGCTTGCAAGTTTTACCTTTTTCTTTCTGATTCTGCTCCCCATCCCACTGGGAGGTGGCAGGGAGTGGGCAAGCTGTCAGGTTGTTGTTAGTTGCTGGCTTTCATGATGAAATTATTAAAAAATAATAGAGCCTATTTGACACTCCTTTCTCCCTGTCTTATTCTCCACTACCTCCCTCTCTCTGTTAGTCTGCATTGCTGTGTGCTTTTCTCTATTTCACTTTAGTGTATTCTGTCTTAAATGGAAAATACTGTGTAGTGATGAGGGTAGTTTAGGTTCTTGATAGAAATAGCATAAAATTTTTGATATTTTCAATCAGAAGGAAATGAGGGGGAGTGCAGGTGAAAAATTGTTACTGTTACTCAGTATTTTGTTTCTATAAATTAAATGAAGACTAGGTGGGATAGGTATTACTGCTGCTAGTTTTAAGTGGATTATTCAAACTAAAAATCAAAATTTCTATTTTGATGGAAGAATGGAAGAGGGGAAAAAATGAGTGTGGGAATTCCCAAACACTCTCAAGGTTGCTGTTTTTCAGAACCTGTTTCAGAATCTGAAACTTGATGAGATCTGTGTTGTGGGTTAATCCCACTGGTTAACCACTGTGTAGTATAGGTCATGAGACCTATACAGTATAGGTCATGAGACCTATACTCGGGTGGCTTTGGTTCTCTTTTGGACTAAAATTGTAGAGCTGGAGATCTTGGAACACCCTTCAGAAACATGTGTTGCTTGGGATTTTCTATTTAACACATTAGTGCAAGAATTCCATACTCTGAGCACCATTCAATGTGTGGGTCCCTGCTTTACTATGGCTGCCCTTGGGAAGACTGCAAAAATCTCTTGCAAGAGGTATTCATAGTGCACCTAGGGGAACTTGACACCTTTCCTTTTCAGAGCATATAAATAAACTACAGCAAACGAGACTGTAGAAAGGTGTTCACTCTTCAGAGCTGTAAAATTCACATGCCTTCTTGATCTATGTAGTTGATAAATGGTATGAGACACTTTCCTTGTCTTATTTTCAGGTAAAAAGGAATGAATGAGCAAAGTCTCTCAAAATGAAAATCCTTGAATTTGGTCTTTGTTTCTTGTCAAGTTCCCACTTAGCTTTGAAAGATATTCTGTGATACTTTTGTTTACTTTATGTCAGTTAGTTAAATATGTTCCAAGAAGTTTGGTTTCTCTCCACTATGTTGCTGTGAGAATTCTTCTTGGTACTGTGTAAATCACAATTTAAATTCTTCCCACCATGTGGACAGCTTCTAAACTCTGTTACCTGACACAGACTTGTGTTCAACCAATATAGTTGAAGCACATGTGGTATTATTAGAAAATCTTTGTCAATTTACAGTCTTCATTTAGGATTATGATTTCTTATGCTTCATGAACTAGATTTAGATAACAGAGGAACCTGTGCTTAAAAGCTGCTAGACTATAACTAAATCCTCCAAAGCTTGAAAAATGCTAAAATATCTTGATTCTTTGACTGTCATATGACAGTCTTTTTTGTTGATATAAACTTTTCAGATTTCTGCACTCATTTTCATTGCTGTTTAATGCAAACTATGATTTAAGCATGCCCTGTGGAATAGCAGGACTTGTCTATAAGGGGGAATTGCTGAAAAAATAAAAATAAATATCTTCATCTATGTAATTAGTTTCAAGTTCTCTTTTTATCCTAGCCCCTTTCACAGGTAATTTTAGAGCACATGTCCAACATGCATAGCACAGAACTGCCCATGCTGGCTTCAGAAATGGAAGCAGTGACGTGGATGTAGCTGTGCTCCATTTAGGTTGAGCTGGTTCATAGCTCTCTGTTATGTCATGTGCATGTGCCAGCTTTGCTGGAGAGAGCTGCAGGCTGGCTGTGCTCTGTGCTGCTGAAGGGTGCTCTTTGCATGCTCATCAGTAAAAGAGTGTGTAATCTTGCATAGATTAAATTAGGGTTGTTAAATAGGGAATTCTCACAAAGCATGCTGTGCATTGTGTTTTAGCGTGCAGTGTAGTCTCTCTTTGTGGGCAAATCATCAGCCTTCAGGATACAGCATGTGTGTCTCTCCTTGCCTCTCCAGATTACCTGAAGGCCTTTCAAGGCTAAAAAATGTTCAGTTTTAAATTCACAGCATCTCCCACTAGAGTGCTGCAGCTGTTGAACAGTTAAGAAACATTTGTATGGTGGCAGGAGACTATCTTATTCCGCTGTTTGTTTAGTATCCATGAAAAGAATGATTGCTTGTGTTCTTTATGTGTTAATGACACTGCACAAACTATACTTTATGATGCACTTGGGTGCAATAACTTAGCTGGATGGTTGAATACAATTTAAATATGCAAAAAGAAGGGACTAATGGACTATCCTCAAGGACTAGCTAATACCTTTATTTATAATTATGTCATGCTATCTAGATTTGAGAAGATTTGTGTTTGTCACAAACATTTTGTTGAAATATAGCATTTTAGATTTAAGTATAAAAGGACCTCAGTGTTTTCTCTGTGTAAATATGTTATTTATATTTGTGTTTGGGTTGGGTTTTTTCTTTAAATCTGTAACCTACCACCAATTCAAATGCCTCCTGACAGTGGGTTCTGAGAGTTCTTTGTTCTTTTAGTAGGTACTGCTTCTCTGGATAGAAGAACCCAACAGACAAAATAAGAATAAACCTAAGCACATTTAGAGAGAAAAGGAACAATGGAGAAAAAATTAGCAACGTTTTATATGCAAGGGGAAGAAAAGCGCTTAGCCTGGGAACTTGGAGTAGTTTATGAATTTAAGCTGAGCTCAAGGGGTGACTGTCTAGCTAAACCTACTTCATGTCACCTTTCCTGCTCCCCATCTACCAGACTTCACCTGTCAGGAGTGAAATGTCTTGAGTACTCTGTTGGATGATCTTGTGAAGGGGCAGGTTCTTTTCTGGGGCTCCATCCCCTCACTTTGCTAGGGTAAAGGTTCAGGTTATTCCTTGAGGCTTGCTAGTGCCAGTAGCATTGCACCTTTCCAACAACATCTGACTTCTGTCATTTCTCCTTGTGAAAGTCTCACTGAAGGACCTCTGTTTGGGAATTCTGAGCCTCACCTATTGATGCAAAGCTTAATGTGAGTCACTGTGTTCAGAGGAAGAGAACCAGTACTGGGTAGGAATGTTATGTTGGCCTCTATTGTGGACATTCCTTTCTCTTCTGCAAAATTTAAGTGGTCAGATTTTGAGGATTCACAAATAATAACCCAAATAATTTGCAGGTGAATATCTTTCTAACAACTGTAAAATGTTTACCTAGAATACCAGCTGGACAAAAGGCCAAGAACTGTGGAAAACTCCTTATTTCTTAAAGATTACCTACATCATTATAGACAAAATTTTTCATCTTTTCCTGAAAGAATAGATGGCCTGGAACATCTAGAACATGCACTTTCTGTCAAAGAGCAATGAACCAAATGTGTGTGTTATAGCCCCAAGGAATAAATGCTGCCTGGGGGGAATGTTTTGGGTTTTTTATTTAAATGCAGTTTATTTGGAACTCTCCCTAGGTGCTTTCACAGAAACTCATATTCATACGCAGTGAAATCTAGTAGTTTTCCTGATATTCTTAATCAATATGATTGTCACCTACTAGTTAAATAATCATCTTGGACATAATTACATATTTTTCCATCTACGATCTGCTGGGCTTGTTTCTATTGCTCTCCTGTCTGCTTTTATTCATTACAGGAATTTAAATACCCTCTTTAGTGTGAGTATAATCCTCATTTCTCTTGTATCTGCAAAAGCAGTCATCTTAAAGAAGTCATTAGGTTTCATGTTAACTTTTAATGTGGTATGTGTATATGATGAACTATTCTGATACTTCTGCAGTTTGCACATGATATTTCTGTGTTGTCAGACCTGTCACTGACTAGCAATGTAGCAGTGTATTTACAGTTTCAGAGCAACATCTCAGTTTTCTGAGGTTTTGTGGATTCTTCTTGTGAAGTAGTTTTGGTCTTGCAGTAGTCTGTTGACTGTTCTAGACTCTTTTTCAACTAATATCAAATATTACAGCACTCCAGCTTGGAGTTGCAGTCCCACTGCTTACTATGCTGCTGCACTGAACCTTTGAGCACTGCAATACTTCTTTTTCCTTTCCTCCTTGGAAAGCTGGAGGCATTAGACATTTATCCCTTACTTTTCTGTACCTTATCCTTCCAGCCCTCACTGGGCACTCTGGAACATGAGCTGGCGCAATGAACTGCAGCAAGAGCATCTGTGACTCAATAGACAACCTGCTTAATAAATGTTTATTGATTTAAATCACAGATTATACACATGCATGAGATGGTGAAATAAATTAAATTACAGCTGGTTATGCATCTGTCTACTCTGAAGAGGAGCGGCAGACACTGATCTCTTCTTTGTGGTGACCAGTGACAGAACCTGAGAGAATGGCCTGAAGTTGTGTCAGGTGAGGTTTAGCTTGGATATTAGAAAAAGTTTCTTCCCCCAGAGGATGGTTGGGCACTGGAACAGGCTCCCCAGAGAAGTGGTCACAGCACCAAGCCTGACAGAGTTCAAGAAGTGTCTGGACAACCCTCTCAGGTGCATGGTGTAATTTTTTGAGATGTCCTGTGCAGGGCCAGGAGTTGGACTTGATGATCCTTGTGAGTGCCTTGGAACTAAGCATATTCTGTGGTATGTCTAAAGCAAGGTACAAGGATTAACTGGTTGAGGGAGCAGCTGGTGGATTGCTGGATTTCTTTCTGAAGGTGCTAATGAGTTTCAGCACCTTTAGAAGAAAGTTTCTGAATTTATGCCCAAAGGCTGAAGAAAGTTTTTTAAGTGCTTACTTTTTGTATATTTTCAAGGACCTTTACCTGATGTGATATTGCTACAGACCACATCTGATGCAAGTCTAGAAGTAAAGGCACTTGCTGTATGACCAAGCAGTAAGTTTGGCTTTATGTGTGTCTTATTTGTGACACATTTCTATGGCCATATTTTATGAGAAATTAATTTTTCTCTTCCTCAACAAGCTGTTGACTTCATTCAACTATTAGAGGTACAGTACATGAGCTATCCTAAAAACTTTCTTATACATTTTGTGCACAATTAATTTTCCATGTCGTTGTTCTTGACCTTTATCCTTTTTCCTCCCCAAGCCTACAGTTTAGAGGTTGTTCAGCTGTAGAGGATGCTATTATGTTCAAAAGAAAAGCACATCTGAAAGTTCCATTTTTTAAATCACTACCTTTGTGATTTGACAGTTTCTGGATGTTATTGCCAAAAACTTCTCTGTGACTGCTGTAACTATTTGAAATAATAAAAAAACTAATCAGACACAATTTACCTCTATGACTTAGCTTTAGATTGTCTGTTTCAGAAGTTCTGTTCCTAAGAAAATTTTTGTATTTATTGCAGAGCAGTGTGTGTAGACAGCAGTATTAATTTGTATCAGTTCTAAGAAGTAGCCAAAATGATCTGATTTTGCTGATTGATATGTTCTGCCCTATAACACAGTGGATAATGCTTATAGTTGTGCTAACGAATGGAAATAGGTTTGAAGTTTCATTTCCGTGGTACTTTCTAAAACTATCTTCACCCCAGAGTCCAGTTAAACAATCTGTGGGATTAAATTTTTAGGTGATAATTAGATATTTCAGGATGTAGATATCTGCTTTTTTCATTTCAGGTGCCTGGTACAGATCTCACTGAGTCAAAGTCTTAAGCAAGTGTTTCTGTCTGAAAAGCTTTCTATCAGTTTTTCCCCACTTGTGAACTCATCCTGTGGTTTACTAGCCTCGAGGTATTTTCTAAAGGGGAATAAAAGGGATTTTAGGATGATCAGCCATGATTGATGTGTGATATACATTACAAAAGAGTCTCTTACTTCCTTACTGTTCAGACTGATTCTCTTTAGAAGGTTCAGAGATTTGACCTACACATAAAGAATCCAAATCTCACAGCAAGCTGAGATGTGAAACGCACAGTTGTGTTTCCTCCTGACTGGCCTCAGTTAGTGTAGGCAGGTCAGTCAGAGCAGTGCCGCTCTACCCAGTCATGCATTCGCCAAGTTTACATGCCCTACTCAGGCTTGGGGGTATCCAAGTAGTAGTGTATCCAAGTGGCATGGATACACTTCAGGGTTTGGCCTAAGGATGAAGATGTGGCCAGTTCAGATTTCTTTGAGCTGCCAGAACTGCCCAAATGGTTGATTGTGGTTTTAATTTTTCTCAATAGATATAACCAAGAGTCAGCAGGCTTTGGGGGTGGGAAATGAGGGATGGGTGAGAGGCCACAGTGAGATGTGGTTCTGTCTGATCATATTTCTCTCTTCTGCACGTACTGTCCAGCTGAGAGTACTGGTGAGCTCAAACAGTGAGCTGGGTAAAAGAGCTGGTCCAAGTGGAGCCCAACAATGTCAGGTCCCATCCCTGTTCTTTTATGTTTGGGTCATGTGAAGTTTTAGGTTTTACTAAAAAATAAAGCTGGATCAGTTTCACTGACTGATTTATCAAGCATTGGCAGATGCTAATGGTGGGGAAGCTGGAGTGTGTAGGAAATAGTGTGCAGGCAAGAAAACAAGAAAGAGCAATGACTGACTTAATGGTATTGGATGTATTCTCAGTATTTTAGTGGAGTTGCTTACTTGTCCTGATGCTCCATCTGCTTTACGTTTTGCAGGTGAGAATCTCAATAACTTCTCAAAATTATTTTACATTTGGGTTTATTAAAATTGGTCTTGTCATATAGTCTTGCACTGACTGCAGTCAGAAGAGGTTTCTCTTCAATCCTTATAAATACTCTGCTCTCTCAGTATTTTTGATCTGAATCTCTTGCTTGTGGCTATATTGACTTACTGAATGGTTTATTTCATTTAACATGTCAAGATAATTATTATGTTAGCAAAAGGGGAAGTTTAATTGTCCCTTTTTAGTTGGAGAACTATTGTGTCTCTTACTAATTATGCTGTCTGACTGTGAAGTTTTGGAAATGTCATCTGCATTCCATGTATCTTCCCTTCATAATAGTAAATACTAATAGCAGTTACTACAGAGGGATGTTGCATGGCTAAATTAATGTTTGTAAATTATTCTGAATTCCTAAGAAGCCAAATTGTCTAATGCAACAAGAAATGCTGCTAAGGTTAAGTATCCTCCAATTTCTGTATTACATATTCATGTCCTTTAACAAGGAAAAGAAGCATAATGAAATGCTCATTGATGTTCTTAAGTTCTTCATTGAAGCTAATGTCTTATTAATAGCCTGGAAAACTCCTTTGCAAATATGAGATTTAGCTCATTTTCCTGCTACTTTTGAAATCTAAAAACTCTACAAAGCAACTATTACTTCTTCATAAACAGTTTCTGGGATGAATTTGTAGATTTACTTATGTGTTATCTTGGGGTAATCCTAGAGATACTATTTCATGAATATGTAAAGCATGTTTGCTGCCTTTTTTTTTATATTGTAGATCCATGGCAAATTCCTAGTTTATTCAGCAAGTGCTTTTCTCTGCTATATTCTCTCTATATAACAAATGCTTGTTTCTTTGGCAACTCACACTTCATTATTGATAGGAAATGAGTCTGCAGTGCAGCATTATTATGCTTTGAAAGCATTAAAGTTAATTTTCAATTCTTCTGTTCTATGATGATGAATACTGAATTTTTCTTTTTTAAAAAATTTTCTGACCCCAGATTTCTCTCTATCATTCATAATTTTGCTTGCTGCACCAGAGATAATTTTCTGTTCAGTTAGCTCCTTCCCTCCTTCTTTATGAACAAATATGCTAAACCTGTTTTACACAGAGATCTTTAGAACTATGGACAGTTTTGACAGTTTTCCATCTTTTTTACTCTCTCTTCAGTTCTCATGACCGCATTATACTGATATATCCTTCAGTTTCCTTCTCACTATCGTTTTCTCACTGAAGATTTTTCTAATGAAGTCGGAAATGGAATATCACAAAAAGGCATTTTCAGTTGGAAATTAACTGTAATCCATGAAAAGAATGAGACAATCTTGAAGCTGAGATAAAGCAGGACTTAGAAGAATCTGTGTATTACTACAGATAGTAGTTTGAGCAGCAGAAATGCCTACATGAAATAAGAAACCCTTTAAAGTAGAGTTTAACACAGTTCAATGGGCAGAAGTGTCATTAATAAACTTGGAAGGGAAAAATGAACAGAAATTTGCATAGACTTCAAAATATTCATGGAATTGAAATGGGAGTGTAAACTCTGTACGGTAGTTTTTAAGGAAAATACCAGTGGTCATGGAAGTAAAACTGTTGTCTGAAATGTTATTCAATAGACTGCTATAGAGCAGACCAAATATGGTATTGAATGATAAAAACACTGAGGGCACTAATAAAATTGGATTTTAGATAATAGTAGAAATTTTCTTGTTTTTTTGACACCAGTCAGACAGAATGATAGAAGAATCTGGAGTTCTGCTACAATGGATATTTCCTTCCAAGCTTATTTGACATACATGGTTCTAGGTAGATACCTAAAAATTAATTCCATGGATAGTGCTGAAAAAACCCCACCTGAGATATTGAGATAGAACCAAAAGCTCTTGTTGCTCAATGGTATGGGAAAATTACAGATTGGTACTGTTCACAAAGGCATCAAGAGAGCAGTACCTAAAGAATTATATAGCTTAAGTACAAATGTCTTCTAACATAATTAAATTACAACATGACATGATTTCCAATACAAAAGACTGAAAGTTGTTATATATTTTTGTAACAGACATTGCTTCATAAAACAGACTACCTGGGATAGCAGTCTTCTGAAATCAAGAGTGGAATGGAAATTTCTAGCAATATTATACTTTAAAAAACCCAGAAAAGAAGAATAGCACAGAAGTGGAAAAAGAAATGTTAACTTGTTGTATGTAGGCAGGAAAACACCCCCAACCCAGCAATATTGATCTTGATTGCAGAATGTCAATGTTTAATGTGATGCTGCAAGCATTAATAAAACTCGAGTTGTGGGCAGCTAGCCTCCACCTCCCTTCCACATGAAGGTTTAATTCTACTGGGTGATTTCCTGTGGTTTAGTTGCCAGGCTTTGTGGGTGCGATTATGGGGGGATGTTTGAAAGCAGGGGCTTCCTGCCAGCCATGAATCTCTGTTATGCCTTTTAAGTGTAAAAAGGAAAAGTTAAAATCATTACCTTACACAGTGGACTTCCACATTGCAAACTGAATCACTTTTGAATGGCTCAGTGGCTCCAGAAGTGAAATTTCTGCTTTCCATAACCTGCTCACCTGCCTTTCCAGCAAAGGGCTTTTGTACAAAGGAAATTTCTGTTGAATCTAGTCCTCCTCTGTCACAGGTAAATGCATCATGTAATTTCTTCCATTGATGGGGTTTTTTAACTTTTTTTTTTTTTTTTTTTTTGCTACTATACTGCTTTACTCCCATTATAAGTTTGTTACTTCAAGAATGAGAATGGCCAAACTCTTCATTCCCTTAGATGTCATAATAGGAGGGAAGGTTCAGGATGCAGCATGTCTGCACTGTGTGCTGTTCAGAACATAGAAGGGAAGTTTGCCTCATGCACTTCTGCACTGGAACCTCAAGAAGAATCGGTCAGGAAGTCTAAACTGCTGTTAATGATGTAGGTGCTTAATATGGGTACATTAATACTATTTTCAGTTACAAAGATTCCCCTGTTCATTTTGAGACACATTTTTCATTTCACCATTAATGTCTTTCTTCTATATTTCATTTCTCATTTTCCCCTTTATTATTTATTCACAGGCTTTATGTTTCTATGATTAGCACAGGCTACAACATTGTCTTTCTTTTTATCTTGCTCATTTTTACTACAGCAGTGAAATCCACACTGATTAGACTGTAGCAAATTCTTCATCCTTTAGTAGTTTGTATAACCCTTAAGGCAGACTGCTCATTTTCTTACAACTCACTTATTCAGTCTTTTCCTGTACAGTGCATATAGATGCAGATAATTTAAACCCTGTTCACCCATTTGAGTTACACACATCCTCTGAAAACAGACAAATTTTTCAACTAATCCAAGTTCTTTATGGTAAGGTGAGGGTCTTTCTGTTTTCTATTAGTGTGGAATTTCCTTTTGTTCTCATAATTCTCTCAGTTTTGTCTTTATTTCAGTTTCACCACTTCCTATCTATTAAATGTTAGTGGAATTCGGGGATTTAAACAAAATTTAAATGAAGTTTAAAAAAATTACATGTACTACTTTCTCCTCCCATTTCACATAATCACCACTCATTTTGTTGATCAAAACTGACTTCAAAACCCAAGTGTAAGTATATGTTGTACCAAAAGCAAACCTATTGGCTGGTCTTAAAATTCCAAGGTAACTTCTGTGAAATGATAGTGTAAAACATAAAATCTCCATGTAAGAGGTACTATGTGTAGGCATGTTGCAGTCAAAAATATAAGGAGCTTCATAACATCAAGTGACATGAAAGTGGTGAGAATCATTAGAGTGAAGATTAAGAACATTAGGACTAGTAAAAAAAAACAAAACCCAGGTACTTTAAAACAAATATGCTTGCTAGTGTGCCCATCAACCCTTTCCTGGAGCAGACATTGCTTGTCTCCAGGTCTGTTAACCTATCATGAGGATATCTGGTTTCCTAGAAAGCTGTGTTGGGAACTAACCTAAACTCCAGTCCACAATAACGTGGGTGAATGTGTAGCTTTCTCCCAAGTTCACAGGTGTTTTGCAAATGTTCTTCTCCCATCCACACACCACCAGGAAAGAATTCTAGATTTATCATTTCCTCCAAGTTAGCCTGCACCATCTGTAGAAACTTTTCACATTGTTGTTGGAACTTGGTGTCAAGGCAATATGTCAAAATTAATCAATGTTCATATATATAATATACCGGTTTAGAACACAACAGTTCCTTAGAAAAGTAAAATTATTTAAAGATGGTTCTTAATCCATGAAAAATCTGTGTGTGCTTATCTCTTCCACAGATAGCTGTGGACTACTGCAAATTCCCAGCTTTTGGTATAAGTCACAGTGAAATGCAGAAGTTGTAGGAAAAAATCAAATAAACTAGAATGGGTCAGAGGTACAGGGGCACTCTGGATATTGCTGTGTCGCTGGTACTTGATTTGATGAGCATTGCTGCTGAATCAGTTTGCTTTGGGAGGTTGTTTTCTTTGTGGAGCAGATAATTTGCAAAGCATGTAGGTGAGAATGCCAGACCATAACCGTTGATGGGCCCCTGCACTGCTTAATCATTTTTTTGGCTTGCTAAGTCTTTGTCATCTGCCCTAAAAGAGACCTCTACCAAGTTGGATCTAGGGGAGACAGAAGTACCCTGAAGCATATCACATGTTGTCCAGATGCTTCTAGTCTGCTTTTCATAGAGCACATCCTGATGTCAGTAATTTGCTAGAAAATGATTTTTAGAGAAAGGAAATGACACCACAAGTACAGAATTATGTTAGGGAGAAATCAGAGCTTTCTGAAGTGTACTGATGAGTACTGTACTCAGGAAGGCGGTTTTCCAGGCATATGTCAGGTAAGTGAATTGTTCTTACAATAAAAAAATAATTTCTAAAATTTTGCCACTAAATGAAAGCAGAAAACAAGTAGTTGCTTCTTCAGATGCCAGCACACTGTTTCCTTGCACAGCTCTAGCCTGGTAGAGATGATATTTATCTGAGGCATGTAGGTGCTAGGCTTTGCTTTAATGAGTACTGAAGTGTTTTGCACAAAATGGAGCACCTTTGACAGCACAGACTGAAAAATACTTTAAAGCTTTTAAAAAGTATTCCATGTGTTCTTCTCATTCTAAAGTGCGTGCTCATGCATGAACTGCCATGAAAAAAGGTCTTTTCAATTCTCTCAGTGTTGCTGTATCAGGCAGCAATGACTAGGTATCTACTGTGTCAAGCTCTGAAAGGAAAGGTAACTCCTGCCTCAGGAACTAATTTATGGTGGGCTTAAAAAAATCAGTTTTATGAAACCAAACAATACAGCATTCCAGGGAGTATCACTCAGTATTGGGAATAGCTATAAAGTCTTCAATAAGATGAGAGAATAAACTATATATATATATATATATATATATAAACAGGTTGACTTCAGCTTGAAGTACTTTCTCATGTGCCTGTGATTCCTGCAATTCATCTTGAACATGTTGAACTTCTTTCAACTTTTCTGAGTAAGGTTTGAAAAATTAAACCTTGTCTTAATGGCTTTGTTCTTAGCATTTGCTCCTTGCCAATACCCATTGCTACTTTGCCTATTGACACCTCTTATGAGAATGCTGTTTATAAAAGTACTTCCAAAAGTTTTAATGGTTCTATTTTTGTTTTCTCCATGTCTAATTAAACCTCAAAATCATTGCCAGGAAGATTTTGTCACAATACTTCTTTATCTTTTTTTTTCTATTAAAAATATAAAATGTAAGTTCTCAGACCTCTGGCTTTATTTGTCTTCTATGGAATACTTAAGTTTGTTTTGGAACCTACACTAGTAGTTAAATGACATTTAAGTAGTACAGAGACTTTGACCTTCAGCGAATGGTCTTCTGAATAAATGAGAAAATATATGAGTGGATGAAAAGATAAATGCAGTGCAATTTTCCTGCTTTGTGCATAGTCTTCAGAGGATAATATCTGGTACTGGTGGCTAGACTAATTTAGTAATATGACAATTTTGTTTCCTGGCAAGTATATATGACTCTGTGGGGATGATGCCTACCTAATTTAAAGGGGCAGATTCTCTACTAAAACATAGGGCATTCCAGTTTGAAGAATTTTCCTGTAGAATTAGTAGGCAAAAAAAGCTTATAATTATTATTTTTTTTACTATTCCTGAGTTCTAAATTACGAACATCATGTCTAGATTTTTGATTAGCTGTTTTTCAGACATCAGTTTCTAGTTGCTGAAGCACTGTAGATGTTTGTTTCTGCTAACAGGAGTAGTCTCTTCGGAAAACTTTCAGAGAGATGTTGAGGTGGCACACACATAAACAGGCAACCCAAATATCACTTTACACATTCTATAATATTGCTGTCATTCTGTTCCATTAAAATTTTGGAATGTCAAAAAGATGTAGATATAGGTCAGTGCAGAATTGTGTCAAGTTATGACAACAATTTCATTCATTAAAAATAAAGTTAATTTCAAATGCTTAGCAAAACTCCCATGATGAGTCAGTTGTTCTAAATAAACTGTATTAGTCCAAAATAATTTAAAATCAAACAAGCTGAAAGTGTCTCTGGGTTTTGCATAATGATTTGCAGCACATTGTTAACACTTGAATTAATTTCATTCCTCTATACTGATGAGTTTTTAACCATTTAACTTGGGAAAGGGAATTTAATGATACAGCTGCATGCTTGGTAACAGCTGTTAATAATTACCTTGACTATAGAGCTGCTGCAGGTGGAGATCTTGCTGCAGTTCTTGGGAGGTATCTGCCAGGAATTTTACATGAAGGAGTGCTTCATTGTCAGGCCCAAGACAATGCAGCAAATGAATGACTGAGGCACTATCTCCCTCTTTCTTTCTAGTGCCCAGAGACAAAAAAAAGAGAGAAATATATACCACAGGAATGGTACCAGTAGAACATGAACAAGCATCAACGAGTTACAAGCAGGTCCAAAGAGATTTTACAGCTTAATAAATAAGCTGGCTCTAAAAAGCCTCATAAACTGTGCTTGAGATGTATGCCTTACATAGCAGAAAAGTTATGTGAGCTATTTATAATTGCTCTTGTGATCAAAATCATGTAGTTAATAAATTCTAACAATTCACAAAAATATTTCCATTAGTGTATCACTTTTGGCATTCATACAATATTTGTTAATTCTTGTTTAGCAGTGGTAGCCAAAGACCTTGTTGTGCATTGTCACTCAATGTAGTTTTAAAAAAATCCTGGTTATAGGTATATTTACAGATGAAAAAACGTTTTTTTGTGAGTTGGCAACTGAACACCCACTTGATGCATGATATTACTCTTTCACAGTGATAGTGTTATGAAATTTCACTCTTTGATCATGCACAAGCTTTCCACTTCTCCCTAAAAACATTCATATTTTTGACTGCTTCATGGCAAATAAAGAATAAGAGTATTTCAGAAGGTTATAAGGCCTGTTAAAGCAATAGGTATGAAATGGCTGTCACACTTGACTTTCACAACTTCAGACATAATTATTGGTGCTTAATGGTTGACAGGCTAGGGTCAATTTTTACAGTCTAAATGTTAAGAGTGGATGATTGCAGCAATAAATACCTGTCACCAACAGCTTTTAAGTAATAAAAAAAATTTCCACTTTTATCTGGTCAGAGTGATAAAAACATATGAAAGTGCACCAATTAAATGACTTTAAAAGGATTTGTCAGCTCTAACTACTGGACATCACTATTTATCTCTTTTGAATAATATTTGTAGCTAAAAATTAGCAACTATTGTCAGAAAGAATCAAATCAGAGATGAGGAAAAAAGCAAGTATGAGTTTTTTATCCACATTTTATTAGGCTACCTGTACTTATGAATAGTGTATGTGGAACTTGGTAATAAAGTATCTGATCTTGTGATGTTGAAGCAAAAAAAAAATTCAGCTGTAGGTTATAAATCCAGCTCTCAAGTCATCAGCAAACATATTTAGGATACTAACATTTTAATGTGTTGAAACTTAAATGCTATTATGGTAGATTATGTTTCTTTTGGCTTCTATTGCCTTTCAGCTTTGGTACTAGAGATACAAAAGATGAATAGTGTCTGACACCTTGATTAACCCTTAGGTAAGGCACAATAAAGATTTCCAAGTTCCTAAACAGGCAATAAGTCTGACAGCTGCTTTGCTTACTTTGCCATTTGGCTTAGTTCACGGTGGAAATGTGGGAGGGAGGGAGGGAGGGATGAGGTGCCATTTCCAGGGGTGTGTGAGAGCCAGGCTGCTGTCTGACAGGATGTTTCTGCCACTGGATCATCTCAATGTTTAGATCTAGGCTTTTAGTGCAATGTGATGTGGCCAAAGTAGAGGTCAGTGACTGCTGCTTCCTACACACTTTTCCCTGCTCTGTTTTTCTTGCTCAGGATGGCACATGTCCTCCATGCCCACTCTTGATTTCTAATATGCCATCTCCGTGTGCCAGACTTCTGCTGGGCTGGAGACATCCCTCTGCTCTCTGCCCAGACCAATGAAGCCAGAGCTCAACCCCAGCCAAACGTACCTGTTGCTGGGAGGAACCTTATTTCCAGTTTCCTCCGCCACTTTTTCAAGGCTTTAATTTACGGTATGGCCTTGAGGTCAACTCTGCAGTGGCACAGCTCTGTAAGCACTGCTGTGGGTCTCCATGTGCCCCTTCTTAACTGCTGCTATTTTGGGCTCCTGTTTTCTCCTACTCCTCTACAAAAAGAGCTCTATAAATAGATATAACAAACACAAGAAATAAAGCCCAAACAGTAGAAAGTTTCACAAGGCTTTCATCAGAGCATTCCTAAAGGTTACCTGCTCAGCTTTTGGCTCTTACAAACCACCAATTCTGCCTTCTCACCAGAAGGAAATAAAAATGTTTTACTTCCCTGCTTGCAACAATTGTCTCATATTAAAAGCCCCTTCAATTTTAGGCAACTGGTTTAGCTTTACTAGGCAGTAAAAGGTACATATGCCAGACCATTGTTCCCAGCTCAGTGCTACCATGCTTTTTAGATTCTCTTTTGGATCTTCAAAGGATGCAATCTTATTTGTGTCTCCTAACCAAGACCACATAGGGTCCATAACTGAAGAGCTGCTGAGAGACCATTCACTCAGAGATAAGACAGTGTTTCAGCAAGCTGAACTCTGTGTCTCCCACACCCAGAGGCCCAGGAATTTTGAATCTGCCCTGTGCCTCAAACATGTCCTGAGCCATTTCAAACCCTTCTTTTAAAAATCAAACAGCTTTTCTTTCTGCAACAATTTTTTCCTGACAAACATTTCCAAACTTGTTTCCATAGCACACTCTTTCCAATGAGATTACTCGCCCCTCCTGTTTTCAAAGTAGCTGTATATTTCATGAGCAGGGTACCCTGGCTGTGCCACTATCAACTTGGATCTGAGCTCTTGCCCAAAGATTTCTGTTAAAATACTAATCTATGCTTTGCATGCTACAAGAGTCCAACCCAGGCAACTTTGGAAAAATGCTCTCAAAAGCCATGTTTGTCATAGTAAAGATTAAGCCTTCGTACACAAATGGGCAGGGAGTGCAAACCTTGTGTTGCAGATATTCAGTTGCCCAGTGAACATCAGCAGATAATTTATGGACCTGCAGAAATACATTAACTGGCATAAATCTAGTCCAAGTAGAAATGTTTCTGCTGTTACAGATTTCATGAATGTTGCTTTCCAATCTTTCATCGGATTTCCAAATAACCATTCATTTACTTTTTTCTTCTGGTACTGTGAACTGTTTATGCAGTTGATTTATATAATTTATGTTGCTTTTGCCTTGTTTATTCTGTGCTTTATACTGGCTGTTACAGAGATCTTAGGTGACGTGCACTGCCTCACAGCTCAGCAGACTTTGTGGTTACAGCAATAAAAATATTGCAATGGTATTTTAGATTAGTGCTGGAATTGAAAAGATTGACTGCTTGACAAGGGGTGTTTGAATTAAACACAAAGAGATTTTCACATCCCCTATAATCAGAATAAAATTAAGAACCTTCCCAAGTCATGAATTTTTCAAAAGGAAACCTCCGACACAGTCCCTTCCAAACTGTACTGTTTTGAACTGATCTTGAAAAAGGCCCAAATCTTAAGGGTTCCCCTCCTGATTCAGTAGTTTTTTGACTCCCTGATCTGTATTCAAACCACTTCCCTTTCAGAAAAGACTTAGGAACTGAAGGCAGTGAAGATTAAGCAGCAGTCCCACAGCAGTGTGCTAGTGCTTCAGGTTCCCCTAAGGATCAGGGTCTGCTCACCAGCACCATCCCCTCCTCCCCAGAAAAAAAACTACTCCTTCTCTGCAGACTGCCATCCTCTGTGGCTGGAGGACAGTCCAAGCCCTTTCTTTGGCTGCTGAGCTGGAGCGATTCTCTTACCAATGATAATCAAAAGCAGTGCACAGAGGAAACCACTGTTCCATTAAAGGTATTGAAATTTAGCAGAAAATAAACCCCATTGTGTTCCAGCTGCTCCTCAGAGAGCAAGGGTGCTTGAAGGTCTCAATAAAGAAATATTTTTCTGTTAATTGAAGAAATTTTGTTAGTACAAAAGAAATGTAACTTTGGGATGGCAGCTCCATGTTTCTGGATTAAACATATGAAATAGTGAAAATGTGAAGCAATCAGAGAAACAAAACAGAACTGAGGCTCATATGCACATAAATATTCAGTTTGAGCAACAATAGAAACATCACAGGAAACTGGGAAAAGGGAAACTGGACAATGAAGGGGATGTAAAGGCAGTGATTTCTTCTGTGTGATGAATTTCAGATACAGAAAACCTATGTGTTTCTGTGTCAAAAGAAGAGTTAAAGTTTGCAAATTACCCACAATGATATTGCTTTCTACTGGAGTAAATGACTCCTCAGCCTTGACATTTTTGCACTGATGCACAGGCTGAGAGAAGATCTGTGCCCACAGGTTGCTCACTCTCTCGTGGGGTGGGAGACCTCAGGGCTTCTGCGCAGCATGACTGAAGTGAAAGGTTTACACTTAGACCTATAAGGTCTTAGGAAGAAACTGAAAAGCAAGCACCGCTTATCCAGCTATTTCAGTCAATTAACATGGTGGTTAAGATATCCTGATGGGAAGAAGTAAGATTGAAACCTCAACTTTTTTGGTTAATGTTCTAACAAACAAAATATCATTTACATGTCATTAATGCATTTCCCTTTTTATATTGTGGTGCTGTTTATGTCAGTGATCCTCTACTTATATATTCTGTTTTCCAGAATTTTTCTATTTACTCATTAACTGGATTTGATACTTCTCAATTTTGTCTTATATGTGCTTTCCTTCCTATAGTTAAACTAGGTTTGTTGAAGAGTGAGTAGCTATTGTGATGTTTGTTCTGTCTTTTTCACTCAGTGGTCTACAGCTCCGTTACCATTCTATTCCGTGCATTTTTGAAGTATTTTAGTTAGGGCTTATTTTCTCTTGATGGATAACTTGAATTAAAGTTATACATGGTGCAGGAGAGCCAGGGTATCAGACCCACCCAACATGGGCTTATGAAAGGCAGATCCTGCTTGATCTATCTGAGCAATATTCAAGTAACCTGCATAGTAGATGACAGAGAGGCTGCATGTGTCATCGGTCTATTGTCTTCAGTAACACCTTTGACACTGCATTCTCCTGGAGAAACTGATGGTTCGTGGCTTGGGCAGGTGCACTGTTCACTTGGTGAAAAACTGTCCAGGCCCAGAGAGTCATGGTAATGAAACTAAATCCAGTTGGCTTCCAGTCACTTGTAGGGTTCCCCAGGAGTCATTATTGGAATTTGTCCTGTTTAGCATTCTTTATCAGTGATTTGGATGAGGGGATCAAGTACACCCATAGTCTAATTGCAGACAATACTAAGTGGGCAGGAGTGTTGGGGGGTTGGAGGGCCAGAAGGCTCTACAGAGAGATCTGGAAAGGATTGATGGAGTGAGGAGAACTGCAAAAGGTTCAAGAAGGTTAAGTGCCAGGTCATGGCCTTGGGTCACAATAACCCCATGCAGTGCTACAGGCTGGGGGGACAGTGACAGGACAGTGGCCAAATGGAAAAGTACCTGGGTTGTCAGTGTCTGAGGCAGCTGTTCCCAGGTGGCCAAGAAGGACAGCAGCATCCTGGCTTGGATCAGCAACAGTGTGGGCAGTAGACCTAGGGGAGTAGAACTGTACTTGGCCGTGGTGGGGCTGCACCTTGAATCCTGTTCAGTTCTGGGCCTCTCACTGCAAGGAGTACTTGGAGGTGCTGGAGCATGTCCAGAGAAGGGCAATGGAGCTGGTGAAGGGTCCAGAAAACATTTCCTTTGAGATGTGATTGAGGCAACCGGGGCTGTTTTGCTTGCAGAAGAGGAGGGTCAGGGGGGCATCATTGCTCTCTACATCTCCCTTAAGGAAGTTGTAGCAAGGGGAGATTGGTTCCTTCTGCCACTGCTGTGTCTAAAGAGAAAAGATTAGAGGAAAATGGCCTTAAGTTCCACCAGAGGAGGTTCAGATTATATATCAGGAAAAAAATGTTCGCTGAAAGAGTGGTTTGGTACTGGAATAAATTTCCCAGGGAGATGGTAGAATCACTGGCTCTGGAAGTGTTCAAATTTGTCTGGATGTGGCACTGGATGAGGATATGATTTAGGGATGATTATGGTGTTGCTGGGTTGATGGATGGACTAGATGATCTTGCAGGTCTCTTCTAGCCTTGATGATTCTGTGAAAAGGATAATTATCCTAGAATGCCCTTATGAACTACAGCATTGCCGCAATGTTTTATCTCAAACTGTTTTCAAAATACATCATGATAAACTAGATGTGGCACTTCTGTCATGGACCAAGAGCATCCACAGATGAATTATTTATTGTCTGGTGTTTTGGAAAAAAACTATTTTTGAGTCACTATTTCTGAGAAGCTCACATGTAGAAAGGTTTTTCTGCTGAGCTTCTCCATAATTCACTCATCACTCACAACATTTAGTGTAGCAATCTGGAAGCAGAGGTGAAAAGAACCACAAATCTCACTTGATGTGCCATGTGGGTTGTTTTTGCTGCAAGCGGTTTAGCAGTTCCTTTATAGCCATTAAAAGTTTATTAAAATGCATGAGAGACATCCATTATAAACCAGAAAAAAGTCCATTAATATTACATATCAGATAAGAGTTATATCTACACATTCCATCCCCCAAACCCCTAAACACCTAAAAAAAGGCATATTTAAATGTAGAAATTCAGAGATGTCAGGAGGATATTTTAGTACTGTGCTGAGTAATTGATTAAACTATTAAAAAGTGGATCAATAATGAGACCTTCTGCCTAGAAATCTGACGAGTTCCAAACAATGCTGGCATCACTCCAGGACATGATGATGCAGCTGACATTTCCTGACCTTGTATACTTTGAAGGCAAATTGTATGGCCTTCCCACAATAGTTCTGGGAAGAATGGAAATAGCCAATAAATACTTGAAGGTTAAAAACAATGAGGAAGAAAAATCCTTACCAAAAAAATGCAGTGGTTCAAATAGTTAACAAGATGATATTAAGGGAAAGGTGAAATTTAGATGTACTATGACAAGAAGATTCTTGTTTGTAAATTAATCAGCTACATGTTTTTAGACACAAAATAATTTCACAAGCAAAGTGGGGCTATAACTTTCTTACTGGGATCTTCTCATGCTGGGCTAGGTGCAGATATATTTGCATGCAGCAGTAATATACTATCAACAGAGAGAGGATTGTTTGTCTAGTTTACCCGTGAGGTCTTCTTGTTTTGGTTACATACTGTGAAACTGATGTAGAGTGAGTTTCACAGGTGTATGGAATACAAAGAAGTGAACAAGCAGAAACTGGTGTCATAAAACAATACCTGCTCCTGACTGCAGCTTTAAAGATGTTACTGTTTTCTTTGTAGTCAGCTCTAGCTGTGTTTTAGCTTTTTGGCCCCATAGGAGACTTTTTACTGCAGGATCCTCTCAGAATTAGGTATTTCTTTTCCAAGGTATGTGCAATGCTAGTACATCTGTGTAATTTTTGCAGTGCAGCTCAGCACGTTTTTGCCAAGTAGTAGCTTTCAAGATAAATCCCTATTGGTCTCCTTTGGAAGCAATTGATTTGTGGCTTGGTTTTAAACAGAATAATTCTCAAAAATATTTTCTCCTTAAATAGGCTTTTCATAGCTTGTAACCATTTTCATCCTCCTGTAAATTATAAGGCATACATCTTTGGGGGGAAATTATTCTCATTCTGTACCGGGCAGTTAATATGTGCTGATCTCAGCTAGCAGAGCTAAAGGTGTCTATGAAACATGCCAGGTGGATAAGCTGCATTACAATTAAAGATGAGTCATCAGTTGTTTGTATTTATTCATTCATGTCTTAAAATTGGAATCCTAAAAGATTAAGAGGAAATAAATTAGATTTCAAAAATATTCGGCTTTATGACAGCTTCTGAAATTTAACTGCAGAACTTAATCCTTCCTTGCAGGAGTTTTCAAGCACCCTCACTATTGCAGCACAGTATTTCATGTGTTATTCTCTAGCTAGAAGATATGAGTGCAATTTTCAGTGTAGATATGGATCTGCTACTGCAGAGTTTACCTGGTAGGTCGGGAAATGTTATTAACAACTTTGTCCATCTAAAAAGAAGAAAATTTTAACAGAGCAATATGAGCCATAATATTAATCACCAGAAGTCTTCTCTATCTTTGAAAATGCTCTCATTTCTTCTACATTTTAGAGAAGCAGCCGTTGTGAACACATGCAGAATAACTTAATATTACATTTGCAGTGCATTGGAAACATTTAGGATGCAGCATATAAATTCTGCAATGTTAGTACATCTGTGTAATTCTTGCAGTGCAGCTCAGCAGGTTTTTGCTAAGTAGTAGATATACTGCTGCTTACAAATTAGATCCCTATCACATTTTTTCCTATTTTTTTAGATACTTTTACATATATATCAGCTAGAAGGAAAGAACTAGCCAATGCAAAAAAAAAAAGATTTTTTTTTGTTACTGTTAGATGTGTGAGAGTTGTCCTATTAAAGTAACTAGTTTATCAAACACTGTTTTTTGGTTTTGATTTAAGACAAAAAGGACATCTTTCTACATGAGGAATTGTATAGTTTCTATATTCATGTTTAGAGAATATACTAAATATGTTGTAGCAGAGATAACATGTCCAACAGTTTCTGTGATGTAGTATTACTACTAAGGGGGGAAGAATCCAAGTATAGTCTTCTGTGAAAGCTGTAGAACATTTGGCCTGCAAACTATTTTGTTATGGTAATAAAGTCTGTATTAATTGAACTAAGGGACATCTTTTCAGTAAAGATTGAAGTCCTTCAACTACAACTTAAAAATGCATAGTTTCAACTTGTCACAGTTCAGGTGGAAAGGGAACACTCAGTTTGGGGCATATAGCTAGGGAAAACTCATCACAGAAATTGCCTGCTCTGAAAATCTAGTACACATATGTTACACATATACATTATATATATAATACATATATTACATATATTCCCCCCCATTCTTTTGCAATCAAAGGGTTGACAAGTAAAAAAAGCCTGAAAATGAACTTCACATGTAGACTGGAGATACTTGTGTGTAGAAATCTGCTTAGCATTAGCATGTGTCTGGACTGTTGACTTATACAAGCAGAAACTTTGCTTTGTACTCATATTTAAATCCTGAAACTAGTTCTGTCTAGAATAATACATAAACTGTAATGTTATCTCAGTTTTCTGTGGGCTTTAGTAAAAATTAGTGGCAACTGGTCATCTGCTCCAAATCTATATGCATATAATTAAAACATTTCTGTACTGGTAACTACAAAAAAAGTATTTTTAACTCCACCCTTTGTACATTTCTATAGATATTGCCCCAATATGTCTAATGAAAATACATGTCTAACTGCAGAGAGTTTTGGAAATTTCCATAGCATTTTTTTTTAATTTTTAGGCTTTGTTTTATATGCCTGAATTTTAATTTTTTCTGCCTTATGGCTTTTAAATTAACTGTAAAAATGTACATTAATAAATCCTTGTTTTTTCCCTCTAGGTAAGTAAAACTGATTTGAACTTGTTTATTCTAGAAGTCCAGAGTATTTCTAATTAAATTTTAAATCCTGTATTTCATATATTGCTTTGTTTACATCACACTTTTCAGTTCAACTGTCAGAGACCATTTATCCTGACAAAAAAAAAAAATTAAAATAAGACTCTGTATTTTAAAGAGCATTAAATGCTGGTTAAATTATAGCCCAAAGGCTAAATGTTTGTGTCTGTGAATGTGTAACAGAGTTATTCTGGCAATGAGTAGTTTTGAAATGAGTAGTTTCTATGCTATGTACCTGATTCCCACTGATTTTCAATAGGAGTCAGTTTCTTGTGCTCTGCAGATGTTGTAAAATTATTTAAATAATATACCTGAATCTATAATGGAATATCATTGATTCACAAGGATGTTGCAGTGAACTTGAAAAATTAGCTAATCACTCACTGAGAGTCTGTGGCACAGAGTTAATATTTAGATAGTTTAGGCACCTGAGTTTTAACACTTGGGCATTACTAGATAGAACTGATCACTAAAATATAGCAAAATGCAGGGTAATGTGAGGACTGAGCACCTGTAATACTTTCCTCTTTTGCCTGCTTTTATATCAAGGTTTTACTAGCTCTGTAGCTTGAATAGACAAAGCAACATACTTTAGCATCTTATTAAAATCTGAATTCAGTGTTTTCTGCTGAGATACAGTTTGATAATATTTTTTTATAGTGTCATTAATTGCATTAAATCTTCTTCCACTTCTTGATAAGAAATAGCATTGGTAACAAAAAAACTGCATGAGAATGGTTATCACAGAACAATGTAAAAAGAAAATAGTACATAACACCTGTATGTAGGCTGAAGAAATGCTGTAGAATGGTATCTCTGAGAACACATTAGAAATGTGATGATTGAAATAAAATAGTAATTAATCATTGTGTTAATAATGTTAATCAATGGGAATTATTTTTTCTGAAAAATGTTTCAAATATTGTGGAAGTATAAGGCACTTTTTTGGGTCAAAAAGTCAAATTCTTTTAAAATCAAAAGTGCTGTAGAAAAAAGAAAGTTTACAAACTAGGAAATATTAGTGTAGCTCTTAGTAGTGAAAGGGAAAAGTTAAATAATCAGGAATGCCTCTGGAACATGAGCACCCTTGGAAGGACCAGATTTACTACTGAGTAGTATTGTCAAATATGAGTTGGGAAGGACTTGTTCCTAGGTTTGTTCTGGAGTGAAGAAGTACAATTAAAGTTTTCTGCAGACCATTTCTGACATACTTATCTGATGTTGTGTTGGTGGTGGGCCAAGCATTTTCCCTAGAGTATCTTTAGGGAGGAGGAATTGGGAATCAACAGTGATGGCCAGATATTTTAGAGAAACGGAGCTGATTTAGTGGTTTTAGCCAGTGTAGAAACTATTTAATCATCAGAAACTGGATAAAGACAAGTCTTCAGCTGGGATAATTCTTATACTACTGATGAGATAGTTATAACAGGGTAGGTAACAAATCTGTGCTCTGTTGTATTTTTCATAAGTAGTATGGCCTTCATAACTTTGTATATCATGTGATATAGTGACACCAATTCCCAGTGAAACTATTAATTTCGAGGCTCTCTTTTAGGCTATTCTGGTTTTGTTTGTCCTGACTCATTAGTACTCAGCTTTTCATAAAGAGCTTTTCATCAGGATAGTACAGGTTTATTCTTTATCTCTCCTTCAGGGATGAAACAGAGCTGCTTAGACTAGCTTTTTGGTGCCAAAAGGGGTCAATACTTTGATCAAGAGAAGAAGCTAGACCAAACATTTTATCATTGCTCCTTTGCCTGGGTGTTCTTTTCTAGTATTATTTGCTCTGTTTCATTTTAGTAGCAAAAATTATGTCTTGGTCTATATGTACAAAAAATAGCATCTGGTGAATGACCAACTGCAGACACAAAGTCCATCTAAATTTTATGCTAAATCTTGCAGAATTTTGAAAATGAAAGTTGAGATCAAGCACCTAAACATTTCTAATCAATCACCTCAGTCTTCAGAAATGAAGATAATTTTATACTGGGAGCAACATGAAATATTTTACAATATTTATAAAATTAGTTTCTAACCCAAAGGGAAGGAAGTTAGAATGAAACCTTGCTGTATGTATCCTTTGATATGTTTCTATGGATCCACCAGGCCTGCGCCATCATGCAAACAAACCAAAATCATGCAGTCCCCCAAGCCAATCATATCCTACAGTGTTTATGAATTATTGCAATTTTTTCTTTGTAAAGAAGCAATTCAATGCCAACAAAACAATTTTTTTTTGCTTGGCAGACAGCTGTCCTTCAAATTTTTCATATCGGTAGTGTTATTTTTTTCCTCAAATTATTCTCAAAAAGTGAGTATAAACAAAAAAATCCATGCCAAACAATTAAAGAAATCTCAGCTTTTGGCTGACAGTCTTGCAGTAATTCCAGAGCTCCAGGTGCTGCAACTGACAGCTTCCACTAGAGTCTCCACTTCACTAAATAATGTAAATTTCTGGCTTCTCTGGTGAAAATATAACATAATTCCAAGGAGAGAATACTGATGCCCAAAGTGTTTATCTCCCGGTTAATTTTATATGTTACGTTTTGGTAAAGAAGAAGGGATAAGAGAGTTCTGATTCACAGTCTTGAACACATAGTTGGCAGTGTTTAATAACAGAGCATGACACACAAACTGTCTTCCATATTTCTCTGCATTCTGCTAAAAGTTTGTGTAATGGAATATTTTTCCAGATGAAATTGTTGCCTAGCAAAAACCAAATTTGTGGGTGGAATTGCTTGCTTTCACAAACTAGCATTTTGCCTGATTTCCTTACTCAGTTTGGGTTTATCAGCAACTCATCAATATGCATTAATTTGCTCTTTTGTGAATAGGTTCTAATCATACTCTAATTTAATACTCTCTTTTCCTCTTGGATATATGTAGCATCCAGACAGAGACTATCTCTGACCAAACTAAAGCACAAAAAGATGTTGCTACATTCATACTTGGTATATGTGGGGTAACACTTTTAAGCTATTAAGAATATGAAACAATTTTGGGCTGCATTTGTGTTGTGTAAGGAAGTCCCTATTTTCTTATTTCACCTTCAGTCTGCAATAAAGCATATATTAAAGAAGAGGTAAGGAATTTGTATCTCATTTAAAGCTTTATGTCTCATGTGTTTCTGTAGAATTGGCAAGACAACTGAATTAATGACAGAATCATAGAAGGGTTTGTGTTGGAAGGAGGGGCATGGACTCTGATGGCATAGTCCTGCACGTGACTCAAAGAACAAAAGGCTGAGTGGGGCACAAGAGATTATTATGACACTTATCCCATTTAAAAGAGCTATGGGTCTTTAGAGTGCTGTCATCTTAGCCTAAGTGATCAGGAGATACATTCATTGTATACTGCTTTTAATACTTTTTTTGGGTTCAAGTAGATTCATAAAGCTGTCTTAGTATGTTTTAACTTTTGTGTCTACTAAACAGATTTTCTGAAATAAGTACCTATTATTTAATTACCTTGTATTTAAACATAATATAGCAAAAGAGAGGATGTAGTCTTCTAATGCAGAACTTCATCACAAGACAGTGATCATCCTCTGAGCTAGATAATTATGTAATAAGATTAATTTTAATATTGAAAATTTAGATATTTAACATCTGCTGCTTACAAGAGGATCAAGAATGTTGCTACAACTGCTAAAGGTCTGAGCCAGAATTTCTTGTAAGTAATGTAGCCAGTCTCCAGCAACCCCGGAAAGATGCTGAATTCTCATTTCTGTAAACATATTTTACCTCAGGGGAACTGTGATATGTTCTCACACTGTTGTCTAATGAGATAAACAAAACTGGAAGTAAAATAACCAAGTCTTCACTTCCACCTGCATCTTTTCCTCTTTCTCTGACTTTTGAACTGTTTTCTACAACTGCTAATTTTTCTTATATATCTGGGGCAAAATGTAGAATCAAGCAATGTATTTCAGGAGGAAATAGAATATATATCACTGAGTTACATGTATAACTTGAATAATTTTTTTAAATAATAAGATTCAGTTTGGAAATTTTTAAACTTGGAAAATTCTGTCTAGGCTTATGGAAAAAAATGCTCTCCTATGTTCTCATGTTAGTTTTTCACTCAATTAGGCATGTTAAGACTGGGGTGGTTAGTGAGCTATGTTCCAAGTGCCAGAAAGAAAAATTGTTTTGTAGTCTGTCTGATTGTAGATGCTGACAATGAGATTCTATTGTCTGTCCCCTACTGAGTTTGTGTGTAGATAGGAAGAGGGAGGTGAGAAAATCTGACCAACTTTTGTAATGCTTTACTTTCTCTGCTTTTATAACAGGCAAGTTAAAATCCAGGTTCCCAAAAGTGCTCTCAGCATCCCCACAGGCAGCTGCCTGCTTCTGCCTGTTTCTGTGGTTGGTCTCCTTTGTCTTGGTGCCTGCTCCTGAACCTGCACACTGCCTGTGCCAAGCCATCCCTACTGTTAATTGAAACCTCACAATTAACTGTTTTTTTGCATCAGCACACTTGGAAGTCTGACCTCAGCTATTAATGACAGCTCACTTATTGAAAGTGTTTCTTGAAACAAAGGTGGTAAAAACATTATAGAAATGATTGATTGAAATAATTTTTTCCCTCACTATGAAATAATGCTTCTGCTTGTTTTTAATATTTTCATTGTGGAAAGGGTTTCATAGCTTAAATATTGGAGCACATCCAAATATATTCTATATCAGTCAATGTATATTAATAGGCAAACGTATTTAATATAAAACTTTGTGTGTAAAACCAGTAAAGGACATAATAAGAATACATAAGGATATTTTGATTGAAAATTAATTGTAAGACCAGTACATTACTATACTAATAGGTACTTGACATAGGAAGCATTTTCTTACCCAAAAATTGTGTTTAGGTCTTTGACTGTGTTCTTGCATTTTATTTTCATCTTTCATCTGGAAAATAGTTTTCATCACAATGTGTAATTCCCATTTTTCCTGGCTTTGTTCCATTGTGTAAACCATAAGAAAAAATTGAGCAGGGGCTTTTCTAATGGTCTCTGAAGAGGATTTGTCTTGCCAGCACTGAGTGCTTAAAATTATGATCAATTTTCATACTTCCAGGGGTTGATTGGTGAGCTTCATATTGATATTGTTACCCAGCCTGTGGGAATGAATGTGTGTGTGTGTGTGTATATATATCTGTATGAAGCTATGATGAAATTCTTGTTATATCAGAACTGCTTAATAGAATTTAACACGTCTTGATGAGTAGGTTTCTGTGAACAAAAGGATATCTAGTGAGCCATTACATAATAACCTGTAAGCTGGGAGTAAAGATACCTACCTGGGTAATGGAAGAGAGTGATTCAAGTCCTTGCTCTGCAAAAATGAAAGCAAAGACATAAACCTGAATCTCTGCTTTAGGGCAGCTTCTTGTCTTTAGTGAATGCTGCAAGTTAAGCTAATCCCATTCCTTTCTAAGAAGTAGGCTGATTTTTATCCCTCTAGTACTCCAGTAAATCACTGGCTCAATCAGGGTGAGCAGAACAGGGTGGAGCAATGTGGGCAGGGGGCTGGCATCTCACTCAGTGGTACCTGGCTGATTCCCTCAGGCTGGAAGAGCAGGGTGAGCATCACCCTTCACTGAGCACCATAGGCACTTCCAGGTGAGCCATCAGCTTGTGGACTGCCAGCATGGGCATCTCCACATCCTGGTTCCCTGAGCAGCATGGATGTCTTCTGTTTCTGGCCTTGAACTGGCAGAAGTAGGTGCCTGAATGTGGAATTCCCACTGTATTATTCCAGCCTTCTCTGAATAATGGACTGTTTGGGTAAGAATCAAGGGAGAGAAGGAGAGCTCTTGAGCAAGATAAAGAATGTGCCTTAATGACTTCATTCTTCATGCTGATGAGGTACTGCGGGATGTTTTGAGGCAATAAGATTGTCTGACTGATCATTGGAAAATTTCAGAATAGAAGACTTGTAAAGCTAATAATACTAATAATAATTTGGTTAAATAAAGGAAACACTGGGAGAATGTAGCAGACAAACTTCCTCTTAGTTCAAGGACATTCAGGACTAGGATTCGGCTTCTCATGGACTGCACAGATAAGAATTTGTTGTCAAATAAATTGCTTAAGTGGCTGTTTTGTTGGTTTTGTTGTGAAGTAGCTGGAGCAGTAAAGCAAAGCACTTTGGCATGTACAGAATGTGAATAAAGATGAAAAAGTCTTTAGGTAAGAAGAGAAGGCTGAAGGAAGAAGGAGGAAAATCCTAATTATTTATTATTTATCAAGTTTACTAGCACTTCACTGGAATACAACAAAAAAAGATGATAACTGCAATGATTTTTTAAAGTCTAAATTTACAGTTTAGTAAAGGAATCAGATGAATATAGAATTGAACTAAATGACCACTGTGTTGTACTGAATTGTCTGTATGGATTTAAGGTGATTTTTATCATGCACTTTTTTTTTTTTTTTGCCAAATGGTTGTATACTCACACACAATGATTCTTATGCTTATAAAGTTATAGTAAATGTTTTCTTTACTGTTTAATTAGTGCTATTAACCAGGATTTCCTGTTATCTTTGTGATTTTATCGTCCTTACCCCAAGATCTCAGATCCTTACAATTATATTTTAAAAGGAATATACATTTTTACTAGCTAAGCTGTAATTGATGCAATGGAAACACTAACTCAGCCAAAATTCCTGTTGATTCTAGACTAGAAGGATCCAGTCTTTAAAATCAAAGTAAAGGATTCAATAGAAAATAGCTGAGTAGGCCAGAATTATTTATATTCACGGCAATGATGAATTATCTGTAAAATGAAATTTGATTCACATCAGGTATTTTATTTACAGTACCATTCCCAAAAATAAGTGCTTCTACTTTAGAAAGCAGAGAAGATTTTTTTGTTTTACATGGAGTTAAACTCACAGCTATTACAGATAATGAAAAATTTGCAATTGGCTTTGGTAACAAGTGAGTTAAGGTGAAGAGAACTTGGAAATCCCTCTAATTTCAGGCCAAAAATAATTTATGCCAAAGTGAATGAATTGTGTCTCATAAAGATGGAATAATTTAAGATACTAAGCTCTGATTTCCTATTCTGCAATTGTGCCTAATTCTGTGAACACTTAGTTTCTAATGAGACTGTCAGAGCACTAAATCCTATCTAATATTAGGACTTTAAAAAACCCTCACCA